>NC_042623.1:128183920-128828995 GCF_901001135.1 Rhinatrema bivittatum
CTTGATACTCATATAAAAACTATATAATGACATGGAAATCCTAAAACAGAGAAAAGCATGTTATAAGTTATTTAGCTTACAGAAATACTGAATAATCTATTTCTTGGTTAAGACCAAATGGTTCCATAGTGTTAAATTTGAATATAAATTTTTGTTCTATACGCAACAACACTTTATCTAGGTCGCCTCCTCTCCAATTTAATTTTGGTTTGCATAAGACACAGAATGTATAGTCTTCAAATTTATGATTAGCCATAATAGAATGTTCAACCATTGGTTTGCCTTCAATTCTTCTGTTTATTGAACTTTTGTGCTCAATTAATCGTTTATTAATGTAATGCTTATTGCAGGAGCAATAAGCTACATAGATCACGCCTTCACTTTTACAATTTGTGAATTGTGTTAGATGGAATGGTTCTGATTGGTTATTAAATAAAATCTGTTTGGTTCTGCGATTTACTGAGCATACAGAACAAGAACCACATGGGTAATGGCCCTGTGGTCTCAAATCCTTAAGTTGTTTCTGGGGTAATGCAGATGGAACAAGTAAATCTTTTAGATTTTGTTCACGTCTGTTAGCGATAATTAATTTACTACTACTAAAACATTCCAAATTCTGTAGAATATGCCAATGTTTTTTAATAGTTTTGATAATTCTGTGTGACATATGATTGTATGTCAAAGGAAAAACTATGATGTCTTTTTTTCTCTCTTTGAGTATGACATGGTGAACCTCAGATTGGTGTCTATATTATTTAACCAATTCAGAAATACGTCTAATTCACTAATATCTCCCTTCCATATCATAAAAACATCATCTATATATCTCCGCCAAAGTAATATGTTATGCATATATTGTGGGTCTTGTTTCATTTTTGTCTCAAATTTATCAACATACAAATTGGCTATTGATGGTGCTATAGAGGCACCCATAGCTACCCCTTTAGAGTGGAGATAGTAATCGTTTCCAAATTTAAAGAAGTTCTTTGTGATAGCTATTCGAGGTAATTCTAAAATAATCCAAGATGGGATCTGTTTATAGTTTTCTCTAGAGAGTACAATTTCTTCTACAATAGCTAATGCTTCCAGTTGTGGTATGTTTGTATATAAGGATTCAATATCCAAACAAACCATTGTGATGTCTGACTCTTCTATATTAAGACTTTCTAATGTTGTTATAATGTCATTTGAGTCTTTGACATAAGAGGCCATTTTTTGAAACATGAGGTCTTAAACATTTATCGGTAAACTTTGAAAGTGGCTCCAACAGGGACCCTGTAGCCGAAACTATCGGTCTACCTGGGGGCAAAGTCAATGATTTATGTATTTTCAGAAGTACGTATATAGTCTGTGTAACTGGTTTTGAAACTGTGAGGAATTCTATCTCCTTCTTTGTAAGAAAGTTGGTGGATTTTGCAACATCTAAAATGTCATCTATCTCCTTTTTAATTGAGTCTGTTGGATTATTTTCTAATTTCTTATAGAATGATGTATCTGAAAGTTGTCTTTTAATTTCTGTGATATATTTATCCCGATCCATGATGACAACATTCCCTCCTTTGTCAGCCGGTTTTATAACAACTGTGTCATTTTTTTGTAATTTTCAATAGCTTTCCTTTCTTCTTTTCTTATATATAAGATATAATAATCCAACAGACTCAATTAAAAAGGAGAGAGATGAAATTTTAGATGTTGCAGGCATAACCTTTTCAACAAAGGTGGGGGGGATTTAGTTAAGGCTGGGGGGGATGGGTTAGATAGGGGAAGGTGGGGGTTGGCCGGAGGGAATGGGGAAAGCCATCGGGGCTCCCCTTGGGCTCTGTGCGTGCAAGGTGCACATGTGTGCCCCCCCTTGCGTGCGCCGACCCTGGATTTTATAACATGCGCGCGCATGTTATAAAATCGGGCGTAGATTTGTTCACGCCCGTGCATAAGTTTAAAAATCTGGCCCAGTATGTACCAGCATGGACATTTTGGTGCCTCCATATTTGCTGTTTGGATCTCAGTCTGGTTCTGTTAGCCTGTTTATTTGGTTGTTGGTTATACTAAATTTGTTCCCAGAAAAAAATGCAAAAGACAAAAAAAAAAAAATCTATCTATATATATTTATTTATATTCCCCCCCCCCCCCCCACCCTGCCTCTTTAATGTTTTTCCATCTTGCTGCCTAGACCTGTCTAGATTTTTGTGCTGTTTGTGCTTTACCACACTTCTCACCTTGGTGGTTTAGGTTCTATGCAGTACGCCTTGGGGTTCAGCACTCATCAGCATATATTAGCTCTATAATCACCACCGTTGCACAAGTAAGAGATGGAATCATAGTGGATTTACAGAGTCATTTTCAGTTTCACTGTACTAGCCATGTGCACAGCTCAGTCTTTACAGTTTGACAGAAACATATGCTTGTCCACTGATAGGATGTTGCTGCTACTATTTCAGTTTTTAATCTCCAGCGGCACTGCTGTTGCCATGATCCAAGCCAGTCTTGGTACTTTAAAGTGCTTTCCCTGCTGCTGTCTGAGGTTCCTTCCAAATCTCCTTCCCCTATATGTGACAACTCTTACTCTTGCCCTGGCCATTCATTGATTTACACAGGCCTTACCCCATCAGTTGTCTTTAACAGTTTTATGTGCTCTTGGATATTTTCTTCAAACTCTATTCCCTTACAGTTTTTGCGATTATAGGTCTCATCACATATTTAGCCTTCGATGGATTATACCACAGATAAAGGCAAGGGCTGCAGAAGTGCAGTACCAGGACTGCGCTCCTCCATGATTACTTATGAGGTAATGGAAGCAGTGTTTGAAAATATTGATTTATAAGATTCATGTCCTGGATTCCCTGAATCACAGAACGTTAAACAGTGGCTAAAGAGCATTTCAGTGTCTAGACAATAGCATCTTGGCCTCCAGTGAAGACCAAGCTTGAACAGCCATCTCTTGGAAATAGGCTTCCTCCAGGTATTTCCTCTGCCTAGGGCTTTCTACCAGTTTGGTTGGTGCCTTTTGCTCCTCATTTGGGCCCTTGGGGGGGGGGGGGTGGTATTGCCAGTATGGGTGACTGCTTTGGTCCTCTCATGTTTTGGAGTGTTCATGCCTCTTTCAGTTACTTGCACCTTCTATCACTGTCTTGGGAGAACTTCTGCCTCTTCTGATGTATTGTTCCCTCTTCATGGTGCCTTGAGCTATACTTTGTTTTCTCATACAGCCATAAAGAGTTCAGCAACTGTGTTGGTGCCCTTTTTTTGAAGCCTTGGCATGTTTTCATTTTAGTTTGCTCCATTCTTGGTATACTGGGGTGTTTTCCTAGAAAAGTAAAGTGAAAATGAAAACAAGTTTCTCCTCCTAATCCACCTGTTTTATGATTCTGTTTTGTTCTAACCCTCAACAGTCCCAGTCAGGTTCCCCTACCCTATTTATTTATTTGGACATACTGAGGTGTTTTGTCCCCAAAATCCCTTCATCAGAAGAAAGAAATACAGGCAGAACAGAAAAATACATGCAGAGGAGAGACCAGAAATGCAACATCAGAAACTCAAAAAGGAAGAGACTGTCTTCAGCTACTGAATATGGGAAAAACTTTCTTAATAAAACAAACCTCCATAAATGACTAGGAAAGCCACACTGAGGCAAAACCATTGTCATGTTCTGATTCTGACTAAAGTTTCACTCAGAAATCAAATTTCACAGGAAACCCAAAATGCCACCCAGGAGCAAGATCAATTTCAAGTAGGGAATGTAGTCTTGGTGATCTGAAAATTTTAAATTGACAAAGTTTTAGCCTAGTAATTCAAAAGTTTTAAAGTAAATGTACTAAATAACATATTAATGTGGCTAGGTTAAGTATTAACCAAAATAGGTCTCTGTTAGTATGAAGCATACTTTAATACTGTTTAATTTTATGCAATTGTTTAATATTGTCATCTTTATGTATTTGTTGTTTTGATTTTGTTTAAGATTGTATTATTGTGAACCACTTAGAATTTGATAAGTGGTTTATAATTTTTTTTTAAATAAATAGTAAAAGCTTGTCGTAAAAGTGATACTGATAGTAATACTAAATCTTTTGTACTAAATCTGGCAAGTGCTTCAATAGGAAGGCAGACATCTCCCATGCCACTCTGCCTTGCTGCTTTATCCCTTACCTTTCACTTTAGGAGTCTTTCTTCCACTCAGCATTCTGGTACTGCTTTGCAACACTTGTGATGCTTTGTTAATGCAACTTTGTGCTGCTTGTCCCTATATCTGTGCCTTGGAGTTTTTCATGCCACCTTTTCTGCTTTGTTCCCCCTTCAAGATGTCTTAGGATGTTGGCACTTCTAGTGCTACTTTGCCTCTGCTGCTGCCTTCAAGAGTTTTATGACCCTGTTCTTGGTGCCCTCTTTTTTGAAGCCTTGGGGTGTTCTTCCCCCCCTTTTTGCTGCCTTTTTTCTCCTTTGACGAGGCCTTGGAGAACTCATGCCACAGCTGCAATGCCTTGCACCTTTTTGTTGCCTTAGGCTATTTATGCCACTTTGCCACAGTCTAGATGCTTGGAGTTTTCCCCTGTCTGATGTCTTCCTACAAGTTTCATTAGAATTTGAGAAAACTGATTCTAAAGCCCAAAATAAGCTGCAGTGTTTCCCCCATTGACTTTAATAGCAAACAAATGAAAGAATCAACACACTTTTTTTTCATTATGAAACTAATGAAACAAATTGAGGTGCCCACAAAACAAATGTACAACTCAAAATGGATTTTTTTTTTCTCTGCACATTCCTGGTGGAAACTGAGCTTATGTCACTATGGGAATGTTAATTTAGTGTAGAGCTGCCAAATTTCACATCTATAGTAATATTGAAAACCAAGTGCCCTATTGTTTCATTACTACATTTAAAAACTTTAAGACAAAGTAATGTTTCTTAAAACATGCTGCTTGCAAAATCACATTCTCATAAGGAGGATAACTTTCAATACTGCTTGTGTGTTCATTTGTGTGTATATGGGTATAGGCACAGGTTATAAAATGAGGACGAATGTGTGCAGACATGATCAAGTATGTAAAAATTGTGAGCTGTGCAAGTTCGGACTTAGCCAGAAAAGTAGCAGTACTTCTCCAGATAAATTGATTTATCCAGCTAAGTAGCGATACTTAGCCAGATAAGTCTGAAAAGTGCTACATATCTGGCTAAATCTGATAACCAGATAAGTAGAGCTTTTAGACTTAGGCTATCTGGCTTAGCCAGATAAGTAGCATCTTAAGACTTATTCAGCTAAGTAGTGCTTTTTTAAAGATTTATCTGGCTATCTTATATACTGAATAAGTCCAAAAACTGCTACTTAAATGGACAAGTAATGCTTTTAAGACTTATCCTGTAAAATAGTGCTTGCTGCTTTTTAGCCAGTTAAATTAGAATACAGCCGAATAAGTGCCGCTACTTTGTCTGTCTAAATAGCAATAAAGAAGCTATTTAGCTGGATAAGTGTATGCAAATGATATACCCACATATTTATACTTCAAATTTTAAAGGGATATGCAAGTAGATTTTATTTGTTGTATTTAGATGTATTCACTCCCCCTTAAGTTAGCTCTTACACATGTAAGGATTTTTTAAAATTCACACAGCAATGAAATAACCAGTTTTTCCTGTTAGTCTACCAGTTCACCCAGTCCATCTGTAGCTCTTCAGCCAAAAGATTATGTATTCTCACAGGACAAGCAGGATGGTGGTCCTCACATATGGGTGACATCATCAGGATGGAGCTCAATCACGGAAAACTTCTGTCAAAGTTTCCAGAACTTTGACTGGCCTCTACTGGGCATGCCCAGCATGGCACTAACCCTGCAGCTAGCAGGGGTCCCCCTTCAATCTTCTTTTTTCCGTACAGCAGTAGCCTCGCGGTAAAGGAGCTCTGCAGAGATTCCTGACAGGAATTTTCCTCACGGAATTACTAAAAGTTAATTTGCCCCACAGGGGTCCCTCCTCTAACTTTTTTCAGACCGCAGTACTCCAGTAAGTTTTTACCCGTTTTCAGTCTATTACCGTCGAGTTTGGCCCTCGCGGCCTACTAGCCATCGACGTACCGCGGCTCGATTTTTGCCATAGCGGGGTTCTGTCGGTGCCCGGAGTGTACCCGCACCATGTCTATCACAGACCCCCATAAAGTCTGTGTAATGTGTCTAGGACGCGAGCACGATGTCTTGACTTGCACCAAATGTGCCCTAATGACACCAAAAGGTCGCAAGGCCAGAATGGAGAAGATGGAAATTCTCTTCCGTGCTCAAACCCCGACTCCGTCCATTGTATCGACATCGTCAGAGCCGGCACAGTCAACTTCGCGCCAGCATTGACCACCGGCCGGTGACCACCTGGCATCGATGACTTCTCGGCCATCGACACCCTCTACTCCCCCTCAGGACCGAGGGGATCTCAGGGACAAGCATTGCCATCTACACCATAAGTCTCGGACCATCGAGGGAGCGAAATCATTGACCTTGCCATCGTCCGAGCCGCTGTCGAAGAAACCCTGTCCAGAAAAGGCACAGACCGTTTCTGCGACTGGGTCACCGAGGCAACCCTCACTCAACAGGGGACCAGGAGTCGTGACTCCTCCTTTAATGGTGGTCCCTCCGGCTATGCCTCTGCCTCTCTCTTCTGTTCCGGAGTCGGGGCTGCTTGCTCCAGGTCTCCAAGAATAACTGGACCGGATGGTTTAGGAGGCGATCGACAAGGCGATGCAGTGACTTCAGGTTCCTCCGGCACAGACACCGGTACTGATTGTGGAACCGATCATCGACCCGATTCCTGCAGCGCTGGCACTGCTGCTCTCCAGGATGGAAGCACTCGTGGCCGCTTTTCCACCAATGGATCCAGGGTCTCTGATGGCGCCGGTACCCTCCCCATCTACAGTGTCATCGGGTGGAGAAACGCCGTTCCACATCCCTCCATTGGGAGTTCTGCCTCAACCATCGATGCCGATATGTCCCTCGCCACCGATCCAGCCATCGGTGTTGATACATCCATCGATGCCCTTGATGCCTGTGCTGGTGCCTTCGATACCTTCATCGGTGCCTTCGATTCCTTCGGAGCCTAGACCAGGACCTTCAGGTATCCCACCATCCCGTCCCCCTCTAGTTCCTAGAGGGACAGGTGCTGATCCTTATGATACCTGGACTGATGATTCCTCTCCAGACACCAATTTACCTTCACCGCCTTCACCCACTGAAAGTAGGAAGCGTTCTCCTCCAGAGGACGTCTCCTTTATAAATTTTGTGAAGGAAATGTCTGAATTGGTTCCCTTCCAATTACAGACTGAACAGGATGATAGGCACCAGATGTGGAGTTGCTCCAATTCCTTGATGCCCCTAAAGTAATCACCTCTACCCCTATCCACCAGGTTCTTCTGGATCTCCTGAACTGGGAACATCCTGGCTCCATTCCTCCAGTCCACAGGAAAGCTGACCCTACCTATTTGGTGCAGTCAGCTCCAGGCTTTCAGAAATCACAGTTAGATCACCACTCTGTAGTGTTGGAGTCTGCACAGAAGAGAGCAAAAAGGTCGAAGCCTCACTCTTCTCTTCCACCTGGCAAGGAACAGAAGTTCCTAGATGCCATCGGTCGCCGAGTCTTCCAAGGGTCCATGCTCATCTCCCAGATTGCCACTTATCAGCTTTATATGACCCAATATAACAGGGGTCATTTTTAAGCAGATACAGGACTTCTCGGACTCCCTGCCTCAGCTATTTCAAGAACAATTACAAACCCTAGTAAACAAGGGTTTTGAGGCAGGCAAACATGAGATCAGAACATCTTATGACATCTTTGATACTTCTACTAGAGTATCTGCAGCTGCTATTTTGGCGAAAAGGTGGGCCTGGCTCAAGTCTTCTGACCTTCGCCCGGAAGTACAAGACAGGTTATCTGACCTGCCTTGTGTCGGAGATAATCTGTTTGGCGAACAGATTCAATGAACGGTGGTGGAACTAAAGGACCATCATGAGACCCTAAGACAGCTCTCTGATGCCTTCCGACTTCTTTTCAGGAAGGACTCTAAGAAGTCCTTCTTCCGCCTGAAGAAGTCCTACCCGCCACCAACCAGATCCTGTGCCACGAGACCTTATCAAAAACCGCAGTCTCGTCAAACACGTAAACAAAAACCACAAGCAGCTCCTCAACCAGGGCCTGCTTCAGGTTTTTGACTTCCACCTAGAGAGCAGCAGCCAGATTCCACTGCCTCACATACCAGTGGGAGGTCGATTGTGCCACTTCCACAACATATGGCACTCAATCACCTCGGACCAATGGGTATTGGCAATAATTGCTCAGGGTTACCATCTGAACTTTCTCTCCGTGTCTCCAGACTCCCCACCTCTACCGATGTGGAGAACATCAGATCACTCCATTCTTCTGGATCAAGAAGTCTCCCTCCTTCTCCAGTCCAAAGCAATAGAACCCGTACCATACTCTCAGCACGACCTAGGGTTCTATTCCCGGTACTTTCTAATCCCAAAAAAATCGGGAGGCGTTCGTCCTATTCTAGACCTACGGGCCCTCAACAAGTACCTCCAGCGAGAAAAGTTCAAGATGGTCACCTTGGGCTCGCTTCTACCTCTTCTACAAAGAGGAGACTGGCTCTGCTCTCTGGACCTCCAGGACGCATACACTCATATTGCGATAACTCCAGCTCATCGCAAATACCTGAGGTTTCTAGTAGGCCCCAAGCACTATCAATATCGAGTGCTTCCATTCGGCCTAGCGTCTGCGCCACGAGTCTTTAAAAAATGCCTCGTAGTCATCGCAGCCTTCCTCAGAACCCGAGGTGTTCACGTCTACACCTACCTGGACGATTGATTAATCAGGGCTCCCACTCAGCAAGCTGCTCTGTCGTCCCTCAATCTAACCTTACACACTCTAATTTCATTAGGATTTCTCGTCAACTACGACAAATCCTACTTAGTCCCATCTCAAACCTGGTCATTCATTGGGACAGACTTGGACACCTTGCAGGCAAAGGCTTTCCTGCCTCGACAACGAGCACTAACTCTAATGTCTCTTGCTCACTAGCTGCAATCTCAGCACTCTGACTGCATGCCAATTTCTCGTCCTCCTGGGACACATGGCGTCCTCAGTCCCTGTCACACCAATGGCCCGCTTGGCCATGAGACTCATGCACTGGACTCTAAGGTTTCAATGGACTCAATCCATTCAGCCCCTGTCGACCGTTGTCCACGTCACAGACTCACTCAGTCTGTCTCTCGCCTGGTGGAAAAATCAGATCAATCTCCTCCAGGGCTCCAGACCCTCAAATCACTCTCACCACCGACGTTTCCAACCTCGGATGAGGAGCCCAGGTGGCCGATCTGCAGACACAAGGATCTTGGTCTCCAGAAGAAGCCAAACACCAAATAAATTTCCTTGAGCTTCGAGCAATCAGATATGCTCTCAGGGCTTTTCAGGATTGCCTCTCAAATCAAGTCATCCTGATTGACGGACAACCAGGTGGCCATGTGATACATAAACAGGCAGGGAGGCACGGGCTCCTTCCTTCTGTGTCAGGAAGCTGCGCAGATTTGGGTGGAAGCTCTCTCCCATTCGATGTACCTCAGGGCCACCTACTTGCCGGGAGTGGACAATGTGCTGGCAGAGAAGCTGAGTCGCGTCTTTTAACCGCACGAGTGGTTGGGTCATATAAAGCTCTCAACCCCTTGGTAGCGAACTCCATCTTCCAACAATGGGGATATCCTCGGATAGACTCTTTGCGTCCCCACAAAACCGCAAAGTGGAGAACTGCTCTCTCATTCGCAGCAAATACTCTCAACCCAGAGAGCATTCTTCCTCTCTTGGGCAACCGGTCTGCTCTATGTATTCCCTCCATTTCCTCTTCTCTCGATGACTTCTCTTGTGAAGTTGCGTCAGGACAAGGGAACCATGATCCTGATAGCACCTCACTGGCCACGCCAAGTGTGGTTTCAAATACTTCAGGATCTCTCCATCTGCAGGCACATTCCCTTGGGAAAGGACCCGCTTCTGATTACTCAAAACGATGGGTGCCTACGTCATCCCAATCTTCAAGCCTTGTCCCTGAAGGCATGGATGTTGAAAGGTTAATCCTTCAGCCACTTAACCTTTCTGAACCAGTTTCCCGTGTCTTGATTGCTTCACAGAAGCCTTCCACGAGAAAATCTTACTCTTACAAATGGAAAAGGTTCATGTCATGGTGCTCTTCTCAGTCCCTTGACCCCTTTTCCTGTCCAATCCCGAAGTTTCTGGACTATCTCTGGCATTTATTAGAGTCAGGTCTTAAGACTTCTTCCATCAGAATGCATGTCAGTGTGGTAGCCGCCTTCCATAAAGGTGTCGGGGATGTCCCTATATCAGTACAACCCCTAGTAACATGTTTTTTGAAGAGTTTGCTCCACATCAAGCCTCCACTATGTCCTCTGGCCCCTTCTTGGGACCTTAATCTGGTTTTGGGTCGGCTCATGAAACCACCATTCGAGTCTCTTCACTCTTGTGAACTTCGATATCTCACATGGAAAGTGATTTTCCTTTTGGCTGTCACTTCAGCTCGCAGAGTTAGTGAATTGCAGGCCCTAGTTACCTATCTGCCTTACACGAAACTTCTGCAGGACCAGCGGTACTCCGCACTCACCCTAAATTCTTACCTAAGATAGTTTTGGATTTTCATCTCAATCAATCCATCATACTACCTACTTTTTTTCCCAGGCCCCATGCCAATCCAGGAGAACAGACTCTGCATACCCTTGAATGTAAACGGGCTCTAGCATTTTACCTAAACTGTACAGCTGCCCACAGGGAAAGCACTCAATTGTTTGTCTTTTTCCACCCTAACAAGTTGGGGAAGCCTGTGGGTAAGCAGACTCTCCTCCTGGTTGGCGGACTGCATATCCTTCTGCTATCAGCAAGGGGGCATTCCATTTCAAGACTGTGTTAAAGCACTCTCTGTGAGGGCCATGGTGACTTCAGTAGCACACCTGCGATCGGTGCGCTTCCTGACATTTGCAGGGCTGCTACCTGGAGTTCTCTCCACACCTTTGCAGCCCACTATTGCTTGGACAAAGCTGGAAGACAAGGTTCCATCTTCGGCCAGTCTGTCCTTCGTAACCTCTTTATAACATGACGTACCAACACCCTTCCACCTGCCCGGTGGGGTTCAGGCTGCCCTCTACCAAATTCCACCTCTGTTGTTGTGCCTGTTGCACACCTTTGTGTACATTTGGTGCATACTCGGTCATCCTCAGCTCGGTACTCACCCATATGTGAGGACTATTATCCTGCTTGTCCTGTGAGAAAGCAAATGTTGCTTACCTGTCACAGGTGTTCTCATCTTCTAGGTTCACCGTGATTTGATTCAGTCCATCTGAATCATTACCCATGAAACCTTCTTCATTACGGGTACCTCCCCAACGTCCTCTTCAGTAAACACCGAAGCAAAGAAACCATTTAATCTTTCTGCGATGGCCTTATCTTCTCTACGTGCCCCTTTAACCCCTCGATCATCTAACGGTCCAACTGACTCCCTCACAGGCTTTCTGCTTCGGATATATTTTAAAAGTTTTTACTGTGAGTTTTTGCCTCTACAGCCGACTTCTTTTCAAATTCTCTCTTAGCCTGTCTTATCAATGTCTTACATGTAACTTGCCAACATTTATGCTTTATCCTATTTTCTTCTGTTGGATCCTTCTTCCAGTTTTTGAATGAAGATCTTTTGGCTAAAATAGCTTCTTTCACCTCCCCTTTTAACCATGCCGGTAATCATTTTGCCTTCTTTCCACCTTTCTTAATGTGTGGAATACATCTAGACTGTGCTTCTAGAATTGGTATTTTTTAACAATGACCACGCCTCTTGGACATTTTTTACATTTGTAGCTGCTCCTTTCAGTTTCTTTCTAACAATTTTTCTCATTTTATCAAAGTTTCCCTTTGAAAGTTTAGCACGAGAGCCTTGGTTTTGCACACTGTTCCTCTTCCAGTCATTAAATCAAATTTGATCATATTATATAGAAACATAGAAATGACGGCAGAAGAAGACCAAACGGCCCATCCAGTCTGCCCAGCAAGCTTCACACATTTTTTCTCATACTTATCTGTTTCTCTTAGCTCTTTGGTTCTATTTCCCTTCCACCCCCACCATTAATGTAGAGAGCAGTGATAGAGCTGCATCCAAGTGAAATATCAAGCTTGATTAGTTAGGGGTAGTAGGGGAAGTAACCGCCGCAATAAGCAAGCTACACCCATGCTTATTTGTTTTACCCAGACTATGTTATTCAGCCCTTATTGGTTGTTTTTCTTCTCCCCTGCCGTTGAAGCAGGGAGCTATGCTGGATATGCGTGAAGTATCAGTTTTTCTTCTCCCCTGCCGTTGAAGCAGAGCGCTATGCTGGATATGGGTTGAAAGTGAAGTATCAGGCTTATTTGGTTTGGGGTAGTAACCGCCGTAACAAGCCAGCTACTCCCCGCTTTGTGAGTGCGAATCCTTTTTTCCACGTTTCCTCTTGCTGTTGTAGCTTAGAGCGATGTTGGAGTCACAGTAACCATGTGTATGTTTATTGAATAAGGGTATTATCTCCAGGCAGTAGCCGTCATTCTGGCGAGCCACGCACTCTTTATTGACGGCCTCTTGATTTTATGGATCCACAGTGTTTATCCCACGCCCCTTTGAAGTCCTTCACAGTTCTGGTCTTCACCACTTCACCAAGCGGCCCCACCACCGTTACCTCTCTCACCAAGTCCTGTGCTCCACTGAGAATTAGATCTAAAATTGTTCCCTCTCTCGGTGGTTCCTGAACCAATTGCTCCATAAATTCAAACAGTCTAACTTCAGTTAGTCAGCCAGAATGACTCACTGCTCTCTTGATTAACTTATGTTGGTCTCTATTCAAACCCAATCATCCTACCTCAACACCTTTCCAAGGTGAGTAACTGAGCTGAACTGTTCAACTTTTTTACTTAGGTATACACTGCTCCTAGCTTATTTCTAGCTTCTGGCTACTTTTTGGGGGGTTTTTTTTGTTTTTTTTTTAATTCAATACAAACACTCAGTTCTTTAAAAGTCTGCAGAACACTCAGTTCTGCAGACTTTAAAAAATAAACACTACCTACTGCTTACTAGCTACCTTATTGACTGACTATTTAAAAATACAGTCTAACTTGTTTGTTCACTGCCTTTCTGACTATTAAAGGCACAAACACATTAAATAATATTCCCAAATAGTTAACTTTGCCCCAATACTTTTAAAAAAGACAATGTCCCAAGCAAAAACTTACTGATTCCTTTCAGCCACCAGCAAGGTGATCCTCTCCTCTGTGTTCCCATTGGAATGTTCAGGCTGAAGAACTAGGAGGGTCTCAACCTGGAGAAGGACTGGGTGAACTGGTGAAAAATTGGTAAAGTGGTTAACTTCCTCAATGCGCATATGGTTTAAAATTGGCTGAATTATGCATATAAATCAGGATTTACATGAGTAAGTCCTAGTTTACTTTCACATGTAAAATATATGTGCATATATATTTTAAATAGGCGTGTAAAGTATGCATGTTCAATCCATTAATAAACATGGTTTCAATGCATTACATGTGTTTGCGTGTAAATCTATATATGCGTGTATGTTGCATGGCAGAATCACACGAATTTTATTAAATGCGCACATATATCCATGTGTTATAAAATACTATAGCAAATATGTGCACAAACACATATATGCCACTGCATATATGTATGAAAGATATCCTCCCTATATAGAAAAATAAGGCAAGAGGAACAAAATAAGGCCAAAAGAGGCCTTAGTAAAACGGCAAAAGAATGGGTAAGTGGATATTTTCATTATTATAGGTAGCACTGTTTCGGTAAGATGAGTAATATATACAGTACGCTAGGAATAAAATTTTCATTAATCATATGCAAGTTATTTTAAACATCATGTTTGGGTTTTATTTCTCTGATAGTTTTTATCTGGAGGACCTTTACTTGTTCTATGAAAATAACTTCAGTCTCCTAATCAGTTAGGGACACTACGCACACTTGCACAGTGTTAGAAAATCCAAACCAAAGAATAAAGAAATGTTACCTCTAGAAGACGAGCCCCTCTCTCCTGCGGTGATACCTAAGGATTCATCCCCCAGTCGAGAATTCCTGAGGTGATTTCTGAGATCCCTCAGAGGCAAGCCTCGGTCCGGTAGCCGGTTCCTGGCATGTATTTAGCCCCCAGAGTGGCTGAGAGGCAGCGGGTGCAGTACTGAGCGCGGCGGTGAAGTCATTTTCCTCTCCCCCAGCAGCCGGAGACCGCCAGGTACGAGACAAGCGCCAAGACAAGCTAAGGTAGAAAATTTTCTTAAAGTCTCTGGTCAGGAAGAAGTGACATCACTTCCCATGCTGGCAGCATAAGATCGGAGCTCCCTACCACGCTGGCCTAAATAGCGCAATTCTGTCGCACAGAGACCGCCCGCATTGAGCAGAGAGCAGGGACGACTGGCCCATGAGGAATGAGATGAGGGAGTGGTTCTGCAAACTCCGGCAGGACATTAAAAACTCTCTGCACTGAATTAAAGGAAGAAATCGCAGAGCTAGGCCGCAGGACAGATGAAGCAGACATATACGGTTAGAGGCGCATGAGATACACTGGAAAAAGCTAAAGGGAGCTACTAAAGAAATGATGGCCACCCAAGCAAAGCTGGAAGACAAATTGGAAGACCTTGAAAATCGAAATCGCTGATGTAACCTGCGATTCAGAGGGATTCCAGAATCAGAAGAACATACAGACTGTGTAAGTGTGATAGAAAAACTTTGTTCCTTATGGGTGAAAACGGTGCAGGGGACACAGTGTACTGCCATTGAAAGAGCTCACAGGGCTATGGTCCCTAAATCTGGGAACAGACCACGAGATTTAGTGGTCTGCTTTCATTTATTTGCTTACAAGGAAAGAATTGCATAAGTGGCAAGGAAACAACGCATTTGGCAGTGGGAAGGGACTGAGATTGCAGTGTTTGCTGATCTATCTGCCACCACGCTAAAGAAACGTCTCGTCTTCAAGGCGATCACCAGTGCTCTGGGTGCGGAGAATATTAGATATCGCTGGTTATTCCCCTTTGGACTGTGGTTTGTGTTGAAAGGGTTTCCACACAGAGTGTGCACAGTTGAGGAAGCTTTGGGTATCTTGCAATAAGCGGGCATATCTGTGACTCTTAATGCGAGCCTAGGGAAACCTTCCTCTCCTGCACATGAAGATCAAACGCGATGGCAGAGAGTCACCAAGGGTGGATGAAGACTCCAAAGGACACAGGATATGCAGGCTAAGGATGCAGCTCCTACTTGAATGATCTCTGCCTGCCTGACGTGCAGTGCGAATACAGGGAAAAGGATGGTCAAGGATCTTGGTCTCAGCTCTTCTGTTATGTTGGACTAAGACTAATAACGTAGTGACAATGGTTTGGTATCACAGCTCACTGGGTTCATTGTTGATTATTTTGATTTAATGGGAAAAAAAAAGGGGGCCAGGGTGGGGGAGCACCTGGGTTGTCTACATGGGAAATTCCTCCCAAGAATACGGGGAACATATGGAGTTATCCCGGTTAAAGGGGGGGGGGCTAAAGGGGAACTTCGATCTCGATGGGGGGTTGGAGAGAGAAGGGAAGGGGAAAGAACATCTTTACAGGCTCGGACTGAAGGGGTAGAAGGAGACTGGGAAATGGTAATATTGTTCCAGGTTTACGAATGGGTATATTTGACAGATCATTCACGTGGCTGACCTCAAATTTATTTCTCTTAATGTGAAAGGCCTCAATTCTCCCCTTAAGAGGAGACTCCTGTATAAGGAGCTTGACAGGCTACACGCAGACGTAGTCTTCCTACAAGAAACCCACCTTAGGAGGCGGTATGAATGTCTAATGAGATCTGACAAATATCCTCATCAATTTTGGGCGGCTGCAACAGTGTCTGCCAAATATGCAGGGGTGGGGATATTGATGCACAAGGATTGTCACTTTGAATTATTGCAAACCCTTGCAGATGCTAATGGACGCTACATTTGGGTTACAATAAAAATGGGAGAAAACCAGCTAACATTACTTAACATATATGGTCCCACGACTCATAAAGAGGATTTTTATAAGGTTATCAGTACTCTGGCCCTAGATGGATCGACCAGAAATAAGATAGGGGGAGATTTCAATCTCACTCTGAACCAGACTCTAGACACTTCTGTTGGGCATAGTACTGATCCCAAGTGTGCTAGAGCGGCTTTAAGATCCTTCATAGAGCAGGAAGCGCTGGTTGACATATGGAGGGCTCGCGTCCCCAAATCAAGAAACTATACTTTCTTTTCTATGCCGCATAATAGTCACTCCCGGCTTGACATGTTTTTGATTAATAAAAATTTTACTAATATGGTACGCACTATAGACATTGAGCCCATAATATGGTCAGATCACGCCCCTATTTGGTTTACATTGCATTTTAGCAACTATGACCAGGGTCAAAAATTTTGGCGATTTAATGATTCACTTTTGAGTGACAAACGTTTTGTGACAAGTAAACAGAGATTAGCGAATATCTGAAGTGGAATGATATGGGTAATATGCAACCTGGGGTGTTATGGGAATGTCTTAAGGTGGTTCTGAGAGGTACATTTATAGCGCGAGCGTCCTTTCTTAAGAGGACAAGAGAGGTGGAACGGGAAAAATGAATGGGTCTTCTTAACCAGCTGGAACTGCAACATAAAGCTGGGAATACGTCCCCTCAGCTAAAGCTTCAATTACAGGAGGTACGAAACCAAATAACCACCCTACATACTGCGGCTATCGCGCACCAAATAGAGCTGGCACAACATAGATATTTTGAGGGAGGTAATAAGGCGGGGACTCTATTAGCTCGCACATTAAAGAAAAGGCAGGTGCAGAATCAAGAGTCAAGACGCCGGGGTCTCCTTACAGACAAAGCGATAAGAGAACGATTTCATCAGTTTTATTCCACTCTGTATAGTTCAGATTTGCAAATCAGGCCTCAGAATATAGCAGCCTACTTGTGAGACACACCACTATCGGGTCTCATCGCATCACAAAAACAGTTTTTAGACAGAGATCACTGAAGGGGAAATGATAGCTATCAAGTTTCTTAAAGTAGGCAAATCACTGACAATCGATGGCTACACATCAAGATTTTATAAGACCTTTGCTCATCTTTTATCACAGTTAGTGGCGAGGTTCTTTAATTCTCTACGAGAGGGGGGTACGCTTTCTCCACAGGCAAATACTGCTGGAATTACCATTTTAGCGAAGCCGGGTAGAGACCCGACATTATGTGGCTCTTACAGACCCATCTCCCTAATCAATATCGATATTAAACTTCTTGCCAAAATATTAGCCATTCGCTTGAACTGTTTTATAGCGCAGCTTGTCCATCCAGATCAAGCAGGCTTCATCCCTGGTCGCATGGCGGCTGATAATGTTCATAAAACATTAGACACCATCTGGTATGTCAAGAAGCATGCTATACCAGCCCTAGCTCCTTCAGTGCATGCTATGCTGAAAAAGCTTTTGATATGATGCATTGGCCCTATCTGTTTCAGACCTTAGAAGGCATGGGATTTGGAGCGCATTTTTTTGCAGTGGTTAAACAAACTGTATAACTGTCCTAGGGCTTGTATTAAGGTTAATGGAGGTTATTCCCCCACTTTATAGTAAGAAGAGGAACATGTCAGGGTTGCCCACTCTCACCGCTTCTCTTCGCTCTATTTCTAGAGCCATATGTAATCAGGGTCCGTCAGAATGAAGACATCAAGGGGATAACTGTGGGACGCTATACCACGACACTGTCGCTGTTTGCTGATGATATACTGATCATGCTGACAGATCCACCTGCTTCTCTTCAGGCACTAACTGCAGAAATGGAGGTTTTTAGTAGTGTGTCAGGGTTCCGTATAAACTGGGAGAAGTCTGAAATTTTAAATATTACTGTCAGCGCTGCTGGGGAGACGTTTATACGGGATGAGTTTCAGTTTAAATGGGCTAAGACTAATACAAAATATTTGGGGTTCCTTCTTAGCGCAGATCAAGACATATATTCCCTAAATTATGATTCCTTGTGGTGTAAATTCAGCAAAGATCTTGAGGAATGGTGCCGATACCATATGTTAAGGTGGGGGCGTATGGCTGCAGTAAAGATGACTGTATTACCGAAATGAATGTACCTTTTTCAAACTCTATTGGTCCAGGTACCTCCTAGACATATTGCGCTTTGGTAGAAGAAGATTATGCATTATATCTGGGTGAGCAAACGACCAAGGATGGCCAGAAGGACATTGTATGTAGCCAAAGACATGGGAAGGTTTAAGTGTTCCTGAACTAGAACGGTATTATTTAGCAGCCCAACTCAAAAAGATAGTTGATTGGCATAAGCAACAATCACCCAAACCTTGGGTCAGATTCAGCCAGGAACTTCTGGGTCTAATACCAATAACTAGCTTTGTATAGCAACCACGGAAGACATGGCTGCTGGATCCCAAAGGAGTGTTACTGTCATCTATTACCCACATTCTTGATTTATGGTCTCAGAAAAGCTCTCGTCTTATGGGAACCAGTGATTATTTTCATAGCACATATCTCTAAGCTAACAAAACCTTTGCACCGGATTATGAAAACTTTGCTTTTCACATATGGGAGAGCTAAGGATTTTCTGACATGGGGGCAAGTTTGGGGTAATACTGCGATTTAAGACCTTCCCGAGTCTCCAGCTAGAATTTGGGTTACCCACCACAGCATTATTCCCCTATTGCCAGGTACATCACTTCTCCTCGAACTTCCTGTTAGGGGGCCACTTACAGCAAGGGGAATCAAACTTCGAAAAATTATGTTCCAAAGCTGATAGGGTCACTAAAGTGATATCCATTCTTTATAAGATGCTAGGGCATGATGAGCACCCAAAGGTGCACCATATCAAAGCATGGAAATTAGATCTTGAGCAGACCTTGCACCCTCGAATGGAAATTAAGCGATATATCAATGGGCAAAGGTTTCATAGCTGCCAATCTCATGGAAAACGCTTTTAAACATTTGTACTGTTGGTATCTATATCCCACTAGACTACATACCATGGCTAAGACCCATAGCCCATCTTGCTGGAGGGATTGTGGAGAACTGGGGACCTTTCTACATATGTGGTGGGATTGCCCAGCTATCCGCAAACTGTGGGATACCATTATAGCCTGGCTTTCTGATATGGGATTGGAGCTTAGGGCACTGGAACCAAAACAGGCCCTATTAGGTATGCCAGCTCCAGGACTGTCAGCGCTAATATTCTCGTCCGATATGTATGTACAGCCACCAGATGTGAAATAGCAAAAAAAATGGGCTTCCCAAAACCCACCCAGTCTGAAAGAAATACAGCACAGACTTGGTTCAATATATTTATTAACACAAATCTCAGCCCATAAAGGTAATACACTACAAAAGTTTCAGAAAATATGGCAGGTGTATTTAGACTGGAAAACGAGGACATGCTCAAGATACTTGAATAATGAGGCCTACTCAAAGGTATATATGGTTATATACAATATTTACTAATGGAATTACAGAAAGCTAATAAATTTGGCTAGGAAGATTCTTAAGCTCCTTTCTACTCCATTTATAATAGCTGGGAGGGGTGGTGGTGGTAGGGAAGGGTTGGTGGAGCGACTCCGTAAAGATGTGTGCTTATTGTTAATGACACAACATACGTTTTCATTATGGTTGAGTTTCTGTGGTTCGTTAATGTTCACTTTGCTCATGTGATCGATATATACATTATGTTTGTGATAATATACAATTTTCATGTATATTTATTGTTACACACAATAAAAAGTTTGAATTAAAAAAAAAAAAGTCTCCGGTCTCCGAGGCTCGGTTAGCCGCCCAGATCGTCCTTCTGGCGTCTGTTAAATCAGGTTGAGCAGCCCCGTCCAGGCTAGACCCCGATCTGGTGCGAGGGTCCACACACGTGGAGACCCTCCGGGGGGTTGCCATCTTGCCCGCGTGGTCGTCGACGCCATTTCCCCCCCTTGATCGCTGTATTGTCTGCACAACTGAGCCGGGCACACAAACGACTTGTGTGCATAGCGGTGCGCACAGTGTCATGCGCATCGGTGCCAGGCGCACAGCGGTATAATGCAAACATCTAGACAGAGGACTAAAGAATTAACCAAAAAAAAAAAACTTTAATTGCAGTTCACGTTGTCATATATATTGTATATTTTAGTGCTAAATTGTAGCTTGCAAAAATGAACCTTCAACATTTTCACACTTTTTTTTTTTTTCCTTGCAGGCTCTGCACTAGCTGCAAATGTTTGTAAAAAGATCACAGGACGTCTTACAAGTGCTATAGCCAAGCAGGAAGATGTATCTGTGCAGCTGGAAGCTTTGGACATTATGGCTGATATGCTAAGCAGGTAAATATGACCATCCAATTATTATTCCAGTTCTTCTCTTAAAATTTCACATAGGAAAATTCATCACTTAGGCATTTATTAGAATAGCTAGCCTTAGTTCTTGGGTAGTCCAACAGCTCAAGTTTGAATTGCTGATTTATTTATTTTAAAAATTTGTAGCCCACATTATCCAATATCTGTTGGAATCATGGATCCTTGGACCGAGTTGGAGTTGGCGCAGCCTATAGGGAAGAGCCCTGCAGATCACTACCATTGGCAGGCGGAGTTGGAGGCAGAGGCCCAACTGGAGCTTCTTCTATACCAGTCCACATTCCCCTGAGGTCGAGCCTTTGAGTGCCATGGCCAGCAGGTTTTAGATGAGGGCTTCTGCTGGTGATTGGAGGATCCTTCGAGGTTGCTGAATAATGCAGGTGAGTCCGGAGGCAGGCTAGGGTCTGTATCGGATGGCTTGGAAGAAGGTCCAGGAGGCAAACAATGGTCAATAGCAGTCAGCATGCAAGGATGTCCAGGAGTCAACAGTGGTCAATAGCAGGCAGCATTTAAGCAAATCTAGGGAGTCCATCCATAGGAGAAGCAAGGCAGGAAACTGAGGAACAGCACAGGAGACAAGGCAAACTGAAGAACTGACCATAGCACTGATGGACGAGACAACCAAAGGAACAAGAGAGCAAAGACATTGTAGAATACTGGAACTGGAACACTGAGGCAACTCATACTATTAGGTGTCGGAGAGGCCTTATATAGGCCAGGAAGTGTGATGTCAGAGGGCTCCTGCCGGGTTTTCCTCCTGCTGGCTCTTTAAAAGTAGGAATGTTGGGTGCATGCCTTAGAAGTAGTGGAGCCTGGCTGTGTTAGAGGCATCCGGTCGCGGGGATCTCTGGCTGTGGCGTCCTGTTGCGTCGCAGTGTGGCAGCCTGCTGTGCTAAAAGCTAAAATAGTTTGGCGGCGTGAGGGGGAAGGCCTGTCCTAAAGGGTAATTGCGGTGGTTTGCTGAGGAGCCCACAGACCACCAAACACAACAATGTCCTAAGCAGCTGACAATAAAAACATTCATAAAATTGAAACTGAAAACAAAACAAACAATATATAATAATCCTCTTTCATCTGTATCAGTGGTTTCCAACCTGGGTCCATGAGACTATCCCATGAAGTCCTCCAGAAGAAATACAAGAAAGTATAGCTAGGGAGAAAAGGAGCAGGATTCTGCTACCTGTGATTAGTTAAGCTGCTGCCACAGGCCAGGAGAGTGAGTGTGTGGCCTATTATGGCCCTAAAAAATTCACAGGAGTTAAGCATTCCCCCCCCCCCCCCCCCCCCCCCTTGTGGCTTCCGGCGCCTCTGTGGGACCTTGACTTGGCCCTCGAGTTCTTGGCGGAACCAACTTTTCAACCACTGTGTACTCTCCTTGCAGCTGCTTATCTTGAGGACAGTTTTTCTAGTAGCATTCTGTTTGGCATGTCTGGTCTCTGACCCGCAAGCTCTTTTCCAGGTACAGTTCAGCTTTGGACTATGTCCTTCTTTGCCAAAAATGGTTTTAGAGTTTTATTTGAATCTGTCCTTTTCCCTGCTAGCCTTGGACGGGACAGATATGAAGCAGAGTACTATCTTTTGCATTCCTTGGACATCAGGTGTCATTTTCTGCAGTACTTGGAAAGTACTTTTCAAGCTTTTCAGTAAATTCATAGGACCCATCTGCCTTTCCCATTATAACAGGAATACCTTCTCATTCAAGCTTTCCGAACTTCTAACCAGACTTTACCTTGCAGACAGGTCGTGTTTCTGTCAAGTTGTCAGTCACGTTTTTCCATCAAGTTTTTGTCAAGTTCTCAGTCAAGTTTGCCGAACTCTAAACCAGACCCTACCTCGTAGACAGGTCCTGCTTCTCACTGTTACCTCAGTCCATTAGCTCCTTGTCACTGAGGAGTAGTTTCCCTCATAACCTTTATTATCTTTCCTAGTTTTTGCCTGCTATATATCAGGAAGACCATATTGTTTGTTATATTTGATCCCAGTTCCTGTAACCTTGTTTGATGTAAGGCTCTCGTTTTATGCTTCCCTCGTTTCGCTGTAAACCTATATGATATGTACTGTTTGCACATGTAAAAGTTCAAAATAAATAAATAAAATAAATAAATGACTAAAGCTATTCGGAAGTTTGTTTGTTTGTGCTCCAAGGTGGAGGTAAACAGGGAGCTCCAGCGATACAGACACAGCCTGCTGGGTTAAGAAGATTATTACGGCAGTCTATGTAGTTGCTGAGGTTGCCTTGCCAAAACCGTGTAGACCTCACTCTGAGGTCTCAGGGGGTATTGTGGGCAGAACTTTGATTGTTGTCACCTGCTGAAATTTGCCAAATGGTGACGTGGTCATCTCTATACACTTTCTCCAAGCATTACCGCTTGGATGTTAGGGCTAGGGAGGGACCCCATGTTTGTGAGGGCGGTATTGATTTGACTGCTGGCAACTTCCAACCCTTTTCAGGATTAGCTTTTGTACATCCCGCTCATTGGGATTGACCTGCCCGGATGCTGACTAAGGAGAAATTACTACTTACCTGATAATTTCCTTTCCTCTAGTAAGGGCAGGTCAATCCCAGACCTGTCCTCTGCTGCCGATGTTTAATTTTGTAGTTAGCCTTTCTTCGGGTGAGCTGTACAGGGTATGATTCCTGCACTTCGTTGAAAACTGGTAAGTGGCTTTTCTAGCCCTTAGTTTAGTAGATATGTTCCTTCTTTTGGTTGAGCTCAGTGTTACTGTTAGTTGGGAAGCCTGAATTGTTGATTGTTAATAGTAATGTTCAAGTATAATCAGTATTGTCCACAGTTTGGCTTCTCCAGAAAATACTGGTGGGCTAATGTCGGGGCGGGACTATAGGGTTGTGACGTCAGCTCTTGCTCCATCTCCATCTGCTGGCAGAGGTGCATAACTCATTTGTTGGGATTGACCTACTCTTCACTAAAGGAAAGGAAATTATCAGGTAAGTAATAATTTCTCTTTTCCCACCACTGAGCGTAAAAGTAGCTACATTATGAAAAGCATACATTCTCTGAAGATAGGCAGAATGACAGTCCTCACATCTGCAAGACATCTGGAGCCTGGTATGGAACTTTGATCTCAAAGATTCTAGAGCTTTCAGCATGCTCTACTGAGCATGTGCAATTGTAACCACCTCCATGTCTCTGACAGTCCCTCTGTTTTTATTTTTTCTCTCTTTTTAGCAACTGTCAGCCACATGGCAGGCCTAGTGCACTGTGCAACCAGCAGAGGCTTTCCTCTTAATAAATAATGCTACACCTGCAGCATAGTCCTGTTGCCCTGCTTTGTACTTTCTCCAGTGCAACTATCTTTATTGATATGTGGCAACCAGAACTGCACACAATATTCAAGGTGTGGTCTCTCCATGGAGCAATAGAGTAATTATGGCATTCTTCGTTTTTATTTGCCATTCCCTTCCTAATAATTCCTAACATTGTTTGCTTTTTTGACCACCACAGCACACTGAGCAGATAATTTCACTGTAATATCAACTGATGCCCATATCTTTTTCCTGAGTAGTAACACTTAATGTGGAACCTATCATCGTGTAACTACAGCATGGGTTATTTTTCCCTATATACATCACCTTGCACTTGTCCATGTTATATTTCATGTGCCATATGGATGCCCAGTGTTTCAGTTTCACAAGTTCCTCCTGCACACACAAATTCTAAGCTAATTCCTACCTTTTGGCTTGCTTTTTATAACACATACACACACCCCAGTAGTTTACCTCTCCCAAAACGTTTAATAACATTTCTCAAAGCAGTACTTACCGATCCTCTTCAGTCACCAGCAAGATTATCTTTTCCTCTCAGTGCTCCCACTGGATGCTTGTTTTGAATTAAATTCTTTCTGTATAAAATCTGTAGCAAATTATTCCTATCAACCACAATTACCATGTAAAATCAAAACATAAACCAAATAAAAACATAAGGTCTCGTAAACGGATAGATTATAGTAAGGAGGTTTGAGGTGCATGCACCATTATGTGCATGCTTCCATTCCCCCTTCTGATGCGGCTACTGTTCTCGAAGAACCCCTATTACAATAAACAGCTTTTCTTTCTGTCCCATTTTGTAAAGTGTGGGGTTAATGATAGATCTGAGACATCACTCCTATATAAGAGAATTGATTGGATAATGCTATCAAAATAATTTGAATTGTAATTTTGCTGGTGGGATTATAACTGGCCAAAAGTTTTTTTTTTAATTACGTATAAGGGTATTAGAACGTTTTCTAGTGATATCTTTGTACCCAATTTAAACATTCCAGACGCACTTACTATCAGGCCAAGGGTATGCCCAGCTTCTTGATGGTGTAGGTAAAAGTTGACATTGTATTAGAGAAGCTTTGGCTTTTTCTGGAAAATCATTTTTATGTTGCCCACCTTTACCTGTTTGGTTACATGAGATTTGCAGTTGTTCTCGAGCACACTTAGGTTCTTTAGTGTAGATCACTAGATCTACATACTGTTGGCATTTGATATGAATTGTTCAGTTTGTGTTCAGGCTGAGGATTTCTCAGCAGTGTAGAGAGAACATTGAAGTAGATGTTAGAGGAAGGGAGCTCAGGCTATATCCCTGTCTCACTCCTCGCCTGAAGCCGTCTGCAGGTTGTTTCTGTATCCTTACAGCTGATACAATTAAATCCATGTATTCATCTACCATAGGGTTCCCCCCTCCCATTCCCAGTTTGCAGTGGCTTAAGGTTGAGACCAGGGTGCCAGATAGAAATAAAAGTTTTTGTAAAGTCAAGGAATCATGCAAATAGTCTCCTGGTTCTGTGAAAGCTTTTGCTATTCATCAGAAACTGTAGTTCTCATTTGTTTAGGACACTACAGAACAGTTTTTGTTTTGTTTTTGTTACTGTTGTCAAGGATCACTCTATAATTACTTGGATTAATGGCAACCCATGTTTGTCAGTTAGTGAAATTAACCCCTATGGTCATGTTTTAGGGAAATGGCCAGAAAATAGAATCAGGTTAAATAATTAAGTACTTACTGTAACTTTGTCATTGCTGTATTTAGTACCCTAAAAGAGCCACATGCTTTTCTGGGTTTGTGTTCGGGATGCATTCCTTGATTTCCTGTATTGTTATAGGGTGTATAATGATATTTGTTCACGGATTACCGTTCTAATACAATTAATTTATTTTAGGTGTGTTTTTGATATAAGATTTCTTGGTATATAAAGTACCAGAATGTAATCTGCTTTGAAGTGCTGAAAGATTGAACATAAATCACAAATCTCGTTATAGAACTGCTGGTTCAGTGCGGATTTTACTATTTGTTTCTAAATCAAGTTTGGGTTGGGGTTTAAATACCTCTGATTGTCCCAGAAGGCATCTGTGCCCTTCTCAATTTCACACAGCTTTTTTTCATTTATTCTGATTGTTTTCATTTCAAGATTGCTTTGTGATTTTTGAGAGTATAAAGCAAGTTTGTTTACCATAAACTGTTTTCCATAGATAGCAGGATGAATTAGCCATGACATGTGGACTTCTCTACTAGCTAGTAGAGCTTTAAGTTCTACTGAGCATGTGTAGGAGTTCCCTTGTGGACGTTGCCTCATGAGCCTCCTCAGTTGATACCAGAGCTTAATCTGGCTAATTAGTCAACTCTCCAGGGAGGTGGGTGGGTATTTAGCATAGCTAATTCATCCTGCTATCTATGGAAAACACAATTTATGGTCATAAAACTTCTTTTCCATTGATAAGCAAGTTGAATTAGGCATGGCGTAAGGCAGCGCTTCTTAATCAGTGTGTCGCCAAGCAGCGGCAGGTGTGTCGTGTGCTACCGGTCTCCCGCTGTTCTTCCCCCTTCTTCCTTCACCCGAGCGAGAGGCAGGCTATCTTCCACTGCTGCCGTTGCCACCCGGGCTATCAGCACCTTCAAGCCCAGATGGGAATGGCAGCGGTGTTAGTGGAGGCTGGCAACTGCGGCTGGGCCTTTTCTTCTTCCCACACCTGCCCCCACCCTGGCCTGGAACAGGAAGTGGTGTGCAGCGGGGTGCGCGGGAAGAAGAAAGAGCCATGCTGCAAGAAAAAGTAATGGCTGGCCCCGAGCAGTAGCGTGAGCCAGAATCAGAAGCAGCCAGAAATCTGCACAGGAGACAGCAGAATTAGCCTCCTGTGGCCGATGGGATTCTTCTTTCTTGGCCTGTGGGGGCTAGAGGAGGAGGCTGCTGCAGCTACCATTTGTGCTCGGGGGGGGAGGGCAGGAAATGAGAGAGCCAGCCAGCTTGCCTGTGAGAGAATGTATGTGTGTTTGAGAGTGTGCATATATAACTGTGACTGAGAGCCTGTGTGAAAGTGAGAGCATTTGATTGAGATCATCTTTGTAAAGTATGTGAGAGAGAGCATGTGTGTGATTGAGAGAAACTGGTCAGAGAAGGTAGTGTGTGTGTGTGTGTCTGTGTGTCTGTGTGTATAGGAGAGACAATGGAAATGACTGGTCAGGGAGATGACTGGAGTGTGTGTGTTTGAGAGAAAGTGATTGTGGGAATGAGAAGCCTGTGCATGTGGCGAGAGCTAGCCTGGGAGTGAGAAGCCTGTGTGTGTGCATGAGAGAGAGACTGTTCGGGAAGGTGACTGTGTGTGTGTAAGAGAGAGACTGGTCAGGAGATGATTGTGTGTGTGTGAGACAGAAACTGGTCATGGGGGTGTAACTGGTATGTGTGTGTGTGAGGGACAGAGAGACTGGACAGAGAGACTGGACAGAGAGACTGGACAGAGAGACTAAGGAAGAGAACCATGTGTACAGAGCTTCAGCCACTACTGCTTCTGGTGTGTGCTACTGGCCTGCATGGAAGAGTAGGAGAGCTTCTGGAGAGGGTTAGTAAAGGTGGCTTTTTAAGTTTATTTTTCTTGATTGACTGCCATTTTAATTACTGAATATTATGTGTCTGCTATTTTGAAATATTTTATTGGAGTTTGGAGAATTTTAAATAATTTTTATGAGTTTTTAATTGTTGGATATTATTCTGTTAATAGTTGTTGTGAAACATTTATTCTGCTTATTAGTATAGTTATACAGTTATTTTTGTGTTGGGATCTATAGCTGCTTGGCTAGTTCTGTTTTCCTAATAGGAGATGTATTGGTGTTTAGGGCCTGATTTAATATTTGTAGTGTTGCCTTTTCATAGGTAGGGTTGTTACTGTTTGAGTGCATTCCATAATATAAGTGTAACTGTGTGCGGATTAGTTTATGTGCATTACTGCAGATCCTGGGAGTATGTTAGGTCTGTTCTGTGTGTGTGACTGAGGTGAGGTATTTTACTGTATCAGTCTTATTTGTTGTATTTTCTCAAGAGGGCATGCATTAGTGATAAACTGCTCTCTTTTCATAAGTAGGGCTATTGAGCCTGGTAGTTGGAGTTTGTGTTGCTGTTACTGAGATGACACTAGAACAAGAATATATTTTTTGTAAGGTGAGTTGTACGGGGAATGTCATAATTCTGCTTTACATCCATAATTGTGGGTCATGGGGGTTCCTGTGGATGCAAACTGTACTTCTACATTTAGTCCTATGATGGTCATGTGTTCAGCGTGTCATGCATGTGAGAACCATCTGTCAGGTGTGTCCCGACAGAAAAAAGGTTGAGAACCACTGACGTAAGGAGCCCCAAGCTGAGGGTTGCAGCAGAGCATTTATTAAGTAAGAAGCCTTTGTGAAGACTGGTTACTCAAAGGCTCTCCACATTTACTGTTTGTGAGAAATTATCCAGATGATAGGACATCAAAGTGTGCACTAATGATAAAGTTGCAGCTTTGAAGATGTCTTTGAGAGGTATCTCTTGCAGATGAGCAACAGAGGAGGCCATAGTTCTCACTTGATGAACTTTGAGAGTCTAAGTTGCTGAAGTGTAGCAGTTCTGAATGCATTCTGCTACATTTGGCAACTGCTACTCCAAGTCTGTTAGGATTATAGGATACAAAGAGCTGTGAAGCTTGAGGATGTGTACTCTTTTTGTAGATGGCCAAAGCTCTTTTGTGATCTAACATATGAAGGGTCTTTTCTCTCTCATGCGCATGTGGTCTCCTGTATAAATTAAAATGGATTGATATGGAAAACTGAGACCATCTTTGGTAGAATCTTTGCGTGAGTATCGAGCACAACACTGTTGTGGAAAAATAGCTTGTACAGTGGATAGTGAACTAGAGGTTGGAATTTGAGTCTTCTAGCTGAGGTTACTGCTACAAGAAACTACTTTCTGTATCAAGAATTTGAGTCTCTAATGGCTTAACGCAGCTTCATCAATTGAGAAAGTACTAAGTTTGAATCCCACTGAACTGAAGGATTTTGTACTGGAGATTTAATATTGTATAAATCTTTCAGAAATCTCAACACTGGTAGATAAGTAGAGATGGGTTTATCTACCAAAACATAAGCTACTATGGCACTGAGATGAACTCTTACAGAAGACATAGCAAGACCAGATTAAAAAAAAAAAAGGAACAAGTACTTGAATAAGTTTTCAGCCTCACAAGAAGACAGGTTCAAGGCATTTTGACACCATATCTAATCTCTTTTCCATTAGTTGATGGTTTCCTAGCTGTGAAACCATTGTGTCTTCAGTCTCTGGGCAGAGCGAGATCAATTACTTGAATGCTCAACATCCAAGCTATTAGGTTGAGGGATGGAAGGTTCAGATGATGCAGTGTTTTTTTCATTTTGAGTCAACAAGGCAAGATCTATCCCAAGCTGTATGGTGGAGGACAGTTGAAAAGTTGTACTGCATATGCAAACCATATCTGTCTGGGCCACATTGGAGCTATGAGTACCAACTTAGCACAGATCTGCAATAGCTTTTGCATGTTCTGGTGATCAGTATAATTGGCAGGAAAGCATACATGAGACCCATTCCCTAGTCGAGCAGGAAAGTGTCCTGAACGAACTTGAGATTGCTGGGTAGAATTAAGCAGAAGATTTCTAGCTTTGATCTTTTCTTATCCAAAAAGGTCGAACAATGGTATACCCCATAAATTGAATAGTTTAGCTATTTATTATCACAGAGACCTTGCGTATGGATGGAATACTCTGATACAATCTGCTAGCATATTAGATTCCTGTACGATAAGTGGCTGGTAGAACAGCTTGATTCCTGGCTGCCCACTGCCAAATTTTTTAACCCTTCCTGGCAGACTTCCTGTGCGTTGACAAAAAAACATGGCGACCTGTTTATTGATTTGAATCAAGATGCTTTTCCTCTGAAGAAGATGAGTAAAGGTTACCAGAGCATATCTAATCATTCTTAGTTCCAACAGATTGATCTGAAAAAGGCCTTCATCTAGAGACTTAAATGCCCAGGGTTTGACAGGATCATGTGTGGGCACCTAATCCTTTTGGAAGCATCCATTGCTAGGGTTACTTGATGGGGGAAGAGCATGATTTAAGTATGTTTGTATTTAACCACCAGTGTAACACTCACTTCATGTCCCTGGAAACTTGTACTATGGTTGGTTGATCCCGTAGATAGCACAGACCCCACTGAAGGTAACTGGTCAGAGGGATCACATGAATGGCTGTCATCATGTGACCTAAAATGAGAATCACTTTGGTCAGAGTATGGCAAGGTCAGCAGTTTGCGAATGAGCAATCTCATCATGTTTGCTCATTCAAATGGAAGAAAAGCACTTTCTTCTTGGGAGTCTGTCCATGCCCTGATGAATTTTTTTTTTCTGAGTCAGCATCAGAATCGACTTCTTGGAAGTTCTCCAGAAATCCCAGAGCCTGCAGAAGTTGAATCATTCTGTGCATGGACAGTGACAGTTCTTCTGAGGAGCTTACAGTGACTGGTCAGTTGTACAGATATGGGAAGACTTGAATCCTCTGGAAGTGTGCCACTACTATTGTGAGAAGGTACACTTCATAAAGACACTTGGAGCTGTCTACAAGCCAAAAGGGAGTGTTTGTATTGTTAATGGGAAGAATCCACTTTGAATTGGAGGTAGCATCAGTGGGAGAGATAGATGGATGGGAATATGAACATATATTTACTATATATACTCATGTATAAGTTGAGAAATTTATGCCAGAAAATAAGCCCAAAAAAGCTGGCTCAACTTCTACACGCATGGTATAGTTGTGCACAGGTTTTTTTGTCTAAACTTTGTTTAAAAAAAACCCAAAATAAAAACAACCCCAAAACCAGCCCCAAGCCTTCAAACCTCATTAAATATAAAGCCCCCCCCCCAAGACTCACCCAAAGACCCTGGTGGTCCCGGGGGGGGGGGGGGGGGGGCTGGAGAGATCTCCTGGGCCGTCGGCTGCCAGTAATCAAAATGGTGCTGGCAGCCCTTTGCCCTTACCATGTCACAGGGTTTACTGGTGAGATTGACCAGCCTCTGTCACATGGTAGGGGCTCTCCATTGCCAAAAAAGGGAAGAGATGTGGAAAGTCTGACATCAAATTGGCCAATATCACTTTTAAATATAGATAATAAACGTTTGGCTTCCATATTAGCAATGAGATTGGGAACTATTGTTCCATCATTAGTGGGCTCCAATCAAACAGGGTTTGAATCTGGTAGATATGGGGTTAATTACATGCGTAAGGTGTTGGCAGTTGTGGGGAAACAGGAGGACGGCTAAGAAGGCAAGCATAATGTTGAGCCTAGATGCCGAAAAAGCCTTTGGTAAGATTAATTGGCAATATATGTTTTGGGTGATGGCCCAAATCGGGATAGAAGGGCCTTTTTTGGATTGGATTCAGCTATTATATACAAATCCCAAATCATGGATATTAACAAATGGTTCTCTTGTCAGCGGAGTTTGCTCTGGAAGGGGGGACAAGACAGTGTTGTCCTCTCCTTACTACTTTTTGTGCTCACACTGGAACCATTGGCAATTCAGATTAGGCAGACGGGAGATATTACAAGCTTAAAAGTTGGTAGGCAAGAATTAAAAATGTGCCTTTTTGCAGATATCTTGCTTTTTTTTTTTTTTTTTTTAAATGATGCAAGGACCTATTATGAGGCTTTTCTCTGTCTTTCTATCCTTTTCTAGACTTACCATCAATTTTGACAAGTCTGAGGCCATGCCCCTGAACTTAGAGCTGATATTGGCGGGGTCCATTTCCTTTTAAATTGAACTTGCATAAAATAAAATATCTGGGAGTATGGATCCCTCATGATCTATCGCAATTACATGAGACCAATTTCTGAGAGTTACTGGAGAGTTTTGTCCACAAATTGCAAGCTTGAAAGGATTTGCCAGTGTCTCCTTTTGGTAGGAACGGCCTGTTTAAAATGATTATATTATCTAAACTATTATATTGCCTTCAGATGTTGCCACCTTGGCTATTGTTGACAGATTTGGTCTACCTGAAATACGTTTATACAGTTTCTGTGGAGGGGATAAGCAACCAAAAATTGGATATAACAGATTGATAAGAGGTAGAGAGCAAGGTAGTATTGATGCCCCTAATTTTCCCTATTATAATTTGGCATGCCAATTAAAGATATGTTGGGGAATATATTGTGGGCAAATTTAAATACGATGTGTTTCAGTTGTTAGAGGTGCTGACCTTCCCTTACTCCCCCTTAGGACTTGAGCACTTGACAGATGTATCTCTACCTAGGGAAGAAGGAGGAACATGTGGCTATGATAGGTTTCAGTAGCATGGAGGTATATGCGTAAAAAACTAGGTCTCATGGCCAGGACTTCCATTATTTTACCTATTCAGAATAACATATGGTTTGTAACAGGGATTGATAGCTTTTCATGGATTGGAAGGTCTGGGGTCTGCACAGTATTCGTAAAATGATAGATGAAGAAAAGAACTGCCTCATGAGTTTCCAGCAAATTCAACAGATATTTCCTATCCCCGTTAAGCAGTTTTATGGCTTTTTGCAAGTGAGGAATTATTTCTTCTTTTAGGTATTTCAACCATATCTCTCAAATCAGAAATTTGTTTGACCACAGAGATGGAGCAAGTAGCGATGGGGAAGAATTCAATATCTAAGTGGTATAGGTTTTGTAAAACTAGTTTAGATTCTAGCATGTTGGTGGGGGTTGGCAGACTGTTTGCAATAGGAGAATGGGGTGTCTTTTTTTACTTGTAAGAAACTTAGCACATTGTTTGGGGAACATAAAATTCCACTGGCAATAAGCTACAATGAAATGCAATATAAAATTCTTTATCATTGTAAAATGGATCAAATACGTCTGCATAAAATGGGATTGGTGGACAATGAAAATTGTTATAAATGTAAGCTAAAGGTGGGTTCTTTTATCCATCTCTTTCTTACATGTCCTAAAAATCTAAATTTTTGGCAGGAAATAGTTTCATCTGTGACTGCCTGTGTCCAAGTGACCCTACCATTAGCGAGAGGAATTCTCGTTCTGGGGGACGAAAAACAGGTGCGAATTTTGTTTCCTCAGTTGTCCAAGAGGCAGTTGCGGTTTATTAACATAGTTCTTTTGGTGGCATGCCAATGTATTTTGAAAGAACGGATAACTGAGGAATCCTCTTCCCATAATATATAGCGGGAATAAATGTCCACTATTATGCAAATAGAAAGATGATGCATGCTTTCTCGCATGAAAAATGCTAAAGAATTATGTCTGCTTGGCAATGTTTCTTTGACTTGTTGCCACAAAATGAAAAAAGGAGACTTAAAGATATGGGGTATTCTACATCTTGGAAAATAGTATTAAGAGCTGGATTAGGCATAAGATTGGGTAAAGGGGATGTGTGGATGAGTGTGGTGTAGGGATATTCAGGGGACAGATACATATTTTTTTTCTTGTTTTCCTCTTTGGAAGAGAAGAAGTGTTGGATCTTATAAAAAATGAGACAGGATAGTAAAATATCTGTTTTGTTGTTGTGCTTATTTGTTATGCTATGCTGTGAAATGAGAGGTTCTGATCTTGGATGGTAGTATATTCCTCGTCTTACTTTTAAAAATGATTTTGAAAAAAAGAAAAGGCCAGAACAGATGTCTCTGAAAGTACTGCCTTTTGTAAGAGGTCTGTTCTGGTACCATTAAGACAGAATGAATTGCAACGTTTTTTCTTAGTTTTTCGCTAAAAGGTTGTCTCATAGACAAGGGACATCTGCCGATTTCTCATGGACATCATAAATGCTGCTCGCCATGGGGCAAGCTCCAATTGAGGCAAAAAAGTTATGTGATACTGCTTCAAAATGATAGACTGAGGAGATGTCATATGCATTCCTGTGCAACCAACAGAAGTTGGGGGTAACCATTGAAAGAAGCATTTAAGTTTTTGAATGCAGTCATGAAGGTATTGCACCATGTAAAGCTGATGAGTAGAGATGTGAGTGGTTAGCATGAAACTGAAATATTTCCTTTCCAAAATTATCTAGTAGCCTATGGTCTCTTCCTGGAGGGAAATTCAAATAAATCCCTGTCTTTTTCACTGCAGATTGAATGACTAGAGACTAATGAAAAGCAATGGCCATGTGTAACTAATTGAAAAGATAAAGTATCACTCAGAAAACATTTTTCACTGAAGCCAACAGCAGCAACTAACTGCATTGCCCCTTAAAACAATCCAACTAAAAACACAAGGTCCAGAGTCTTTAGAGTTGCAACATCAGACCTATGGAATGAAGTTCCCTCCTACCTACAAGTAATCCGTGATTACTTAAGACTCCTAGCGCCAACTAAAGTCATGGCTGTTAATTCAATGGATTGATGCTCTTAGTAACTATTCACCGTAATCAGCAATGTAACACTCAAACTGTGCCTGTAGCTTAGTGTAGCCTTGAAGTGATTGGCCATGAAAAGCAGAATAAAAATATTGAACTTAATGTATAAGTGAGAGAAGCTTGAATTGTTGAAGTGAAAAGGGAGCCAATGTAGCGACTTGAGAAGAGAGGTTGTATGGTCATAGCATTGTTGGAGGAAGCTAAGTCATGCAGCCAAATTTTGAATAGAATGCAGTGGCAAAAGATGTGAGACCTGTGACAGGAAGTTGAGCATTTTAAAAGCATTCTCAGGAAGGGGTATTTTAGTGATGTTTAAGCAGATAAAAAGACACATTTTAATAAAAATTTGAATATACGTACAGAAAATGAGAGGACTTTTAAAGATGATTCCAAGGTTAAGGACTTAGGGAGTACTGTCCTTAGAGACAGAAAAATAGGGAAGTGGCTTTGGAGGGTGGGGGAGGAGTAGGAAATAATTTCCATCTCGGCTGTGTTAAATTTAAAGTAGTGACTAGAAATCGAGTCGGTGATGTCAGGCAAGCAGGCTGAAATTTGGGACTGGGTTCATGGTGAAATTCCTGGTATAGAGAGGTAGATCTGGGAGTTGTCTGCATAAAAATGGTACTAAAAGCCATAGGAGGAGATCAGAGCACCAAGGGAAGAAATACAGAGAGAAAAGAGAAGTGTCCAGGACTAAGCCTTGAGGCATACTGAACAGTAGTGGAATAGCATTTGATGAAGATGGGAGAGTTAAGGATTTATCTTTGTTCAGAGGATGAGTATATGGAAGAGAATTTTACTTATTTATTTATTTTTTATATACTGATGTTCCTGTATAATATACATATCACACCGGTTTACAAGGAACTGAAACTGTGGATACATTGAAACCAATTAACAATAAATTAAATAACATTAAAAAAGCATAAAAGGCGAAACATAACTGAGTTATATTGCTACACTGAACATATGTACAGGGGTGATAGGGGCCTGAGGATTGTAATGTCCTTGTATTCCTCGGGTCTTAGTTCTCCGGGAATGCTTGTGTGAAAAGCCACGTCTTTAGCTTTTTTTTTTTAAAGTCCTAGAACAGGGTTCTTGGCGCAGGTCCGGAGGGAGCGAATTCCAGAGTGGGGGACCCGCAGTGGAAAGAGGGAGTTTCCTCAGTGAGGTTTTTGCCGGCTGGGAGAGTAGCGTGTTCTTGTATGCACTTCTAATCGGTCTCTTAGTGCTGTGCTTCTGCAGTTGAAAAGTTAAGTTGAGAGGGGAGATGTTGTGCAGGGCCTTGTATCATCATTAGAGCTTTGAAGTGGATCCTGTATTTGATCGGCAGCCAGTGAAGGTGCTGTAGGATGGGGGTGATATGTTCCCTTTTTTTGGTGTTTGTCAGAATTCTGGCCATCGCGTTCAGGACCATCTGAAGAGGTTTGATGGTGCTGGCGGGAAGGCCCAACAGTAGTGAGTTGCAGTAATCCAGTTTCGGGAGGATGATCGATTGTAGAGCTAGGCGGAAGTCTCGGAAGTGTAAGAGTGGTTTAAACTTGCAGAGTTTACTGGGTTTTGGCTTATTTTTCAAAGAGCAGATCTGTCACATCCATTCAGCAGCAAGCTACCCTCCTTCATGTCACACCACCTTGATGTCAAGCGATATATGAAATTTTGCTTATATAGAGCTTCCACTTTTCATAAATATAAACTGTTCTATGTGGGGCAAATTTGCTTCTAAGACATCCATCACTAGGTAGTTAAAGAATTATATCTTAAAGGTCTACAAGTCTTTAATTTCTTGGGCCTAGATTTAGGAAGGGATCATGTTATTAGAGCAATGGCTAACACTCAGGTGCAGAGTGTAGATTAAGGTTGGGCAGACATTTTACACAGGACCATATTAGTGGTTCTTTACTGAACCAGAAGCCAAGGTGGGGACCTCCTTGTTGCTTGGTGGAGTCCACCTCATAGATTCAGTTGGGGAGAGGGAACTTGCATAAAAAATCTTTTGCCTGCCCTTGCACTTTGACTATTTTTTATTTTATTAAACATATGGGGGGATTCATTCATCATGATGGAAGAACATAAGGGTGGAAGAAGTCATTAAATCACAACCCATCACATGTTCCTGCTTAAGAAAATGTTGCTATGGAAGGGAAGACTGATCCTGACCTGCAGATAGTGAGCAGTTCTCTTTCCAGACCAATATTATTTGATGATGCCTCTTGGAACAGAATCCTAGAGCCGTGTCAGATTGAATGAAAAGCAGGTTCATCCAGAGATCCGAACAAGAACAACCCAAGGCAGCAGAACCACTTCTTCTCACAGCTCCTCAACCCAAAGTGCCTGCACAAGTCGTCCAGTCCCTCAGAGAGTGATTTGGACAAGGTTGCTCTCATCTCGCCACTTAAAGCTGATCTGAGATGTTCTCTTTCAGCCAAGCTTGGGGCTCTTCGTCTTATTTATTTTTAAATTGCTGTGGATCAAACTTCCGGGTTTTCCATCATTAGTCTTGCTTGTAGAATGGCAGTGGTTAGAAGTTAGGTCTGCATTGATTAAAAAAAAAAAAAATCCTAGAGTCAGCTATTCACAAGAAAAATAGATAGCGAATTAAGTATGAAGAAAAACATAAATAATATGATAAAAGGAGGTTATAACTACAATTTAAAAAAAATTAAAACCTCTAATGAACCCAGGTGTCTTCTGGACTGTTTTGCAAGCGTAAAATTTTTTTCTAAACTTGACTATTGTAATGCTTTACTCCTAGACCTACCTAATAATACTCTGACCGCTTCAATTACTGCAGAATGCAGCAGCTAGAGTGCTATCGGGTGTAAGAAAATATGATCACATTACACCATCACTTATAAATTTACACTGGCTTCCAGTAAAATTTAGGATTGAGTACAAAGTCCTTTGTTTGATTCATAAATCGTTATTTAATGATAAAATGGAATGGGCAAATGCTTTTCTTCACTTTTACACACCTCGGCATAATCTGAGATCAGCGAACAAAGGTCTGCTTTCAATACCAACAGTTAAAACGGCGCATTTGAACAAAGTAAGGGAAAGCATTTTCAATAGCTGGTCTTATACTCTGGAACTCAATTCCAACTGAGTTAGATTAGAGCCTAATTTTCAAAGATTTAAAAATTACACAAGCCTTTAGCAAACAGCTAACTGGTGAAATAGACTTTATTTTCCATTTTTAATTTTTTTTAATGCTTATTTTAAGTTTAATTTTACTCATAATTTTAGTTTTAAATTCTGAACTTTGATTATTGACTAAGAACATAAGAACATGCCATACTGGGTCAGACCAAGGGTCCATCAAGCCCATCATCCTATTTCCAACAGTGGCCAATCCAGGCCATAAGAACCTGGCAAGTACCCAAAAACTGTCTATCCAATGCTACTGTTGCTAGTAATAGCAATGGCTATTTTCTAAGGCAACTTAATAGCAGATAATGGACTTCTCCAAGAACTTATCCAATCCTTTTTTAAGCCCAGCTACACTAACTGCACTAACCACATCCCCTGGCAACAAATTCCAGGGTTTAATTGTGCATTTAGTGAAAAAGAATTTTCTCCAATTAGTTTTAAATGTGCTACATTCTAACTTCATAGAGTGCCCTCTAGTCCTTCTGTTATCTGAAAGAGTAAATAACCGATTCACATTTACCCATTCTAGACCTCTCATGACTTTAAACACCTCTATCATATCCCTCCTCAGTCGTCTCTTCTCCAAGCTGAACAGACCTAATCTCTTTAGTCTTTCCTCTTAGGGGAGCTGTTCCATTCCCTTTAACATTTTGGTCACCCTTCTCTGTACCTTCTCCATCGCAATTATATCTTTTTTGAGATGTGGCGACCAGAATTGTACACACTATTCAAGGTGCGGTCTCATCATGGAGCGAAACAGAGGCATTATGACATTTTGCGTTTTATTCACCATTCCCTTTCTAATAATTCCCAACATTCTGTTTGCTTTTTTGACTGCCGCAGCACACTGAACAGACTTTCAAAGTGTTATCCACTATAATGTTTAGATCTTTATTGGGTGGTATCTCCTATATGTAACTATAGCATGGGTTATTTTTCCCTATATGCATCACCTTGCACTTATCCACATTAAATTTCATCTGCCATTTGAATGCCCAGTTTTCCAGTCTCACAAGGTCTTCCTGCAATTTATTACAATCCGCTTGTGATTTAACTACTCTGAATAATTTTGTATCATCTGCAAATTTGATTACCTCACTCGTCTTATTCCTTTCCAGATCATTTATAAATATATACTCCTTGCTGTAACTATAAAGCCACTACAGATGTTACAGAACTCAGCGGCCAGGATTTTGACAAATACAAAAAAGAGGGATCACATCACTCCTATCCTTTATAACCTCCACTGGCTCCCCATCAAATATAGAATCATCTACAAAGTGCTAACCATCATGCACAAAAACCTACACAATCTCGCCCCACTCGATCTCACTTTCCAGGTTCGCCCTAAATATTCCACCAGACCTTTGAGAAGAGCATACCTAGGTACCCTCTTCGTCCCTCAAGCTAAAACATTGCTAAGAAAAAGGGCCTTTTCTACTGCAGGTCCATCTAACTGGAACACTCTCCCTCCTGACCTCCGACAAGAAACTTGCCCAATCTCCTTTAAGAAAAAACTTAAAACTTGGTTATTCAAGCTTGCTTTTCCAGAACCCTCTTGTTAGCTTAAAGCTTTCTCTCCATCTCTCGCTATACTTCTCTGTTTATTTCTCTCACGTATATGGTTTGATCTGTTATTAGTCTCTCTCATTTACCTAGGTTCCCTATGAAGAGACCCTCAGTCACTCTTTTGACTTTTCCTTCTATTTTATTACTTTTATTTATTTATTTTTATTTTTATTTCATTCCATTTTATTTTTTTCTTCCGCTTTTCTCCACTCCTTTTTCTACATATCTTCTTAGTTCCTTCTCCCTAACTAAGCCTAGTACAAGCACAACAAATATTGGATTATTCATTTGTTAGACTTTTATTACTTATGACCTTCATTACTATGTAATCCATTTCTTATTTTACCTTGATTACTATGTAATTCAAATTGTATACTTGGTTTTTCTTCTCTTTGACTGTTACTTAGTTGCTTAAATGTTCATTGTTCCATGTAATGCCGTCAGGCAAGTTATTGTTCTTTGTAAACCGGTTTGATTTGCATCTAATGTAGGAAGATCGGTATAAAAAACAAATAAATAAATAAATATAAAAAAGCATGGATCCCAGTACTGTTTTATTTACTGAGAAATGTTTAGTTAATGTAAAATCTGATATTGTATTTTGTATATTGTTTTAACTGAATTTTATATGCTGTATACTGTTATGATTGACATAACAGAATATTGGTATACAAAATAATATAAATAAGAGGAGAGAGTGTAGCATGGTGGAAGGAGACATTTGGAACTGCTGTGGGCCAGAAAACTTGGAACAGCCAAGGGCTGGAGAAAAGACACCACAGGTAGAAGTTTGCCTACACCTGGAGTAGAGGCTTTACTGATGAATGTCTACAAAGCAACTACTTGGAAATCAGTACATGCCTTCCCTAAGTCTTATGAGTGAGGAGAGACCTCTAAGTTTGTTGAGCCTGGTGGGTACTATATATCTGGCCCTTTATTGATAATGTGGAGGAGAAATGCAGAGGACAGTTTCCCAGAGTGTCAGTAATTCTAGTTTTCTTGGAAGTTGGCAACAGTGCCACACCCCTGGGAATCTTGCCCCTGTCTTCCCCTGCATTTCCCCTCTGAAGGTGTTAACGATGGGTGGTTCACAGGACAGTCCCGTGAGCCCACACTCACCCCAGATGGACCTGCTCAAATGCCATGGCCTCCATTTTGCAGCAGGATCACCACCATCGTGTTTCCTCCCATTTGTGCTGCGCCATCCCCTAGGCATGCACAGGCTCCCAGACCTTATTTATTTATAACTTTTATATACCGACATTCAGATGAATATCACATTGGTTTACATACAACTGGGAAGTCAAAAAAACTAGTAGAAAGGAAGAATAAAAAGTTACAATTAACAGGGAATCATAAGGAACTGGGTGAGAGAGCGGAACGGTCTAAGGGGCCAAGTCAAAGTGTTAGCAGGAAGAATACAGCAAAACTTAAAAACTTTGTTGCGATAGCAACTATATTACATAATATATTTACAAAACTGTATGACAGTCAAAAGCATTAGCTGTTGCAGCAAATTGTAGTGACAATGAATAATAGTTTGGGTTTACCAGAGATGGCTATAGGTAAGTTAGGTAGTGACAGGGTTAAATAGTTGTAGTTATGGAAACTGGAGTAATGGCAGAGCTTTCCAAACTTTTCATGTTGGTGACACACTTTTTAGACAAACATAATTTCACGACACAGTAATTCAGTCTACTAGCAAACCAGAGGTTAAAGGTTAAACGAACGAAACATATTTCAACAATTTATGTATGTTTCCTTAAATATATAGATAAATAAAATGTTTCACGACACAACCTATCTCATGAAAACCTTTCATTTATATTAAAAATATATAATAATCCAAGATTCATGTTATTGTTATAATTTGAGTAACAATAATAAAACAAATTGTCTGTCCCCCACACATTCATCTCTCCCCCCCCCCCCCCAAAGCATGTCTGGCTCCCACACTCATGTACCTCTTCTTTTTGATTGTTGCCAGTTAAGTGCTTCACTCCCTTCAGGGTTCAAGCCTGCCGTGCTGCATAAAACCTTCCAGAATCACCAGACCCTGTTGCTTGCAGTCAGTACTCTTCGTGGCCAGGCCTCATCGGCAGCAGCAGCCAATGACAGGGACAGCTGGCTCAAGTCCCACCCACCAAGTCCCAAAAAACACGGGTGACAGCAAAAATCGCCCAATAATAAGCAACCTACGAACTGAAAAAAAAAAAAAAAGCCCAAACTCGCGTCAGAGTTGACCGGGCTTGTGTGACACACCTGCACAATGCAGGCGACACATTAACGTGTTGCGACACACAGTTTGGAAAACTCTGCCTTATGGGTCCCACAATAGGCAACATTGTGGCGACCCCTTCTGATGTTAGACCTTGAAGCCTCGCTCCCACAGACTTCCAGCACCTCAGCAACAGGTCTCCTGCTATTAGTACATGTTGTTCCTGTTCTAGGCTCCTGTGTTCCAACGTGTTTGTTTGTCATGATTTCGCCTGCTGTGCAGCCTCACTGTGTAGCCTCACTGTGCCCTGATCCAAACCTCTTGACACCTCTCCACCAGCAGAGGCCTTCAGTGAGCTCTGTTGCGAGCAACACAAGCCATCTCTTCACTGGTTACCTGACTGAGCCTGTGGTACAGCCTCCCCTCCCCCAGGGATCCTCAACAAGCTTCATCTCTAGCTTTGCCAAACTCTGCCTTGCTGCTTGCACCATACCCAGGCTCCAGCCCCATTTAATCCTGCCTTGCCAAAACCAAGATGCTGTTACATCTGACCTGGCCATTATTATTTTGCTTTGTCTGTGGCCACTGGGCTGCCTTATTTCTTGCTCCTTTCCTTGTGACCTATCTAGGCCTTACCTTCCCTTGTGGCCTCCGGGCCTGCTACTATGCTAGATCTTGTTCTGTGGATTAATCAGACCTCTCATTGCTTAGTGGCCTCTGGGCCTTATTCCTAGCAGTCTATGGGCCTTCTGTGTTACTGCCATTGGACCTCAGTGTTCTCTGTTCTGCGTTGTCCTTTTCTATTCCTAACCTTGTCTGCTTTGTCTAAGTCCTGCCCTAGTCTGTTTTGTTCTGTCCTTGTCTGGTCTTGTGTCCTGTCCAGTCTACCGTATCCTTTCCCTGCTTTACCTTGCCCAAGCCTTTGTCTGTATCCAGTTCAGTCCCTGCTTTGTGTCCTCAGCCTGGTCCAGTCTCCAGTCCTCAGCTCCTTGCCTGTTCCAGTCTCCAGCCCTTGGTTCCTTTTCTGTACCTGTATCCAGATCTCTGCTTCTAGTGTGTCTCTGCCCACAACATCCAGCCTGAATCTGCCCTGCCTTGACTTGCTTAACTAGTCTGTCCTGTTAAGCTCTGCTGGCCCTCCAGAGCCCAAGGGCTCAAATTGCAGGGGAAGGGACTGGCTAGGCAGAAGATCAGACCAGCTTCCAAACATTATATTCAGCAGTTGTAGCCAAGTTCTGCTGGCCCCCAGAACCCGAGGGCTCAATCTGCAGGGGAGAGGGCTGGCTAGGCAGAAGATAGACCCAGCTCCTGCCCTATGGCCCTGCCCTGCTCCTGAGAAGGTATTTCCAGACCCCAGCCCTCATGATACTGTTCTTGCCTTGCCCAGCCCATTTCATCCAGCTTGTTGTCTCGTCCCAATTTAGACCAATGTCCCCTGTGTCTTCGTCCTTCTCTGGCCTGGTCTCTTGGTATCTACCTCATGCCTTGGACCTGACCACACTTGCCTGCTGCCTGGACCTGACCATGCTTGTCTGCTGCCTGCCCCGACCTTGGCCTTTCTCTGGCTTCTCCAGTCTGCTGCTTGTCCTGACCCTGGTGTGCCTTTGGACTCTTGTTCTATTTAGCGCCTCAGGGGACCGACTTAACTCCTGCCGGCCACCAGAACACACAGGTTCAACCTGCGGGAGAGGTGGCTGGTCCCATTGCCTGTCCCATTTCAGGGCGCATTCGCCAGCTGTTGGCATAGGCCTCGTAGGTTCACCTACAAGGCAGCATCAAATACACCACAGCACAAAGGGCTCACTTTCTCACCACTCTTCACAGGAGAGAGGCAGGTGGGGTGGTTGGGTAAGTGTGTCACAATCCTTTTCCCTTCTCACATCCCCTTCCCCCTCCCTTTACAGTTCCTCTACTTTTGGTGAGGCCTAGGGAACCCTACCAGCCTACTACTACTTATTTTTTATTTATTTATTTTAAAATTCTTATATACTGCTTGATTCAATAGGGGTAGGCCCAAGTGGGTTGCGATAAATTAACATACATACATAAAAATAAAATCAGGACAATCGCGTTATTAAAAGGAAAAGCGGAAGGAAGTAAAAAGAGATGGTTACTTAACTAAAGGCAAGCTTAAATAAGTTTTGAAGAGTTTCTTGAATTCTTTGTTAGAAGTAATTAATCTTAGATTATCAGGGAGGGAATTCCATAGAGAGAGGCCTGCTATTGAAAAGGCACAACGACTGGTCAAGCCTAGCAAAGCGAACTGTGGGGATTTCCAGTAAACTTTTGTCAGAGAATCACAAGTGTCTCGAAGGTTGATAAATTTGAAGCAGAGTACACTACCATACAAATGAGGAGTTGTGAATTAGGTTATGAATAATGGGAAGAATTTTATATTTGATATGGTAGGAAACTGGGAGCCAATGACGTGAACAAATGACCAAATAAATATGATCTCTGATTTTTGTGTTAGATAGGAGATGGGCAGTGGCATTTTGGACAAGTTGTAAAGGACATATGGAGGATTTGAGGAGGCCTAAGAATAAGGCATTGCAGTAATCAAAACCAGTGAATATTAAGGACTGAAGAATCATTCTGAAATAATGGTTTTAGGTTTTCAAGAGGCAAAGTTTAATAGAAAGAGGACTTTACTACATTGGAGATATGACTAGACATGGATAATTCAGAATCAATTAAAACTCTAAGATATTGGGATGGCCCAGTTGTCGATCATAAGATGAGGGCTGCAACAAGATAAAATAATTGTGGAGAGGTGTATTTCTGTTTTTAAGGTATTTAATTTAAGGTGGTTGTGAAATAATCATGTTTTAATAGATGAAATACAGAGAGCTACAAAGGATAAAGTAGAAGACCAAGAGTTGTTATAGGGGACAAAAACTGATTATCATCTGCATAGATTTTGAATGATAGACCTAGACAGTCTAAGAGGCAGCAAAGAGGTAGAAGGTAAATATTAAAGAGAAGCGCAAATAAAGCAGAACTTTGAGGAGCACTGGAGCAAACTGTGAACCAATCTAAGTAATAGGGTGAAATGTTGATCCTTTGATTTTTATTTTTATTTTTTTTCCTTTTCCCATGCATAATTAATGTTTAGTTTTCTATCTGTTCCATGTAAACCGATGTGATGTGCTAACGAACGTTGGTATAAAAAAACTTCAAATAAATTTCAGGATGATGTGATATAAATGAAGTAACCAATCTAGATTAAATGTCTGAAATATACCCTCTTTATTTAGTAATCATATAATGCCCGCAGTATGACCATCATACTAGGCGTCATCAGGATAAATGTGTATGACATTTATACATCTTCTGCCTTAATTTTAATCATCTGTCATGTTTTTTTTAAAAGATTTTTTAAGGAATTTTTCATTGCATTTAAAAACATATGACAATACTTCCAGACTTCTGAAAAAATTCAAAATGAACACTTATCTGAAAGTTTGAAGTTCTTGGCTGACTCAGTTGTTCCCTTTAGTGCCTAGATATTCCCGACATGGGGCCGTGTTTCGAACACATTGTTTTGTCATCACTTCCGGCACTCACAGCTATCCTTCCATTATGTCAATTGACCGAGCTTCACCCTGAGGAAGAACAATGTGTATTGCAGACGTGTTATGATTACTGAATGAAGAGGGTTATACTTCAGACAATTCATCTAGATTGGTTTACTTCATTTATGTCACATATAGTCTTCAAAGGATCGACATTTCACCCTATTACTCGGATTGGTTCACAGTTTGTTCCTGTGCTCCCCAAAGTTCCACTTTATATGCGCTTCTCTTTAATATTTTCCTTCTATCTCTTTGCTGCCTCTTAGATGGTCTAGGTCTATCATTCAAAATCTATGCAGATCATTTTTTTGCCCCCTATAAAAACTAATGTATTTACAAAACAAAAAAAAGCCTCCTTCAAGGCATCCTTTAGCAAGTTGGACTCTGAGGCAACCCTTGTTCTGGACTCTGATTTGCTTGAGCATCCTGAAATCCATTGACTGCAGATGGCTCCATCCACAGACATTTAGGGCTCTTGTCAACCTGAATACATCAAAAGGGAGGAGTTGTTGCGTCTAGATCCCAATTGTATTGATGCAATGAGACTGACAAGGCCAGAACTATGCAGAAACTGCTAAAGGCTGGACATTTGACAAGGGGCTATGCAGCAAGCACATAAAAATAATGATTAACCAGTAGTTTAATGCTCAAGAAGGTTAGGATTGCATAAGTTTAGCTGCACTTGTAATTAACGAATATTAATGAGTAAAGTACTACAATTCTGCTTTTTCTTAGCCAATCAGCACGATGACGCAGTTCCTCTTTTTCTACATATATATAAAGAGAAACCAATTAACGAGAGTATAGAAAACTATCATTTATAGGATAATTCTCAATGCTTTACCGTATATGTAAAAAGCAGAAGTGAGAAAGTATATTTAGAGTTGAATTGTAACTGTGCAGCCAGGCATTGCTTCCTGAACTTTTTGTGACAGTAAGCCTCTGTGTACACACAAAGCTAGATTTTAAAAAGCACATGCATACATCCATGTGCGCAGTTCCTGGCGCCTCCACATGGACACGCTGATTTTATAACATGCACATGTTGCGCGCGTTATAAAATGCAATTCCGTCGTGCACATAAGAAGATAAGAAATTGCCATGCTGGGTCCATCAAGGATTCATCAAGCCCAGCATCCTGTTTCCAACAGAGGCAAACCAAGCCACAAGAACCTGTGCCGGATTTTAATATCTGCTCTTATGCGGGCTGGTGGCCTCTTGCGAGCGCGGGGGCTGGGGTTTAAAAAAAATATTGCACGCTATGACGCGAGTGGGCCTTTCCCGATTCTCTCCCAGTCTGCTCCAATTAGTAAGTTTTTGTGCACTGCTTGCCAGCACGTGCTTACCCGGAGCAGGGCTTAATGACTGCTGTCCTGGTCGGCCCCTGGCCCGCCCCTTTCACCAAGCCCGGCACGTCTGCATGTATTGGGAGCTATGCGCAAGGCCGGGCCGTTTTTAAAATGCCCTCGGCGCGCACATGGCCTAGTCACACATATATCCCCCTCTGTGCATGCACGCTTTTTAAAATTAGGGCTATATTGAATAAGGAGAAGTAGTTTGATCACTTGTTCTGGGTTCAGACTGTGCACACTGGCATTCTGCCCACGGACTCTGACCTAGGGGGCTAATCTCACTGAGGTCTATACTGGGAGCTATCTGAGGAAGCTTATCACCTGCATGTACATAGGACTATTCCTCAGGGGCTTACCCAATATAAAACACACACTATACTGGGATTATACCTTGGGGGCTGGAACCCAGGAGCTTATTCCCTATTACAAATAGCCATTAGGAATGTAAGTTTAGGTGATATGAGGAGGGATAGAACAAATAAAATCGATCATATAGAAGTAATAGTAGTTAAGTTATATGTAATATTGCCACGATATTCTCTCTATCTATCTATATCTATATCTATCTTGTATGTTTCCAAAGGATTAGCTGTGCTATAACATCCTGAAGTGCACATTCCCTCTCTTTTAGCTGTTATTACTCCTTTTACGCTAAATGCTTGGGAAAAGCGGCGATGTTAACTCCTGAGTTCTTATCGGTTTCAGGCAAAGCTGTGTGGCCTTCACTTTCTCTCAGGCTTTAGTATAAGTTTAATTGCTTGCTTTCTTATCATAGACCTACTGGAATATGTAAAACACTCTTGCCTATTCAAAAGCATTTCACAGTGCAAAACAGTAAATATGAGTTCACTCAGAGGTTGACCTGTGGCCTTCAAACTAGTCTGTGTCTGGGTGAGAGCATTGAATCCATACGGCTCAACTTCCACATCATTCTCAGCCAAAGTAACAAAAAAAGGACTCCAACACTGCTATGAGATGGACGTCTGATTTGATTATTTTTACAGTAAGTCTCAACATGGTTTGCTATATAACATTGGTTCCTCAGGGAATTTAGAGCGATGCCAGATGTCTCAAACTTTATTCAACAGCCAGAATTGTATCACTTAACCTTGCTTAGTAAGCTTAACCCAAAAGGTCCTTAAGATCAACTTCAATCAACCAAGGTGTGCACAATAATCTTATCCCAGTTCATTCACTGCTGTTTCCTATAGATGCCACAGAGATGAGACAGTGCTGGCATCTGGCTGATCATTAAAATGATCTGAATCAGTATGGCTCCTCCTACTATTCTAACATTTCAAAAATTGGGACTACCCTCTTTTTCGGATCTGGATAAGAAAAGGTTAAAAGAACATGATCCGACCATGGCACATATGTTTCCCAAACTATTTACTGTTCATTATTTCATACATCTTTATTTTATTTGTTTTTAGGCAAGGAGGACTTCTTGTTAATTCCACCCTTCAATTCTGAGCTGCCTGCTTCCACAGTTGACAAGCCCAAGACTTGCTGTGAGGAAAAGAACAATCATTGCCCTTGGTCACCTGGTGATGAGTTGTGGCAATATAGTTTTTGTTGACCTCATTGAGCATCTGTTGACAGAACTTTCTAAAATGATTCCATGTCAACAACTAGGACCTATATACAGTGCATAGCTGCTATCAGTAGGCAAGCAGGCCATAGAATAGGTAAGGAAAATAAAATGAATGCTTTCTGTAAAGATAAATATTGATGATTGATGCTTGATCATCAAACTATCTTTTTTTTTTTTTTTTTTTCTTTTCTTTTGTTAGGTGAATATCTAGAGAAGATTATACCCCTGGTAGTTAAATTTTGTAATGTGGATGATGATGAACTGAGAGAATACTGCATTCAAGCTTTTGAATCCTTTGTCAGAAGGTAAATGACCTAATGTGTGTATTTTTTCCAGCTACTTTTTCATGACTAATCCTTTTTTAATCTGTTTTGTCTGCTTAATAGTTATCAGTGTCTATTGTGGTAAGTTATTTTGATGATAGATCAATTAGCAATCAATAACAGTAAAATAACCCTAGGAGCATAGATGACAGCTGGCCCATTTAGCCTGTCCTGTTCCTGTCCACACCATAAGGATACATCCCTACTGCCAGCTGTAGAACTGGACTTGCTTATAAGAGAGAGCTCCTTATTAGTATGTTTTAATTATCTTTCTCATTTGCAATCCATATTAAGAAGATGGGCATTCAAGATCTGCCAAATAGTTGATACCCAACACCCCACCCCATCCTTCCCATGTCTGTCCATAAAGCTTTGCAGTAGTGTAAATAGCTACCCAACCAGAGTGGCCATTGCATCAGCAATCCCGTCTCTTAGGTTCCTTGTATAATCTGCCAGATAGACACAGCAACATGAACAATTGCATTTCCACTAGGACTTCTAGTTATTATTGTACTTGGAGCCTGCCAGCCAGACACAGCTGCTAGTTTAATTCTGTCATCACAGTTTAAGAGCATAAGACATGCCATGCTGGGTAAGACCAAAGGTCTATTGAGCCCAGCATACTATCTCCGGCAGTGGCCAATCCAGGTATAAGTGTATTTTCCTCAAGTCTACCTGGCTAATAATTGTTTATGGAGTTTTCTTCCAGAAACTTGTCTGTACACTTCTTAAAACAAACTATGTTACTGGCTCAGGTATAAACGTAGGTCTTGATTCACAAAGGCTTTCCTCCCATTCTGTATCTAGAGGCAAATACCTTGAATCAGAACCTTAGATTGTAAGTCTTCTGAAGCCAGGGAAATACCTACAGTTCCTGATTTTAATTCACTTTGCTGTGTCATGAAAGGCAAAGCTTGATTATACCCTGAATGAAAAAATACATTTTCCAATTTTTTCCCATCTATAGCAGGGCTGAATTAGCCATGCTGTCTGGGAGAGCGTCGCGATTCTGGGTAGGCGGAGTTCTCCTCGGCCACAGAGCTTTGACTCTGCAGCTGCGCAGGTAGTGTTCCCGCGCGGTTCCCTCACCTCTTCAGTTTCTTTTTTTCCGCGATCCGATCGCACACAGGGTTTTTTCCTCTTAATCTTTTTTCCTCACAGGAAATTCTTTGGCGAATTTTTTTCAAGTTTTTTCGCATTTTTATTCTTCACAACATCATACCCAGATGGCTCCGAAGCCTTCTGGGTTCAAGTACTGCCAATATGGCAAAATTATGTCCATCACTTTATTGCTACATTTGTCTGGGCCCAGAACACGACCAGTCGTGTCGCAACTGCGGCAGGTTGTCTCTGCAGGCTCAACGACATCAGACTGAGGACGGGCACTTCGGCCCCACCGTCGTCTGTACACTCGCCGGGACCGGCGAAAATGGGTAAGGCCCATTCAAAACAGGCTTACTCGTTGGGCCCATTGGAGTTAAAAAAGAGCCATCCCAGTACCTGGCCAGGGTCTCTCTCACCCTTATGGCTTTCTAAAAAAGCCGGGGCTTCGGTAGCAGTACTGTGCTTACAAGAAGCGGGGGATAAGTCATCTGGATCTTCAGTGCCACTTAAACATACGCACGATGCTCCAAGAACAAGCGAGGCACGTACGGCGCATCAAAAACACATGGATCGACGCACGGCTCAACCAAACTCTATACATCGGCGCATCTTCGAAGTACGGCGCACATATCGACACACGGTGCAACTACGGCGCAAAGAGCAGTGCATGAAGCACCTAAAGCGCATGGTGCAAAAAGAATGCAAATAGAATTGGGTGACCAGGAGGTTACAGACAAACATCAATCAAAACATTCTGCAAAGAAGAGAAAACATTCTCATGATTCACCAAAAACTTCTAACTTAAATTTTCAACATCAACTTCAGAGCTTAACTGCTCCTGAATCTCTCTCACCAGGTAAAGCATCACTAAGTGCCAGTTTTTTCCAGTCTCTCATCCATTTCTCGGTCTAAGACATTCTCCTTCCTTACAAATTCCGTTAACCAAACGGATAAGCCCGTCTCCCATTATTCCACCTAGGGAACAACAAAAAGGGACATTACCTGAAGACATATTGTTGGCGGCAATTCCAATAAAGACCACAAAACAAAAGCTGATTATTCCTACACAAGGCACCCTTGCAGCATGGGCAATGACTAAAATCTCGGAAGTTCTAAGCTCATTTTTCCAAGATCTGGAACATTCAGATCAAATACCAACACAACAATACCCCCAAGATCACCATCTTCACCTAAAATATTACACCATTAGATCCAGATTCTAACATACATCTGTTCCACCGCTTAGCCCGGGTTCCCCGGCATCACTTTCCCTTCTCACCAACTCTTCGGGAATGCATCTGACCCTCAGGGAGGGCCTACCGGAGCCTTATTCTCCTCCGGAGGAGACTTAACTTATGCAAAATTTATTGGAAAAAGTTGGCAACATACTCCAGGTAGAAACTGGAAAGGTACCTGACCCTAGGGGCGGAAATGCTAGGAATCTTAAAAATTTTTAATCTCCTCCTGAGCAGACTGCTCTACCACCGCATTCAATATTAGACGTGTTCTCTTCAAAATCTGGAAAACTCCCTTCTCATCATCAACTGCAACCTCAAGAAAGATTGACATTAAATATAAAATGCATGATTCCACAATTTATAACACTTCTCAGGCTTCCTCACCACTCCATTGTGGTGGAGTCTGCTTTATCTAAGGCAAAGCATACTAAATTACATTCGAAATGTCCCACCTGGCCGAGACAATAAATGTCTGGACGACTTTGGGGGAAAAAAAGTGTATCACTCCTCTATGCTTGCAACTAGAATACAGCATCATCAATTTTATACAATACAGTATCTTTGAATCACTTCAAAAATTGCATCCAATCTGTTTATCAGAGGACAACACACTTCCACAGCCTTTTTTTGGATATAGAAGAAGGTTCTCAGGCATTTACTACGGTCAATTTGCGTCATTTGAATCATCAGCAAGAGCATCCACTTCTGCTATAGCGGCCAGACTCCTCGCTTGGCTTAGAGCAAGCGCCATTCGAACTGACGTTCATGACAACCTCGCTGATATCCTATGCGCAGGAGACAGTCTCTTTGGAGAAAAGTTTGGAGACATAGTCTCTCATTTAAAAGGACAAGTGCAGCTGTACTTTCCCTAACGACACCAGCAGAGTCTCACAAAACCCAACAGCGGTTGTATCCTTACCATTGTCTGTATTATAGAAGGTCATACAATAAACCCTATTCTCAGTATAGACCTCAATCATATGCCCCACCCAGAAACGCAAACCCAACCCATTTCAAGGGGCCGTCCTAGACAGCAACGGCAACAAAAAGCAAACGCCGGCACCTCAACAAAAACAAGCCCTCATCTTTTTGAAAATGATACAGCCACTACCCACCACCAAATTTCATAGGAGGACGCCTTCAATTTTTCATAAACAATTGGGGAATCTATCACATCAGACCAATGGGTAATCAACATCATAAAGAATGGTCCACTCCCCTCTCTTCCTCATATCCCCCCCGAGACAAGTGGGACACTCCCAAGCAACATCCCTCGCAAAGGAGTTGGTCCAACCTACAACTTCAACAGTCCATACACACACCGTTCCTCTTCAGCAACATCATCAGGGGTTCTATTCCAATACTTCCTTATCCCAAAAAAGTCGGGGGTCTTCGACCCATTCTGGATCTGCGATCACTCAACAAACACACCAGAAAGAGAAGTTCAAAATGACTTTCCCTCAAAAATATCCTACCACTGATCCAGCCCAACAACTGGCTATGTTCCATTGACCTGAAGGAGGCATATTCACATATCCCAATTCACCCATCTTCTTGGCGTTACCTCTGTTTTCAAGTTCAGAACATGCACTACCAGGTTCTGCCCTTTGGCCTATCTTCAGCCCCAAGAGTATTCACGAAATGCCTGGCAGTGGTGGTGGCTCACCTCAGACAACTTTTGATCCAAATTTTTCCTTATCTGGACAACTGGTTATAGTAGCATTGATCAGTCTACACTGAGAGAACATACATTACGCACGATCAACTGCCTTCAGACGCTGGGATTTCTTAACTACAAGAAGTCGCTCCTGCAACCTACTCACAATACTTCAATTCATAGGGGCACTCATCAATACAGTGGACCAGAGGGCATACCTTCCTGCGGACAGGATACAGCCCTTACAGCGTTAGCCCACACCTTACTTCATAAAACACAAGCATCAGCACAACAAGTTTCTTCAACTTCTGGGACATTTGGCGGCAGCAATTTGTGTGGTCCCTCACCTAGACTTCACATGCGCCGCTTACAGTGGGTCTAAAAACCCAGTGGTTTCAATTTCTACAAACCCTCAACTGCAAGATTTCAAATACCAGCGCAATGAAATAAGATATTCGCTGGTGGCTCTCCCCCAGGAACCTTTCCTCAGGGGCCCCCTTCCGTTACCGCCTCATCAGCTCACACTGACTACAGATGCATCCAGGAAGGGTTGGGGAGCCCACCTGGGTGATCTAAGACCCAAGGTCTGTGGTCTCATCAAGAGTCTTCATACCAAATCAAACTCCTGAGTTGTGGGCCATTTGGAATGCACTCCAGACATTCTCTGTTCAAATCAGGGTACTGGGTCTAATGGTATACACCGACAACCGGGTAGCCATGTTTTTACATAAACAAGGAAGGAGGGTCCGGTTCCTGGACACTGTGTCAAGAAGCAACTTGAATTCTCCATTGGGCCATCAAAGCCCAAGTATCCATTCATGCAACTTATCTTCCGGTCTAGACAGCGTAACAGCAGATCATCTAAGTTGGATCTTTCATCCACACGAATGGATATTAAATCCAGAGGTGCAAAAAGCATATTCCAACAGTGGGGTTTTCCCGAAATAGATCTTTTTGCTACAGAGACAAACAGACAAGTCCAACCTTTTGCTCCATTTATATGCCAGCAGCCTATGATTGCTCCCAAGGCCTTTCTTATTCCATGGACACCAGGTTTAATGTATACCTACCCTCCCATTTCCCACTCATCTCTCGAACAATACAGAAATGTATTCAGGATGTGGTCGGACATGATTCTCATCCGCCCCAGCATGGCCAAGACAGCCATGGTATGTGTACCTCATGCGACTTTCCACATGCCCCCGATAACACTCCAAAGCCTTCCACATCTCTGATCCAGGAAGGGGACTCTCTACTTCATCCAATGAATCAATCACTTCATCTCACGGCGTGGAGATTGAAAGGCAACTACTAATTCATCTAGGCCTATCTTCACAGAAGGAATATCCTTATTGCTTCAAGGAAACCTTCAAACCAGATGCAATTACACGGGGGAAGTGGCTTCGCTACTTGAATTGGTGTACTCCAAAAAATATAAATCCTTTTTCATCTACTGCCATTCAACTTTTGCAGTACATGCAACACACTTTATGAAGCAGGTTTAGCCACTGCCTCGGTACGTGTTCATATCGGTGCTATAGCAGCTTTTCATGAACCTCTTAACGAGCTTCCAATTTCCAATCATCCGTTAATTTCCAGATTCATGAAAGGCATGTTACGGCTTCGGCCCACCAGTGGAAAAACCACCAATACCATGGGATTAAAATGTGGTTTTGGAACAACTAATGCTTCCTCCTTTCGAACCATTGGACTCCAGCCACATTAAATATGTGTTATGCTTTCGGGGTGTGAACCCTTGGTCCAGCGAAGAACGGATGTCCGATCGCTGGTTGGCGAGGCCTAGACCAGGACTCTCACGGAAGGGACGGCAGGGAGATCCGGATGCAGGGCGCCTCCTGCAGGTCGTATGGTCCAGATGGCTGGCGCCTCCAGCAGGTCGTAGAATCAAAGGTGGATGTCCTCAGCAGGCCGTGGAGAGTAAAGCTGAGCTGGCGCCTCCAGCAGGTCGTGGAATCAAAGATGGACAGTTCAGATAATGGAAGTTGAGGAAACTCCGTAACCAGTCCAAGGGTCAAGATCCAAAGAATACCTCACAGCCGATCCAGGGGTCAGAAGCCAGAGAATACGCCACAGCCGGTCCAGGGGTCAGAAGCCAGAGAATACGCCACAGCCAGTCCAGGGATCAGGAGCCACAGGTCAGGATCAGGAACCCCGAACAGGAACAGACCAGGAGCCGAGAGGAAGTCAAGGCAAAGTCTGAGGCGCAGGACTTGCCTTAAATAGCTCCTACCAGCTGGCACACTAGGGGAGAGCCAATCCCGACACAGGAGACATCCTGCAGTGAATCCTAAGCATTGATGTAAGCCCCTGAAGGGGGCGAAGCCAGCAACCCGGAAGAGGGAGCAGAAACGCCGCGGCCATGTTGTGCTGCGGACCGCGGCCCCGGAGCCAAGACCTAGCACATCTTTAAGGAAAACGCGGCGGTCTGCCGCGCTGGTAAGCGTCGGTTTCCGGTTGCGGCAAGCCGTGACCGCGGCTCCTAACAATATGACATGGAAGACGTCTTTTTAATTGCAATAACATCTGCAAGAAGAGTCAGTGAACTCCAGGCATTAGTTCACTATTCTTCTTATCTAGAATTCTACCACGACAAAGTTACCCTTTGTCCTCACCCTTCTTTTCTTCCTAAAATAGTATTGTCTTTTCATATTAATCAGACCATAACTTTACCCATTTTCATTCAAAAACCTCATCAAATGAACGTGAAAAGCTTCTGCACACGTTAGACTGCAAAAGAGCATTGGCTTATTATAAACAAGGACTCAATCTACTTCAAGACCTTCTCAGTTGTTTCTTTCCTTTAACCCGAATGACCCTGGACAATCAGTCTCCAAACGGACCTATAACTAGTTGGTTATCGAATGCATTCTCTTTTGCTACAAACAAACGGATAGTTTAAACTTAACACACAGCCTCAGGCGCACCAAATCCATGCCACTGCAGCATCAGTTTGCCCACCTGAACAGGTTCCCTTACTTGCTATATGCAAAGCGGGCAACATGGTCATACATTCACGTCTCACTATTGCCTACAGCAACAAACGACCTCTGATGCAGCATTAGGCATAGCAGTCTTATCAACACTTAAAAAGATATGAGACTGTCTACTACTGTGGGGGTTGTTGTCCACAAATTCAAAAACCATATACTTGGGACTCTGACAAGCATGGCTAATTCAGCCCTGCTATCGACGGGAAAAAGCAAGTTTGCTTACCGTAAACGTGTTTCCGTAGATACCAGGATTAATTAGCCATGCGTTCCCTCCCTCCTCCCTAGACAGTCAAGCAAAGGACACACATACTGAAACTAACTTACCTCTCCGCTTGGCTACAAAGAAACTGAAGAGGGTGAGGGAACTGCGCGGGAACACTACCGTGCAGGCCGCACAGGGTCAAAGCTCTGTGGCTAGCTGAGGGAAACGCCGCCTACCCGGGATTGCGACGCTCTCGCCAGACCAGCATGGCTAATTCATCCTATCTACGGAAACAACCATTTACGGTAAGCAAACTTGCTTATTTTGAATTTGCTGCCATTTAGTTTCATGGATATCCTAGTACTATTTGAAAGAGGTAAATAGCAGTTTCCTAGCGTGTAGCAGATGGACTCAAAACAAATGGGTATAGTGTGCTCGTGCTAGCAGTTGGAGACGGATCTGACATCAGCACGGGTACATATACCCCCACAGGAAGTGCAGCAAATCAGTAATTATCCGTCTCCAAGCAGTTGGAGCTACCTCACGCTCGCTGTGCATGTTTTCTAAAGAATGTCCCCCCTAACCTGGATTCTGCTCACACAGATGCCAGCCTGAACGGATGGGGAGCACACTGCGAAGAACTCACCGCCCAAGGGCGGGTGGACCAGAGAAGAGTCCAGGTGGAACATCAAACCGACTAGAGGTGCGGGCAGTCAGGCTAGCGTGCCTGCGATTTGCCCACAGACTTCTCGCGACAGAGCGGTCAGAGTGCTGTCAGAGAACGCCACCAACGGTGGCATACATCAATCGACAGGGCGGAAACCAGAAGCCAACAAGTGTCCCTAGAAATCGCTCTCCTGATGATTTGGGGCGGAAGCACATTTTCAGGACATCTCCGCCGTCCACATTGCCGGGAAGGACAACACGACGGCAGACTTCCTCTCAGCAGAAGAAGCCTAAATCCAGGGGAATGGCAGCTGTCGCCCACAGCTTTCCAGATGATTGTGGATCAGTGGGAGACCGCCGGGCATGGACCTATTAGCAGACAGGTCCAACACTCAAGTACCCCAGATATTTCAGCCGCAGGCGGGATCCACTATCCCAGGGGATCGATTGCCCTGGTACAGCCGTGACCTCAGGGAATCCTGCTATATGCCTTTCCTCCGTGGCCCCTGCTGGCGCCATCCTCTCAAGACTTCACTTAGCAAAAGAGCTATTTCCACTGCCGGTCCTAATCTTTGGAACTCACTCCGCACCAGACCTTAGAATTGAACAATCGACTCCCACCTTTAAAAAAGACTAAAGACCTGGTTGTTCAAACCAAGCATTCTCTTAATCTTAAATTCAATATCTAAGCTTTGATCTCCAGGACGGTCCACTACTTTGTATATAATTATTCCTATTAAGTTATTATTATTTATTTTTTCCAAGTTCTATTTACCCTGTTCATTGTATGACATTATTCTTTATACTGTCAATCTATTGTTGTAATGTAAACCGAAGTGATTAGTAACTTTGTTACCAGAACTTCGGTATATAAAACTGTTAAATAAATAAAATAAATTATACACAAGATTCAGCGACACAGAGGCCTAGTTCTTCTAGTGGCCCCGGACTGGCCAAGAAGACCCTGGTACGCAGACATGAGAAGACTACTGGCAGGGACTCCTCTACGCCTGCCTCCGCACAGGGACCTGCTGGGGCAAGGTCCCATCCTCCACGAGGATCCAGCTCAATTCTCTCTTACGGTCTGGCCATTGAGAGGGCTAGACTGAAGAAAAGAGGATACTCGGAGCCGGTAATAGATACACTCCTCCGAGCACGCAAGTTCTCCACACCACTAACATATATAAGGATCTGGAGAGTTTTTGAAGCCTGGTGCGACTCTCACAGCACCAGTTCACATGCCGCTAAGATCCCTCTCATTTTGGACTTCCTACAAGACGGACTTCAGAAGGGTCTGTCCCTCGGCTCCATCAAAGTTCAGGTAGCAGCGCTGGCTTGCTATGGTCCCAGGTGTAACGGCAACTCCATTGCCAAACACCCAGATGTTTCACGTTTCCTGAAAGGAGTCAAACACATTCGCCCGCCACTGAAGTGGCCAGTGCCCTTGTGGAACCTCAACTTAGTGTTGCAGTTTCTAGCGGGATCCGCCTTCAGGCCCCTTCGAGGCCTGTCTCTCCGTTTGTTAACCTTGAAGATGGTGTTCCTGCTGGCCATATGCTCAGCACGCCGCATCTCAGAGCTACAAGCGCTGTCCTGCCGTGATCTGTTTCTCAGAATCACTCCAGAGGCTATCCATCTTCGCACGGTTCCTTCCTTTTTACCCAAAGTGGTCTCACAGTTTCACCTCAACCAAACCATATCCTTGCCTACCACGGAAGGTTTGAAGAAATCGGAAGAAGGTCGAATACTACGCCATCTCGACATTGGCAGACTACTGTCCAGATACCTGGAAATGTTAGAAGCAGTACGAAAGACGGACCATCTGTTCGTCCTGCACAGCGGGGGGAAGCGGCCTCACGGCCGACCATCGCCCACTGGATTAAAGAAATTATCAAAGCAGCCTACGTAGAGATAGGAAAACCACCGCCTCTACAGGTCAAGGCTCATTCTACCAGAGCGCAAGCAGCCTCTTGGGCAGAAACTAAGATGCTGTCGCTGGCAGAGATATGTAAAGCGGTGTCATGGTCCTCCCTCCATACCTTTTCCAGATTCTATCGTCTGGACATCCAGGCCAGGGAGGACACAGCATTTGCGAGGGCAATCCTAAACGTTCCTCGGGCAGCCTCCCGCCCAGTCCAGGAGTAGCTTTTGTACATCCCATTTGTTTTGAGTCCATCTGCTACACGCTAGGAAATGTTGAGATTACTTACCTGGTAATCTCCTTTTCCTTAGTGTATGCAGATAGACTCAGCATCCCGCCCGGCTGCCGGTATACATGGGGATTCGCCGGCTCACGGTAAGACATGTTTTCTTATATAGGGCATCCACCCTGCCGGGTGTAGATGCCTTCCGGCTGAGTACAATGGCAGTCTCCAGCTACCATCAATTGGTCAGGGTAATCCTGTTCATTTAATCGATTGGTCAGTCACACATATATCCATAAAAGCTTTTGCAAGGAAGATTACTGATTTGCTGCACTTCCTGTGGGGGTATATGTATCCGTGCTGACGTCGGATCCGTCTCCAACTGCTAGCACGAGAACACTATACCCATTTGTTTTGAGTCCATCTGCATACACTAAGGAAAAGGAGATTACCAGATAAGTAATCTCAACATTCCTTGCTGACTAGTTCCACCCCACTCATAATTTTATAAACCTTTATCAAATACCATCTGTAATGTCTCCAAACAGAATAGCTCATCCATTTAGCATTTTTTAAAAGGGAGTCTTTCCTCTCCTTTATAATTTTTGTTGCCCTTTTCTGTTAATGCTATATCTTTCGAGATGGGTTAACAGTCTAATCTGCGTTACTGGCCAATGCTATGCTGTGTGCTGGCTAGAGTGCACGGTTTAACCCACGATTGGACATGTATACATAACCCCCAATGCAAAATGGGGGTTAGCTTGTCCAAAGTGCGCATCCAATTATGTGCATAGGTAATAGCGCTCATCACATGCAAATGCATGTTGACGAGGCTATTATCTATTCCCACCCCCCCCCCATGCAAAAATAAAATGTGCGCTCGACGTGCACATTTTTACTCACCAAAATTAATGCCTGCTCCAGAACAGGTGTTAATTTTGGAGGAACCCAAAAAGTGTACAGAAAGCAGAAAATACTGATTTTCTGTACTTCCTCCGACTTAATATCGTGGCGATATTAAATCGGAGGAACTAAAAGATTAGAAAGTCCCAAAACAAGTGTGCTGGCAGTCACATTAGGAAAACAGATGCTCTAAAATTGAGCATTCCTTTTCTTAATAGGCTGACAGACACCTTTCTTGGGCTCCAGAGCAAGCGTTAATTTTGGTGAGTAAAAATATGTGCCAGCACATACAGCAAAGACCTTTAGGACACCTGTTAAGTAAGGTCTTGGGATATTCAGTGGGACTTCTATTGAATTGATATTAGAAGTGTTGATTAAATCAATGTCAACTGGAGGACAATTGATTGTTTTGAGAGCATTAATTCATGGTCCATTGTGTTGGAGCACTGAGTATATTGATCTGGTGTGTTGGTATATTAGTGTTTTTGGGTGTGGTGTGTGTCAGGCATGAATGTATGTATGATTGGCTGTATGATGAAATGGGTCCTTTGCAGCGATTTTCGTGAAAATGTACTGTGATATGGATATTGCTGGTATATATTAAAGGTAGCCTAAAAATTTGATTTTTAAGGTGGTATTGAATTTTTTTTTTAGTGAAATGGTAGATAAATTGATTTAGAAAGTAATACATTTTTCTGATACTTAAATTTTGTACCATACATATTATTTATTTAAAACAAGGTATTATACTGAAATTTTTCATTAATCAACAATGCTACACTAAGTATTCATACTATTTATCTCATCTACATTTTTCTCACTTTTCTAAGTGTCCCTTGGATTACTAGTCCTTAGATTTCTTTCCATAGCTCCCTAATAGGGGATTTTGTTCTATTAATTTGGTTATCCCAAGTATTTTCATTTCATGTTTAAATATTCATATCACAGATAGCATTAAAATGTGTTCCATTATAGCAGTTTCCTAATTTATAGAATAAAAAGAACCTGTGAGTCTTTTGGTTCCTTGTTCTTCTCTGACCTTTATTTATAGCATTCTCAATCTTGCTTTAAGCTCCAGTGTACCACTGGGAGCTCAATGCAGTTTGTACACTTTTCCTTTTTCACAGTTCACCTTCTCTACTTGTTTTAAATGCTGTCTTTTGGCTGATTTGTCAAGTTTCCCAAATTCTTGCACTACTTGGAGGCCTAAATTCAGAAAAGCTTAGCCTCTAAATTTTGGGAAAACTAAGACACCTAATTTCAGCCAAATTAAGGTCTTTTATGTTTTCAGCCACAAATTAACCTAAAAACTTAAGAACCTAACTTTATGCCTATTCATTTGCTGAAAATCAACACTAAACATGTAACTCTTTTTTTCCCTGCCTTAGCTTCTTCTCCCCCCCCCCAAATTTTGGAGCCTAGTGAAATTAGGTTCCTAAATATAGACACTAAGCCCTAGTAAATTTTCAAAACAGCCAATTTAGGAACTTAACTCCCAAAATTAGGTGCCTAAGCTTTTTTGAAAATTGACACCCTCTTACTTCAGGCACGCCACTAGATTTGTATGTCACAAGAAATCAAACATAAAATTCACTTGCATTGTCTTCCTGTCATAATTAATTGCTTTTTTTCCATCAATAAACAGGGCTGAATTAGCCATGACTTCTGGGTGATGTCATCTGGCAGAACGGGGGTGGGGCTATCTCTCCACGCTTTGAGTTTTGTTCTTTTGAGCATGCACTCCTTTGGTTCTCCTCAGTTTGGTTTTTTTCCCGCACTATGTCCGGTTGTGTGATGCATTTCTCTACTTTTTCCTCAACTTATTCTTGTTTTGATACGTGAACCCCAAAAAGCACTTAAGTGCTGCTATGTTGAAGAAAATGCCTGGTTTCAAGTTCTACCGGTGTGGGCATATGTCCATTACAGATGGACATAACTAATTATTACATTTGCCTGGGCATGGATCACAACCAATAGACTTGCTGGGATTGTGAGCGAATATCCCCCTGTGCTCAGAAGCAATGAGTTTAAAAAAATTAGTGAGACTAGAAGACAAAGCATCCTCAGAAATGAGAAGCTACGCCCTTCTCCTCCACCTAGGGAAGCCAGTTAACACAGTCATCTCCAGGGCCCAAGACCTATCACCCAGCTCACCATAAGAGGGCAACCTCGTTTGGGCTGATGGGAAGCTCATCCACTCCTAATATATCCAAAGATTAGACATAAAAAAAGGCCTAAGTCTGTAGCAAAAGCCTTAACGCAGGCGATTACAAGCCTGACCCAAAACCCTTTGATGCAAAGGAAGTCAGAGGCATGCCCTCACCTGACATCAAAAACTGCACCAAAGTACATGCTTAAGTCTCACAGTATACCTATGTGTGATACATTAACATAGCCGATGCTCTCGACGCACGGTGCTTCAAAACATGACGCATCGTCTCAATTGCATTCGATGCAGTTGGCTCCAAAAACACCACACTTCAACTCAGCCAATGCACTCTATGCATCCTTCACTGAAAACATGATGATGCATAGACACAGCCATCACATACAATGCACCGAGGCAAGTGTGTCCCACCTAATCTAGAGGGCAAGCATATGGCAAAGAAAAGAATAGCAAGGAGGGCAAGAGAGCATCAATCTCTCCATTCTCCTCTGGCATAAAAAAACAACCACAGAAAAATAAGACGGGCCTCATTCCAGAGAGGGAACATACCCATGATCCAAAGAAACATAAGAGGGCAAAAACAATCATGATCCCAGAGGAATCCGAAATGGAAAATTTATCAGACTAAGGGGTAGATTTTCAAAGGAGTGCACACACGTCCATGTATGTGCAGTTCCCGGCGCGTGCACATGGACGTGATGATTTTATAACATTCGTGCACGTGGGGGGCAAATTTTCATAAATACACATGGTATTGCAATCGGGCCTACTCCTCTACTTACACTACCTCTCTCTTCCCCTCTCCTTCCCACCCCCTAAACCTAACCTACCATTTCTTAAATTTTTATTTTATTAGTTAACTGCTCCTCTGGAGCAGAAGCAAGTTACGTGCACCGGCTGGCTGCCGGCGCACACTTCCCCAGAACAGTGGCTGATGGCCGCTGTCCTGCCGTCCTCTGCCCCGCTCAGACCACACCCCCGGCCCACCCCCTTTTTCAGGGCCCGGTACTTGTGCACATACCCGGGGTTTATGCGCGTGGCCTGGTCTGTTATAAAATGTGCGCTGTGCGTGCAAGGCTGGCCACATGCATAAACCCCCGGTTTTTATGCGCTTAGGCCTTTGAAAATTTGACCTTAAGGGAGCTTATATGGCTCAAACCTCACTCTAGCCCATCATCTTTTTCCTCTCAAAATGGGAAAAGTTTATTCCGCCCTTTCTTCAGTTTCTCGAAGTCTGAAACAATCTAATTTACAGGAAGAGCTAATAACCATCACTTTTGACTCGCAAAAGACACCAGATTCTTCAGATTTAATGGCAGCTATACCACCACCTAACACTGCCATAAGGAAAAAATTTTCATTCTGGAAAAGAACCCTATTTTTCACTGGACTCTAAATCTTCACAGGCAATTTTAAAAAAATTTTCACGTTGTTTCAAACTCTTACTTACAGTGGAACATCCTGCAAGCCCTCTGGATGGAGACCAATCTCCATTACAGGAATTTCCTAGCTCCCCACCTCCATAGGATATCCATGAAATGCCTGAAAATGCTCTGCAGTATTCCCCTACACATGAAGAGAACACTTCTCCAGTAATTTCTCCTGGCATTTCAACAGGTATCCCCTCATATCCGCCAGAGGATCTACCGGAAACTTCTTTGCCATGGGAGGACCTTACTTATTCAAAACTTGTGGAAACGCTGGGGCCAACCTTGAATGTAGAGATGCACAAGATACCAGACCCGAGATCTGAGGTGTTTTGGCATTTAAAAAATGTTAGATTTACTAGCAGAACCTACAGCCTTGCCATTACATAATGTGCTGAATACAGTGCTAGATAAGACATGGGAGTCGTCCGTCCGTCCCCCCCCCCTTTTCAGGATTACCTGTGACATGGCAGGTGGACCTAAAATTTTCCCTAAAAAAAAAAAAGTTGCTTCACTACAGAGTGGTGCAAATTCTGGACTCTTCAGTAGTGAATTCTGCAATGAAGAAGGCAAAGAAATCCAGACTCCATTCTAATATTACACCAGGGCAAAGATCGCAAAATTCTGGACGACTTCAGTTTGAGGCCTTCGACACAGCCTGCATCAGCTGTCTATTGCGGTACACAGGATGCATGGCTCAGAGCGAGTGCTGTCAGGGAGGATGTCCACAAAAAAACGGGCTGACCTTCCCTGCTGCAGGGCAAACTTCTTTGGAGACACATTAGGAAAACAGTTTCTCAAATTAAGAGCAATTGTGGCTGTGCAATCTTTGATGTCCACTACAGAGCAAAAAGGTCGATCGGAGAAGGTTGTACTCTCAGTACAAAAAGGCCTTACTATCAAAAGAAACCTTATGGACAATATCAACCTTACAGAACATCACCTTGCCAGACAGCAAACCTAGTCTTCACAACAAGAGTACATCATAGAAACCAAAGATATCAAAAACAGCAACAGCAGCTACCAAAACTTCAACAGGATTTTGAACCCAGTCCAGCCCCAGCTACCAATACAGATCAGAGGCAAAGGCTTTGAACACATTTTTTCAAAGCCTGGTCTGACATTACAATGAACAATGGGGTTTTGAATATAATTCATCACATGTACAATCGGAATTTCAACTCCTACAACCCATTCCACACTTAGTAGCTGCAACCATGGGATCTAGCTCAGGTACTTCTTTTAAACTAGGAGGAGGCCCAAAATGTGATAAACAAGATCCCAGTGCCCTCAAAACAGAGACTATTACTCCCACTACTACTACTTCCTCATTCTGAAAAATGTCAGGAGGGCCTCTGTCCAGTTTTAGACCTCTGATCTCTTCACAAATTTTACAACAGGGAACATTCAAAATGACATCCCTGAAATCAGTACTGCGCCATGTTTTTTACAACCCAGCGATTGAATGTCTTCACTGGATCTCAAAGATTTAGTGCTCGTAATCCCCAATCCACCATTTCTGTTGGTGCTACCTGTGTTTTAAGACAGGATCGGATCATTACTATACAAAGTACTTCCCATTTGGACTCTCTCATTTGCCCTGAGAATCTTCACCAAATGCTTAGCGATGGCTGTGGCTCACCTACGAAGAAAAGGGGATACGAATGTTTCCATTATTTGGAGGATTGGCTAATAATCTCTTCTAAGTTAGAGAAACTTCAAATACCATTCGCTGCCTCGAGAGTCTAGGATTCCTTGTAAACTACAGAAATTAACACTCGAGCCAGCACATGTTCTTCAATTTTATTTATTTATTTAAAATCTTTTCTATACCATCGTTAAGCTAGTTGCCGTCTCAACGGTTCACAATAAGGCACATAATTCAAACTTAAATGTGTTGGAGTTATATTAACTAACAGGTGCCATCAAATACTGTAACATAGTTTCATATTAAATATTACTTAGTGGTTGTGATAAGTCATGTCTACTTTAATGTATATCGGCTATAAGATAAATTAACACTTAAGTCTTGTCCTCTTTTGTTGCAATCTAATAGAGGTAAAGTACAATAAAAAATATACACACACACCATTCGAGTAAGCTGGTGTGTGTGTGGGAGTTCTTCAGACTGCATCATACAATTCCCTGGATTCTACTCTTCATTCCCTTTGTGGTATGCTTGTTTAAATAGCCATGTTTTTAAACTTTTTTGGAATGCTTTGGATGTCTCTTTGTGTTCTGATTTCTAAAGGCATTGTATTCCATATTATAGGTCCTGCCAGGGATAGGGCCCTATCCCTTACTTGAGTTAGTCTGGCTGTTTTTACTGAGGGAATAGTTAGTAGGGCTTTGTTTGCTGATTCTCAAGTTTCTATTAGGGACGTGTACGTGAAGGGCTGTGTAAATGTGTCAATTCATCGATGCATGTTGAGAGCATTTCTTCCAAGGGATAGATCCCCAAAGCTATGCTCCTTCTGCAATAACTGCATTAATAATACCACTCTACAGTACACCGAATATTGGTATTACTAGGGCCACATGGCAGCAGCAATTCATGTAGTACCACAGACCCAACTGCACAATAGTCAGAAACATTGAGGATTGAAAACATCAATGGTTGCAATATTGGCAACTTATGTCTGTCAGGGTGGTGGTAACACAGTCCATGATTAGACATAGCATGGTGGATAACTCCGTCATATTCACCAAGGGTGCCCCCCTCTACATTCCTACTCATCAGTTAATCCTCCCAACAAATGCATCCACTTGCGGATGGGGAGCCCATCTCCTCCATTACCAAACAAAATGACTGTGGAAACCGAAAGCAAAAAACCTTTAAGATCAATCTACTGGAGCTCATAGCATAAAGAATGCTCTTCATATTTTTGCCATATACTACAGGGAAAGTATATAATGATCCCCATGGACAATCAGCCATGTTTACATAAACAAGCAAGGACAGTCTGGTTCCTGGATGTTTATGCAAGGAAGCAGTCAACGTTTTAGAATGGGTAGAGACACATTCTATCACCCTTGAAGCAACTTAACTTTCAGGGATAGTGAACACAGAGCTGACAGACTCAGCAGAATCTTCCATACTCACAAATGGCCCTCAGTCAGCAGATGGCAGACAAATTGTTTCTCAAATGGGGCCTACCATGGATAGACCTGTTTCACATCTGAGTGCACCAGGAAAGTGAACAAATTTTGTTCCATTCTTCCAAGCCCATTCAGGGAAGCTCAAGACGCATTCTTCCTCTCTTGGTCCAGAGGCCTGGTGTATGTTTATCCCCCAATTCCCTCTGATTGCAAGAACAATCCAGAAGTGCATACATGACAAGATGAGGATGCTCCTAATTGTAACAGCGTGGCCGAGACAATTTTAGTATGCCTACTAATTCAGATTTCAGTTCAGGCCCTAATATCCGTAGGAACACCACAGGTTTATTAACACAGAGGATGGAACTCTTGCATCCGCTGCTTTCTTCTCTCAATCTGACGACATGGATGTTGAATGGAAAGTACTAGAAAAATTCAATTTAACGACATTCTATTGAAGACATGCATGTTTCTGCCAGAAAACATTCCACCCGCAGAAACTATGTATTCAAATGGTATACTGCTAACAACATTGACCCTTTCTCCTATACTCCTGAAACCTTGTTGCTATATCTTTACATGTTATCACAGTCTAGTCTAGCTACTTCTTCCATAAGAGTGCACCTCAGTGGTATTGCAGCATATCACAGGATTGGAAACGGACCAATCATTTCCACCCATCCACTTGTTTCCCGTTTCATGAAAAGTCTCCTATGAATACAACTTCCCATTTAAAAAAAACAAAAAAATCCCTCTTAGTATCTTGAGATGTTAATGTAGTCTTGGAAAGACTTCTGACTTCCCCTTTTAAACCAATGGATTCCTTTTCTTTGAAGTATCCAACATGGAAGGTTTTATTTCTGGTGGCAAAGACCTCAAACTAGAAGTTGAATTTCAAGCTTTAGTCCATTTTTCAACTACTTCACAGTTTTTTCATGACAGGTTTGTACATTGTACTCAAGCAATATTTTTGCCAAAGATAGTATCTGCTTTCCCACCTAAATCAATCAATCTACCAGCCTTTTTCCCCAAACCTCACAGCAATGAAAGGGAAAAGACACTACACCCATTGGACTGCAACGAGCCGTAGCATATTACAAATTCCCAACTCAGTCTCATAGACACCCACCCCCCAACTGTTTGTCTTGTATTATCCAAATGCCTTGAACGTCAGTAACGAAAACAACTTTATGTAATTGGATAACTCAATGTATTCGGTTCTGCTATAAAGCAAACTTTTCATAACTTACAGGACCAGTAAAAGCACATCAAGTGCAAGCAACAGTTTCTTCAATTGCCCAGCTCCATAAGGTTCCAATTGAGGACATTGCAAAGCAGCAATATGGTTGTCTTTTTCACACCTTCACATCCCACTATTCTGAGGACCAGCTATCAGCCTCCAAGGCTTTGGTGGGCACAGCAGTGCGAAATCACTTGGCAAACAGTTAAAGGGCAGTCCATGAGGAGTCTGGGGTGCCAAAAAAAAGGGAAAGGAATGACAGCTAGAAGCACATGACTTCACAGTAACCCTAAGCTTGGGACGCCCAGAAAGCAGGGCTAATTCAGCTTATAGACAGAAAAATGTTTGCTTACCGTAAACGATGTTTTCTGTAGATAGGATCCCTCTGGAACCAGTACTCCCCTCTTCATCCTCTCTGGTCCCTTTTTTAATGCATTGTTACTGTCCTCATTTTGGAATGTATATCATAAGGCTTTTGGAAAGAGTTGTAGAACCAACACTGTAATTATTTCCATTGTAATATAAATTATTTTTCAGATGTCCCAAAGAAGTCTATCCTCATGTATCTACCATTATAAACATTTGTCTAAAGTATTTAACTTATGATCCCAATTACAATTATGATGATGAAGATGATGATGAAAATGCCATGGATGCTGATGTTGGAGATGATGATGATCAAGGTATACTCTCTTTCTATTTGAATAGTGGATAGATATCAAAGAGCTCAATCCTAAATGAATAGGCATGGGTAGTTTAAAATAGTCTGAATTAGCCTTATCTAATAATTCTGTTAAAAAAAAAAGTTTGTAGATTAGTTTGTTTGGTAAAAGCATTTGTTGATTATTGTGAATATCGAGCTCGGGGCCGAAGACATTTAAACACCTGATTACTCATGAAATAGTTTTGAGTAAATGTTTAAAGGTTAAGGTTAAAATCAAGAGATTGGTGTTTGCATCAATAATACATTTTTGGTAATACACTTTTTCATTTGCATTTTTATTAAAAATATTTGCGCGCATCCCCACCTTTTTGCCCAGTGCCCAACTGAGCCATAATTTACCACATGCAATTGTACCTTTTGACTTAATTTCATCTTCATAAGCTAAAGCCTTCTTTCCATAGAAAAATTTCATTTCACAGCAGGCAAATATGCTGTTTTCATTTGGCCTTTAAATAGTTTAACATTTAGAAGTGACTTTGCTTGTAAATTTGCTCTTGGAAACTAATGTTGGATTTACTTTTCCTATTCTGGTCTTTGGGGGGGGGGGAATATTGACACGTGTCAATATCCCCCCCCCCCAATCCAATACAGGGGTTAGCGTGTCTAAAACAGTGTAGCTAATAGTACTCTTCATATGGAAAGTCATATAGATGAGGCTATTAGCTAATCCCTGAGATCCCAAAAAAGTTTCCCTGCGGCCAAGTGTGCCCTTGCACCACAGCAAATTTAATGCCAGCCCAGGGCTGGCGTTAAGGTATACCACACTCAAGGGCGCATTTGAAAAAAAAGTAAAATACTACTTTCTTTGATTCCTCCTAATAGTATCATAGCAATACTTAGTAGGAAGAGCCAAATAAAGCAATGACTTATTTAAAAAAAAAAAAAAAAAAAAGTCTTTGGAAAAAAAAAATCTGCACGTCTAATACATACGCATTTCTTGTGCGTGTATATGCCTGTAGCAGGAGAAAACGGACGCTCATAGATTGTGTTCATTTTCCCAACCCACTTGATAGCCACCTCTCCTGTGGGCCCAATGCCTCGAAGGCACTAAGGATGTAAATTTATCCCTAGCGCCTCCTTTTAGTGTGACCCCCTCATTTAATATTCACGCATCCAGGAGAAATGGCTGGGCTCGCCTTAGGAAAGCGGGCACACAGCACTATCCGCCCATTTTCTGCACACATTTATTGGATTGGCCTGATTAATGTGCAGCTCTTTTATACAAGAGAAATTACAGCATTACTGTTGCTATGTGCTTTTCTAACTATATATATTTTCCCATTGATGAACAGACTGAATTAGCCATTATATGTGGGTGACAGCGGGTGGCACTGAATGGACCTCGCTCTACTGAGTTATGTATAGGAATTCCTGCTTGAGCATTGCCTAACAAGCCTCTTCAGTCTCTTCATCCTCGCACCAGCACATATGTTTACTTATCTCTTGTCTATTCAGTCATATTTTTCAAATTTTCTTCTATTCTTTTTTTAGACATTTTTTTCATAGTGCTGCTTTTAAGGATAGATTTTTTTTTTCCCTTTTTCTTTTGACTAAAAAAACCCCACAATAGTGGGTTTAGAACTAATCCTCTTTTCTTTTTTTCAACTGCCCTTTGGTTTTTTTCACAGCTTTCTTATTTACAACTGAAGTCTTTCTGTTTGAAGTTGTTTCTTCGGCTAAAGTTCAGTTCATCCTCTGTGAGCCCATTGTGGAATTTAGATTGGCCTCCAGCTCCAGAAATTTGGGAGCTGTAGAAGCATCCGGGCCTACACATGGAAAATGCACTTGATGTCTGTCATAGAAATTCTGGCACACACTGATGAGAACAACGGTTGACAGATCCTATAATTTTGTAGATCTGGCCAGAAAGGCCAATCCAGTTTCAAGTTTGTACAGCAGTCTGCCAGTGGGCCATTGCACATTCTGGCCGGCAGGCTGATGCTCACCCAACACAGGCTTCCAGCTAATGCATGGCCGATGTAGGCTTCCGGCCTGTCTCAGCCAACTTGCTGATACGGCAGAAATTAACCCTGGCCATGCCATTACAAATGCAGAACTGCACTATTGATTCAGTTTCTACTGGCTGGCACTGCTGATGCAATGTATGTGCCATAATGTAATGGATAATGCCAATGGATAAGTTCATGGAAGAGGAGTCCATTAACTGCTATTAATCAAGTTGGTCTTAGAGAATAGCCACTGCTATTACTGGCATCAGTAGTCTGGGATCTACTTAGTGTTTGGGTACTTGCCAGGTACTTGTAGCCTGGATTGGCCACTGTTGGAAACAGGATGCTGGACTTGATGGACCCTTGGTCTGACCCAGTATGGCAATTTCTAATGTTTTTATGTTCTTATATTCATAGTGGCTTATGGTGAGGATACTTATGTCCAGGAGGAAGTTTTGGTGTTCTTTTTCCCTGTATGTTTGATTAGATTGTAAGCTCTGAAGACCAGGGACTGTTTCTTATGTGGCGTTTGTACAGCATTGCATATGTCAAGTAGCTCTATAGAAATGTTAAGTGGTGATGGTAGTAGGTACATAATCCTGAACTCTGCCAAATGTTTCACCTCCACAGTAATTGCTTGCAGTAAACACTGCTCAGAGGTTGTCGACCAGGATTCTATCCTCTGAGGTAACTAATCCCTTGCCTTATTTTTCAAGTCCTGAGTTAGTATTCCAGTGCTTCTCAACTTGCCTCTGCGAGAAGAATATCCCTACACAAAATATTCTGACTAAATGTCTCAGGGCAAAGGTCCTGTAGCAAAAGCTTTGACTCTCCACTACTATCTGAAAACAGATAAGCCAGCAGACACTCCAGATTATAATAGCCTATGCAAATTACAACTAGAAATCTGGAAAAGCCCTATTCCATAAATCCCAGTTATTGTGGAATTGTATCTATTTCTTGGAGTTCAGAACTTCATGAAGTGTTCAATCATTTAAAAAAAAAAAAAAAAGAAAACCATATTTATTTACTCTTTATTGCTTTTCAAAATTAAAACAAATATATTTTGTCATAAGGAAATTTAAGTGCCTTATTGAAATAAAAGAAAATTCAACATAAATATATTGACATTCTCAATACAGGAAACATTTCAAGTTATTTATATTGTGCACATTATCATTATAGAGGAAATATAATGGAGGGCGTAAAGAAATACAGAGGAGTTAGAACTTAAGGGAAAATACAGAACAGTTTGGTCTACCAAGAGTTACTTCATATTTAATTTTCCCACATTTGATGTACCAACTGTAATTGGATATCTAGCATTTAAGAAATCTCTCAGTTGTGGTATATCAAAATATAAGTAGACCCACGCCAACTCACTACACATTTACAAGGGTATTTCACAAAGCTTGCACCCATAGATAACACTTCGGGTTTCATCTGTAAAAAGGCTTTCCGCCGCAATTGGGTAGCCTTGGCAAGGTCAGGAAATATCCTTACCAAGTCTCCACAGAAAGGTACCCTTAAATTCTTATAATTGCGCATTATCAAATTTGTCTTCTGAGAGCAAAGTCACTAGAAGTATCTCTCTTCTTATGACCTCTATTCCTGATGCTTCCAAGTACTGCGTCAGATTTGCCATGTTATCCAATACGTTAATTCTAGGAGTATTTTGCCTTTGAGATAGGTGTATGATCTTTTTTATCGCCGGGATTTTCTCCTGGGAGATTTTCAAAAAGTCTCCCAGGTATTTCTTTAACGTTACAAGGCTCAGTTCATCCTTAATCACCCGGAAAATTTAATATGCGAAGGTTCAAATGCCTAATCGAGTTTCAAGAAACTCCATTTTTCTCATCATTGCAAGCCTTTCCCTAGAAAAGGCTGCAGAAACTTCTTTTAATTCTTTAACCTCCACTTCTATTCTTTGGATAACAGATCCTTGTTCTTGCAATATTTGTTGGTGGTCGTGAGCCACAATGTCAAGTTTAGCAGAAACCCCATGTAATTTAAAAGATTGCTCTTGTAATTTAATATCCATTCCAGCCGTAAGCTCCCAAAGGGAGTCTAATGTTACAACTGCTGGCTTTTCAATCCTGTGAGCGGTTAGACTCACCCCGCTGGCACCAGAAATCAAATCAATCCTCTCAGCTGCCTCTTCCTCATTTCTAATCTCTCCGACAGCCCCACTCAGCCTTTTCGGGGTTGAAGTCGTCGCTACCCCCGGAACTAACTCCTTCGCTCCATCCGACTGGTCGCACATCTTCAGAGTTTCCTCGGAAGTCTCCAGTAGCTCCAGGAGTCTCAGAGGAGGAAGCCAGCAGCAGTTGTCGTGGGTTTGGCAGGCTTAACGATATCTCTCCCGGCGAAAGGGGCTCTCCTCCAGCCGCTTCGCCCGTGGGAGCCACAGCCCGCCCCACAGAAGTCGCAAATTCCCGTATCAATCTCTGATCTGAAGGTAGGGTGGGTTCGGAAGGGAATACCCTCACCCTACCTTTTCTTTGTGAGACATTTTCCAAGAAATAAATCCGAAGAAATCAAAATCTGGTCAGAGCGTTTGGGAACAGCTGCCTCTCAGTTGGCCATCTTGGTTCCCCCCCCCCCCCCCCCCCCACAGGAATGCCATGTTTGAGTTTCCACCTTCTGATTCTATATGGTAGTAATGTATTTTAAAACTCCATATTTACTGCGTGGATATCATCCCATCAACTCTACATGGTCCAATGCTTCCACAGAAGCTGAAACTTTTTATTCAGCCCCAGAAGGTGTTGGAGCATACCCTCCACCTTTCCGTATACTATCTTCTCTGATATATCTCCAGATTTTTTATCACTGTGGCACTCAGTTGCTTCCATTGAAGCTCACAGTAGGGATAGATTGTGAGCCAGTAACTTTCAAGCTGATGTTCATGGCAGGTTAGCAGATGTTCTTGATCTGCAATTGCATCTCCTCTGAGAAACACTCTGGGAGATGGCTGCTCAGGTAAAATCTATACACACCTCGGCTCGCCTTGCTTTACTTTGGAAAGACCATCTTACTAGTATCAGCATATTCCTGCTCATGTTTGATAGCCAGAATGCAGTCAACCAGACACACATGACAACTCCTATGCCTGGACAGAGTTTTTGGTCACTGTACATAATTGTTCAGCTGTCACAGTCTAAGTGGATTCCAGTCCTGCCTGAAGAAGCGCAGTGATGTAATCAAAAGATTGCCAAGTTCATAAGCTAGCATCTGCGTATTATTTTCATTTCTCATGAATGCAACTATTCCTTATTTAGCCTTGAATCCAAATATCATTTCATGCAACTCCACCTAGAAGTGATGTTATTTCTCCACCATGGTAAATAGAATTCTTCCTCCTCATCCTGGGCAGCTATTCTACTCTCTGTTTTCCTGTTCCTAAGCATTCCAGGGGCCTGACACTCATACTGGATTTTAAATACTTAGGCATTTATCTACTCCCAGTGAAATTCAAAAGGCTTTCCCTCAGCATGATTCATCCCCTTCACCAGAAAAGGGAATGATGTGCGCTTTCAACTGAAAGGATACTTATGCACATTCCCATCTTTTTATTTATTTATTTAAAAGGCTTATATTCTACTGATCTACTTGCTTAGGTACATGTGATTTGGGTTGGCCACTGTTGGAAACAGGAGGCCCTTGGTCTGATCCAGTATGGCATCACATAATCAGAGGTACAGAATAGACAAAACATCCATAAGACATAAATACAAATTAAAAAAAATAATCAACACTGGGGATACATCAAAAAACTATCAGCAGCATTGCAAATCAATGCAGTAGAACCTTCATAGGTTAGGGCAGTGGTTCTCAACCTTTTTTCTGTCGGGATACACCTGACAGATGGTTCTCACATGCGTGACACACTGACCCATGATCGTCACGGGGCTAGATGTAAAAGTACAGTTTGCATCCACGGGAACCCCCCTGACCCACAATAATGGATGTAAAGCAGAATTATGACATTCCCCATACAATTCACCCTACAAAAAAGATATTCTGGTTCTGGTGTCATCTCAGTAACAGCAACTCAAACTCCTTCTACTTCCAGGCTCAATAGCCCTACTTATGAAAAGACAGCAGCTTACCACCAATGCATATCCTCTTGAGAAAACACAACAAATAAGACTGATAAAACTCTTACATGCTAGTAAAATATCTCATCTCGGTATCAGACACAGAACCGACCTAACATACTCCCAGGATCTGTAGTAATGCACATAAACTAATCCGCACACAGTTACACCTGTATTATGGAATACACTCAAACAGGAGCAACCCTATCTATGAAATGGCAACACTATAAATATTAAATCAGGCCCTAAAAACCACTACACCTCTTATTAGGTTATTAGGAAAACAGAGCTAGCAAGCAGCTATAGATCCCCACACAGAAATAATTGTAAAACTATACTAATAAGCAGAATAAATGTTTCTAAACAGCTATGAACAGAATAACATCCAACAATTAAAAACTCATAAAAACTATTAAAAATTCTCCAAACACCAATAAAATATTTCAAAAAAAGCAGACACATCACATAATAAATAATTAAAATGGCAGTCAATCAAGAAAAATAAACTTAAAAAGCCACCTTTACTTACCCCCTCCAGCAGCTCTCCTACTCCTCTTCCATGCAGGCCGTAGCACACAGCAGAAGCAGCAGTAGAGGCTAAGCTCTATACTCATGGTCCTCTTCCTTAATGCCCATGTCTCTCACACACACACACCATACCAATCATGCCCCCATGACCAGTTTCTGTCTCTCACACACCAATCATCTCCCAAACAGTCTTTGACTCACACACCAGTCACCTTCCTGAACAGTTTCTCTCATGCATACACACACACAGGCTTCCCACTCCCATGTTCTTTCAGATATACAGGCTTCTCACTCCCATGCTGTCTCACACACACCCAGGTTTCTCACTCTCATGCTCACTCTTCACATGCACAGGTTTCTCATTCCCATAATCACTTTCTTTCTCACACACACACACACCAGTCTCTCTCTCATTTCCATGCTCGCTCTCCACTGCACAGGCTTCTCATTTCCTGAATCACATTCTTTCTCTTACAATTCACACACACCAGTCTTTCTCTCACACACACACTGTCACCTTACCAACCAGTCTCTCTCTCTCATGCATGCACACACACACAGGCTTCCCACTCCCACGCTCTCTCTCTCACATAATCAGGCTTCTCCCTCCCATGCTGTGTCTCTCACACACCCAGATTTCTCACTCCCATGCTCACTCGCTTCTCATTCCCATAATCACTTTCTCTGTTACACACACACACACCAGTCTCTCTCTCATTTCCATACTCGCTCTCCATGTGCACAGGCTTCTCATTCCCTGAATCACATTCTTTCTCTTACAATTCACACACACCAGTCTCTTTCTCTCACACACACACTGTCACCTTACCAACCAGTCTCTCTCTCTCTCATGCATGCACACACACACAGTCTTCCCACTCCAATGCTGTCTCACATAATCAGGCTTCTCACTCCCATGCTTTCTTTCACACACATCCCCCCCCCCCAACAGCAGGCTTCTTATGCCCATGCTTTCTCACATACCCAGATTTCTCACTTCAATGCTTTTTCTCTCTCTCTCACACACATCAGTCACCTCCCTGACTAATGTCTCACACTCTCACATACACATCAGTCATCTCCTTGAGCAGTCACTTTCATTGTCTCTCACATATACACACACACAACAGCTCTCTGACCAGTTTCTCTCACTCACACACATGCTCTCAATCACACGCAGGCTGGCTGCTTCTTTCTCTCACTCACTTCCTCTTCCCCGCCCCTCCCCGAGCACAAATGGTAGCTGCAGCAGCCTCCTCCTCCAGCCCCCACAAGCCAAGAAAGAAGAATCCCATCGGCCGCGGGAGGCTCATGCTGCTCTCTCCTTTCCCGATTACCATCTGCTTCAATTGCTCGGGGGCCGATGCTGCTGCCAATGCTACTTTTCCACGCGGCATGGGCCGGCTCTTTCTCCTTCCCGCGCACCGCGTTTCACTTCCTGTTCCGGGTCACGGGGGGTGGGGGAGCAGGTGCGGGAAGAAGAAAAGGTCAGCCACAAGTGCCACAGCTTTTTTTTAGCACTGCTGCCGTTCCCACTGGGCTTGAACGTGCTGATAGCCCAGCGGCAACGGCAGCAGGGAAGAAAGAGCAGTGGGAGAGACCCCAAGGACGCAACACAGCAGCTGGTGCTTGGCGACACACTAGGGTGTCGCGACACACCGGTTGAGAACCGCTGGGTTAGGGAATGTCAAACTATTTATTAAAGGCTACAGAGAACGGGTGAGTATTTTAAAATCTTCCAAAGCAAAGAAGGTCAGTCTCAGCCCTAATCTCATCAGCTAGAACAAATATTCAGTTCCTAGACATAAAAGCTTAATTAACTTATAAGATGGTATCTCCAGAAGATTTTGGGAAGCCCAGCACGACAACTGCATGCGCTATTTTTGAATAGCGGACACTAGACATATTACAGAGTCTGATTATGAGATTTAAAGTCCAAGCACAACACCTTGAACTGGACATGATTGGCAAGAGGGAGTCAGTGTAATCTGGCCAAGACTGGTGAAATACAATCAATATTGAGGTACTAATTATAAGGCATGCTACTGAATTTTGAACTAATTGCAAAGATTTAAGAGATGACACGGGTAAGCCCAGGTACCTGGCCATCAATAAGATCTCCATTTTCTTATCGTTTAGGGCCAGCCTGTTCGAAGAGAGCCAGTTATTTATTTTCATCATGCAATCTGATAAATTGGCAAAGGCTGTAGTAGGTGTAGACATTATAGGGGAAAAGAATTGTATATAAGCAACTGGAATTTTTGCCAGAAGACGTGGTTAGTGCAGTTAGTATAGCTGTGTTTAAAAAAGGATTGGATAAGTTCTTGGAGGAGAAGTCCATTACCTGCTATTAATTAAGTTGACTTAGAAAATAGCCACTTCTTTTACTGGCAACATTAGCATGGAATTGACTTAGTTTTTGGGTACTTGCCAGGTTCTTATGGCCTGGATTGGCCACTGTTGGAAACAGGATGCTGGTCTTGATGGACCCTTGGTCTGACCCAGTATGGCATGTTCTTATGTTCTTATACATGCTGATCGATATTTCAAGCTTTCTCAGAACAGAGTGGTGACAGATTTTGAATAGCAGACAGATGATCTTTGAAGCATACCCATAGAAAGACTATGGGAATCAGAAGCAGCATCGCCTATCAGGGCACAAAGAGAGAGGTATGATGAGAACCAAGAAAGTACAATGGAAGTGATAAATAAGGATTCCTAAAGTCCCAATAGAATAGAGTGATCCAAGGTATCAAATGCAGAGGAAACATCCAAGAGCCGCATTAAGCTACCCCGCCCACTGGTAATGCCCCACCTTGTAACGGATTCTTTCCACTGTCTGCACAAAGCCTCCCCCACCTCACTTTTTCTGCAGTTGCGCTTTAGCCCTGTGGTAATAATGCACCTGTGATGCCACAGCATCCCAAGTCTCTCCATACCTGGATGACTGGCTAGTAAAGAAGCCGAGCCAACCCCACCCCAGATATAAGGGGGAGGCCACATCCATGGAGGTGATCCACTTCCAAAGCATGGGAGGGGGGGCAGAAGCTGGTTGCAGTGGGGCCAGTGAGTACAATTTAAGGGTTGGCCAGTCCACCCATCAGCCTCTTCTTTTGGCTATTTTTCAGTACCTGCTCCCCCATCACTTGGGCTTCCCAAGAGAGTTGTTCTTAGGCCACTTTTTCCTGTGTGGTAATTTTTCTGGCCATGGGCTTCCATGAGGCTCCCAATCTGGTCACTTCTGTGTTGGGCATGTCTTCTACTCCAGACCAGTGCTATGGACCTATGGCACTTGACAGCTTTTCAGGTTTGGCAGCCTTCTTATTTGATATGGACCTCAGGTAGGGGTTGGAACAGGTATTGCAGCAGATTTGGGCTGGTTTGGTGGCCTTAAGCTCACTTGTTCCAAGTAGCATTCAAGGACATTGAGGATACCCCATAGCATGTAGGCCTTTTAGTTGTATCCCCCTTTCAGAAGTCTTAGAAATTTTTCTAGGCCTTGATCTATACCCAGTAATTGGACTTGTGTTGTATTAGACTAGCTCTTAATTGAAGATCAATGATACTGATACTATTGTTTTAATTTTTCTGCTCTCTAAGCTCTTTAAAAGTAATAACAGCCAGTCTTCTTACCCCATGTCACTTTATTTTTATGTTATTGATAATATTATTATTGTACTTTTATTCCCGCTTTATTTTATTTCTATGTGATTTCACTGAAGTTTTTATTTTTCTGTTTTTAATTTTGCTTTGAAGTATTGTAAACCGCTTTGGTCGGCATTTATTGTTGGTAAAACGGTATATAAAACTATTAAATAAAATAAATTGTGTGTGGTCATGTAGGAGAATGGCAAGGCTCGGAGTGTATGTAGGCCAGTGAGAGCTCGGCCTTTGGTGTCCTGAGATGGGTGTAGCTTTGGTTCCTCTGGGAGGAGCAGTAGCGTATTGCCCAGACCTCCAGTGAGCCAGCCTCTGCCTTCCTCCCTCCTGCTTGTTTGCAAGAGGAAGTGGACTCTGCAAGCGAGGCGGATGGCACCTGTGCAGGTATTTTTGGTTGGGGCTTGCTTGTTGAGGTTGTGGCACCTCAAGCGTGCAGATCCTCTGCATCCTATCCCCCCACACACACTTGAGGGTGTCAGTCTGTTTTGTGCGGGAGGGGAGGATTGGACATGGCTGTGGCCATGCCAGTGTTCGCTTCACCAGAAGTCATTACACGCACGCACACACGCTACGGACCACCTCAGCAACATGCTCTGATGTTTCTAATGCAGTCAGCAGCACTCTTTCCCCTTCCCAAAACCGCGTGGGCACATCATGGCTCCTGAGCTATGCAGCCCTCTCCTGGCAAATGAAGAGTTGGCTACTGACCTTAATGATGCCATGTCACTGACTGGTTTCCTTTCTGTGAAATCTAGCACCTGCACACTGATTTTAAAAGTCCTGTTTGCTTGGTCTGTGCAATTATGAGATATAAAGTAATATATTTTATTTTTTATTTTATAAAATGTGTTTTTTATCTGGTGTATAGTATATAAAGAATCCTGTTGTCTTAGCTACAAAAGATCTGATAAGCTAAAAATAATTACCTGAAGGATCTACCCTATTACTAATTAAACTCCCTCTGAACTTGTGTTCTGCTTAAACTAAATTACTTCCTTCTGTTTCTCCCTGGACAAGCGGAGACAGACAGCCTCACAAGTGGGTGATGGCGCCAAAGCAGAAGAAAATCTCTCTCCTAGCCCAGAATGACTGAAGTCTTTCCAAGCATGTGTGGAAATTCCTGTGCTGCCATCGTTACATGAACTATCTCCATCTTTTTTTTTTTTTTTTTATCTCAGTACATAGATAAGAAAAGTTTTGCTCACCCTCTCTCCTTGCTCTTGCCGTTTTGTCAGGTGACTTTTTTGTTTCATTTTTATTTTTTCTTTATTTTGAGCCTTAAATTATATTTATAGCTAGTATATTTTCTGTCATTGTTCCAATAGAAATGTCAGAAAAATCTTCAAGAACTGATAAGAAACCATTTAAACTTTGTGTGGAATGCTGTTATAAGATGGCAAGTATAGATCTACACGACTTATACCTTAGATGTTTGGAGCTGGCACATGACTCCTTGTTGTGGCCCTTATGGAAGGATGTCACCATGTACCAAACTTTCCAAAATATGCACTTAAAATGGTGAATTTGGTGAAAAGGTGAAAGGTAGTTAATGTCGTCATTGTTTGATCTTATAGACAATGACTTTGGCAACAACAGATCAGCCTATATAAGAACATTTGCCATATTGGGTCAGACCAAAGGTCCATCACGCCCAAAATTCTGTTGCCAGCAGTGGCCAATCCAGGTCACAAGTACCTGGCAGGATCCCAAAAGGTAAATCAATTTCCCCAAGTCCACCTTAAGAATTGTTTATTTACTTTTCTTCCAGGAACTTGCCCAAAACATTTTAAAGTCCAGCTACACTAACAGCTTTCACCACATCCCCTGGCAGCAAATTCCATAGCTTAGTTATGCGTTGAATAAAAAAATATATATTTTCTCCTATTTGTTTTAAATGCACTACTTAGTAACTTCATTGCATGTCCCCTAGACTTTGGTTGTTTTCTCTTTCAAAAAATAGTTTGCTTTCACCCTTTCCATTCTGCTCATTGTATTATAGACCTCTATCATATCTCCCCTCAGCCATCTCTTTTCCAAGCTGAAGGGCCCTAACCTCTTTAGCCTTTCCTCACAGGGGATTCATTCCATCCCTTTTATCATTTTGGTCACCTTTCTCTGTACCTTTTCTAATTATGCTATTACATATGTATTTTGAGCTGCAATGACTAGAATTGCACACAATATTCAAGATGTAGTCTTACCATGGAGCAGTACAGAGGTAATATGATATTCTCTGTTTTATTCTCCATTCCATTCTTTTCCTAATAATTCTATTTGCTTTCTTGCCTGCTGCCACACACTGAGCATAGGATTTCAACATATTATCCACGATGATACATAGATCCTTTTCCTGGCTGGTGACTCCTAATGTGGAACCTTGATTGTGTAGCTATAATTTAGATTGCTATTCCCTATGTGCATCACTTTGCACTTATCTACATTAAATGTCATCTGCCATTTATGTTCCCAGTATTGCAGGGTCCTCTTGCAATTTCTTACAATCCTCTTCTTAATTAACTTTGAATACATTTGTGTCATCTACAAATTTGATCACCTTACTTGTTCCCATTTCAAGGTCATATGTTAAAAACAGTGGTCCTAGAACAGATCCTGGAGGTACTCCACTATTCACTTTTCTCCATTGAGAAAATTGACCATTTAACACTACTTTGTGTTTTCCATCTTTTAACCAGTTCCCAATCCACAATAAGACATTGCCTTTTGTCCCATGACTTTTTAATTTCCTCAGAAGTATTTCATGAGCTTCTTTGTCGAATGCTTTCTGGAAATCCAGATACATTATATCAGCCGGTTCTCCTAGGACAAGCAGGATGGTACTCCTCTCAGGAGTACCACAGGGATCTGCCCTGTCTGCGACACTCTTTAACATATACCTGTTACCGTTATGTCACCTGCTGGCTGGTCTGGGCATCACACATTATATGTACTCAGACTATATTCAATTAATACTACCCATCGACGACACAATTGAAAAAACATTAAACACAGCTAACATGTATCTAGATATCATTAAACAGCTACTAAACCAAATGGAGTTAGTAATTAATATAGAGAAAACAGAATTCCTACATTTTAGAACGCAAAAATATTGAGATCATTCAAAGCCCAATTACACTCAAAAACAACCAAAAAATAGAATTAGCAGATAAAGTACGGAACCTAGGTGTAATAATTGACACGGAACTAAGCTTAAAACATATATCTTTAAAAGTAAAGGAAGGATACGCCAAACTCATGGTGCTCAGAAGACTTAAACCACTTCTAACAACTGCCAACTTTCAATCAGTGCTACAAGTGTTGATTTTTGCAAGCACTGATTATTGTAACGCCCTGCTACTAGGTCTACCATACACCTCTCTAAGACCACTACAGATTCTACAAAACACAGCTGCTAGAATTTTGACCGGTAAAAGAGACCACATCACCGAAACCCTGGCTGAGTTACATTGGCTACCCATTGAGAAAAGGATACAGTACAAAACACTATGCACCATACATAAATTAATACATAACGAAAAAGCAGACTGGCTAAACACAGCCCTTCGCGTACATGTCCCTAACAGAAACCTGAGATCAGCCAGCAAAGCATTCCTAACTATTCCATCAATCAAAACCACAAGACTAACACAAGTAAGAGAGAGGGTGCTTTCCTTGGCAGGACCCTTACTATGGAACACCATGCCCTTGCAATTAAGATTACAAAGAGACAGCAAAATCTTTAGAAAAAACTTAAAAACCTGGCTCTTTAAACAAACTTATCAAAAAGAGAAGGAAGAATAGAACCCAGGCAAGTTCAAGGTACGAACAATTGAAAACCCACACACATCACCATAATCAGTGTGTAGTTTTATTTTTATTTTATTTTTTTGTTCATCACTAAAGGATAAAGTTACATTAATAAAGCTAGTCTTTATCTAAACTGATACAGAGAGAATTGGATATGATTTATCACACTTACCAAGTAATATTGTTTATACCTATGTTACCGAACCATTGTGGCACCTATGTAAATTGATATAGTTTAGCATCATTATTTTTGTGCCTTATTGTAAACCGTTGTGACTGTATCCTCTTAACGACTGTATAGAAAAGATTATAAATAAATGTGGGTGACCTCATCTGATGGAGCCTGGCACAGAAAACTTATGTCAAAGTTTCTAGGAACTTTGACTGGTACACTGAGCATGCCATTATCCATGCATCCACACAGGGTACCTCTTCAGTCTCTTCTTTTCCACGGAGCTGCTGTCTCGCGGTTGTGGAGCTCGTGCTCTTTTTCTCTCGGGAAAATGTTTTTTTTTGTGCCAGATCCCTCTCCATTACTTCTGGCTTTAGTAAGCTGGGGGTGCAGGAAGTTTTTACCTTTTGTACGGTCGATTCCCGGTAGCGGTGTCCTTCGGGGCCAACTATCATCAAAAGCTCACCAGCTACTTTTTCCGCATGGCGGCATAAGGTTTTCGTTGGTGGCCCCCAGCATTGGGGGGGGGGGGTCATTTTTGTGGCCAAATGACACCTAAGGGCCAGTGCACCCACATGGAGAAGATGAAGAAGCTGTTTTGGTCCAGGAAGTCTAAACCCTTGACACCGGCGTCAAGGGCATCAATACTGAAGGGGTGGGGGGTGGGGGGAACTGATGGACACTGATCCCTCTGTGTCCATCCCTCTGCCGGGGTCATTGGTGGAGAGTGGTGCCGGAAATCGACCTTAATCGGTCTCCTCTCGCTCGAGATCTAGATCATCTCCTCCTTCCTTGGCGCCGGGGAAAGACTGGGCTGAGCACCGTGGAAAACCTCAAACATCCCCACTGGTCTCAGTCCTCGCAAGGTGCTTGGCCCAGGCTGCTTTCAGCTCCTGCTGTGATGCCCTCGAAGTTACCCTGCTGCAAGGAGGTATCGCCCTCCATAGAGGGATTTCTGGCTACACCTCCTTCTGCTTGGTCTGTCCTGCCATTGGCAACTTTTGAGGAGGAGCTGGAACGCAAGGGTGCATTTGGTGGATGTTTGAGCCCTACGGGGCATCGAGCCACCAGTTCCTCCACCGGTGCCAGAGCCTGCACCTTCATTGTTGACACCACTGTTGGAGTGCCTCAACATTCTTCCTGGTGCTCTCCCCATGCAACCGGTGACAAGGCCATCGATGCTTCATCAGCCACTGTTGCTGCTTCCTCTTGATGCCATTCCCATTGTGGGTTCCTCAGAGGAGAAAGGGCCTGCGAGGCTGGGAGCACCATCAAGGACTGCTGTTCCACGACCAGTGTTGCCTGGTCTAATTCCAGGTCCATCGTGGCCCTCCGTGCCCAAACCGCTGGGCCTCTGAAAGCCCCCCACACACACACACATGTCCAGGTGATCTTCATCATGATGACGCCTTGTACAACCCGTGGGGGGATGATACCTCAGAGTCTTCCTCTGATGACTCTGGTGACCTTCCCTCAGACCCATCTCCTCCGGAGGACTTGTGCCGGTCCCCACCAGAATATTTAAACTTTTGTTGCTTCTGTGAGGTCCGTGGCCGAAGCCATTCTGTTTCAACTTCTTACAGAAGAGGATGCCAGGCACAAGATGCTGGAGGCTTTCCAGCTTGTGGATGCTCCTTCAGGAGGTAGTAGCTGTTCCTGTCCATGAGATTTTCAAGGAGTTGCTCCTTAGGATCTGGGAACACACCATCTCTGTGCCTCCGGTGAACAGGAAGGCTGATGCAATGTACCTAATCCAGCATGCTATGAGGTTTAAGAAGTGTCAACTCCCACACTAGTTGGTGGTGGTGGAATCCACCCTTAAAAAGCCAAGTACTCTCACACGCATACCTCTGCCCCTCTTGGTCAGAAACACAAGGCGCTGGATGTGCTGGGTAGGAAGGTGTTTCAGGGTGACATGTTGATTGCCCACATCACTTCCTACCACCTTTATATGATGCAATTTTTTCTGAACATCTAGAAGCAGATCCCAGGACCTGACTGAGCGCCTGCCCCAGCAGCAGCAGGACGGTTTCTCAGCAGTCGTCCAGTAGGATCTTGACTGTGGCAAGCATGAGGTGTGCTCCACCTGTGATGCATTTGAGACAGCAGCAAGGGTGGCGACTGTGGGAATTGGTGCCCATCAGATGGCCTGGCTTTGGGCCTTGGACCTCTGCCCATAGGTGTAGGAGAGGCTCTTGGACCTGCTGTGTACTGGTGAAAACCTCTTTGAAGATAAGATGAGGGATGCTGTGGCTCAGTTAAAGGATCATCATGAGACCCTTCAGCATCTCTCTGCCAGTACATCGGACCCGCCGTCCTCTGCCAGAAGGTCTTCACGTCAGGGCCCAAAGAGGTCCTTTTACCGCCAGAGGAAATACTACCATCCTGCTTCTTGTGCTGGTCCCTAGACAGCAGCGGGCCCCCAGGCCTCAACTGGCGCTCCAGGCAAGCCCTGCTAAGGGGCTTTGACTGGCTGTAAGAATGCATAATCTAACCACCCTTTCCCTTGATGCTCAACCCTCCAGACTGGGGCTGGCTGCAGTTCTTTCAGGACTGTTGGCCCAGAGTTGCCTCGGACCGGTGGGTTCTGTTCATCGTTCATCAAGGTTACTGGCTGAACTTCCTGGCTGTCCCTCTGGACTCTCCCCCGTGCCTCTCTGGGGGTCAGTCCTCACATCAGGAAATATTTTTGGAGGAGCTTGCTGCCCTCGTAATGGCCAGGGCCATCAAACCCGTCCCACTGGAACAGCGGGGGTGGGGGTTCTACTCCTGATATTTCCTAATTCCGAAGAGAGCAGGGGGACTCCGTCCTATCCTAGACTTGAGGGCCTTGAACAGGTTTCTAAAAAGAGAAAGATTCAAGATGGTTTCTTTGGACTCCCAGATCCCCCTCCTACAAAGAGGAGATTGGCTTTGCTCCCTTTACCTAAAAGATGCCTACACCCACATTGAGATATTCTATGTCACAGGAAGTATCTGTGGACGAGTGATACTTTCAGTACAGGATGTTGCCATTCGGCCTGGCATCAGCCCCATGCATCTTCACCAAGTGTCTTGCTCTACTGAGTGTGCAACTATGCAGCTGTTCCCCTACCTGGATGATTGGCTTGTCAGGAGCCCCACCCAGTGCAGTCCCTGCGTTTGACCATTCGGGTGTTAGAGTCCCTAGGGTTTATCATCAACTACCTGAAGTCCCATCTTGATCTGTCACCTCAGCTGAGCTTCAATGGCTCCTGGTTGGACACTGCTCAGGCCCAAGCATTTCTTCCCTGTGATCGGGCTCTTCAGTTGGTATCCATTGTGGGAATGGTCCGTCAAAGCCAGCAAATTTCGACATGCTGCATGTTGCGCCTCTTGAGACACATGGCCACGACCATCCATGTTACTCCCCTCACTTACATATGCACAGAGCTGAGTGGACCTTGTGGTCCCAGTGGTGGCAGGCCACCCAGGACCTCCCCGTGTGCATCTGTATTACTCCATCTCTCCAGGTCTCCTTGGCTTGGTGGAAGTCTTTCCAATTTGAAGCAGGGGGTACTTTTTCAGAATTCCTCTACCCAGATTATGCTCATTACTGATGTGTCCAACCTAGGGTGGGGTGCCCAAGTGGAGGGGCTCCACACCAAAGGCCTGTGGTCCACCCAGGAAGCACAGTGTCAAAATCAATTTCCTGGAGCTCCGAGCAACCCGGTATGCACTCTGGGTGTTCAGAAATTGGCTGATTCACAGAGTGGTCTTGATCCAGACCAACAACCAGGTGGCAAAGTGATATATCAACAAACAGGGAAGTATGAGGTCGTTCCTCTTGTGCCAAGAAGCAGCTCAGATCTGGTCTTGGGTCTGTCCCAGGGTATAGTCTTCCAAGCCATGTGCCTAGCAGGGATGGAGAATGTGGTAGCAGACAGGCTGAGTCAAGCCTTCCGACCCCACAAGTGGTCCCTGAAACAAGAAGCAGCGGATTGGATCTTCCGCCTCTGTGGGACTCTGGATGTGGATCTGTTCGCATCCCCCTGCAACAGGAAGGTGGATACGTTTTGCACCCTGTACGGGGGATGGCAAACCAGCCTCTAATGCCTTTGCCCGCTATCGGGGCAAGGGCCTTCTGTACGCGTATCCTCCACCTTCATCACCTTCCTCTGGTGATGAAGACTCTCCTGAAGCAGGACAGGGGAACTATGATCCTCATAGCCCCTCATTGGCCAAGGCAGATCTGGTTCCCGATCTTCCAGGCTCTTTTCCTCCGGGAACTGATCAGTCTGAGAACCTCCCCAGATCTCATCATGCAGGATTGGGGGAGGCTGCGCCATACCAACCTCCGGGCCTTGTCCCTGGCGGCCTGTATGTTGAGAGGATGATTTTGCAGCCCCTTGACTTCTCTTATGTGTCTTGGGTCCTAGTGGCTTCCAGGAAACCTTTCACTAGGAAGTTTTATAGCCTGAAGTGGAAGAGGTTTTTCATCTGGTGTGAGCACCATGGCCTGGATCCATTCTCCTGCTCCATGCTGAAGCTGCTTGATTACCTCCTGCTCCTTTCGGATGCTGGCTTAAAGACCAACTCCATTAGGGTACACCTGTGTGCGATCGGTGCCTATCACCTGGGTGTGGATGGTTTTGCCCATCTCTGTGCAACCCATTGTAGGACGCTTTATGTGGTGTCTGCTTCAGTTGAAGCCTCCCCTGCAGCTTCTTGGGTTCTTAATGTGGTGTTGGCTCAGCTCATGTAAGCTCCTTTCAAGCAGCTGCATTCTTCTAATCTCAAGTACCTGACCTGGAAGGTCATATTTTTGGTCACGGTCACATCAGCACACATAGTCAGTGAGCTTCAGGCCTTGGTGACATATCCACCCTACATATGAAGTACTTCCATGATAGGGTGATCTGTGCATGCACCCCAAGTTCCTGCTTAAGGTGGTGACAGATTTCCATCTTAACCAGTCAATCGTCCTGCCCACCTTTTTTCCCAGACCTCATTCGCACCAGGGCGAACGGGCTCTGTACAATCTGGATTGCAAGAGATCCTTAGCCTTCTACTTGGAGCAAACGGTAGGCCATAGCCAGTCTATGCAACGCTTCATCTCTTTGACAGGAATAGATTAGGAGTTGTAGTTGCTAAGCAGACCCTGTCCAACTGGCTGGCAGATTGCATCTCCTTCTGCAATACTCAGGCAGGACTGTAGCTTGGGGGCCATATCAAGGCTCATTCTGTCAGAACCATGGCAACAACATGTGGCCCACCTGAGAGCGGTTTCTGTAAATGAGATCTGCAAAGCTGCGACGTGGAATTCTCGCCACACCTTTGCCTCACTACTCTCTGGAAAGAGATGGCCGAAATAGCAGCTTCGGCCAGTCTGTCCTCCAGAATATCTTCCAGCTGTAAAACCCATTTCTTCCTACCTATGGCCCACTGTTCGTGTTCAGGCTGTCTTCCTCTATTACTAATGGCACCTGTGTTGTCTGTTGGCACTCAGGTGCCTGTTAGTCTTGCTTGTTGTTCGGGAACAGCATGTAGCTAGGGATTCACCCATGTGGGAGGACTACCATCTGCTGTCCTAGGAGAGCACCCTTTACAGGGAAGCAACTCTACTCTCACCTTTATCAACATGGTTATACCTTCAAAAAAATTTAGTAGACTAGTAAGGGAAGACTTCCCTTGGCTAAATCCATGTTGGCTTTGTCCCATTAAACTGACTATATGTTCCATAATTTTGTTTTCTATGATAGTGTCTACCCTTTTGCCCAGCACTGATTTTAGATTTGCTGGTGTGCAGTTTCCTGGATCACCTAAGAACACTTTAAAAATTGGTATTACGTTGGCAACCCTCCCATCTTCAGGTACCATATATGGTTCTAAAGATAGTTTCATTTTTTCAACATTTTGCGATATATACCATCTGGTCCAGGTGATTTGCTACTCTTTAACTTGTCAGTTTTCTGCCTTGTATCTTCTGGGTTCATTGAGATTTGTTTCATTTCCTCTGAATCGTCACCTTTAAATATAATTTGTCTTAAATATCTCCTTTATCTTCCTCAGTAGACACTGAAGCAGAGAGTTCATTTGGTCTCTCCACTATGGCCTTGTCTTACCTAAGTACCCTTTTATCCTTGATCATCTAGTGATCCAACTGACTCCCTCAAATGCTTTTTGTTTTGAACGTACCTGAGAGATTTTGAGTTTTTGTTTCCATGGCAAGCTTCTTTTCAAATTCTCTTTGCCTTTATCAGTGCTGTGCATCTAAGTTGCCAGTGCTTAATCTGTTTTCTATTTTTTTTATTTGGATTTCTTTTCCATTTTTTGAAAGATGATCTTTTAACTATAATAGCTTCTCACTTTATCTTTTAACCATGTCTGTAATCATTTAGCCTTCTTTCCACCTTTTGTATTATGTGGAGTATGTCTGGTCTGGACTTTCAAAATGGTATTTTTAAACAAGGTCCATGCTTGCTGTGAACTCTTAACCTTGACAGCTGCTGCTTTGTTTTTTCCTAACTATTTTTCTCATTTCATCATAACCTACTCAAGATTCCAGGAGTATTCCTTCAAAAAACCATATAATTGCTCTTCCAGGAAGAGGTATTATCTAAATCCATACTTTAGGCAATGGCAGGACCCTCAAAACCAACCATCGCAACAGGGACAGCAGAGCAGATCTTCAAACAGATAAACGTCCTCAGAGATAGCCATACCAATCATCTCAAAAATACCACCGGACACAAATTTTGACTACCAGACTTTAAAAAGCTCTTTCAGTGGGGGGAAAGATTCAAACTTTGTTTTCTCGGCATTATATCACCCTAGATAATGTTAAATTGTCAGCTTAAGGGTATCATCTGAATTTCCAGTCTCAACTTCCCTGCAGAATTCCACAACTTTTTCATTATAGAAAATAACAGCTCCTAATTCTTTGAGAGAGAAAATCCCTGCTTCAAGATCATGCAGTAGAGAGAGTACCTCTAGCACAAAAGAGTCAGGGGTTTTACTCAAGATTTTCTCATCCCCCCCAAAATTGGGAGAGCTTCAGCCAATACAATACTTGACCCTCAGAGTTATCTTTCTAAAGGAAAAATTCAAGATGAACTCACCAGGTACTGTTCTCCCTCCACTGTAAAGGAGCCATTGGTTGACATCCCTAGATCTCGAGGATATTTTTCACATTCTAATTCACAAGTCTCACAGAAAATACTTCTGATTTGCTCTGGTCTAGCAGCAGCTCCCAGCATTTTCACAGTGTGCCTAGCAGTTGTGGCTCATTTCAGGAAAAAGGAGACTATTTTTCCATATTTAAATGAATGGTTAATATCCAGCACCTCTTTCACACAATTCTAAAGCAATACCTCCATATTTTAGGAATATTACAGTCCCTGGGGTTTCTAATCAATGGTGGAAAAAAATATCAACTCAGACCCACTTGTCAGAGTTCATAGGGGCTTGACTGGGTACCAGTCAGGAGAAGGCTTCCATGCCAAAGGATGCACAAATTAATCAAAATAGTGCAAATAGTTGCAATTCATCCGTCAGTTTTAGCAAGATAGTGTATGCGAATGCTAGGTCATATGGTGGCTGCTGTCCACATCACACCGTTCGCATGTTTAAACATGAGACAAGCTTAATGACATCTAAAACATTCATGGAATCGGCATCGTCACCCATTGTCCACAAGGATTCCCACTATCAACACCAATTTTTTCCACTATCAACACCAATTTTTTCCCTCAAATGATAGACAGAGCCATCTTACCTTTGTTGTGGCCTAAATTTTCATTCTCCATGAACTCTGTTTTTATTACAACTGATTCATTCCCACAGGATTGGGAAGCTAATCTGTGGGACATTTGTTCTCAAGGGATCTGGGTCTGTTTGATAGACCAAGTTTTTTAGATTTGAGGGCGATCTACAATGTACTTCTGGTTTTTGAGATTTGGATAAAGGATTAATTTGTCCATATTTGAACAGACAATCAGATAGCTATGTTTTATATAAACTTGCAGAGGGGTACAGGTTTAGCAAGACTCTGCAAATAAGCTGTCAAAATATGGAATTTAGCAATTTCCAGGAGCATTCTTCTGTCAGTTTATCTCTTAGGCAAGGACATCTCAGCAGACTTTTATTGTTTTCAACCTCACAAATAGTCTTTCATCCTGTGGTGCTAGTTTTTTCCAGCAGTGGTCAACAGCACTCACCTATTTGCATCCCTTTTGAACCACAAGTTCTCTTTATTGCTCCAAGACCAATTCCTGATATCATTACATCAGATGCATTTCTAATTTGATAGAGAAACATTCTGATGTATGCTTTCCTTCCAAGTCCTCTAATCTCAAAGACATTAAGTTGAAGGATATAGACAAAATAATTATCATAGCCACTTATTGGCCTCAACAAATCTGGTTTCCATGGCTTCTAAGACTGACGGATGCACCACCTATTTACCTTCCAGATATTCCAAATCTTCTGACTCAATTCGAAGATCCTCTACTTCACCCAAATCTTCATTCTGTTGACACAGTCAGGATATGAAAGCAGAGTAGTCATGAATTTGCTTTTCTCCAAGAAAATTATACTTGCAATGAAAAAAAATCCCTGCCACTAGACGGTCTTAATTTTAAGTGGCAAAGATTTCCTCATGGATTTCTAAGATCAGAGAAGACTCTTTCATGTGTTCAGTTTTCCCATTTCTTCACTATTTCCTATATCTTTCTAATTCTGGTCTAAAATCAAATTTCATTAGAATACAGTTGTCTGCAATTGTAGCATACCATCATTCAGAACACATTCAGATTTCTCATCATCCCATCATAGTCAAATTTAACAAATGTTTATATTATTCAAAAACCTCTACTTTAAAAAAAATAAATTTCAATGGGACCTTAACATATTTCTGGCTGTTAACAGACCTGCTGTCTGAGCCGTTGGTGACAACTGGCTTTAAATTTCTTACTTGGAAGTTGCTGTTTTTGATGGCCATAACATCAGCAGGTAGATTGAGCGAGCATCAAGCTCTAGTAGCTTATTCTCTCTACATGCAAACTTTTCAGAACAAAATTGTTTTGAGAACTCAGCTGAAATTGCCTAAAGTTGTTTCTCAATTTCACTTCTACCAGACTATAAATCTGTTGGTATTTTTTCCAAAGCCGCATTCTTCATTAGCTGAACAATGTCTCCATCCTCTAGACCAGTGGTTCTCAACCTTTTTTTGGCCGGGACACACCTGACAGATGGTTCTCACATGTGTGACACACTGAACATGTGACCATCACGGGGCTAAATGTAAATATGCACTCTGCATCCACAGGAACCCCCTCAACTCCCAGTAATGAGTGCAGAGCAGATCTAGGGCATTACCCTGTACAACTCGCCATACAAAAAAGATATTCTGGTTCTGATGACATCCCAGTAAAAGCAAAACAAACTCTTTTTACTACCAGGCAAAATAGCCTTCCTTATGAAAAGACAGTAATTTACCACTAATGCATATCCTATTGAGAAAACACAACAAATAAGATTGATACAAATGCCTACATGCTAGTTAAATACCTCACCTCAGTCACACACTCTTCACCAAGTACAGAAAAGCCACAAATTATAAATATGGAGACAGAAACTGGAATGGAAAACCAAAAAAAGCCACTCTGCATGCAGTGCAAGCCTGGAGAAATGGAAAGAGAAATATAGCATCAACCGTGTTTCCCCGAAAATAAGACAGTGTCTTATATTAATTTTTGCTACCAAAGATGCACTAGGCCTTATTTTCAGGGGATGTCTTATTTTTCCATGAAGAAGAATTCACATATATTGTTGAACAAAAAAATGAACATTTATTATATTCTGAATAGTTGTCTGGTTATGCTGGTTTGTGATGACAACTAACTGTGAATCCTGCAGGGTAAAAAAATCACAGCTGCATGCTCTGGTGTTCTGTGCGACAGGCTCCCAAATAAAAACTTTGCTAGGTCTTACTTTCGGGGGAGGTCTTATATTTAGCAATTCAGCAAAACCTCTACTAGGTCTTATTTTCGGGGAATGTCTTATTTTCGGGGAAACAGGGTAACAGACTCTCAGGATTTGCAATAATGCACACAAACTAACCCGCACAATGTTACACCTGTATTACGGAACACACTAAAACAGATATGTACCTATGAATGTCGGTTAAAAAAAAACAAAAAAAACCCCCCTTTAAATAAATAAAGTTACAATCCTATCTAAGAAATACAACTATTAAACCAGGTTCTAAACACTGTATCACAATCCGCTTGTGATTTAACTACTCTGAATAATTTTGTATCATCCACAAATTTGATAAATTATCTGGAAAGGAATACGACGAGTGAGGTTATCAAATTTGTGGATGATACAAAATTATTCAGAGTAGTTAAATCACAAGCGGATTGGATACATTACAGGAGGACCTTGCAAGACTGGAAGATTGGGCATCCAAATGGCAGATGAAATTTAATGTGGACAAGTGCAAAGTGTTGCATATAGGGAAAAATAACCCTTGCTGTAGTTACACGATTGGAGAAATTAGTTACCTGATAATTTCGTTTTCCTTAGTGTAGACAGATGGACTCAGGACATATCTATCTATCTATCTGGTTCAAGTACAGATCCCTGAGGCACTCAACTGTTTACCCTTTTCCACTGAGAAAATTGACCATTTAATCCTACTCTTTCCTGACTTTTAACCAGTTTGTAATCCACGAAAGGACATCGCCTCCTATCCCATGACTTTTTAGTTTTCTTAGAAGCCTCTCATGAGGGACCTTGTCAAATGCCTTCTCAAAATCCAAATACACTACATCTACCGGTTCACCTTTATCCACATGTTTATTAACCCCTTCAAAAAAATGAAGCCTCTTTGTTAGCCAAGACTTCCCTTGGGTAAATCCATGTTGACTGTGCTCTATTAAACCATGTCTTTCTATATCCTCTACGATTTTGATCTTGAGAATAGTTTCCACTATTTTACCCGGCACTGAAGTCAGGCTCACTGGTCTATAGTTACCCGGATCGCCCCTGGTGCCTTTTTTAAATATTGGGGTTACATTGGCCACCCTCCAGTCTTCAGGTACAATGGATGATTTTAATGGTAGGTTACAAATTTTAACTAATAGATCAGAAATTTCATTTTTGAGTTCTTTCAGTACCCTAGGATGCATACCATCCGGTCCAGGTGATTTGCCACTCTTTAGTTTGTCAATCTGGCCTACTACATCTTCCAGGTTCACAGTGATTTTGTTCAGTTCGTCTGACTCATCACCCCTGAAAACCAACTCCGGAACTGGTATCTCCCCAACATCCTCATTAGTAAACGTGGAAGCAAAGATTTCATTTAGTCTTTCTGCAATAGCCTTATCTTCCCTAAGAGCCCCTTTAACCCCTCAGTCATCTAATAGTCCAACTGACTCCCTCACAGGTTTCTTGCTTCGGATATATATAAAAATGTTTTTATGAGTTTTTTTGCCTCTATGGCCAACTTCATTTCAAATTCTCTCTTCACCTGTCTTATGTTTTACACTTAACTTGGCAAGCTCTCACCCATGCATTCATTCACACCCACACATACACAAGCTCGCACCCATTCACACCCACACACACCTGCAAGCTCTCACCCAGGCACCCATTCACACCCACACATACACAAGCTGGCACTCATTCACACCCACTCACACCCACACATACACAAGCTGGCACCCATTCACACCCACACACCCCCGCAAGCTCTCACCAAAAACATATTCTTTCTTCACTGCAGGGATGAGCGCTAGTTCCGCTGCAGCTTTACTCCGGCGGGCCTTCTTTTTGCACCACCATGGGAATGGGCTCCCGTGGTGGTCTCGGTCGGGATCAGCTTTCCTCTTCACCGCTACGGGCTGTGGCGACCTTGCTTCGTCAGGGTCGTGTTTCCTCTTCACCGCCACAGGAATGGGCTCCCATGGTGGCCTTGCTTCATCGGAGTTCAACACTGCTATTCCTCCCACTCCACCCCCAGGCATTCTGATGCCTGCCTCACCGGCCAATCAAAGGCTTCCTCCCTTCTTCCTACTCCCACTGGTAAGTAGAAGGGAGGAGGTTTCTGATTGGCCTGTGCGGGGGCAGGCAGAATGAAGGAGGCTTCCTATTGGGCAATGGGGGTAGGAAGAAAGGAGGCTTCCAATTGGCCCACGGGGGTTGGAAAAAGGGAGAGGTGCAACGGGCAGTGGGACACCTGGAGACGCAACACACCTGCCAGTGTTTGACACACTAGTGTGTCGCGACACACCGGTTGAGAAGCGCTGCTCTAGACTACAGAAGAGCTATATTGTTTTATCTAGACAAGACTAAAAGTATTAAGAAAATCCTTCCAGGTTTGTCTCCTTATGATGTCAGTACATAAGTTTGCCAGTCAAACACTCATCTGTTTGTTCCAATGCATTTCCTTAACCTTCCACAAAAGATTAATGGTCATCAGATCAGAGCTTCTGTGACATCTGTAGCCCAATTAAAGCAAGTTTCTATTCAGGACGTTGTAAAACTTCCATATGGTCATCTATGCAGACATTCACAACATTACTGCTTGGATTGATAACTTAATTGATAACTTAATTTTCCTGGGCAAGGGGAGAGGGTTTTATCTGCATCTATACCATCAGTGACATCACCCACCTATATGGCTGATTTGCTTTGCAGTCCACAGAAAACACCTGTTAAAGAAAGTGAAGTTGCTTGTTTTTGCCAACCAATAGAGAGGATAAATTAAAGAAAAGTGGCAATATGTTATAGGAACTGGCTTTGTAATAGCTGTTTTTCTATATATATTTTTTTTGTCCTAGGAAGTGATGATGAATACAGTGATGATGACGATATGAGCTGGAAAGTGAGACGTGCAGCTGCTAAGTGCTTAGATGCTGTGGTCAGCACACGACATGAAATGTTACCAGAATTTTACAAGACAGTGTCACCAGCTTTAATAACCAGGTTTAAAGAACGTGAAGAGAATGTAAAAGCAGATGTTTTCCATGCATATCTTTCCCTTCTGAAACAAACTCGACCTGTACAGAGTTGGCTTTGTGACCCTGATGCAATGGAGCAGGGAGAGACACCTTTGACAATGCTTCAAAGTCAGGTCAGCTTAAGATTACCTCTTATCCCCTTGTTTTAAGAAGAGAGCTATGAATTGATGGTATGAGTATTCTGTCAGCCACATACTAGACTTGTGCAGTAAGTCATCTTTTGCCTTTGTTCACAAGTACACTTACAAAAGCTACTAAGGAAACAAGGCATATTGCACCATCTTAAACTTAAGGCACACAGTTGTTCCATAATGTTTGATAATACTGGGCTCAAAATTAACAGTCTTTGTGTGTTAAATGCTATTTTGTAATATTTCCATTATAAGAAACATAATCTACACCGTAATAGTTATTCCTAGCGTGTAGACAGATGGTCTCAGGACCAGTGGATTTATGCTCCTCTGCCAGTAGATGGAGACAGAGCAAGCTGATGTCACAGTATATATAATCCTGCAGCGATCCCAGCCTGCCACTATTTATTTATTTATGCATTTTATATACCATCATCCAAAAAAAGATCACAACGGTTTACAAAACCAACATTCACATTATAGGTCCACACATCAGAACATACAACATTCACATTGTAGGTCAAGCACAACATCAAAAAATGTTAGCTGCATTGTTAAATAATAATTCATGATGAATTAGGTTCTTTTAGGTAATCTTCATGAGGTAGTCCGTGAGATGTCATAACCTTCTTTCAGTGTCTCCAGCAGATGGTGGACATGCATCTCCCTATGGAGATTGCTTTGCAGTTTTTGGAAAGAGAAATTTGAAATCTAAATTAAGGAAAAGAAAGTCCTGCTCTCCTGTGGTGATACCTAAAGGTCTCTCCCCCAGTTGAGAATTCCTGAGGTGATTTCCATGGTCCCTCAGAGATGTGCCTTGGTCCGGTAGCAGGTTTTGCCAGTATGGACTTAACTGCCTGAGGGGCTGAAAGGCAGTGGGTGCAGGAAAGCTGAGTGCGGCGGTGATTGCAATTTCTCTCTCCCCCTGCAGCTGAAGACAGTCTCTGTGCTCAGCCAGGTAAGGCCGAGCTTCTGTAAGTGGTTTTTTGGGGGGGTTTTGTTTTTAAAGGAAGCAGATATATACAGAGACTTAGTGGGGGTTTTTACTGTACAGGACTTCCTTCTCCCGCCCAATTAAGCTTAAAAGAAATTCCCTCTTTCCAGATTAGCCCTCAGTACAGCCTCTTTACCTTGTAAACGCTGCAATTCTGTTACTTTGTCATGCCTCTGATGAAGTGTCCTCGAAAGCTCATACTTCAATAAATTGTTTAGTCTATAAGGTGCCACCTGCCTTAAATTATTTTTGCTACAGCAGACTATTAAGGCTGTCCTAAACATACAAAGAAATGTACTTAGTTTGTTCTGTGTGCAGAGGACAGAAAATGTTAATCACTTGCTCTGTCTCCCCTTCCTGATACCAAATAGTACTTTTCTCCAACTCAGGGGTGGGCAATTCCAGTCCTCGATGGCCACAAACCTGTCGAGGTTTTAGGATATCCTAATGAATATGCATGACATAGATTTGCATACAACTGAGGCAGAGTGCATGCAAATCTCTCTCATGCATATTCATTAGGGATATCCTGACAACCAGACTGGTTTGTGGCCCTCGAGGACTGGAACTGCCCACCCCTGCTCCAACTGATGCCTAGTAATTTATCCTGATGCGATTGTAATCTGTTTATGTATGGTCTCTAAACCTACTACAGTTTTGGTTAGGGCTAATTTTGCACTTGTATATCTAAGGTCACTAATAGGAATAGTTATACATAATTTTACAAAATCCTTATTAATATATAGAAAAACATTTTTTAAATTAAGTGAGTAATCTGTATTAAAAAAAATTGTTGCCTTAGATACTAAAGAACAGATGGGCTAAAATTAGATTCCTGTACGTACCCGGATCAGTCCAGACAGTGGGTTGAGCCTCCTTTCCAGCAGGTGGAGACAGACTAAAACTTGAAGGATGCCCTATATCAGGACAGAGCCTATCCTCTAACCCTTCAGTATTCGTCTGTCTCCAGCAGGTGTAGCATCTCCCCTTCGGTTCTCTGCTGTAGGCTAGTCAGCCTGTCTTTTGCTAGACTCAAGCAAGTATTTCTTTTGGTTCTCGCTTGTTTAAAAAATAACAAAAAAAATCAAAAAAACAGAGAAAGGGAAGTTGCCTTTTTTTTTTTTTTTTTTTTAGTGATTTTTCCTTTTTCTGTGTGGGAGATGGTTCCGTCTCCCAGCTCTTGCCCGGCTCAGGGGGGCTTTGCCCCTTTTGCAGGAGGGGATTCCCTGCATAGCCTGAGTCTTTGGACGCTTCCAGGTGTGGGGACCGAGTCTATCTGGGTCTGGTTCCCCCCCCAATCTGGCTGCCGAGAGGGTTTTGAACCCACTGCTGTGCTCAGTAAAAAAAAAAAAAAAAAAAGTTTTAAACTTTAAATAAGTTGCAGGTACTCACCTACCTCTAACTTATTTGCAGCAGTTGACCAGCATTTTTTCTTTTTTCTGGTCAGAGCAGGTCTTGAACCGGCAGCCAGACAAGCAGGAGGCAGCAGGTTTTCATCCTGCTCTCTCCTGCTGTGCAGGCTGTCAATCAAACCTTTTTTTCTGCTTTTTTTTTCTTCAGCCGCGGCTCGGCTATGTCCCGGCATGCAGCCTGCCTTTCTTGTGGGCTGCCCTCTTCGCGTTTTTCGCGGCAGGGCCTCTGCATTGCTTGCCTGCCGGCTGGGGAAGGTCCCTCCTCGGCAGGACAAGCAAATTTAGCCCGTGGCTCCACTTCTCCCGGCATGGCCAGGCCTTTCCCAGGCGGCAGAGCCCGGGAATGGCGGCCATATTGGATTTTTCATCGGGGCCGATTTCAGTGCTCCCTGGGGCTGGGGGGCCAGATTTTTTTGATTTAACCCCTGATTTGGCCCCGCGGGTCCACAGGAGGGGGAGTCCTGACCCCTCTTCCCCCCCCCCCCCCCCCCCCCCCGGCAAATCCAGGGTCCCTTTTTCGGCGGATTTCGTCCTCCTCATGCACAAATCTTATTTAGCTAGCTTGCATGAGCAGGACGAAAGCCCCCCCCCCACCAAAAATCCCTCGCTCAGCGCCATTGACCGCTGGACTGGCTGCGGAGCCCCAGGGGCCGGTGCGGGTGGTCCCGGGAGTGCCCCCCCCCTTCCTCCCCCCAGGTGTCTCCCGGGTCCTCTGACCCCCCCGCTTCCCTGGATTCGGCGGATGCCCCCCCCCCCCAGAGGGGGATTATCCCAGAGCCCTTCGTCTATTTCATAATAGCCACTGATATTATTGGCATCAGTAGCATGGGATCTACTTAGTGTTTGGGTACTTGCCAGGAACTTGTAGCCTGGATTGGCCTCTGTTGGAAACAGGATGCCGGGCTTGATGGACCCTTGGTCTGACCCAGTATGGCAATTTCTTATGTTCTTGAGGAATTGGAGCCCCTCCTTCCCTTTGTTCTGCAGGAGCTGGGTCTGGAAAGTCCTTCCGTGGATAATCTTATGGCCTCGCTTCCTAAGGATATGAACCCGGTCCTGGGGGGGCTCCGGCCTCGGACTTTTCCTTCCACCCCATGCTCAAGCTCCTTATCCTGCGGGAATGGGAGTCCCCCCGAGGGTGTGCTCCGGGTGGGGCGTGCGATGGATAAGCTCTATCCCCTCCCGGAGGAAGGTTTGGAGCTGCTGCGATATCCCTCGGTGGATTCTTGTCTCTGCGGTGGCCAAACACACCACGATTCCGGTGGAAGGATCCACAGGATCGTAAGTTAGAGGCTCACTTGAAGCGCATCTTCGACGTTTTGGCCCTCTGGGTCCGGGCGTCTTGCTGTAGCAGCCTCATGATGCGGGCAGGCCTTCATTGGGTTCAACAGTTACTCTGCGCCCGGGATCTTCCCAAAGCAGAGGCAGAGCAAGCCGAACATCTAGAGGCTGTAACCGCCTACGTATCGGACGCCCTCTATGATCTGGTCCGTGTGCAGGCGAAGGCGATGGTTTCGGCGGTGGCTTCCCGTAGGCTCCTTTGGCTACGCCATTGGTTGGCTGATCAGTCGAAGACTCGGCTGGGCACGCTGCCCTTCAAAGGTAAGATGCTCTTTGGAGAGGATCTCGAGAAGCTTATGGATTCCTTGGCTGACAACAAGGTCCATAAGCTTCCAGAGGACCGCCCTAAGTCTTCCCGGTCCTTCGCGTCCTCCCACTCTCGCTTCAGGGGCCAGCGTCTCTTCGATTCTCGGGGGTGGGGTGGTTCCGGGAGGGGTTCTTCTCGTGCTCAGTCCTGGTCGCAGTCCTTTCGTGGCAGGCGGCCCTTTCGTGAGGGCCAGCCCGTGCGTGCCACCTCTAAACCTGCCAAGCAATGAAGTTCAGCTGACCCTTTCCTCGGTTCCTTACCTCGGCGGACGCCTCTCCCTGTTCTTCGAGGAATGGGTCAAGATCACATCGGATCAGTGGGTCCTCGACATTATCAAAGACGGGTACGCTTTCGAGCTCGTCAGGGAACTGCCGGATCTCTTTCTTTTCTCGCCTTGCGGACGGGCCAAGAGGGACGCGGTGGTCCAGACTCTCTCCAAACTTCTGGATCTGGGGGCGGTGGTTACAGTTCCGGAAAGGGAGATTGGCGCCGGCCAGTATTCTATTTACTTCACCGTGCCCAAAAAGGACGGGTCCTTCTGCCACATCCTGGACCTCAAGAGGGTCAATCGGGCCCTCAAGATACCCCACTTCCGCATGGAAACCCTGCGTGCAGTCATTGCAGCGGTCCGCCCCGGAGAGTTCCTTGCTTCTCTCGATCTCGCAGAAGCGTACTTCCACATTCCCATCCACCATGACTACCAGAAGTATCTCCGATTCCACATCCTCAACCAGGACTTCCAGTTTCGAGCTCTCCCCTTTGGCCTCGCGACCGCTCCTCGCACCTTCACAAAGGTCATGGTAGTGGTAGCGGCGGCTCTGCGCCGGGAGGGAATTCTCGTCCACCCCTATCTGGACGATTGGCTCATCAGGGCCAAGTCGGAGGCCTCTTGCCAACGGGCAGTGGATCGCGTCTTGGAGCTCCTTGCCTCCCTCGGGTGGATAGTGAACTTTTCCAAGAGCAAGCTTCAGCCCTCCCAGGAGTTGGAATTCCTGGGAGCCCACTTCGACACCCGAGTAGGCAAGGTTTTCTTACCACGGGCGCATGCCCTCAAGCTGATCGATCAGGTCCGGAATCTGATTGCGCTACCCTCCCTGACAGCCTGGGGTTATCTTCAAGTCCTGGGATCCATGGCTTCCACCATCGACCTTGTCCCCTGGGCATTTGCTCATATGCGTCCGTTGCAGAAAGCTTTGCTATCCCGTTGGCAGCCAGTGTCAGAGCAGTTTCACGTAGTCCTTCCGTTCTTGGATTCTACTGCCGACGAATTACAGTGGTGGCTGTCTCTTCCTCATCTTCTGCAAGGGATGCTTCTTCAAGCTCCACAGTGGACGAGTGGACGATAGTGACCATGGACGCCAGCCTGTTGGGCTGGGGTGCGGTCTGCCTTTCTCAATCTACCCAGGGAACATGGTCGCAGACTCAGTCGTGCTGGCACATCAATCGACTGGAAACCTTGGCGGTCCGCCTGGCTCTTCAGGAGTTCCTTCCCCTGATCCGCGGCAAGGCGGTAAGAGTCCTGTCCGACAACTCCACCACAGTGGCCTACATCAATTGCCAAGGGGGCACTCGCAGTCCCCTGGTAGACTTAGAAACCAGCCGTCTCCTCTCTTGGGCGGAGCGTCACCTACAGTGCCTTGCGGCCTCTCCCATCACAGGCAAGGAAAATGTTCAAGCCGACTTCCTCAGCTGGCAGTCGCTCGATCCGGGGGAGTGGGAGCTCTCGGACACGGCCATGGCTCTGATAGTGGACAGGTGGGGTCCTCCTCACCTCGACCTCATAGCGACTCTGCGCAATGCCAAGGCCAATCGGTTCTTCAGCTGCTGGAGGGAGCACGGCGCAGAGGGCGTGGATGCTCTGGCTCTACCTTGGCCAGTGGACGTCCTTCTGTACGTGTTTCCCCCGTGGCCACTGGTGGGGAAAGTTCTCAGGAGAATCGAGCTCCACCGGGGACCGGTGATTCTCGTCGCTCCCGAGTGGCCGCGAAGACCGTGGTTCGCGGATCTCATCAATCTAGCGGTGGATGGGCCCCTGCGCCTTGGTCATCTTCCTCGTCTCCTCCGGCAGGGGCCTGTATTTTTCGACCAGGCCGATCGCTTCTGTCTAGTGGCCTGGCTTTTGAATGGCGTCGCCTGAGGCACAAGGGTTATAAGACCAGTTAGCCTGACTTCACAGACCGGTTAGCCTGACTTCAGTGCCAGGAAAATAGTGGAAATTGTTCTAAACATCAAAATCACAGAACATATAGAAAGACATGGTTTAATGGAACAAAGTCAGCATGGCTTTACCCAGGGGAAGTCTTGCCTCACAAATCTGCTTCACTTTTTTGAAGGAGTTAATAAACATGTGGATAAAGGTGAACCAGTGGATGTAGTATACTTGGATTTTCAGAAGGCGTTTGACAAAGTTCCTCATGAGAGGCTTCTAGGAAAAGTAAAAAGTCATGGGATAGGTGGCGATGTCCTTTCATGGATTGCAAAACTAGCTAAAAGACAGGAAACAGAGAGTAGGATTAAATGGACAATTTTCTCAGTGGAAGGGAGTGGACAGTGGAGTGCCTCAGGGATCTGTATTGGGACCCTTACTTTTCAATATATTTATAAATGATCTGGAAAGAAATACGAGTGAGATAATCAAATTTGCAGATGACACAAAATTGTTCAGAGTAGTTAAAACACAAGCAGGTTGTTATAATTGCAGGAAGACCTTGTGAGACTGGAAAATTGGGCATCCAAATGGCAGATGAAATTTAATGTGGATAAGTGCAAGGTGATGCATATAGGGGAAAAATAACCCATGCTATAATTACACAATGTTGGGTTCCATATTAGGTGCTACAACCCAAGAAAGAGATCTAGGTGTGTCATAGTGGATAACACATTGAAATCGTCGGTTCAGTGTGCTGCAGCAGTCAAAAAAGCAAACAGAATGTTGGGAATTATTAGAAAGGGAGTGGTGAATAAAACGGAAAATGTCATAATGCCTCTGTATCGCTCCATGGTGAGACCGCACCTTGAATACTGTGTACAATTCTGGTCGCCGCATCTCAAAAAAGATATAATTGCGATGGAGAAGGTACAGAAAAGGGCTACCAAAATAAGGGGAATGGAACAACTCCCCTATGAGGAAAGACTAAAGAGGTTAGGACTTTTCAGCTTGGAGAAGAGACGACTGAGGGGGGATATGATAGAGGTGTTTAAAATCATGAGAGGTCTAGAACGGGTAGATGTGAATCGGTTATTTACTCTTTCAGATAGTAGAAAGACTAGGGGGCACTCCATGAAGTTAGCATGGGGCACATTTAAAACTAATCGGAGAAAGTTCTTTTTTACTCAACGCACAGTTAAACTCTGGAATTTGTTGCCAGAGGATGTGGTTAATGCAGTTAGTATAGCTGTGTTTAAAAAAGGATTGGATAAGTTCTTGGAGAAGTCCATTACCTGCTATTAAATTCACCTAGAGAATAGCCACTGCCATTAGCAATGGTAACATGGAATAGACTTAGATTTTGGGTACTTGCCAGGTTCTTGTGGCCTGGATTGGCCACTGTTGGAAGCAGGATGCTGGGCTTGATGGACCCTTGGTCTGACCCAGTATGGCATTTTCTTATGTTCTTATAAGGAGGAGGTCATCTCCACCCTGCTGCGAGCCCGGAAGCAGTCAACGTCTCTGGCCTATGTGCGCATCTGGAAAGTTTTTTAGTCCGCGTGTGCGGAGCCTGGTGTTCCGGCACGCTCTGCCTCGATTCCTCTGGTCCTTTCTTTTCTTCAGAAGGGTCTCTCTAAGGGCCTCTCCTTCAGTTCTCTACGCGTTCAAGTCTCCGCGCTCGGCTCTCTCCTGGATCGGGTGGACGGTCATTCCTTAGCTGCTCACCTGGACGTGATTCGTTTCCTGAGGGGTGTTGGGCCCCTTCGTCCCCTCTCTCGTGCCACGTGTCCATCGTGGAGTCTCAACCTAGTCCTTCGTGCTCTCTGTACGGCTCCCTTTGAGCCTCTTCGCCACGCTACGCTCAAGGATCTAACACTCAAAACTGTCTTTCTGGTCTCTATCTCCTCTGCTCGCCGGATTTCCGAGCTCCAGGCGCTGTCCTGTCGGGAGCCCTTCTTGCGTTTTTCTGATTCCGGGGTCTCTCTCAGGACGGTTCCTTCCTTCTTGCCTAAGGTTGTCTCCGCCTTTCATGTCAACCAGTCGGTAGAACTACCCGCGTTCTCTCCGGAGGAGATTGCGGGTATGGCTGGTTGCGACCTTCGTCGGCTAGATGTCAAACGAGTCTTGCTTCGCTATCTCCAGGTCACCAATGACTTCCACGTATCGGACCATCTCTTCGTCCTTTGGAGTGGTCCCAAATGTCAGTATTTAAAAAATAATTAAATAGCTCTTTTGGTTTAGGTAAGACATATTCAAATTATAGATATTAAAAGTTTGAGAGAGAAGAATCTCAAGTTCATTGTTTCTTTTTTGAGACAGCGATAATGAAGATAAAATTTGCTTAAGGATGCACATTTCAGTTTTGTTTCAACTGAAACGTTAAAGAGAAATGTTGCCCTAAATTGGAGCAGGAGCACAAAGGATCATGATGGTCTGTTTCAACAGTAAAAGTTAAGTGGGTTTCAGTTTGTCTTGAGTAAACTATAGTGTGTTATTTGGATTGTAAGGAAGCATATAAGATTGTGACATAATGGACTATTTCAAGTATACAAGCTAAGTGTGGTTTCAGTTTTCATTTTTGAGCATATTTCATTGTGCCACATAGGGACTGAGTTCAAGAGCTTTCGCTCAAAATCTGGTATCTGAAATCTTTTCTTCCATATTTCAAAACCTTTTATAAAGTTCAAAATTTAATTAGGAAAACTGATGCATTAAAAATCTTAACTGTGTACACTTTGTTATGGAAAAAATAAAGGCAAAAAATGTAAAGGAATTAGAGGAATAGGAGAGATCACGTGATGTGGTGAGCTGGGTGGACGTGTTACTATCCAGCTCCAGGGCCCACTCCACACACCGTGATCCATCTGAGCTCTAAAATCATCTCACCGAGGTTTTTAAATTAAAGGAGAGGAAAGCATATGTCCATCATCAAATATATGAACACATTGAACTCGCCGATGACGTCTAGAGGAAGCAAAAGATGAAAGGGAAAAACCAAAGACTACACCTATCAAGATGGCGGGTGCAGGAGATAACCTGCATTCCCCAACTACTTCGGGGCTTACAATTCTCGATATAAAGGATGCGATCCGCGAAGCCCTAGAAGACAAACTGAACAACATTACTACACAAATCGGGGAGATTAAGGAGAATTTGGCAGGCCTGATCCCCCGTATCGAGCAGATGGAAAACCTAATATCTAGCGTGGAAGATGACGCGCTCCAACCGGAACGAAAAATGGCTGACACTGAAAAACAACTGAAAACACTCCATAATAAAATCAAAGATCTGGAAAACAGGGCTCGCAGAGGCAACCTCCGCTTCCTGGGTTTCCCAGAAAGCATTGAGGAAAAATCGCTCTAACATCCTGGAAGAAAGGCTCCCGGAATCGCTCTCACTGCTGCATCTGCGAGGCAAATTAGTAGTAGAACGGGCCCACCGCCTGGGAGCCAAGAAGGCAGGCCAAATTCGCCCGCACTTAGTGATCGCAAAAATTCTCAATTCCGCCCACAAAGCGGAGATATGGAGGGCCTCACGAGGCAAAAGAGAAATGAAATATCAAGACCACCAAATTCGCATTTTCCAGGACTTCTCGGCGGCGGTCTCAGAATTAAGAAGAGGATTTGCACCGATTTGTACCAAGCTACACACCAGTGGAGTGAAGTTCTTTCTACTTTTCCCTGCTCGATTACGTATCTGGCATGCGGACCAGGCGCATACTTTTGAAACGCCAGCATCAGCGCAGACCTTCATAGACAAAGTGAACACTAACCTTGAACATTAAAGATGGAGCACGATTTAGTTAGCGACACTCAAGAGAACAAACGCGAACCCGAAGCGACTTCAAACAGTGAACAGTCAGAATAGAAAACGAGCAGAAGGAAAAGCATACTTACACAAGTGTTTCTCTCCTACATAGTTCCAGGTGAGAAATTACCATATTATGGGGCGGATTTTAAGAGCCCTGCTCGCCGGTGCACCTACGTTCAATAGGCCTACCGGCGCGCGCAGAGCCCCGGGACTCGCGTAAGTCCCGGGGTTTTCTGAGGGGGCGTGTCGGGGGCGGGGCTGAGCGGCCGGCGTTTGGGGGGCGGGCCTGGGGCGTGGTTTCGGCCGGGGGCGGGGCCGCGCCCTCCGGAACTGCCCCTGGGTTGCGTCTAGGCGCGCCAGCGGCCTGCTGGAGCGCGGGAATTTACTTCTCCCTCCGGGAGGCGTAAATCCCCCAACAAAGGTAGGGGGGGGTTTAGACAGGGCCGGGGGGGGGGTGGGTTAGGTAGAGGAAGGGAGGGGAAGGTGAGGGGAGGGCGATAGCGAATTCCCTCTTGGAGGGAACGGCGGCAGGCTGCGCGGCTCGGCACGCGCCGGCTACACGGAATAGGCAGCCTTGCGCGCGCCGATCCAGGATTTTAGCGGATACGCGCGTATCCACTAAAATCCTGCGTACTTTTGTTTGCGCCTGGAGCGCCAACAAAAGTACACGAATGCGCCGTTTTTGAAAATCTGTCCCTATATGAGCCCACTAAAGTTAAGTTGTTGTAGTTCGAGACACAACACTAAAAGGGAAAGACGAATCAAATAGAGACTGTCGGCGGGAGAACTGGATAAAAAAAGGGGGGGGGGAGAGGTACGGCCGCCTGGGAGAATGGTGACCGTGAGAAGGTATTCCGAGAGATTTAGACAGGTTACACTCTAACCCGGATAAGGCACAGAAGAAAGAGAACGAAACCGGGCCCACACCGAATGCACAGACTGGAAAAAAAAAAAAAAGGGTTACCAAGTGATATAACGGCGGCTGGGAAGAAACTAGAGCCTACAGAGAACATGGGTAGTTGAACGGCCTGCGAGCACTTACACTAACGAAATCCAAGACTTTCATTTAGAAATCGGGATCACCAAGCCCGAATGGGGAGTCATAATGGATGTGCCGCTGCCTCTAGGTGGCCGTGGAGTTCGAGGAGGCTGCGGGCAACGCCACGAATTGAAAGTTGCTGGTGGCCTAAGATTCTATCGAAGGTGGAGCGCTTGCTTGGATTTTGGTGGCTGTGGTTCCCCCCCCCCCTAATACTTTTGAAACGCCGGCGAGATCCCTACAACACCGATTTGGTGTGCAGTGGGTAAGAGATGGGGAAAACCCAAAGTCGGTTACTCTGCAGCAGCCCTAAGTTGAAAAGGAGTCATGGAGAAGGATTTCTGGGGGGGAATTGCTTCGAATTTAACAGAGCTCTGGAGTTCTCCACCATTCTTGTTTTTTCCTTTGGTATTTACTTTATAAAAACTACTATGGAATCTTGCAAGTCTCACAAACTCAGAGAGTAAATTTTTATTAGTACTTTCTGGACAAAGTTACCTATTTGCCTGTGGAGTGGGGACCCTGGTCCCATTAACCGGATCTCCATGCATCCTACCAGAAAGGGAGGCTTAAAGTTTCCTGCAGGGTCTGAGGTTGGGGTAGGGAGGAGAGGGAGAAGATGGGGGAGGGAAAAGGGAAAATTGGAGGGGAGGGAGGGAACAAACATGGGGAAATGGTGTAAAAATGACACAGTTCCAAATGGGGTAGTGCTGGTTCGACTGCGGGGTCCTTACTATTATGCTTTGGTAAACTACATCGAACACCTAGGTAACAAGGATGGGGAGTGGGAGGGGGAGGGGGGGAAGCCAGGCTGGGGGCTTGCCCTTTGGAATTTCTTGGAAGTAACTGTAATGATTTCTTGGGTACTGAGTACACCTCATGACTAATTTAATCTCTTGAAATGTTAACGGGCTGGGAACCCCAGTGAAGCGGAAAAAAGTCTTAGCACATTTAAAACGCTTACACACAGATGTGGCCTGCATTCAAGAGACACATCTTAATGCTACTGAAAGTCAAAAACTCCAGAGAGAATGGGTGGGCACATGCATTTACGCAGAAGTGCTACATAGAAAGGGAGGGATAGCGATATTGATTAACAAAAATACAAACTTTCAAATATCCAAATCTATTTCAGACCCAGAAGGCAGGTACCTTATAGTATTAGGGAAATGGAACAACAAACCAGTCACCATTTGTAACATTTATGCACCTAACGAATATAATCACAAATTTTTTGAGAATCATTGTAACACACTGCATATAGAAACATAGAAACATAGAAATGACGGCAGAAGAAGACCAAATGGCCCATCCAGTCTGCCCAGCAAGCTTCACACATTTTTTTCTCTCATACTTATCTGTTTCTCTTAGCTCTTGGTTCTATTTCCCTTCCACCCCCACCATTAATGTAGAGAGCAGTGATGGAGCTGCATCCAAGTGAAATATCTAGCTTGATATTTCACTAGTAGGGGTAGTAACCGCCACAATAAGCAAGCTACACCCATGCTTATTTGTTTTACCCAGACTATGTTGTACAGCCCTTGTTGGTTGTTTTTTCTTCTCCCCTGCCGTTGAAGCAGGGAGCTATGCTGGATATGCGTGAAGTATTAGTTTTTCTTCTCTCCTGCCGTTGAAGCAGAGAGCCATGCTGGATATGCATGGAAAGTGAAGTATCAGGCACATTTGGTTTGGGGTAGTAACCGCCGTAACAAGCCAGCTACTCCCCGCTTTGTGAGTGCGAACCCTTTTTTCTTCTCCCCTGCCGTTGAAGCAGAGAGCTCTGCTGTATGTCATGGGGGACCTAAATTGTGTTCATGACGCCTCTATCGACAAAAACATTCCCCACCTGAAACCTGCGGGGAAAAGAAAAAAGGGAGTGGCCTACCTATCTGGACCTAGATATCTGGAGAACACTTCACCCTACCGAACGAGATTACACACACATTTTGAGATCCCACCATATGTTCTCACACTTAGATTACATCCTCATCTCCCAATAAGATTTTTTTTACAGTGGCGACTGCGAAGATAGAAATGCTGGCTATCTCCGATCATTCACCAGTTTCTATCCAGATAAAAGACCAAGCGACTACCCCTTATATCCGTATATGGTGCTTCCCATCATTCCTCAGGGATGACCCCCGTTTTAAGGTTTTTCTTAAGGATAAATGGAAAGATTATGCAAAAAAATAACCAACAACATATGAATAACCCCCATCTATTCTGGGAAACAGCAAAGGTGGTAATAAGGGGAGACATTTCATATGTACACACTCGCAATAAACAGATAAATAAGTCAATATTGGAACTAGAAAAATTACTAAAAACGGCGAAAAGGGTAATGATTCAAAACACAAACATAGAATTGAATTTTATAGCCTATTTGGTCGGCTAAATACTTTGTTAGATTCAAGAGCACAATCCTACTTATGGAAGGGGCAACAATCTTTATTTAAATTCGGAAATAAACCCAGTCGACTACTAGCTAATTTAACGAAACCACAGAGGAAAAAATCGTTCATTGCCAACTTACGAACCCCATCGGGAGGGAACCACCTCTAAGGAACCTGAGATTTGTGAAACCTTCAGACAATATTATAATAAATTGTATACACCAGATAATCAGAGAGAAGGGGAATCAGAAGAAGAATTTTTCTGGGACATCCCCCTGCCTACACTTTCGGCGGCCCAATTATCCTTCCTAAACAGACCGCTTCAAACATTCGAAATTTCACAGACTATCTCAGCACCTCAACCAAGTAAATCTCCAGGCCCGGATGGATTTTCTTATGATTTTTATAAAATATTGTCACCTTATGTCAGCGAACCATTGACAAACTATTTTAAAGAGGGACTCAAGCAGGACAGCTTTCTTCTCCCTTTCAACAAGGCCCATCTCATAGTCACCCCAAAACCCGGAAAAGACTTACTGTGCCCCTCCTCGTACCGACTGATCTCTCTACTAAACTGCGATTTAAAAATACTAGCCAAAGTTCTCGCTGAGAGACTAAAGATCCTCTTACCCAATTTGATTTCGCATCACCAAACTGGATTTGTCAGAGGTCGTAAACCAAACACGACTATTATAAAACTAACTGCCATGACGATTTGCCAAAATCAGGGAATCCCAGCTCTGGTCATTGGCTTCGACTCAAAAAGCCTTTGACCAGGTAGAATGGCCATATCTCTTCTCCGTAATACAAAGATTTGGTATCAGAGGTGAATTTTTACATTATATCTCTTTGGTGAACAGCTGTTTATCAAATGACGTAGCTCTTCAACGGGGAGTCCGTCAAGGTTGCCCTCTATCCCCTTTATTTATATATACTAGCCCTTGACCCTCTTTTGCGGAAAATAGATGGCTGTCGCGGTGTGAAAGGTTTCGGGGGCCCTAACCATATTTTTAAAATAGCTGCCTTTGCGGACGACCTCTTAGTATACCTCACCCAACCCAGGTCATCTCTCCCGATGGTCCTTAACATTCTGGACCATTATAGCTCAGTGGCGGGTCTCAAGATCAACTTTGACAAATCTGAGGCTCTAGATATTACGGGAACACTACATACAGGTTGGCAAACAGATTTCCCTCTTAGATGGGCGACTAGTGCCATGAAATATCTTGGGCTGCGTATCCCACTCAAGATGACTCACTTTTATATGGCAAATATACAACCCCTTCTGACAACAACGCTGAACACCTTAAAGAGGTGGACAACTCTCCCATTATCGCTGTCGGGACGCATACAGCTCTATAAAATGGTCCTAGTACCTAATTGGCTTTATTTACTCCAACTGGCCCCTCTTTGGGTTTCCAAACAGGACCATCACCAGCTCCAGAAGGCCCTAAGCTCCTTCCTCTGGCGAAGGAAACGAGCGCGTATAGCATTGCATATTCTCATGAATCCCAGAGACAAGGGAGGGCTTGGATGTCCAAACTTGCTACACTACAATTTAGCATGTTCCCTTTGGCACATTAGAGACTGGCTTTTTGCAACCTCTTTGTTCTCTCCATACGCATACCTTTTGGAATGGTATGGAGTCCACTCCTTAAACCCACTATTACAAATCCCTTACCAAATGATTCCACACCACATTAAACTGCAGGATCTCCTGGGTACATGTAGAAAAGCATGGCAGCTGCTTTGTAAAATGGGAGGACTACCAAGCCCTCTCACTCCACTGCTTACTATTACTAGACACTATCTATTCCCTCAGGGGAAACTAGGGGGTAAATTCCAACAATGGAGGAAAGCGGGACTTATTTATATCTCTGACATGTACGATAAACTGACAGGGGCTATACTGTCTTTCCCAACCCTTCAACACAGATATACCTAACCGGCAGGGGACTATTACTCATATCTACAAATCACCCATTTCATAAATTTGGATAAAATTAATCTAGTTGAATCACCAGCAACCCAAGACCTAAGAGACGTAGTTCAAGTGGGGAAAAAAACCAGACTCTCTGTGTCCTTTTTCTATAAGGGGTTGATGAGATATTTGAATATACAACCCCTACTTCAATTATATACGAGATGGCAGAGATGGCCCCTGTTCTCTTTAACATATGCTGAATTTGAGAAATGTTTTAAAGAACTGTCGATGTTATCTGAAAATGTACTTTTGCAAGAAACGCAGTACAGATTTCTTTGGCAAAGCCATATTACACCCACCCGGGCTTTTCAAGTGAAAGTGACACAAACATCCCAATGCCTGAAATGTGCTTGCAGTGATAGTACTTACTTTCACTGTTTTTGGGATTGCAGAACTATCTCTCTCTTTTGGAGGCAGATGATTCGTACTTGCTCTGCCATACTTAAAAGGCCGTTACCACCAAATCCTAACCCCTGGTTATTTGGGATGACTGAATCGACTCATGTAAAATTAACAGCACCAGAACGGCTATTTCTGCTGAAGGCCGGATTGATAGGTAAACAAGTTATTTTGACTAACTGGTTAGATACTGGTGTGCCTAGCTATGACCACTGGTTTAAAAAATTAGTACGTTTATGCTCCATGGAGCAGTCCATTCTTACACCAACCACACCAAAGAAATCTGTACAAACCACGCTAATATGGGAAGGTTTTACAGTTTACCTGGCCCCCAAGATAAGAACCTACAAAGACCCATGGGAATGAGAAGATACTCCTTTGACCTGAGCATTAATGGCATACTCAAAATTACTGGACAGCTTTCATAGACACTGGAGGGACAGCCCGCAGCCATGTCAGCACTCCAGCAAAGACATTAATCTGTGTCATATCACAGTTTCATGGACTCGATGGACAAGAAAGGGGAAGGAGGGGGGAGATATGTTATAAAGTTTCAATGTTCCTCTACATGTTAAGTTGTAAAAATTTAAAACTCCAATAAAAATAGTTTAAAAAAAAAAAAAAAAAAGGAATTAGAGGAATACTGGGAAAAATATCTGAAGCTTAAAGAGATGAGGAAAGAAATCAGGATGGCAAAAGCTCAAGTGGAAAAAAACTCATTAAAGAGATAAAGTAATGTAACAAAATATTTTTCTGATATATCGGAGAAAAGAGGAAGGCCAGTCTGTAAGATTGAAAGGAGACTAGGGACATTGTATGGAAAAAGATGAAGAAAAAATAGCAGGGATATACTACTACCTACCTGGCCAGGATGCGGAAACAGACTGCAAAATGCTAACAAATTAGACTGGATAATAAAATATGAGGCACAATAATAAGGATAGATTTGCGTATAGAGATCTTTTCATGTCAACGAGGAACATGTCTCATCCTGTTTTTAAGAGTTCTCTAAATTGATCGTATGAGTTATTTATTATTAATAGGGTTTTGAATTGACTCCTTCAGAGGTTGTCAAATTTGAACCAACTCCAGAGAAGTTTTCTAAATATTTTCAAAAGAAAGTAAATGTTATGGTTGAAATAGCAATTTCTGATTTTTCTAGTAATTCTTCCACTACTGTAAAGTCTTGATGGAGAACATTTGATTTAGATATTGAAACCTATTTGGCCAAACTGAAAAATTCCCATTGTTGGGGGATGCCATTGAGGAGAGAGGAGGTCCTGCGAGGTCTCCTGTGTTCCTGCCACGCTGAAGGGTTCCTATTGCTGCCGGGACCGATCAGGCAGTTGTATTTCATCTGATTGCCTTCCTATTACATCATTGAAGGGCGGCCGCCTATGTCATCAGGGCTACCGTGGGCCCTTTAAATTGAGTGGCAGGGCATTGCACCACTGCCGCCGGTGTGTCACCTAAGCCGCATGTGCGGCTTTGTCTGGTCCTGACCGTTTTTGCTGGAGAGAGTGAGTTTTTGTCATCAAACTCCTGGAGCTTTCAGCATAATGGGTAAGAAAAGAAAAGCTAAGATTTTTACATCTCCTCCTACTACTCAAGGCATAGTCAGCCTTTTGGATGCCCATGTTAGCAGATCTACTGTAATGCCACAAGAGGACTGCGTCAGGGGCATGTCAACTGTTTCCTTAAGTCCTGGCAATGGCCCGATTCCTCCACAACCCCCAGGGATTTCATCTGAAGGAGACCCCCTTTGGTTTTGTTCCATCGAATCCCAATGGTAACAAGTGTGTGTGTCTTCAATTGTGACTCCTGAAATAGTTTCTCCTTTACCATCTAGGGTTATCAGTCAGGGGTTTTCTCCTGACATTGGAAGTCTTCAAATACTGAGTAAACTCCTTATGTCACGCTGGGGGGATTTGTGGCGGATGATAGTGAAATTGGACTCAAATATTACTCAACTCAATTCCCATCTCTCTTCTCTTGTGAAGAGCAAAGTAAAAATATTTCTGAGCTGGAAACATCTGTACATTTTTTGTCAACTAAAGTATAGGGACTACAAAGTGTGGAAAATATGCATATTAGAGAGAGTCTAGCTTTGCATGCTGAGGTTGAGAATATTGAATATTTGAAACTAAAAAATTTACGTTTTAACTTTCCATGTATGAGATTGTCTACCTATGAAATATTTTAAAAATTTATTAAAGAAATATTGTTATGAAGACGATAAATCCTGTATCTCAAAATTCTTTTACTTTTTAAATCAATTAGTAAAGTGACTAGAACATAAAATGAAAATAGCCCAGTAATCTCTACTTTTTTAGAAGAATCAGTAGGCATTATAAATAAGAGGGCTACATTATTTGTATTTTTTTCCTTAGAAAGAGATAAGGAATTGGTATTTGAAAAGTTTTTCAAGAACTAAGATGTATTGCTTTGTGGTCAGAAAGTTTTTGTATTTCCTGACATCTCCAGACCTACACAGGTCCATAGAAGGCATTTCCTAACCTTGAAAAAGAGTATTAGGTATTGGCGCAACTTTCTTTTTGAAGTTTCCATGTAGATGCTTTTTTTTACTTTTCAGGGGAAAAATTGTTTTCTGATCCATTGCATCTCGAGACATTTTTGTTAGATAAAATTAATGTAAATGTGAGCCCATCAGTAACTATTTAGATTTAGAACCAAAGGAATATATTTTCTCCTCCCTCCAAGATTTTTATTTATTTATTTTATTTATTTAAAAGCTTTTATATATCGAAGATCATGTACAAGTACATATCGCTTCGGTTTACAGATAACCAGAATTGGAAATACCATGGGCATGGTGTACATGGAACAATTAACATTAAACAAATAATACAATTATAAATTATATAATAATAGTAAATAATGATAGTAATAATAATAAAATCTAATTCAAGAAAAAATAAATAATAATACTAATAAAATAATAAATGAACCGTGAGCAAGTAGCAAACAGAGTATACATTGAGTATGTGGTACATTGAAATATTATGCATGGAGAACATTAAATATGTATTTAATGTATTAAATACATATTTAAATATGTATTTAATGTATTTCCTATGATTTATTTGCCTTATAAATTGAGTTCTTGTAAACAGTAACTGTAGCTGCGAGAATTAGTGTGAATTGCAGGACACATTGATCATAGACACTTCAAATGCACCTTATATATTTACGTATTTCTTTTAAGGCTTGAACTGTATTACAAATTTGCCTGTAATTTTCTTTGTTCATAATTGAAAAATTCAATAAAGAGAAAAGTAAAAACAAAAACAAAAAAAAAACTCCCATTGTTCTCTTGATACTTGTCCATTTTAGATTTTTACAGTTTTAAGACAAATTTGAGAGATCTGGTAATTAGGTCTTTAAAGGAGGACTTATTACCTGAGGCTTTGAAGAAATCTCAGGTACGGCCATTCAAAAAGAAAAGAGATCTTTTTGATGATTTGCCATTGTTATAGATCAATAGCAAATTTTATATCATTGGGTAAACTAATTGAAAAAGCAGTACATTTACAGTTAACTGACTTTAAATACTCACCATGTTTTTCATGACAGTCAGTGTGGTTTTTGAACCAAACATGGTACAGAGACATTGTTGGTCACTGTAAATGATTTTATGCTGAGGAATCTTTATAAGGAAAATTTTGTGATTGCAATTTACCTTGATGTGGCATCTGCCTTTGATACGATCATACTTTGCTAGCAAAATTAAGAAATCTTGGAATTGATGGCAAAATATTGCTATAGTTTGAATTGTTTCTTTCTAATCATAATCTGCAGGTGAAAGTAAATAGCCAGGTTTCTGACTGGTATGTCGCAGAAACTGGGTCCCTCAGGGTTCCAGTTTGTCTGCAACACTTTTTTAATATCTTTAACCACTGGGTGCTTTACTTGATTCCATTAAGGTATACTTTGTTTCATGCTGGCGATATACAGCTATATTTTCCTGTTTCTGGAATTTTTTCTGAGGTAGAGAATAACATATCTCATTGTCTCACTATGATTGATAATTGGATGTCAGTAAATGTCTTGGTACTAAACTTAGGTAAAACCGAAATATTATGGATTTAAAAAAAAAAAAAACCTAGGCCCATTGAGATTTTTAATATGTCAGAATTGAGTATAGAAATACAATTTGCTGAGCAGGTACAAAATTTAGGAATACAATTTGATTTGCAATTTGTTCCACAAATTAAAACGGTCTTATCAAAAGGTTATTTTAAGCTGCAGCAGTTATGTCATTTGGGATCTCTTGAACAAGATTTTAGAACAATTGTTTAGGCCTTTGACATAATGACAATTGATTATTGCAATTCATTGTACATGGGATTGCCAAAGATGCAGTTATGTGCATTCCAAGTATCTTCTAAATTCAGCTGCAAGGCTAATTGCTAAAATTTCAGACTACAAACATATTCTGCCAACATTGTAGAGACTTCATTGGTTACCTGTATTTCAGCGGATGAAATTCCTGCTTCTAATTGTGAAATTGAATAATGAAAATTCTCCCAGTTTTTAGCAAGATTGTTTAAGAAATATGCTCCCATGCATGATTTAGGATCATCTTCCCAATGTCTACTTGAGGTACCAAATGTGCAGGAATGCTTGAAGAGTGGTCGAAGATTTAGTAGCTGGGATTCAGTGCCAAGAAGTTCAGTCATGCATCTGGGATGTAGTAATCCAAAAGAGCTGTATGTGATGGAGTGAAAGGCTGAAGTGCATGGACCAAGAAAGGGATCTTGGGGTGAAAGTGTCTGGTGATCTGAAGTTGGCAAAGCAATGTGATAAGGTGATAGCTAAAACCAGAAGAATGCTGGGCTGCATAGAGAGAGAGGAGTAAACAGAAAAAGGAGATGATGAAGCCCTTGTACAGGTCCTTGGTGATAACTCACCTGGAGTACTGTGTTCAGGTCTGGAATCCATATCTCAAAAAAGATAGAGAAGGTTTTAATGATGTATGGACTTCGAACCTTTTCAGTTGAAACGAAAACAATAGAACTAGGGGATCACAAAATGAAACTCCAGGGGAAACAAATCAGAACCATTGTCAGGATATATTTCTTCATGAAGAGGTTGGTAGATGCCTGGAATGTACTTCCGGAGGAGTTGGTAAAGTCAAAAACAGTCAAATAATTCAAAGGCACATGGGATAAACACTATGGATCTCTAAAGGCTAGCGGACAGAAATGAGATAAACGTGCAGGGGGGTAACTTGCTGGTACGGTGGTTACTACCTTTAACGGATGGCATGGAGATTTGTACCTTTAACCAATATGCTTTGATGCTTTTAATGAAACTGCAACATTGCTCTCAACTTAGATGGCAGGAGGGAAAAGAGGAATTGGATTCAGATGACAACAGAGGGTCCCGACTTCCATGGTCTGGGATACTGATATACAGACATAAGGGGAAAAGCTCAGGACTGCTTCTATGGCGAAGTCCATAAGAAAAGCACGTCAAGCAGCATTGTCTTAATTTTCAAGAAAGCTCATCACCTAGTGTTAAAAAAAAAAAAAATTGCTAGCTGCAATTTTTATGGGTTATCATAAGGCTAGGGGATAACTGCATGGAACAGCAATTTCTACCTTAAGCTTGCTGGGCAGATTACGTGGACTACTTGGTCCTTTTCTGCCATCATTTTTGTGTTTCTCTGTAAGAGGTTTGCAATCGTGGAAACTTCATGTACAGTTATGGAATATTGTACCGGATGACCTTAAGGTCATTTCTGAGTTGGGGATTTTCATAAACTAAAAGCAATTTTGTTTGAAGAAACCTTTTTAACTGGATTAACCTAATTGTTTTATTTTAATAGTTTTGATGTTTTAATGATACTGATTTTATTTGTATGCTGTTATATCACGTTAATTTGTATGTACTCCGCTTAGCATAAATTATAATAGACTGATTATAAGTACTGTAAATAAAATAAATTATAGGAAACTTCAATTATCCCAGTATTGATTGAATAAATTGCACATTAGGACATGCACTGGAGGTAAAGTTACTAGATACCATCTGACTGCTTCATGAAGCAGCTGATCATTGAACTAATGAGAGAGGGAACTATATTAGATCTAGTTCTCAGTAGCACGCAGGACATGGTGCAAGAAATAAAGATGGTGGATCCATTTGGCAACAAGCATCATAATGTAATAAAATTTGACATAATCCATGGAGGACAAATACTAAGAAAAATTACTGCAGTAGTATTTAATTATAAAAAGGGACACTGATAAAATTAGGAAGTTTGTTAGAGAAATCTGAAAGAAGCGATTGGAATCGGACTAGGAAGACTCGGACAAGTCTGAGGAGGATGAGTTATCCTCGGGGGCCGATCGGGAGGGGGACCTGATTGGGGGTCTCTCTCTGGACCCAGGGGATGCTAAAACGGAACGGGGACCTCAGACAGTCCCGAGGCTGAAGGCGATGATCCACGGGTGATCCATCTTTTCAAGAGAGAGGAGCTTCGCCTGCTTATACGTCTGGTGTTAGAGGAGTTGGGGATTAAGCTCACCCTGGAAGATTCAGATGCTGAAGGGGTTAATCCGGTTCTGGATGGCTTACAGACCCCCCCCAGCACATTCCCTATTCCGAAGAAAATCCAGAAGTTGATCGATAGGGAGTGGGATTTCCCTGACTCGGGCCTGCGAGTGGATAGGGCGATGTCCAAACTTTATCCATTTCTGCAGGACCATTTGGATGTTCTCAGCAGTGTCTGCAGTCACTATTCCGGTTGCTGGAGTTTCCGCCCTGAAGGATGTTCAGGATCAAAAGTTGGAAGTGCATCTCAAGTGAGCGTTTGAGATCCTGGGGCTCGACCTGCGAGCGGCTGACTGTGCAAGTCTGATGCAGCAGGCCTGTTTGTGTTGGATCCAGAAGCTGCAGGAGCAGTCTTCCTCCGGGATTCTTTCCCCAGTCCAGGAGGCCCGCCTGGAGGCGGGGGTTGCCTATGGTGCGAATGCCTTGTATGACCTGCTGAGAACCACGGCCCATGGTGGTGGCAGCCAGACGACACTTGTGGCTACGTAACTGGTCGTCAAAATCGCAGCTCTGTAATCTGCCCTTTCAGGGGAAACTACTATTTGGTGAGAATCTCTATCGTCTGATGAAGTCGCTGGGAGAGACTAAGGGCAATAGGCTGCCAGATGATCGAAAGTCTAACCGGAAACCTTTCTCCTCTTGACCTCGCTTTCGGGAGTTGAGGCATTTTCTCAGCTGAGGTCCTCTGGGGTCTCTGCCTCACGACAGTCCTCGCACAGGCAACAGTCCTTTTGGGGGTCTGGAAGATTATCTAGAGGCGGATCCACCCAGGGAGTGGGTGGCAATAAGTCCTCACAATGAGATCCAGCAGGTCCACTTCTCATCTCTGGTAATCGGGGACAGGCTGGCCTGGTTCTACGGGGAGTGGACCAAGATAACCTCTGACCGGTGGGTATTGAGCGTGGTGAGATGGCTTCGCCTTAGAATTTTTTCACCCTCTGTGGTCGGTGTTTCTGGAGTCGCGTTGTCTATCCCGAAGTCCAGGAAACGTTTCAGTGTCTGTTAAGTCTGGAGGCGGTTGTGCCAGTACCAGTGTCCGAACAGAGGCAAGGCAGATATTCCATCTACTTCGTGGTGCCCAAGAAGGAAGGCACGTTCCGCCCTATCTTAGACATGAAGATGGTCAACCAGAGTTTGAAGGTACCACGTTTTCAGATGGAGACGTTGCGCACCGTAATTGCAGCGGTACGGGGAGGAGAGTTTTTGGCATCTCTGGATCTCGCCAAGGCTTATCTGCATATCCCATCCATCAGGAGCACCAATTTATTTCTCAGATTCATGGTTCTGGGACAGCACTATCAGTTTCAAGCGCTTCCTTTCGAACTGGCCACCGCCCCTCAGACCTTTACAAAGGTGATGGTAGTAGTGGCGGTGGCTCTGCAACAGTAAGGATTTCTGGTACACCCATACTTGGATGACTGGCTGATCCAGGCGAAGTCACTAGAGGAGTGTGTGCGGCCCATGGACAGAGTTCGGTCACTCCTGGAATCTCTGGGCTGGGTCATAAATGTGCAGAAGAGTCATCTGGTCCCCTCCTGTTCCCTCGAATACTTGGGAGCCTGTTTTGACACCTAGCGGAGCAGAGTGTTTCTCACAGACGACAGAGTGAACAAGATTCAGGGACAGATAGCGTGTCTGCTACGTCTACAGGTGCCGAAGGTCTGGGATTATTTACAGGTCCTGGGCTCGATGGTGTCCACGTTGGAACTGGTGCCCTGGGCATTTGCCCACTTGAGGCTGCTGCAGAGAGCGCTGTTGTCCCATTGGAACCCTCTGTCGCAACAATATTTTCTGCCCTTGTCTCTGACGGAGCCGGCCAGGTCAGTCTGGCCTGGTGGATGACGCAGAGCAATCTGGAGAAGGCAATGCCTCTCGAGGTCCCGGATTTGGTGGTGGTCACCACAGATGGCAGTCTTCGGGGCTGGGGAGCGGTTTGTCTGGGCAAGTCTGCTCAGGGCCTTTGGTCAGTGTCAGAGCAGGCAGCTCTAGAGCAGTTTCTACCCTTGGTCCGCGATCGGATGGTACAAGTTTTCTCTGACAACTCGACCACTGTAGCTAACATCAACTGCCAGGGCGGAACCAAGAGACCTGCGGTAGTGTAGGAGGCTCAGCTGCTGTTAGAGTGGGCAGAGTTCATCTCGAGGGAATCGCCACGTCGCAGGAGCCAACAATGTCCATGTTGGGAGCCTCGTTTGCTCTTTATTTTACTTATCTTGGCTTGGTTATCAGTTAATACTGAGGGATTGCAGGTGGCACTCTCGTATATCAGAGCCCAAAGTTTTGTTATCTACCTCCATCTGCTGGTAGGGATGAATAAAACCAGCTTGTCTGGACTGATCTGTGGTATTACAGGAACAAAAATTAGCAGGTAAGAACCAATTTTCCTTTGCATATGTTTGTTGATTTGCAACCTATTTAAAACAGCCATGGTATTAGAAGACTGGTGAGTGGCGAAGATGATTCCAATTTTTAAAAAGAGCTTCAGGAGTGATCCAGGAAACTATAGACTATTAAGCCTGATGTTTGTCAAAGCTATTCTTAAAAAAAAAAAAAAAAAAAAAATTACTGATCACATAAATGGACATGGTTTAATGGGTAGAGATTAGTGTACGACAGCAGTTAAAAAGGCAAATGAAATATAGGAATTACACTAAACAATTTGCTGGGCAAAGACTTGTCTTTCTACCCTCATTTACTATGATACTGCGTCAGGACTTAGGCTGCTTCTTCTGTAAGAGCCTGATGGCTCATATATTTGCGAGTATACAGCCTCCAAGGAGATGTACATAATCATCTTGCAGGTGTAACCTGTACAAAGGACAATTTATTCAGTATCAAACAGTGGTTCTGATTAAACAAAAATACATCTTGCAATCGCTATCAGCTGCGGTGAGGGATGAACTATTTCCTTCCTAACACCAGCTTTTTTTTCTCTACAAGTGGATGTTCTTGCAAATACATTCTTTCTGCTGCTTTCAATATCAAGCACCCCACCCCACCCCCATACACCATTCAGCAGCAGCAACTGCCTACTTGAAGTTGATCAAGGGAAAGGCTTCAGCTGAAGGTTCAGTAGCAAATGCAGCCTAAGACAGAGACAAGTTCATGACCACTCTGAGACCCACCTTCAGTGGGGGGAAGGGTTGAAATCCTTTCTCTCAGAATGGCTCAGATAGGTCCTGAAAATTGTGGCATATAGCTACTGCTCATGCTTCTTTCATTGGCCTCAGACCCAACAGAGTTCAGCCTTCTGTTATAACCTTTCTCAATTTGCTTACCTGAAGCTAGAGATGGAATTGCTTCTTCAGCTGAAGTTGGTGAAATGTGTCCCTTCTCAGGAGTGTAGCCAGGGATTCTGTACCAGCTATTCCAAGAAGTCAAGAGAAGGGGGGTGGGTGGGCTTGAGGCCTATACTGGATTTGCAGAGACTGATCAAGTTGTTAGTTTAGAGAGGTTCAAGAGGACCTCTCTAAACTATTCATTTAACTAAGGGATTATTTTAAAAATTTATATATCGCAGCATCCAAAGTTTGTGGCGGGGTACAATAAAACGTGCCTAATCAGATAAAACAAGATTACAAACAAGCAAAACATTAAGGCTATTAATATTAAGGCAGTCAAAACAAAAGAAATAGTTAGAAGTATGGACAAAATTTGTTCTGCTCTAAATCAGAAAGATATTTGTGTATACATTGCTGTTCACCCTGCCCATCAGAAGTTCCTTAGCTTTGTACCAATGCAAGGTACTCCCTTTTGGTCTCTTGACAGTCTCGGGGTGTTTCCAAAACAATTTGCAGTTGTAGCAGCTTCTTTGGCAGGGAGTCTGCATGTTCATGAGGCTATCCCCAGCTTCCTTATCACAAAGTGGTGGTAGTTAGTTCTCAAACAGGCCAAAAAGCCTTGGGAATTCTGTAATATACTTCTGGTGAAGGAGCCAAAGATTTTAGATAACTTCTGGAAGAAGGTATTCCAAAGTTCTATGTTTTTATTTTATTTATTTAACAGATTTTATATACCGATATTCGTGGATACATCATATCAATTTACATGGAACATAGTGAAAATGAAAATACATGGAACAGGGATAAGAGAAACTTAGAGTGGGGTTGTCAACTGAACAGAAATTGCAGCGAAAAAACCCCATATGTAATTTGTAACAGATAATTGCAGAGGGAAAAAGTAATACATTGGAAAAATGCAGCGGGTATAAAATTGTTATATATGTTAAGTTTCCAGGTTGCTATTGATCAGTTATATATGGTTCAGTATCTTCATGAGTGTATTAAGCTGATGCTCTTGTTGGAATCATCAGACCTGGACCAGCCTGACGTTTGCAGGGCAATTGAGGATGCAAAATAGTGTGAGAAACACCTGATCCTCTCTGTATATGAAGCATTTAACACTGAGGCCAGAACTTCAGTGGTAGCCATTGCAAAGGCGAGTGTGGCTACATGTTGTTGGTTCGCATGAGGAAGTTCACAACAGCCTGGCAGATGTTGTCTTTACCAGAGACAGTCTTGAGACAGTTAAGGAGACAGCACCTCAATTAAAGAACATCAAATCATGATACAGTTGCTGTCTATAGGTGGCGGAGATCAGCTGCCTCTGACCAGATTTTTGTTCTTTAATCATCCATTTTTTAGACCAGTGTCAGTAGACCCCCCCCCTCCCCCTCTGCAGCGGCTTCCTGCTAGGAGGCATCAGAGGGAAAGGCCTCCTACGAAGACACCATAGAAGATTTAACCCAAGCAGGGGCTCAGTTTTAAATAACGTTCAAACCTGTTACCCACTCTCACCAGTTGTGGGGAGGATCCAAGCCTCCTTTCTGGACTGGTGGAAGCTCACCATGGATCGAAAGATTGTGGCGTGTGGCTACTGCTTGCGTTCTCATCTCCTTCTGATCCAGTGTCTTCAACCTTCAATTCAGACCCGTCTGTCTGCCCAGCTGCTGTTGGAAGGGGAGTCCCTCTTCAGAGGTCAATCAAGCTGGTACCTTTCTAGGAACATGATCATGAATTCTGATTCCAGTATTTCCTCATCCCCAAGAAAACAGGAGGTTTGAGATTTTATTTTGGATTTGTGAAGGCTGAAAATCTTCTGGTTCAAGAAGAATCCACACAATCCTCCCTATAAATTCATCTGAGGGATTAGTTGTGCACCCTGGATCTCAGACACTTACACATCCCCATTCACCCAAACTCACAGGAAGTTCTTCAGATTTGAGGTGAAAGACATACATTCAACTAATTCTACCCATAGCGGACACTTTAGAAAAAACATTAAACCTAGCCAACATGTACCTAAGCATCATAAAACAACTACTGACACAAATGGAACGTGTAATAAATATTGATAGAACAGAATTTCTACACTTAGAACGAAAAATTCTGAAATCAGTCAAACCTCAGTAATACTCAGAGACAACCAGAAAATTGAACTAGCTGGAAAAGTACGTAACCTGGGAATAATTATAGACCCTGAAATCAATCTGAAACAACACATATCACTAAAAGTAAAGGAAGGTTATGCAAAGCTCATGGTACTCAGAAAACTTAAACCACTATTAACTCAAAATGACTTCCGAACACTACTACAGGCATTTTCTCCAGCACGGACTACTGCAATGCCCTTATGCTAGGACTACCTAATACGATGTTAAGACCACTGCAAATACTTCAGAACACAGCAGCTAGAATACTAACCGGAAAAAGGAGGGACCATATAACTGAAACCCTAGCAGAATTACATTGGCTACCAATTGAACACAGAATTAAATACAAAACCCTATGTATCATTCACAAACTAATTTATGATGAGAAATCAGATTGGTTAAACACAGCATTACGGGTACACACTCCACACAGGAACCTCCGATCAGCAAATAAAGCACTCCTAAGCATTCCATCAATTAAAACAGCAAGACTGACCCAAGTGAGAGAAAGAGCCCTATCACTAGCAGGACCCATAATCTGGAACACAATGCCTCCAGAGATCAGACTACAAAGTGATCTCAAGACATTCAAGAAAAGTTTAAAAACATGGCTTTTTAAACAAGCATTTTACAAAGAGACGAGAGAATAGAGAGAAATTATTCAGGAAACACAGAAAGGCACCGACACACAGTACTTAGGACTTTACAGTATTTACTTATTTAAAGTTTTTTATATACCGCCGCTCATCAGAGATATTGCGTCTTTGTACAGAGAACAGGAACATACGCCAGAGCGTTATACATTTAACATAGGTTAATATATGAATTCTTAAACATGAAACAAGTAAAAATAATTAAATCGAAACATATCAATTAGATGCAACTTAACTGAACTGAGTTAAACATAGCTTAAAGAATAATATAGGGAGCCTAGGAATACTAGGTATGACGTTCGGGAAGGATAAAAGAAAGAATGGAGTTATAAGTTAGAGATGGCAAATAGGGGAGAGATGGCAAGTCCATGTAGGAGCGGTTAAATAGAGGGTATTGAATGTAGTAAGCAGTTATAAGGAGTAAACAGAATTGGTGCATAACGAAGATGTATTGGGTAGATAAAGGCAGGGCATATATAGGGAGTAGAAATGCATATGTATATCATGTATAAGCATGAGTGAATAACCATGTCTTGAGTTTTTGCTTGAAAATTTTGGGAGACAACTCAAGGCGTAGTTCAGTGGGCATAGTATTCCATAACAAGGGGCTGGCAAAGGAAAACGCTCGTGCTTTGGTGGAAGCATGGTTATATAGTTTGGGCGAGGGGGTCTGTAAGGTGGCGAGGTATGGATTTCTGATTGGTTTATTAGATGTTTGAAGTTGTAGTGAGTTGTTAAACCATTTCATTTCAGGATTGTGGAGGGCTTTATGGATGAGTGATAGTGTCTTGTAATGTATGCGAGATGATAGGGAGCCAGTGTAGCCCTTTCAAAACTGGCGTAATGTGTTCCTTTGAGTTTGTGTTAGTAAGGATACGGGCTGCAGGATTTGTAGGGGGCGGATGGCATTTTTGGGTAGGCCTAAGCGAAGTGAATTACAATAGTCCGTTTTGGAGAATATCATAGCTTGTAGAACTGTCCGGAAGTCAGATGAGTGAAGCAAGGGTTTCAATTTTTGAGTGTAAGTATTTTGAAAAAACACTCTTTAAGAATTGCATTAATAAATTTTTTGATGATCATTTGGTCGTCAAGAATGACTCCTAGGTCTCGGACTTGGTGGGAGAATTGTATGTGAGTAGATGTTATGGGTGTAGTAGGGGAGGTATGTAGGGGTGTAGGAGAAGATATCATGAGTTCTGTTTTTGTGGAGTTAAGGGCAAGTTGTAAGGATTTTAAGAGATGGTTGGATCAAGGTATCCCAAATTTCAAGGCTTTGGGTATGGATTCAGTTATCGGAATGAGGATTTGTACATCAGCGTACAAAAGTATGGAAGCTTAAGGTTGGCGAGGAGATGGCACAGCGGTAGAGAAGATAAATGTTAAAAAGAGTAGATGAAAGTGAGGAGCCTTGAGGGACTCCTTGCATCAGGGGGATAAGTGGTTGCCCAATTTTGACTTATAGTTTCGGTTAGACAGGTAGGATATAAACCAATTATGGGCAGTACCAGTTATTCCAATCTCGTGTAGGCGGAGGAGTATTTGGTGGCTAACTGTATCAAATGCCGCAGAAATATCCAGGATCACTAGGAGATGAGGTTGACCTTTATCTAGGCTTTTGATAAGGTAATCAGACAGTGATAAGAGAAGGGTTTCAGTGCTATGTAATTTGCGAAATCCATATTGTGAAGGAGAGAGGATCTGGTGTTCCTCTAAATAGTCACTAAGTTGGCGGTTAATGGTTTTTTCTAGGATTTTAGCAATAAATGGGAGATTAGAGATTGGGCGGTAATTGGCGAGGTCTAATGGGTCAAGCTTGGGTTTTTTTAGAGTGGGTTTAAGGATAGCATGTTTAAGAGAGTTGGGCACATGTCCAGAATCGATGGATGCATTGATAATGTTAGAGATAGGACTGGCTATTAGATCAGGGACAGTGAGGAGGAGTTTTGTGGGAATAGTATCAGAGGGGTGGGAGGAGGGTCTGGCCTTTTTTGAGTAGGGATTCAATTTCAGTTGTTGCGGTGTGTTCAAACATTGTGAGCTTTGGGGTAGAGTCTTTTGTGTGGACAGTGGTCATTGAATTGGGGCGTGTGAGAGCTGCAGGGAAAGCGTGTCATAATTTTGTTAATTTTGTCTTGAAGAAAGAGGCCAGTTGTTCGCATTTGATTTTGGCTGCTTCTGGGATAATATTTGACAATATGACATTTAGTATATGAACTCTAGTATATGAACTCTACACAATAAGCATAACTATATAATACTATGTGTGATAAAACTACCCGTGTTACGTACCTTGGTACAATTGGTCTTGAACTACTTCGCTAAATGACTGTCTAATGATTTATTGTAACCGAACCTTTGACAGCACCTGTTAGAATGTACTATAGTACACTTTCACCTACATTAATTATGTGCCTACATGTAAACCGTTGCGATGGTATTTAACTTAGCAATGGTATAGAAACGTTTTTAAATAAATAAATACATTACCAGTACAAAGTTCTACTCTTGGGCTGTCAGCGGCTCCAAGGGTATTCAATGAAGTGCCTAGCAGTGGGTAGTGGCACAGCTTCGGCAAACTTGGGGGTCTGTGTTTTCCCTTATTTGGATGATTGTCTAGTGATAGGACCATCACCAATGAAGGTTTGAGACCCTAAAAATCCATCCAACTCTTCCAGTTCCAGGAGTTCCTGATCACCAAGTCAAGCCTTACTCTGTTTACAGGATCCAATTTATAGAAGCATAAATAAATTCTATTTAGAAGTGAGCGTTTCTTCCAAATGAAAGGGCAGAAATACTGAGAGACCAATGAAGATCCTACTTCAAAAGGAGTGGGCTCCAGCAAGAGCAAACTTGGACGTACTTTGTCACATGACAACTGCGATAGATGTAGTTCCCACAACTTTGTTAAACATGAGATGTCTTCATTGACAATTGTCATTAGAAATGTGGATAGTTGGAAGGCTTGGTGGGCATGAAAATACCTTAGTAACTTGCCTGGCACAAAGGTGACTGATCTCCTGCGTCAGCTAGATAGGATCTTAGAGAGTGCTGGGCCTTCTCAGCTGTCATGTTATATGTGGATACCAAAGACACAAGGTTCTGGAGGCTAAAGTTTAGCTTTTAGTAGGAACCTGAAATCCAGGATCTCCAGAGCAGTATTCTCCTACATGTAGGAAGCCAGAGGCAGGCAGAGCTCTGGATTCTCGATATGTGTATGAGAGTACAGAAAAGAGGGCTTTAGGCTTGTTGGGAACTGGGCAATATTTAATGGAAGGGGGAACCCTATTCCAAAAGGAAGTCTGGTGCTAACCTTTAAAAAGGAAATAAAAAGCTTTTAAACTGGTATATGGGGAAAGCTGATATCTCCCTCTGAAGCAGGCACGGCAAAGTGATTATCTTCAGAATACTGGCAAAGCAAGTAAATTAGAATGTTCTGGTGGCTGTTAAAGCTGAAAATATATAAATGTATTTAAATACAGAGCATACAGATAAGAATGACTTCAAACTGCTTGTGTCAGTAAATACTGGTTTTTCCGACTTAGTGATGGTGGGAATTGTGTTCAGATAGCCAGATAAGTACGGACTGCCACCACTTAGGCAGATTAGTATGTCTTATTAGGTTGAAGTGTTCTTGCTTTACACTTTTTTTTTTTAACTTTGGGGGTTTGCAGTGCCAGTGCAGTAGTGTTGTAAACTTAACTCCATCTTTGACCTGGAATTGTTTCCAGCACTAAAAAAAATCTGGTCTGGGTTAATACACTTCTCTACGTCTGGGACTACTACTTAATGTCCTTATTTGCATGGGATTTCTTTGTGAAGGCGCTAAGCAGTACTCCCATTTAAGAATATCCATTTTATGCATGCAAAACTCCTTGCTGCATCAGCAGTAAGTTTTATGCACAGAAAATATGCGTTGACGTGCAGACAGAAAGGTGCATTCAGTTGAATGCACCTTTTTGCATCAGCCTATTACTGGGTTCAGATTCTTGAGGAAAACGTCCATAAACAATTATTAGCCAGATAGACTTAGGAAAGCCATCAGTTATCCCTGGAAGTGAAATAGATCAACTATTTGGGATCTGCTGGGTACTTGTGATGTGGACTAGCCACTGTTGGAGACAGGATGCTAGGCTCGATGGACCTTGGTCTGACCCAGTATGTCACTTCTTATGTTCTTAATGAGGTCTTTAAAGCCAGTGGTATGAGCTAACTCATACTTTTTCCCATTCAGTATTGATGATTACTAAAATGAAAACACACCTCTGAGTGTGGTTCTCTATCTGCAGATCCCACCTCCTCATGGGTCTCTTTCCATCAATGCCTCCACCAAGAAAAGAGGACATGGACACAAAATGTGGTCCTTAAAGGATATGCATTGTGAGATCAACATGTTAGAACTATAAGCCATTCACTAAGCCATGGAAGCTTTCTCTTACCTGGGGACATGGAAGACAATTGTAATCCAGCCAGACAGTCAGGTTGCCATGTTCTACATAAACATGCAAGGGAACCTGGGCTCTTTAGGCTTTTGCCAGGAGTCTGCCTCAAATAGCATGGGCTCTATCATGGGGGCTACCCTATCTTCCAGATATTCAGAAAAAACTCTAGCAGACTGTCTCAGCAGAATGCTACTGCCACACAAATGGTCCTTGGATCAAGGAATAGCAAACAATTTATTCAGTCTCTAGGGACAACCAGCATTTGACCTATTTGCTTCGGACAGCAGCAAAAACGTTGAGTTCTGCTCTTCCATACTTAAGGGCTTATGATTTTAGATCTAAGTGATAAAACACCCCATGCAAAATAAATAAACCATAGGTGTGTATTAAATACCAAAAAAACACCAATTCCCCTAGTACCACTTTCACCTTCCTTGTCTACCCTGGATCTTACACTTTGTTTTTGTGCCTTTCCATGCACAAATGTTGTGTATTTGATTCTACTGGAGAGGTACGCAGCATAGGACCAGCATCTTCAAACACCAGTAACACTGATTTTGGTATTCCCAAAGTAACCCTAATTAGCTGGAAAATAAACACCTAAATTACAATTTATTAACACCTAAAACCCTCTGAGGATAGGGAAATATCTACAGAAAACCGAAAGTAATCTGCTTTGAAGTGCTGAAAAAGCAGGATATAAATAAGTTAAATAAAATCAGAAACCCTATCCATACTTCCAAGCAGATATGCTTTAAGCTCTATTGCTTCCTGCTAGGTTGGAATGCAGTCCACTATCTATGTATCATAAGATTTCATTATTGGCAAGGACAAATTCAATAAATCCTCTGGGACCAGGCAAGAATGATCTTGATTGCTCCTGCTTAGCTATGGCAAGTGTGGTTTCCATATGTCATCCAGTTATTAGTTTGGTGTCCAATTCTACTAGGAGATTCTGTCTCTCATCATGCAGGATCAGGACAGGCTTTGCCATCTTAAATCTTTCATGCTGGCCCTCAAGAGCAATGAATGTTGATCATGTAGTAGTCACTTCTTTGCTCCTCCCTAAGGAAGTAGAAGATATTCTAATATCATTCAGGAAGTCCTACAATTTCAATTGGAAAAGGTTCTTGTCATGTCAATCCTGCTCTCTGAATCGCTTTTCTGCAGCATGAGGGATTTACTTTAGTACTTGTTTTGCCTTTTGTCTTCAGGTCTGAGCAGCTGATTGGTGAAAGTTCACCTCAGCATTGTTGTGGCATATCATCAGCAGGTGGAAGGAGCACCATTCTCTATCCACCCTTTGGTCTCCAAGTTTATGAAAGGACTTTGGCATTCCAAGCCTCCGGTTAGTAAACCTCCAGAACCTTGGCATATTAATATGGTACTAGCAAAACTCATGAAGTCTCCTTCTGAACATATGGAGTTGAAGAGTTTGAAGTTTCTTACTTGGAAAGTCGTGTTTCTCATAGTGGTTATTTCTGCTTGAAAAATCAGTGAATTACAAGTGCAAGTCTCCTATTCACGGTACCTTTAGTTCTTTTATACAGGGTCGTTCTGTTTACTTACCCTTTTCTTCCAAAAATGTCTGCTTTCAACTTTAACCAAACTACGGTGTTGCTGACCTCTTTTCTGAAACTATGTGCACGCAAGGTGGAAAAGGCTAGTCACTTCTTGGATTGTAAGAGAGCCTTAAAGATGAATTTTCAAAAGTTGTGTGCATAAAAAAAATAGCACTTATGCATGTAAAACAGCATATGCACGAGTATATGGTATTTTAAAAACCTCAACATACATGTGTAAATCAGGGTCCGTGAGTAAATTTACAATTGTAAAAAAGGGGCAGGCAAGAAATGTTCCAGGGAGGGGCCAACATTTATGCAATTAAGCTATACTTTATAAGCAGTTTATGCTTGTAAATGTGGCACCTTATTTACATATATTAACTCTTGTTCATTATCAGGATTAATTGATCATAAACATCTTAAAAGTGATTAAAATGACAGGGTTGGGGTGTCTGGGTGAAATGAGGGGACTTCAGCTGAAGAGCCAGGAGAGTCTCACGAATTGCAGATGGACTGGGTGAACTGGTTAGACTAATTAATAAAACTAGTTATTTCATTGCTGTGTGCATGTTAGAAAATCCCCCAACCTATGCTTATAAAGCTGACTTATGGGAAATAAATGCATCTAAATTACATGTGTAAAATCTACTCGCGTATCTCTTCAAATTGGAAGTAAAGATTGCGCACACTTATCCAGCCAAATTTGACTTATCCGGCTAAGTAGTGGCATTACCCAGACTAGTTCTGATTTATCCGGCTAAATAGCAACAAGGAACTACGTAGCCAGTTAAATCTAAAAAGTTCTACTCTAAACGGACACAATAGCACTTTTCAGACTTACCTGGCTGTTTGATATCCAAACAAGCACGACTTACTGATAACTTTTAAAATGCTACTTATCCTGCTAAGTCAGATAGCTAGCTAAGTAGCTGTTGTACTTATCCAGCTATGTGACTTAGCCCGATAAGTAGCATTTTGAGACTTATCTGTCTTAGTAGCACTTTTTTCAGACTTACCTGGCTATCTTATTTAGCTAGGTAACTCTGACAAGTGCTACTTAGATTGACAAATAACATTTTTCGGACCTATCCAGTAAATTAGTGGCTTTGCCACTGTTTAGCTGGATAAATGAGAACTTATCCAGATAAGTGCCGCTATTTAGCCAGATAAGTCTAAACTCGTGTGGTGCAGTTTTACATATTACAAGTATGTTTGCATGGATATGTACTCATATTTTATAACTTGCGCATATATCATTGCGCAGGTTCTAGAATACTGTAGCAAATTTGAGTGCACATAACTTTGAAAGTTATTCTCTTTGTATATTACTTGAAAAGGATTCAACCTTATGATCAAGCTTCTTATTTTTGTCATTTGATCCCAATAGACTGGGAATGGCATTAGCCAAGCAAACTCTGTCCAGTTGGCCAGCAGACTGTATTTCGCACTGTTATGCGCTCTCTGACTTTGGATTACAAATTGTCATGGCACATCGAGTGAGAGCCATGGGGAGGCTTCATTGGCTTACTTCAGAGTCATTTCCATTAAAAACTGTTGCAAGGCTGCGATTTAGTCATCTGTGCACCCTTTTATATCTCACTACTGTTTGAACAACTTTTCAAGAAATGACAGTAGCTTTGGGCAAGCAGTTTTGCGTAGTCTGTTAATCCAGTAGTCCTCTCTTCACTGGTGGGCCTGAATTTTTTTTTTTTTTCAGAATTGCTCCACAAGGCATCCCTCAGCTTTGAACTCTCCACAAGTCCTAGCTAATTCAGCCCTGCTTATTAATGGCAAAAGTAAATTGTTTTATCTGTAACTGGGTTTTGTGAAATCAGAATGAATTAGCCATGCTTACTACCAACCCACCTTCTTGGAGAGTCTATTACCTTACTAAACATTAAGCTCTGCAAAAGACTGAGTAACTCATGAGGCAACGTGCATATGGAAACCACCATGCATGCTCAGTAAATGTTTACTGAACTATGAGAAACCATTCAGTGATGAATGATGTCATCTATGTGTCATGGCTAATTCATCTTGCTGTCTATAGAGAACCCTGTTTACAGGTAAGCAAAGCTGCTTCCTTCACCCTTTGGTTTCAAAGTTCATGAAAGGACTGTAGCATTCCAAGTTTCTGGTCAGTAATCCTCTATTACCCTGGGACCTCAGTATATTCCAAGCTCAACTCAAAAAAACTTCTTTTCAAATTTCTTAAATTGGTGGACTTGAAGTTTCTCACCTGGAAAGTGTTTCTCTAGGCCAAATGTAAGTGAACTTCAGACTCTGGCTTCATATTCACCATACTTTGTTTTTCCATAATAGGCTGGTTCTACGAACTGTCCCCAAGTTCCCTCTTAAGATGGTATCTGTGTTTCGTATTAATCAAGCAATTGTGCTGCCTACATTCTTTCCAAAACCAGTTGCACACACAGGAGAAAAAGCTCTTCACTCCTTGGTTTGTATGAGAGTCCTAGTGTATTACTTAAGTTTGATGGTGAGGTTTGAGTCCTCTTTATCAACTGTTTTCCCTGTGGGAGGGGAAGGGAGTCACAAAAGATGGAGGCTTAATACATCTCTACTGGGAAGGTCTGATTTTAGGGATGGGGTTTTGAAAGTAATAGATGAGTTTGAGGTTCATAACCCTTCAGATGACTTTAATACCACTCTGTGCTGGGAATCTCTGAAGGCGGTACTCCGTAGTTATATCATATCTTATTCTAGCCATATTAACAAACAGAGGAGAGTCAAGTGGGACAATTTAGAATGACAGATTAAGGTATTGGAGAATAAACACAAGGTAGATTGTTCTAAAGTCACTTATCGTAAATTGACCTTGCTTCGAGACCAGCTTAAGGGTTTACAGGTGGATGATATTGAAAAGTCTGTGAAGTTCTTGAAGCAGAGATATGAGCATGGTAATAAGGTGGATCCCTGTTAGCTAAAGCCATACGGTCAAGTAAACAGAGCTCTTTAATATTTGGGATTAGGGATGGCCAAGGGAATATTAACTTTCTGCCGCACAATGTTAATGCTCTACTTTCTTCCCATTTTGAGAGCTTTTACAAGGCTGCACCCGAGCCTGATAGATAGGAGGGACTTCGCCAGTTTTATTTAGCAGGGGAAGCTGCCTAGATTGAAATATGATCTCCTAGTAGTCTCAGGAGGCTGGTGGGCTTAGGCTCCCAAATTTTCAGTGGTATTACTGGGCTTGTCAATTGTCTTATCTTCGGGTTTGGCTGGGGATAGATGAGGAACATGCCTGGCTATCATTAGAGGAAGATGGGACAAATGGGTGTAGTTTGGCCTCATTGCTGCACATGCTGACCTCATCCAGCTCCTATAGGTGGGTGGTCCGTGGGAATCTTATAATAGCCCACACACTTAAAATTTGGAGAGTGGTTCATAGTTCTCTTTGTCCTCAGTCCGCTAACTGGTCTTATTTAACTTCTTTGGTACGTAACCCGCATCTATCATTACATACATTCTCTCTAATATTGCTGCTACGTGGTGGTGGTGGGGGGTTTGAGGTTTCTTGACCAATTGGTGGATAATGGCCGTGTAAAACACTTTATGGAATTGGTAGAGGATTTTCATAACCCACCTTCGACCCGCTGTTTATATTTTTGCTTATGCAAAGATTTCTTGGCTATAATTGGGGACAACCCAGGGGTTGAGGAGGGAACTGGTATTGAAGTTGTAGTAAGCAGCTGGAACATCTCATCGCCATCTTATGTAAGACTCTGAGCCACACTCTGTGAAAAAGGCATGACACCAAAGCTTATTCAGTTATGGAATTGAGGATAGGAATGTTCTGGATACTAGGGATTGGAAAAAATTCAAGCAAATAACTTTGCTATAAGGGGCAGGAGATGCAATTTAAATTGTTGAATAGACTTTTTCATACTCCAGTTTTTTATGCTAACTTTAGAAATGTCAGTTCATTTTGCTGGAGGGGTTGTGGAACCCCAGATACTTTCTATTAGAGATGTGCATTCGTTTTAGACAAATTAGATAATTTCAACGAAATTGTCTAATTTGTCCTGTTTCGGGAGCACCCTGAAATGAAAAATAATTCTCCAAAAATCATGAAAAATTCGAATGTCCCGTTAGCACGCGCTAACACGAAATTAGTGAAATACGAAAAAAAAAACCCGAAATGTGGAAAAATGTAGTTAACCACAGAAAAAACGAAGTACAAACTGATACGATATATAAAAACGATACACATCTCTATGATGTGTTGGGGGTACCCTGATGTGCAAGAGTTCTGGGGTCGAGTGGCGGATAGTATATCCGCTATCTGTGGACAGGGGGTGCAGGTAGACCCTGCTTTTTTTTTGATGGGGCAGTGGGCTACTAGGTGGGAAATGCGTGGCTGTAGGAAGTTGATGGGTCATTTGCTCCACACAGCGCATCTGATGGTGGCCCATCAATGGAAGAGTTCCTCTACTACTATCTATTGGGAATCTAAGTTATTGGATAATGCTTTTATGGAAAAGCTTACTTTCTCTTTAAAACAGAGAAATATCAAGCTATTTGGGGGCCATATTGGAGGTGGCGGGAGAGTGGCTCGTTGGTCTAATTTGGGATCTTTTATGTACCAAGGAGAGGTTGTTTTTTCTTTATAATGCTTGTCATGTCACCTGCAATGTGTTTTATCTTTATGTAATTGAGTTCAGTTTGGAAAAGTTATAAATAGTGTTTGTTTTGTGTTTTTATCAGCTATTTGTCCAATAGACTGATAAAGGCAGTTGCCAATAGAACTTTCTCATTGGCTAGTAAATTGTATCACCCACTGTTATGCGCTAGCTGGTTTACAGATTACACAAGTGAGAGAACCATGGTGACTTCAGTGGCTCATCTCAGTGCCATTTCTATTGAAGACATGATTGTCTATTCCCACAGTCGTGTCCCACTATTGTCTGGAGGAGACATTGTCTCAAGGAGACATTAACTTTGGAGAAGCAGTTCTCTGCAGCCTGTTAATCTATTCACTCTCAATTTGATGCAGCCAGATTGTCTTTAAATAATTATTCTGCTGACAACCTTCAGCTTGGGACTTCCCACACATTATGGCTAATTCACATCTGCTTGTCAACAAAGAAAACAAGTTTGCTTACCTGTAAATGAGGTTCTCCATAGACAACTTAATACCTCCCTGGAGAAAAGACTTCCTCAATAAAGCTTAACTCGCTGTAAAGGACTGAGGGGTTCACAAGGCAGTATGTGAACACTTGAACTTCTGCTCATGCTCAGTAAAATCTTTACAGCTCTCTGAATGCTGGGTCCATATTGGCTCTGTTGGATGACATCATCCACGCTAATTTATTTATGCTGCAGTCTACAAAGACCCTTGTTTTCAGCTAAGTAAACTTGCTTGCTCTGATCTCCTTCCATGGCTTTCAGTACTACTTTTATGCTGATAACTCCCAGATCTATCTTTCTGCACTAGAAATTTCCATGAAAATCCAGTCTAGATGTCAGCCTGCTTGTCTGTCATTGCTGTCTGGATGTCCCACTGCAAACAAACTTAATATGGCCACCAAACTCACTTCCCTCTTCTTCTATCTCTGGGGATGGCACTCTTTTTATCTTCCCCATTCCCTCAGTCCGTAACCTTGGGGTCATCATTGATGCCTCTTACCTTCTCTACACACATTCAAAATATGGTACAGCATGTCATTTCTTCCTCTAATATTGCTAAAATGTATCCTTTCCTTTCTGAGCATGCTACCAAAATGCTCACCAACTCTCACTTAATATTTAGACTACTGCAGCTTGCTCTTTGCAGGTCTTCTGCTTAACCAGCTTTCTCTTCTGCAATCTGTTCAAAATTTGGCTGCATAAATTCTTTACAATGTAAAGTATGTTTTAGAATGAATTTTAATATTTTATGATAGACATGATTAATCTGATTCTTATAATATAATTTGATGTCAGAAATGTAATTTATTTTTGGTTACTATTTCCTGGTTTGATTTTTTTTATTTGGTTATGTTTTTATTGGTTTGTTTTATTTCTTTATTGTAAATTTTGTGTTTGAAATTTGTTACTCAATTTAATTTGGAAGTGAGTATCTAAGAAATGTAAATATATAATCTTCCTTCATCTTCGCTATGACTATGTAACCCCCTTTTCTGAAGTCGCTATATTGGGTCCCCATCCCCCTTCTACATACAGTTCAAGCCTCGCTTAGCCTACAAATGCATTATCTGCAGCTCCTCATTATCTTAACTTCTTTCCCTACCCTTCCTTGTGAACTCTGTTCATTGGTGAGTCGCTTTTAAATGTGCCCTTCTACTCCACTGCTGCCTTCGACTTTTTGCTTTCCACCTTGCTGTGCTCTATGCTAGGGACTGTGAGTCTGTGCGTCATGTTCCCTTTCTTGCTATATTTAAATCCAATATAAAAATTCACCTTTTGAGGTTGCTTTTAACTCCTAATTACTTTACAACATTCCATTGACTCTTATTTGTCATGAATGTTTGTCCTGACTAGATTGTTAACTCTATGGAGCAGGGATTCTCTTGTGTATCTGCTCAGCACTGCATGTATCTAGTAGTGATTTATAAATGATATAGTAGTAGTAAAAACTGGCACAGGACCTGCAATACAAACCTTACACAAATGCTTAAGGAAATTATGCAATCTGAAGAAAGAAGGAAAGGTGGCATATGACAAAAACATTCAAATATTTAGCAGGCTGCAAAGTACAAAAAGGTGCTATTTTTCTCATAGAAAAAAAAATTAAAGTACTAGGGGTTATGATATGAAGTTAGAGAGGGGAATGAGAGGGAGACTCAATAGAAGTGACTAAAATACCCTATACAAAGAGGGGGAGATACCTGTGACAGCCTACCAGCAGAGTTGTGACAAAACTGACAGAATTCAAACATGCTTGTACAGGTATAGAAGGTAATAGTAACGACACAGTTGCTCCTCTGGAGTAGAAGTATTTTCTGTGCGCTGGTTGGCTGCCAGCGTGAGCTTCCCCGAGACAGTGACTAATGGCCGCTATCCCAGCCATCCTTAGTCCCTCCCCGCCCAGACCATGCCCCAGCCCACCTCTTTTTCAGGGCCCAGCACTTCTGCATGTAACGGGGGTTACGTGCATGCTGGCTGGGCCTGTTCTAAAATGTGCGCAGCACGCGCAAGGCCTGGCCACGCGTGCAACCCTTGTTTTTTACGTGCACGGCTCTTTGAAAATTTACTTGATTATGGTTAGGTTCTTCTGTTGTATACAGAGAACTCTGTCTACAGATATGCAATCTTCGTTTGTGTTTATACATCAGTATGAGAGGGGTGTGTTTGAAATATGACCCTTAATCCAAATAGTCATTTTAGCTTTCCGATTTTAGTATTTAAAAAAAAAAAGACATGCAATTTCTGAGACTATAAATTGGTTACATACATTTCTCATTTAGCTTTCATGAAAACTTCTGAACAGGAGATGAAAAAAAGAAACCATATATACCAGTTGTGTAAATATAAGCATCATTATATATAACAGTGGTTCTCAACCTTTTTTCTGTCATGACACACCTGACAGATGCTGCTCACACGCGTGACACGTTGCACACTACACCTAACAGCTACACTAAAAAAAAAAAATTCTAGATATTTTATTGTTGAAAATGATGCAGGAGAAAGATAAACCTTCTTTAATTTCAATGAAAAATCTGGGACTGATATGCATATGTAGCAGTTTTTCAAATCAGACAAATTCTCATGCATTTCACTGTCAACCTCAATTCTGACTTCCTCTGGAGTTTATACAGAGCAGAGTTAGGAAATTTCCCCTTTCAAATCATCATACAAAAATATATTCAAATTCTAATGTCCCCTCAGTAAAATTACTTCAAAATCTCTTCCCTGCCAGGCACTTTGTGAAATAACATGAAAACCTGCTAAAAAGACATTTAGAAATTATATAGCATACCAACCATACCATAACAGCACTAACACCCAGGACTTGAACAGCAACAATTTTACCTATGAAAAAGCAAGACTGCAAATATAGAACAGCAAACACTTACTAATGGAAAAAACAAAACTAGCCAGACTGCTCTACGTTCCTACACAGAATCTACATCCTAGTTAGCAGAATCCCTCACCTCTATCAGACATGTAGAATGCAGATTGACGCTTATCTAATACAGAATAAAAGGCCATAAAATATAAACAAGTATGCAGAGAAAAACTAAAGCACCAAGAAGCTGAGGAGGGGAGGGGGAAGTGTGGCAGGAAGGCGAGGCAGGATACAGCATGCCTGCAACATTTCTGGCTTGGATTGGTGGTGGCAGTGATTGCCAGGGTTGAGGGAAAAGCAACCACAGGGAGCGGAGATGAGGAATTTTAAGTTACATGTCCTTCCTCCTCTGCACTCTCCTCAAGCAACAAGCACATGTTGCTGTTACAGAAAGCATAGGCTTGCTATGTCAAATTATTGGTGACACGCCTTCCACCCTTTGGTGACACACCAGTGTGTCCCGACACACTGGTTGAGATCCACTGATATAAAGTAATGTGTATAATTTCACATAGGCCATAAGTAGAAGAGGAGATTTAAACTTTTTATGACTTTAACTCGTAGTTCAATATTCTCACTGGTGGGGTATTTTTTATTATTTTATTATTTATTTATTTGTATATCGTCAATCTGGTAGACAATCTTGGCGGTTTACAGAAATTAAAATACAAGTATACAAACCATAAAACAGATTTAAAAAAATGTACCATGAGGTGCCGAACATTCACAATTATAAGGTTAATTGGTAGTGATACAAGTAGGCCTTAATTTATTTTCAGTTGGGAACTATATCCCAAAAGTGACATTTCAGGCATTAATTCTGTAAGTTCTAATTATTAAAGCAGTAGAAAAGATCATGCCATATTTCTCAATGTTTCTTATATATCATAGCTCCATCTATGTTATTGGATTGCATATTAGTCTAAAATAATATGAAAGAATTAATAAATTTGTTTGATACAAAGGTAAATTATTCTTTCTTGCACAAGGCTGCAGGTTTATTCAGTATAAACATTAATGAACCAGATATTCAAAAGTATCCGGGTATGTAACTTAGCTGGATAATGCTATCCAGCTAAGTTACAATGGTTATTCAGCAACATGGCTATGCCACTGAGCATCTGCATACAAGCTGCTACTTAGCCCAGTAAGTTATGTCCAACTAAGTTAGGCCAGCTCTATGGCTGGTCTGACTTATCGAACTAACTTAACCCGGATAAGAGCGAATATCTCTACTTACCTGGTTAAGTTAACCAGATTACTGCCGCCCCAATCTGCCTACTGCTTGCCACAAATTTCTCCGGCTAAGAGATAGCTGAATAATGACTTATCCGCTATCTAGCGGCCACTGAGTTCGACTTATCCGGCTATCTAGTAGTGAACACGCTTTGAATATCGGGCCCAGTTTGTTTAAAATAATCCTATATTTGCAATTATTGGTGCATTTGTGTCTTATTTTTACTTGCACATGTTTAAAATGGTAATACTTTTGCTTCTATTCTTAGTAACCATCTTGTAAAAATAGTCATGTCCTGTAAAAGATAATCATGAGAGATGAATATCAAGTAAGTGGCAGCACATTGGGTTTGAATAACTTTGTTGAATTAATTTAATATCCAATGGAAAATAAAATGGCATTGATAAATGTTAGTGTTTTCAACTATAAATGTATGAAAGAAATTGGCCCTTTCTACCATTGAAAGCATTTACTTTAAAGAAATAGTGTCTTCTGAACTAATTGTGTGTAATAAATTTACAGGTTCCCAACATTGTCAAAGCTTACACAAGCAGATGAAGGAGAAGAGCGTGAAGACTCGTCAGTGCTGTTTTAACATGCTTACAGAGTTGGTTAACGTATTACCTGGAGCTCTGACACAACATATTCCAGTACTTACACCGGGTAAGAAAAGTGTATAGTAGTAAATGTTTTGAAGTCTTTATTACCCCTTTGAACTAAGGAATTTCTTAAGTTGTTTTAAATGCTTAAAACCATAGTTTCTTTATTCATGTTTAGCCTCTCTATTTTTAGCACAGCAAGGTCTTTTTATTGGTTAGCTAGATCATATTTAATCACAATTCATTTTCTAAGTGGAGAAAATTAGTAGAAGTTAAGTATTTTTCAGTAGTGCTGCATTCAAGAAGGATTATAGAGAATATAACTTTACATAGAAAAGAGCCCATGTTTGAAACTATTAATTTAATCAGAAAATATGCAAGATGCTTTATTGATAGGAATTCGGTATTATGATGTAGATGCAACCTATTACCTTCTCTTGACATGCAGTCAGTATCTGAACAATAAATATGCGTTTATAATTTACTTTATCCCAGGACAAGCAGGATGCTAGTCCTCACATATGGGTGACAATCGGTAATGGAGCCCTATGACGGAAAAACTTTCTGTCAAAGTTTCTAAAAAGCTTTGACTGACACTGGCACACTGAGTGCACTGAGCATGCTCAACATGCTATGATCCCTGCGTCCACAGGGGGTCTCCCTTCAGTCTTCTTTTTTCCGCTCTGCTGTAAGCATAGCAGTTGGAGCTCTGTGAGAAATCCTAACACTTTTTTCCTCATAAAAGATTTACATTTTTACTTCACAAACACCTTTCCCTGCACGGGTCTCCCTCCACGTTGGCTTAATTCGACGTTCGGTGAGTACTATGCCATATTTTTTCGGTCTGTTCCTGTCACCTTTCTGGCTGCCAACCGACTGTGGTCTCCCCTCCCCCTATTTTTCAGTTAGTCACACATAGCCTGCAAGTGTCCCTCTGTGACACTCTGCCTTGGCAATTAGCGCTAGTGGACAGGACTTCCAACGATTGCCGGTGCAGTCACTGGCCATGGTATATTCAGGTCCTTTATTTTCCTCTCTACTTCACGCAGTAGATACCCCATCGCTAACCGTCGACCGTACCCCTCAGGGCCACCCTGCTTTTTTAGATGCCACGGTACCCCTCCCCCTGCAGTCCCCTGATGCCATCCTCCCTACATAGTTCTAACAGTGCCAACTATGTTTTATCTATGGCACTGATTTATTTCCTTAACTTTATCGGTGTTATCGTTGCCCGGGTGGATGCCATCGACAGACACCTGTCTCGTCGCTGACATCCATAATCGGGTCAATGCCACCACTACCCGAGGCACTTCAATCGCTGTTGGGGTCATTTCCATCAATGCTATCCTTTTATTATGGATGCCATCGATGCCAGGCTGTTTTCCATGCATGGCATTGGTGCCAGGCTGGTTTCCATCGGTGCCAGGCTGTTTCCATCGATGGGCATCGGTGCCAGGCTGTTTCCATGCATGGCATCGATGCCAACATTGATTCCATCGCTGCCCATGTCTGTGGCATAAATGCCATGGACGTCATTGTTGCCCGAGTCGATCCACTCGATACCGTCAATGCCCGTGGCCATACCGCAGATATTGTCGGCGCCCGCCTCCATACATCGAGGATCTCGACACCCACGTCGTTCCCATCGGCATCTTCTACGTTTTTATGGATGCGGTCATTGACTCCGTCAATGCCCATATCATTTTTTCCGAAACCAGCAATGTTTTCGATTACCGTCAATGCCGACATAACACCGCCACATAATGCCCCTCGCCTGAACTCAGTGCTCCATGCTTTGGGTCCTTATTAAAGCCCCGTATCAGGAGCAGAGCAGGCATGCTGACAGTCAGTCATCGATCACCATCCAGGACAGCGAGGGCTTCCATCTCGGCGCTGGGGAATGACCAGGTCGAGCACTGTGGCATTCATTGTCACCGACACGATGACAGTCTGCCACTGACACCATCCAACACATTGCTGCTATCCTTCTCGATGCTGGACGATGCTCGGGCCGAGCAACATCACCACTGCCATCGGCACTGTTCCGCACAGTTTTGGCAGTCCTTCCTGCTCCAGCAACACCGGATCGAGATCCGCAGAATTCTGCACTGGCATCAAGAGACTTCGAGCCGCTGCGACAATGGTTGGGTTCATGAGTTCGTTAATCGGCTCCCCTGTTCCCCGGCGTGCCCCACAGACATCGGTGCGGGATTCTGGCCCTCCGCTCATTCAGGTCTAAGCGCCAGCCATGCCCAGCCTTGTCTCCTCTATACCTGTGCCACCATACCAGGTATCAGTTGAGAAGGACGTTGACGTCCACAGGCTACCCCTCGAGGACTCCGGAAATCCATGGAGCCAGCAATCTTCACCGGCTCGTCCTTCGGCGGTTCACGTCGGATGGTAAGTACCCACTTCTGCAGCATTCCCATTGAGATGTGTTCTCTAGTTCTAGCCACATGGTTAGAAAAGTTCTAGGTCATGTACTTTCCAAGAACTGTATTAGTGTCACATATTGCTATGCCAGCTATGTCAGCCACAATACCAGGAGAACCCTCTCTTCTTTTCTTTGGGATTGCATCAGGGCTTTCCTCCCTTTTCAGCAACGTGGCTCTGTACTGATTAATGCTCTAGCTTTTGGTTCCTGTTTCAGTACCAAAGTTCCAGGTGCATTTGCTGTTCTGCTAAACACGAGATCCAGCAAATGCTGCCTCAACTACAAGTCCACCTCGAAGCCTGATACAGGTCTCGATGTCTCCTTGTACAGCACTCAGAAATGCGGGTAAGACTTTACCGCTCTCACTCCCGTGGGAGGTTACCTGATATCCAAATTACATCAACCCCTTCAGTTGGACACCTCCCAGTTTTCCAACTGGCCGGATATCAGAGCAGCCACCCCCACCTTGTACCAAGGTTCCCGGTACATCCCCTACATGCTTCAAAGCGCACAGGGGGAAGAGGGGGGTTGGGGAGTTTTAATTACATTATTCTTTCTTTCAACAGAAAGTAGTTACACTCCGCCCATCCTGGACCTCAGAAATACAAACTTTCTTCAGAAGGCACAGGTAAAATGGTATCTCTTGTTACCATGTTTCCAAAACACAGTAAGTACATTCTCTCTATTCTTTCTATGTGCCTCATGGTGAGTCAACAATATTACAATTCCAAGCTCTGCCGGTGGCACCAGCTTTGACAACTGGGGTATTTCATTGAATCAGTATCAGTGACTGTTGTTTCTCTACGGAGTCCAACAACATTCACGCTTTCCTTGCATGGACAGCTGCATAACCAAAGGCAGTCCACTATCTGGGATTACTGTCACTGCTATAATTCCCTTATACACTTCTGGACACCATAGTCACAATGACCTTCCTGTCCAGCATCCGCGCAGACATTTTAATACATTCCTACATGTCCCTGTGCGCATATTCCATAACCTTAGCCCCCAAAACATTTTACGTTATTGGGCTCTGAGGTTTTTTCACTATGCACTTTCCTCATAGACCAAAACTGCTATGAGTTAGATTCAGTGAGATTCCATTATCAGTGGGTCTAAGCTATTCAACCGCTTTCGTCCCTCTCTATATCACGGATTTAGAACCAAAATCCTAGTCTGCTCCTGCTCATGCTCGCATTTACTTCAGGTTGTAAGTTTGACCACAAATCTTCTCAACCCAATATGCGTCTATTCCGCTCCAAGCAGTTCCACTTAAACTTCCTGGATCTTGTACCATGAGTTATATCCTTATGCCTTCTAATACTGCCTCTGCAACAATTCCTTGTGCATACAGACAGACAGCGTAGGGACAATGTGCTTTCCAACATACAAGCATGCACAACATCTTAGCTCCTCTGCAATGAAGCTGCACAGCTTTATCCTTAGCCCTTACTCACTTTATGCATCCTCGGGCCACTGATCTCAGACGCTTACTGAATGCACTAGCAGACCATGTCCAGATAGGTCCATCCTCTCGAATGGTATTGGACATGTGTAGCGAGAGAAATCTTCTAGCGCGGAGGTCAACCAAACTTGCCCTCTGCTTACGAATCGAACCATACGGCGCATAGATTCTACTACCTACAGATGGTTCCACTGCATTCCCATAGACGCCTTTCTTCCATCAAAGGCCTCCTAAATGTGTATCTTCCGCTACTTCTCATAGCCAGCACTCTTATAATGCTCAACCGGGACGGAGTTCACTGTTTCTCAGGCCCACGTCCTGCCAGAGACCAGTATGCTTCCCATACTTCATACCCAAAACTCTCGTGAACATTCAACAGGACAGAGGAACAATAGTCCTCTTAGCCCTATACTGGCCTCGACAAGTATGGTTTCCCATATTCTTCGATCTCTCAATCCGAGACCAATTCACCTGGGCACAGCGCCCACTCTCGTAACTCGGAATCAGGACAAGTTGCATCATCCCAACCTAACAACTCTTGCCCTGACAGCTTGAATGTTGTAGTTCTCCAACCACTTAAGTTTTCAACACAAGTCTCTAAAGTTCTCGTAGCTTCATGAAAGCCTTCCGCATGTAAACCTTACCACTTTTAGTGGACTAGATTTACCAAGTGGTGCACACAAACAGGTTTTCACCTTTTTTCTTGGCCCACTCCTTCGGTACTAGATTACCTATATCACCTTTCGGATTCTGGTCTCCAGTCATCCTCTGAATGGTACACCTAAATGCCATAGCGGCATACCACAAGGAAAAAGGGTATACGCCAATGACAGCGTGTAACCCCTAGTATGTCGGGTTATCAGAGGCTTACTTCACCTTAAGCCTCCCATTCGACCATTGATCATTAAATGGGACCTAATTGTAATACATTCCTGCGACAAGAAATTTCTTACATAAAACAGTATTTTTCTTAGTAGCCATTACATTGGCTAGGAGGGTCAGTGAGTTGCAACCTCTCGTCACATACTCACCCTACATAAGGTTCCTGCATGACAGAGTAGTCCTTTGCACTCACCCCAAATTCCTACCAAAAGTAGTAACAGATTTTCACTTAATCAGTCAATACTCTTGCCTACTTCCTTTTCAAGACCTCTCTCTAGCCAAGGAGAGAGAGTCTTATACACCTTAGACTGGGAGCGTGCACTAGCTTTTTACCTGAACCGCACGGCGGTCCATAGGACATCCAACCAACACTTTGTTTCTTTTCACAAAAAATGAACCAAGAGTTGTGGTATTAAAATGGACTCTCTCCGACTGACTAACAGATTGTATCGAAATCTGTTGTGAAAAAGTAAAAGTTCCTCTCCAAGGGCAAGTAACAGCACACGAAGTAACGGCTATGTCTACATCAGTAGTACACTATCGTTCAGTGCCCATTATTACCATCTGTAAAGCTGCAACATGGAATTCCCTTCACATCTTTGCAGCTCATTATTGCTTGGGCAAAGAAGAACAAGAAGATTCGACCTTTAGACAATCTGTCTTACAGAACTTGTTTCCAATATATTCCCAACTCCTTCTACATCCAACCTGCTGTGATTTTGGCTTCCTCATTTTTACCAACAATACTGCAATGTTGATTCACTACAAAATGACTCGGCCTCTAGCTTGCTAATCACCCATATGTGAGGACTAGCATCCTGCTTGTCCTGGGATAAAGCAAAATTGCTTACCTTGTAATAAGTGTTATCCCAGGACAGCAGGATGTAGTCCTCACAGAACCCACCTGCCACCCCCGCGGAGTTGGGTCCGATACGTTTTATTATTTTCTTTTATATTTTCGCTTACGCATAATGCTACAAACGAACTGAAGGGAGACCCCTGTGGACGCAGGGATCATAGCATGCTGAGCATGCTCAGTGCACTCAATATGCCAGTGTCAGTCAAAGCTTTTTAGAAACTTTGACGAAGTTTTCCGTCGTAGGGCTCCATTACCGATGTCACCCATATGCGAGGACTACATCCTGCTGTCCTGGGATAACACCTATTACAAGGTAAGCAATTTGCTTTCTGAAATAACAATTTGTTTTACAGAATCAAGCAGGTAATATTTACTGCAAATTTTTGCTTAGATATCAGTGCTACACAGCAAATTGTGAAGTAGTGAATCCAAATATAGCAGTAGGTGCTAATTTTAAGTACCTAGGTGGTCTGGCATGGAGGAAAGCTTCACCCCTGACTGATGGCAATGCCAGCCCAATATTGTAAAGTTCATTTTTGCAACTAAATATTTCTTTGGAAATCAATGAAACATTTTTCTGGGTAGAAATTTTTGTACCCAGAATCCCAATTATTTTCACTAATTCTCCAGTTAAAGGAGATTATGGGTAAGAAATCATTTGCAGAAGAAAGACTTGTCATTCATTTCTGATATTCTCTTAATCAATTTCAGAAAATAAAAGGTTTTTGCTGCCTTATTGTGCATGCACTGTCTTTATAGATAAAATAACTGAGCCTAAGGATGTTTCTATGTCGTTTGAAAATTACTGCTAGCTATTTGAATCTTCCCCCTCTTTTCCCTGTATCATAAGTCCCCAATTTCCCATCACTCCACAGATGCAGTAGAAATTTCAAAATTTGCATGGTGCCAACAAGCTTACTGTCATGAGCACTGTCTCTGATCACAGGAGACAACTCGAATGCTTGTTGATTGCTACCTGTTGCTTCTCCTTTTCCACCTCCCACCATGCATGTCTGCCTCCCTGAAAACAGCTGCAAGACTTCTTGCTATGCAGATGTCTTGGTAAACAGTAAGATTGTTGGCACCATGCTAATTGCACAGAAGCTGCAGAACTATGTGGTGCTGGCACTATCTGGGTGAAGGGGCAGGGACACTATGCTGAATGGATAAAAGGAGGAGGAAGTAGATGGGAAGAAGGGAGAATAAAGTAGAGAGATGGATTGGAATAAGATAGTATAAGAGAAATCGCATGCATATACATTGTGGATATCTTGAAAACTAAACATACCGGTTGGGTTCTGAATATTGTTGAGAACCACTGTTCTAGTTGGATAACAGCAATTTAGATGAGGCAGTGTCATACATTTCTGTACACATTTTTGTCTGGTTAATAAATATATAACTTGTGATTGGATGTTGTCAAGCCACTGTTCTCACGGAGAGAGAGGATGGAACTTATGACTGGTTGGAGTTCATTTTTCTTTTTGAAAAAAATAGAATTATCCTGTTTTCTGAAAGTAGACTAAATAACAGTTTAATCTGTTTTCTGAAAATATTCTCGCAGACTCTATTAATCAATGTATTTTTCATAAGAAAAAGGGCAGTACTCTAGTTTGCCTTGAAAAATCCTAGGGTTCCTCCCACCTTTCCATTTGAAAATGATAACTGAAGAAGACATTGATCTAAATAGTATTTTCTGAAACTAGCCAAAATGATGTATTCAGAAATATATGGCACAACCTTCTCATACACAGCATCCTAACTTTGCTTAAACTGTAGCATTTATCATAGAATATAGTAAGTTACACATAACATTTTCTTCAGTTCTGTGGAATTAAGGGTAACAATTTTGTACTACATATTTTATCACTTATTTTCTGAAAAGATTTCTCTGGTTCAAAATATAAATTAGATCCCCCTACCATATTTTCCTCCGTCTGAATATATGAAAATTGGAGATGACAATAATAGGTTCATATCCAATGGTAGATTGCCTTTCTCTCTAATTCTTCACATGCCAGATAGTGGAAAAGCAATGAGGTGTATAGCTTGATGTTACTGAAATAGGAAATAGTTAATTTTTGTCAGTGTTCAGACTTTTGTCTATGATACAAATATACTCCTAAATTTGTGTTTTCTGCTATATGATCTCTCGCACCAGCTAAATCTTATTCTGGTCATTGTTTTTATTTCTTCTTTTTTTTCTCTCACCAGTTCCTGCCCCCATCTTCTGTCCTTGCTTCTCTTCCCTGCTTTTTTTTTTCTCATGATCTTCTTTAACTTCTGTCACTTAGCTTGTCGTCCTCTGTACCCTGCCTCATCTTCCACCCTCAATCCATGATCCTTCTTTTCTTCTTCCTTGCTTGCTTTCTTTCCCAAAGTTTTCCCTCTGTTCCTATTCTTTAACTTTTTTAATTGACTTAGCACGGCCACCTTCTAAGGGCTCACCATTCCTTCCCCTCCCTATTTCTACTGGTGTTTTAGTGGAGTATCTGCTTTCTATTTAAGCTGCTACTGATTACGGGTTGTAGTGGGTGCAGAATACCTGCCAGAAGAAGACTGATATCACATCATGTCAATAAGCTGGGGCTTTGAGTAAAGAATAACTCATGTACTCTGATATTAAAACATACCAAACAGTAAAGTTAAAAGTTGAAAAGTAGTTATATTACATATTTTGTTAAATAATTGTATGCTTAAGTTACATTTATCTTTTCTAATTGCCCTCTTTATAACACATGCTTATTTCTGAATTTCTTTCTAGGGATCATTTTCTCATTGAATGATAAATCAAGCTCTTCCAATCTGAAGATAGATGCTTTGTCCTGTCTCTATGTGATTCTATGTAATCATTCTCCTCAAGTCTTCCATCCTCATGTTCAGGCCTTGGTGCCTCCTGTTGTTGCCTGTGTTGGGGACCCATTCTACAAGATAACATCTGAGGCTCTATTGGTAACACAGCAACTGGTGAAGGTTATTCGCCCTTTAGACCAGTCATCGTCTTTTGATGCCAATCCTTACATCAAAGATCTGTTCACCTGCACAATCAAAAGATTGAAAGCTGCAGACATTGATCAAGAAGTGAAAGAGAGAGCAATCTCATGTATGGGCCAAATTATCTGCAGCCTTGGTGACAGTTTAGGCAACGATCTTCCCAACACACTTCAGATCTTCTTAGAGAGATTGAAAAACGAGATTACAAGGCTAACCACAGTGAAGGCATTAACATTAATTGCTGGATCTCCTCTGAAGATAGATCTGAGACCTATCCTAGGAGAAGGTGTTCCTATTCTTGCATCTTTTCTCAGGAAGAATCAACGGGCTTTAAAACTAGGCACTCTGTCTGCACTAGATATCTTAATCAAGAACTACAGTGATAGTTTGACAACTGCCATGATTGATGCTGTCCTTGATGAGCTTCCACCTCTCATCAGTGAAAGTGATATGCATGTTTCACAGATGGCCATCAGTTTTCTCACAACGTTGGCTAAAGTATATCCCTCCTCTCTTTCAAAGATTAGCGGATCTATTCTCAGTGAACTTATTGGACTGGTTAGATCACCTTTACTCCAAGGAGGGGCACTTAGTGCAATGCTAGAGTTCTTTCAAGCCTTGGTTGTGACTGGAACAGCTAATTTAGGCTATATGGATTTATTACGTATGTTGACAGGTCCAGTTTATGTGCAGAGCACAGCACTTACCCACAAACAGTCTTACTATTCCATTGCAAAATGTGTAGCAGCTCTCACTAGAGCATGCCCTAAGGAAGGGCCAGCTGTAGTGGGTCAGTTTATCCAGGATGTCAAGAACTCTAGATCCACTGATTCCATTCGTCTGTTAGCTTTGCTCTCCTTAGGTGAAGTGGGACAGCATGTTGATCTTAGTGGACAAATTGAGGCTTAAATCTGTGATATTGGACGCCTTACGTCTCCTAGTGAAGAAGTGAAATCAGCAGCATCTTATGCATTAGGCAGTATTAGTGTTGGTAACCTTCCAGAGTACTTACCATTTGTCTTACAAGAAATAACTAGTCAACCTAAGAGGCAATATCTTCTGCTTCATTCCCTGAAGGAAATAATTAGTTCTGCATCTGTAGTGGGCCTTAAACCATATGTTGAGAACATCTGGGCCTTACTACTGAAACACTGTGAATGCATAGAAGAAGGAACCAGAAATGTGGTTGCTGAGTGCTTGGGGCAAGCTTACTTTAAATAGATCCAGAGACCCTGGCTGCCACGGCTCAAGGGATACCTGACATCTGGTTGGTACAGTCGTCATATATTTAGTGTCAGACCTTTAAGAGGGCCTTTCAAGAAAAGGCGTGGACACTTTTTATATCATGTTAAATTATATAATGTTTAAACATTTAATTTAAATGTCTTTTTTTTTTTATTTCCAATTTTTTGGACTATAGAAGGTATTTCCTCTGTCATGCATTGAAGTTTTTAATAATAAATAATAATTTCACTCATTTTCCGAAGAAGAGGCAGTGTAAGCACAGAGGGGCAATTTTTATTCAGCCTGTGGTTCTTGCAGGTCCATGGGTATATCTGTATGTTGTACTTGCTGGCCTCCAAGCACATTTTCAAAGGAAAGACCTGGGCAGGTTGCCCTTTTGAAAATCCAGCTGGTGGGGGACAATGAGTCCAATGGACCCATGTAAAATTGTGTTTTGCAGAAGCTGCTAATGTATCCGTGGAAAGTATACATGGAACTTTCAAAATTAAAATTTCCATGTCTTTTTTCCTCTCCTTGATCTCTCTTTGCTCCTTCCCCACCTCTTTCTAGACCTGGGATAAAGAGCCCACGCTGAATAAAGTAATTATTTTTAACCATAAAGAGAGAGGGGCTGTTTTCCATGGGGCTTTTCCCCATCTGTGAACAGCTGAAAATTACCCTCCTATTGCTTAATTTCAGGGCCATATGAAAGAGGCTGACTGATGTGCCAACATCTTCAATACATGTTTCTCATTTAATTTTCTTGCAGTGCATTTGAAATTAGATTCAAACCAGTTTTAATGCATTACTTAATTGAAGAGCATTAATTTTGCAGTTCAAAAACCCAATTTGAAATCTGTTCCTAAATTCCTTGGTTAAGAAACTTAAATGATACCGATTCTATAGCAATGTTAATCAGAGTGCACAAAAAGTAGTGCAAATTAATTGTCTTTTCGTAAGATATTAAATTTTCATATGTGCCTGTGTTAAAAATAAAATAAAAATGAAGCAAAATACAATGCATTTTAACATTAGTTTTGCACTAGAAATTTTCTACAGATGTTTTTCTTTGCTGCTTCTGGGTTTTATGTCAGATCTCTATCTCAGTGGTTTCCAATTACAGCTCTTTAGATCTCACAAACAGGTCTGCTTTTTAGATATTTGCAATGAGTATTCTTGAAATACAGTATATTTATATATATTTTCTGTAATAACCACATTTGTATGTGTGGAAGAGTGGTAGGTAAGTGTGTATAGGGTATGTGTTGGAGGGGTGGTATGTGGGTATATAGGATTGTAGGTTTGGTGGGGCATGCTAAGAGGGGGAGTGTATGGGGGAAAGTGAGGTGAGTGTATGGGGTATGTAGTTTGTGAGTGTGTGGGGGCATGTGTGGGTTTGTGGATGTAGATTGTGTCGGAATGTGTTGATTTGTGTGAACTATAAAAAGATGGTTTTCAAAACACTTTGGTGCCATCCATTGCTAGCTGACTATTTTTTCCTGTTTACCTGTATTGCTGTGTGTCAAAATGCTGGAAGGGGTTAAAAAGGATGATTTTGGATTGATAGGATGGTCCAACTTCTAATATTTTCTCATAGAAAGCAATGGGATTGATTTATTTTTTGGAGGGGAGGCTCGATTGATAATTCCCAGTATACCTGGTTTTTGAATTAATGTGATATTCATATTTCTTCCTACATGCTAATTTGGTGAATTGCCATATTTTATTTGGAGAGTTATTGTACCTGCGGATGGACAAACATATGGATGGATAGGTGGACATTGATAACTTTATGTTATTCTTCTCCACATTCCTTATCTTGGAAAACACAAAATCAGACCTGTTTGGGGTTCTAGAAGGGATAGGATTTGGGAACCATTGTTGTAGTAAATTAAAAAAAAAATTCTCTATTTCTTACCATATGTAATAGTGCATTACACTGCTGTTTCAGTAAAAATCTCTCTTCTTCTGCTTCCATAATTTTTCAACCACTAATCTAAGATTTTAATATTTAGGGTCATCTTATGCTCGAAGCTCAGTGGTTACTGCTGTGAAGTTTACGATTTCTGATCACCCACAACAAATAGACCCACTATTAAAGAGCTGCATAGGTAATCTTCATTTTCATACCATTTTGTAAAAGTTATTTAATAACATTTCATTCAGTATATTCTGTGACCTCCTTCACCTAAGAGGTTTTTAATTGTTAAACAATTGATAAATTCCAGGATTAATTAAATTTAAGTTAAATGTAAGAATAGTTTAATTTGAGGGCAAGTTTTTCTTGTATATATACATGTTTTTACAAAATAATTATGCACAACATTTAGAGAAACTATTGCTTCTGTATCAGAGATTTTTCATGTATTCACGTGTTGAGAATCCTTCCAGTTTTTCAGTTCTGAAACTTAACTCTGCCTAACATCTAACAACTATCCATTTGCTCCAGAATTCAGTAACGTTTCTTAACTCTGTGAGGAGCTTCTTATGATTGCCTGATTTTTTTTTCTAAAATTAAAATTATTCTTTTAGTATTGTCCCTCTTTTTTATGCTTGGATAATGAAAATGTGTTCAGGATTTCCTGGCTTTATTTCTCTCTTTAGGGTTTTGCTTCCTTTTAATTGATAAAAATAGGAAGCTGCGTCTCGAATGTTAGCTCATTTCAAACTACCATTTGGCTGTACATTTCAAATATGACTTTGTCATCCATATTCAACAGCAATGAAAAACGGAAAATAAATTATAAAACTCTACATCAACAATGCAAGTCCTACCCATAAAGATATAGGGAATCAGTTTAATTCATGATTGTACCAGCCTAAAGCTATCTATATAATAGAAATATAACCGTGCACCACTGGGCAGTCATACAAAATAGGTTAACATTACACCAACAAAACTGGTTCCTTGATCATATGCCAGTACATCGAGGCAAATTAGGTTTTTATACTGTTAATAGTGTCACATAACAAAAATGTATTTAATTTCTGTAAGTGTGTTAGATGATACCTTTTTATTGGACTAAATGCATTTGTGAATAGCTTTCAGTTGAAGTATTATGAAAACTTAACCATTAGTATATTTAATTTTTTATTTCTATTTAAAAGAAAACTTTTCCCTGCAAGCAATTGCTTCAATAAAGGAAAAATAAAATTAAGAAAAAAAACTCAAATGTTTAGCTAAAAATTAGATAGCTTTTTAGACTTACGAATTCATTTGGTTCCCTATATCTTTATAGGGGAAGTATCATTTATCTGTGTCGAAAGATCACAATCGAAGAGGATCCTTTCTGAGATACAAGCTTCTCTGATGCTCAGTACACACAGGGGTGGGCAATTCCAGTCCTCGAGGGCTGCAAACCGGTTGGGTTTTCAGGAATATCCCTAATGAATATGCATGAAAAAGATTTACATATGACTGAGGCAGAGTGCATGCAAATCTCTCTCGTGCATATTCATTAGGGATATCCTGAAAACCTTGACTGGTTTGCGGCCCTCGAGGACTGGAATTGCCCATCCCTGCTTTAGAACATGACATCTCAATGTTCTGAGTGCCTCCAGCATTTGATAATTTGCCAAATTAGCTTTAGCATGGCAGTCTTTCAGGGTGTTCTCAAAGACAAGCAGGATCAATCTGGATAACATCTGCCAGACCCCAGAGTATTTCTTGCATAGACTAGCAAAGCCTAGAAGGTTTTCTTAGTGAAATGCAGAATCTGGTATGAGAGGTAATGGTGGGGCTATTCTCCTAGGACAAGTAGGATGGTAATCCTCACATGTGGGTGACATCATCAGATGGAGCCCGGCATGGAAAACTTCTGTGAAAGTTACTAGAAGTTTGACCAAGCACCCTGAGCATACCCAACATGCCACTATCCACACGTCCATGTGAGGTCCCTCTTCAGTCTTTTTTTTTTTTTCCGCGGAGCGCTCATCTCGCAGAGGTGGAGCTCGTGCTTTTTTTCTGCTTTGGAAAACTTCCAATCGCGTTTCATTCTGTATTCTTCTCTCGCCGGGTCCCTCTATCACCCTCCGGCCCTTAGAAAGCGTCACAGTAAGTTCCTGTTTTCTGTGGGTGATTACCGACTCTGCCATCTCCCAGTGGCCACCGGCCATCGACCCACTTGTCTGTCTCTTTCTTTTTTTTTTTTTTTTCGATGGCATCGTATGGGTTCCACCGCTGCCCCCAGTGACCCTGGACTATGTCCATCACAGACCCCCATGAAGTCTGTATTTTATGCCTGGGGACATAGCACAATGTGCGCAGCTGTTCTTTTTGTGCTCAGACCCCCAAGGGTCACCATGCGCACCTTGATAAGATGGAAAAGTTGTTTGGGCCCAAGAAGTCTGAAACCTCAGCAACGGGGGGCAACGACTCCTATGGGGCAAGGAGGACCCGGTAGATACTGGTCCTGGCCTGCCATCTCTTCGTCCGGTTCCCCAGATTGAGTTAGGGGCTGGGGATTGGCCCATGTCTATTTCTTCCCATTCTAGGTCCAGTTCATAGCCATTGCCCTCGGTGCCAGGGAAAGACCAGGCCGAGCATCGTGGGAAAGTGAGGAAGCACAATCATTGGTCATCTTCCTCCCATGACTCCAAGCTCGGGAAGGCATCGTCAGAGATGCCCCTGAAGCAGCCTCGCACTGACAAGGCATCCATCTCTGTCAAAGCTAAAGGCCCAAGGTGATTCTCCCCTCCCCCTCCCCTGTTTTGGGACTCCAAAGGAGAACAGGTTTCCCGCCGCCTCTTCAAGTTGTCCTGTCATCGGCAGCATTCGAGGAGGAGTTAGAGAGCACGGTGTGGTTGGCGGTCCGACGAGCCCTACAAGGTATCGAGCCGTCAGCCCCCTCTGGGCCACCACAGGAGCCTGCGCCGTCAGTGTTGGCACCATTGCTGGAACGTCTGGATTTGCTTCTCTGTGCATTGCTGACAAACCCATACCGATGCCCTGAGAGCCTTCGATGCCTTGAGGGGACACCAGTGTGTCCGCGTTCGGAAACCATTCCCATCGCTGATTCCTCTGATGAAGGAGAGCTAAAGGGTTATTCCTTCACAGGCCTCTCAACGCCCGCCCTGCACTGATCGGCCAGGTCCATTGTCGCCATCGATGCTCCTGGTTCTGGTGAAGCCTCCGGTGCTCTCTGTGTCATCTGCATCCTCCAGTCCTTCGATGCCCTCGGGGCTGTCAGTGTCCCCGATGTCCCAAGCCATGGCCACACTTTCGGGTTCCTCCACCGGTGTCATTGGGTGATCTGAGTGAGGAGGATGCCCTTTATGACCCATGGGAATATGAGCCTTTCGAATATTCCTCAGCAGAATCAGAAGATCTTCCTTCTGAGCCATCCGCACCAGAGGAGAGGCCTGACTTTTGCAGGTTTTGTCTGGGCCATGGCTGAGTCTGTACCCTTCCAGCTCCTAACAGAAAAGAAATGTCCAAGCATAAGATGCCGAAGTCCTTCAATTTGTGGATGCTCCCAAGGAAGAGGTAGCAGTCCCAGTCTGCGACATTTTCAAGGAATTGTTTGTCCACCTCTGGGAACAATCTATTTCAGTTCCTCTGGTTAACCGGAAGACTGATGCTGTATATCTGGTTCAGCCTACCACTGGTTTTGAGCAGCGTCAGCTTCCTCCCAGTTTGTGGTGGTGGAATCCAACCTAAAAAAGGCTGAGAGGTCCCACACCCATGCCTCGGCTCCTCTAGGACGTGAACCACAGGGTCCTGGATACCCTGGGGCGTAACATTTTCCAGGGCTCCAGCTACCAGCTGTATATGAGCCAGTAGTCCAGAAACCTCTGGAAGCAAGTTCAGGATCTGGTGGACAAATGCAGGAGGATTTCCTGAAGGTTGTGCAGCAAGGCTTTGAATGCGACAAGCATGAAGTGCAATCTGCATATGACTTCTTTGAGACAGCAGCAAGAGTAGCTGCAGTGGGCATTGGTCGCCCCAATGACCTGCCTGGCCATGAGGATGGCGCAGTGGACTTTGCGTTCCCAGTGGCACCAGGCCTCTCAGGAACTTTCCGTGCTGGTCCAGATAACCGAGCCGCTCAAAGACTCCCTTGCGTGGTGGGAACAAGAAGCAAATCTGAGCAAGGGCCAGGCCCCTCCTGCTCAGGTGATCTTTACCACCGATGCCTCCAACATTGGCTGGGGTGCACATGTAGATGGTCTCCGCACGTAGGGTGTGTGGTTGAGACCCAAAGTGAGATAAATTTCCTAGAACTCCAGACGATACGGTATGCCCTATATGCTTTCCAAGACAGCCTGTTCCACAAAGGTTGTCCTGATACAGACGGACAACCAAGTGGCCATGTGGTATGTGAACAAGCAGGGGGGCACAGGCTCCTATCTGCTCTATCAGGAGGCAGCACATATCTGGGCCTGGGCCCTGTCTAGGGACATGCTTCTATGAGCACTATACCTGGCAGGAACAGAGAATGTGGTGGCAGACCACATATGTTGGACATTCCATCCCCACGAGTGGTCTCTCAACCCCTATGTGACGGACGAGATCTTCCGCAGATGGGGTCTACCAGATGTGGATCTCTTCGCATCCCCTCAGAACCACAAAATGAGTCGCTTCTACTTCTTGTACTGGGAGGACAGAGAACCAGCCTTGGATGCCTTCGCGCCCAGTTGTGGAGTGCATGTCTCCTGTACGCGTATCCTCCGCTTCTGCTGATAGGCAAGACCCTCCTGAAGCTCCAGCAGGACGCTCCATGATCATGATAGCCCCACATTGGCCACGACAGGTCTGGTTCCCGATCCTGTGCGAGCTGTTGATCCAGGAGCCCATACGTCTGGGCACCTCTCCTGACCTCATCACACAGGATCAGGTCAGGCTGCGCCACCTGAACCTCCGGTCGTTGGCCCTCACGTCCTGGATGTTGAAAGACTTTCGGACAAAGTATCGCAGGTCCTGGTAGCTTCTTGGAAACCTTTCACACAGAATTCCTACCAGTTGAAGTGGAGGAGGTTCTCGGTCTGGTGTGTGGAGCAGGGTCTTGACCCTTTCACCTGTCCCACGCCACAGCTTCTGGACTATCTATGGCATTTCTGAATCAGGGTTTCAATCCAAGTTCATCTGAGTGCCATCAGCACCTACCACCGAGAGGTGGATGACACTCTGATCTTGGTGTAGCCATAAGTGGGGTGCTTCATGCGAGGTTTGCTACAATTTAAGCCTCCGCTGTGTCGTCCTGTTGTGGCCTGTAACATCCATTTGAGCCTATGCGCTCCTGTGAGTTTAAACACCTCACCTAAAAGGTTATCTTCCTGGTGGCAATTACTTCCACCCGCAGGGTCAGTGAGCTGCAGGCCCTGGTGACCTATCCAACTTATACTAGGTTCTTCCTCAATAGGGTGGTGTTACGCACTCACCCTAAGTTCCTGCCTAAGGTAGTAACTGACTTCCATCTGAATCAGTCTATTGTGCTACCCACCTTTTTTCCCGAGGCCACACTCCCACCAGGGTGAGCGGGCTTTGCACGCCCTGGACTGCAAATGTACTCTGGCGTTTTACCTGGAGCGCACTGCAGCCCACAGGCAGTCCACCCAACTCTTTGTCTCCTTAGACAAAAATAGACTTGGGATTGCGGTGGGCAAGCAGACCCTGTCCAATTGGTTGGCAGATTGTATGCTTTCTGCTATGAGCAAGGGGGCCTTCTGCTTGGAGGCAGAGTTAAAGCACACTCAGCGAGAGCCATGGCAGCATCGGTTGCCCACTTCCGTGCGGTCCCTATTGCTGTGACCTGCAAGGCTGCAACATGGAGTTCCTGCCTACATTTGCAGCCCTCTGTCTGGAGAAGTATGGTAGACAGGACAGCACTTTTGGCCAGTCTGTCCTTCATAATTTGTTCCAACTGTGAGCACCCAACTCTCCCTGCCTAGGGCCCATGTGTGGTTCATGCTGCCTCCCGTTGTTGCCAACAGCACCCCATTGTGCCTGTTGCATGTTATTGGGTATCTGTTGGCCCGGTATGTTCTTGGGGCAGCCTGCAGCTTGGTACTTGCGCATCTGTGAGGACTACCATCCTGCTTGTCCTGGGAGAAAGCAGAGTTGCTTACCTGTAACAGGTGTTTTCCCAGGACAGCATGATGTTAGCCCTCAGGAAACCCACTTGCCACCCCGCGGAGTTGGGTTCGTCTGCGGTTTATTTTATTTTTCACTCGTCTTTTATGCTTTGATATGAGACTGAAGGGGGACCCAGCGTAGCTGCGGGGATAGTGGCATGCTAGGCATGTGCAGTCTGCCAAAAATATTCTGTGCCGGGCTCTATCTGATGATGTCACCCATCTGTGAGGACTAATATCCTGCTGTCCTGGGAGAACACCTGTTACAGGTATGCAACTCTGCTTTAGTCTTTCAAAGATACAAAGACTATGGGACATTCAAAACAAATCAGAGAAAATTCTTTTTCACTCAACGCACAATTAAGCTCTAGAATTCATTGCTAGATGATGCAGTTAAGACAGGTAGCATAGCTTGAGTTTAAAAAAGATTTGGATAAGTTCCTGGAGAATCCATAAACCGTTATTAACCAAGTAAACTAAGAGAATAGCCACTGCTTATTACTACGTGATAGCAGCATGGGATCTGTTTACTGTTTGGGATCTTGCCAGGTACTTGTGACATGGATTGGCCACTGTTGGAAACAGGATATTGGGCTTGATGGATTCTCGGTCTGACCCAGAATGGCAATTCTTATGTTCTTAGAATCACAAGGCAAATTAACCTTGGATACCTGTTCTTGAATTGGAGAAAGATTTTTCTGTGTGTGTTTCCTCTAATCCCTCTTCTAGGAAAAACTTTATTAAGAGATAATGAGAAATTGAGTTTTATCAGTCCCCTATTGATCGTGACAAGTTTGGTTTCCACTTCTATGGGAATTATAAATCAGGGAGCCAGTTTGGTTGGAGAATTGTCCAATGCTCATCTTCCAGAATTGGAGAACATTTCCCCATCCCAAAATCAGGTTCCTAGCACTCAGTCTGGATGTTGATAGCAATGATTATTTCTTTGAATCTGCCTGAGGATATGTGTCATATTCCTTTGGCTAAGAAATGTTCCAGTAGGAGATCTTATGGTTTTAAGTGGAGGAGGTTTGCCTTATGGTGTGAGGGAAAAGCAATAGATCCTTTCTTCTGTCCCACACAAACTCTACTTAAGTACCTTCTACATCTTTTGGAGTTGGAATTGAAGACTAACTCTAAGTTCACCTCCGTGCATTTGATGCTTATCACCATGTGGAAGATAGACCCACCATTCTTATCATGTGGAAGGTTGATCTCTGTCCAGCCTTTAGTTGTTGGGTTCATGTGGGGCTTGCTTCAATTTAAATCTCTCATCGGATCTCCCAGTGCATCTTAGGACTTCAGCATGTTCAGGGATGACCAACTCTTGTTCTCAAGAACCACAAATAGGTCTTGTTTTCAAGATATCCACAATGAACGTGCATGAGATAGACTTACATGCACTGCTTACATTCTATGTAAAATCTGATGCATGTTCATTGTGAGTATCCTGAAAACCAATCCTGTTTGTGATTTTTAAGGATCATAGTTGGTCATACCTATCCAAGTTGATGGAAGCTCCTTTTGAACTACAGTGGGCCCTTGACTTATGAACTCAATTGGTTCCAGAGGGCTGGTTGTAACTCAAGTTGGTTGTAAGTCAAGACTTTGTTTTCCATAGGAAATAATGGAAAAACCCATAATGCGTTCCAGACCTCTAAAAAGCACCCCTTACCTAACCATTTCTACAATAAAAAATGGTTGTATGAGGTCTGTAATTACCAGAAACATCTATACTTCCCTAGTGTACGCGCCAAAAAGTTATAAAATGTACTTAGCCTACTAGAAAAAACAATGCAAGTTTATTTTTCATTCATTTATTTATTTATTTAAAAGTTGACATCTTTGGTTTGCAAACAGCATCGGGGGATGAAATGGAAGTGGTTATTGTTCAGAAGGAGAGTCCCATTCCATAAGAACATCTGGAATCTGGCTTTCTGGTCTCCTTTCTCGCCTTGGGGGAGTCTGTAGCTCACTAGGACCTGCTTCTGGCTCACTTGGTCTCAACCTTTTCACAACTAAAAACTGGTCTAAGGTTGTCTGTTTCTGTCTTTTCTTCAGCACTGTTCTGTAGTATGACATGACATTATCATTAAGCAAGTGAATGCAATGATTGGCTTTTCCTCTGTCTGGGTGGGTCTTCTCTACAAATGTTTGAAGCTCTGTCCATTTTTTCAGGATTTCCTTAATTCCAGAAGAGGAAATTTGCAGCAGTGATTGTTGATCTTCCTCTTCCTCCTCTTCAGTAAGCTCCTCGGCTGCCATTCTCTGTTGCCCAGCCAGAAATTGCTGAAGTTCCTCTGTAGACAATTCCTTTGAGTGTTCTTCCACCAGTTCCTCAACATCAGCACTGTCCACCTGCAAGCCTATGGACTCTACTATAGTGACAATGTCATTAACCACAGGGTCAGTTGCAGGGTCCGGCTCCTCTTCTTCTATAATTTTAGGCCGCACTTTCTTCCAGGCCGATCTCAATGTCCGTTGAGAGACATTGGCCCAGGATTTCTCTATTAACTCCACATATGAAAGGATGCTGTAATGTTCTTTCCAGAATTCTTTAAGGGTTAAATCCGTATCTGAAACCATCTGGAAGCACTTCTGGAACAGTTCCTTAGTGTATAGCTTCTTAAAGTTAGCTATGACCTGCTGGTCCATAGGCTGCAGTAGAGGAGTTGTTAGGTGGAAGGAATTCTACTGTGAGCCATGGGAATTCTTCAGCCAACTCGTCTTCGAAGTCTCGTGGGTGAGCAGGAGCATTGTCCATGATGAGGAGAGCCTTGAGTGGTAATCCTTTGTCCTCAAGATATTTCTGTACAGTAGGACAGAAAACCTCCCTGATCCACTCAAGAAAAAACTCTTGTTACCCAGGCTTTTCTGTTAAATCTCCACATGACACCTAACCTATTCTTCATGACATTCTGTTTTCTGAACACTCTTGGGGTCTCAGAGTGATAAACTAAGAGAGGCTTTATCTTGAGGTCACCACTCGCGTTGGCACATAGCAATAAGGTTAGCCTATCCTTCATTGGCTTGTGACCTGGCATTTTTTTCTCTTCCTGGGTAAGGTACGTTCTCTTGGGCATTTTCTTCCAGAAAAGTCCAGTTTCATCACAGTTGAAAACTTACTGACAGGAAAAGCCATTTCTCTGTGTCATTGTTTCGAAGTGGTGTATGTAATTTTCAGCAGCCTTTCTATCAGAACTGGCAGCTTCACCATGCCTAGCTACGCTATGAACACCAGTTCTTGCTTTAAAATTGTGAAACCACCCCTTACTGGCACGAAATATTTCACCATTTTCACTTGCTGATGGCTTATCCTTTATGATATCTGCAGTTATAGCCCTAGCTTTTTCCCAAATTAGACACTCAGGCAATCACCTGCCATCTGCCTTTCATTTATCCACACTAGCAATAGGCTTTCTACCTCTTCTATCACTGTTGATCGTGACTTACAAATTTGAGTGACACCTCTAGCAACACTAACTTCTTGTACAAATCTTTTCTTTGTAAGATTGTTGAAATGGTGGATTTTGACATGCTGTATATGACAGCGAGATCGGTCACTCGAACACCACTCTCAAATTTCTGCACAATTTCTTTCTTCTTCTCGATTGTGATTGCTTTCTTTATCTTTGGGGCCATTTTGAAAACTTCTTTGATAAAAGTGCAGTTCTGCAGGAGAGAAAAAAAAATAACCCTAACAGCACATCTCTTGCCCTCCAGAAATTATTTCCCCCCTCCAAATCACTTGTGAGCACATTACTGTACCTTGCCAGCTGACTGATATCCCCCGATGCTGTTTGCTGAAATTGCGTGCCGGGTCTGCCCACGTGCGCCTTGGTCCCATTAGTAGAAGCAGCAACAGTAGCCAGCCAATCCCTGTAGAAGTCCCGCCCTCCAAGACCAAAAAAATGTGATACACAACCAATCCACGGGGTGAAAAAAAAACCGCACGCAGCACACACGTGGCTGTGGTCGTAACTCAAAATTTGGTCGTGTATCGGAACTGAAAATTATGGTCGTAACTCAAATTTTGTTCGTAAGTCAAACCCTGACATGTTGATCGTAACCCGAGCCATTCGTAAGTCAAGGGCCCACTGTATTAGATCCCTATGAGCTAAAGTACCTGACTTGAAAGATCATATTTTTGGTGGCAGTCACTTCAGTATGCAGGGTCAATGAACTCCATGCCCTAATGTCTTATCTGCCCTTCACAAATTATTTCCATAATAGGTGATTCTGTACGGTCATCTTAAGCTCTTGCTTTAAGGTAGGGTTGGAATTAACCAGTCAGTTTGTCCTTCCAGCATTGTTCCCCCAGGCGATATGTCCAAAAGGTAAATAAGCCTTACACAGTTTGGATTGCAAAGGATCCTTAACTTTCTATCTAAAGCATACCGAAACCCATAGAAAGTCCACCCAATATTTTGTTTATTTTAACCCAAATGGACTGGGATTGTCATAACCAAGAAGACCCTCTAATTGGATAGTTGTTTGCATCTCCTCCTGTTATGCCCAATAGGCTTGACTCTGAAAGGGCATGTCAAGGCTCACAGCATTAGAGCCATGTCAGCATCAGTAGCCACCTGAGGTAATCTTTCATGGAGGAGGTTTGCAAAGCTGCAATACGGAGTTTAGGCCATACATTTACATCACACCATTATCTGGATAATCACTCTCAACGTGACAATAGGTTTGATCAGCCTATCTTGCAAGGTTTAGAAACCTTGCAAGAGCCCTCTTCTTTATTTATTTATGTAGTATTTTTATATACAGATAATCGTTTGGAACATCTAATCGGTCTTCAGGGAACAACAATTCAGCAACAGGCTATACATATAACTTAGGAAACTTTGTAACTAATAGTAATGAGAGATGTATATACTAACTTAGTTAAGATTATATTTCCAGGTTGTCATTTAAAAAAGAAAATTTCATAAATGATAGACATTGCCAATAAAGTCTTTTTGCCCATTGGCTATATTTTGCTGGTGTTCTATTTTTGTTGGACAACCTATAGCTAGAGATTCCCATTTTTGAGGACTGCTTTCTTACCTGTCCTTGGAGAAAGCAAAATTGTGTGTTCTCAAAGAACAGCTGGATACCAGTCCTCTGACCCACCTGCCTCTGCAAAGAATTAATTCTTATACTAATAACTAAACATATAGCTCTAGAAGTTTTGTACTAAAAGATCTTTTGTATGACTTCATCCACTTGTGCGGACTGATATCCTGCTGTCTGCCGAACACCTGTTTCAGGTTAGCAATTTTGCTTTAAGGGCATATCGTGAGTATACACTTTTTTCTTTTGGTCATGTTTATCTAGTAACCTGGGAAACCTGCCTACCTGCCTCAGCCCTTTAAATTCGGGGCTCACTTCCGCGGCGTCGCGCGCACAAAGGAGCGCGACCTAAGGGGCTTGCCCCTTAGTGCGCCCCTTCGTGCGCCCCCTGCGACCCGTAAACTCTTCCAGCTTTCGAGTCCCCACCAGGGGAAGGTAAAGTTTTTTTCTTCTGTACTCAGCCACTAACTCACTGTTCAATATCGTATCACTTCTCACCCTCTGTCCCCACCATGTACCATTTCCACCAGATGTACTGTACCACCCCGCTCTGATTTGCACTGCTTGGTTGCACTGTACTACTCTGTTATGCTGCACTGTACTGCATTATTTGCTGTACCAAATTGCACTGATCTGCTACGCTGCCTTGCACTGTTCTCCGTTACACGGTACTGCACTGTATTTTGGCTCTGATTTGTCCTACCTACCTTCTTCTTGTACCATTTTCTACCCGTGTACCCAGCTCCCGACCTTCCTCCTCATACCCCCCCTCTCCAAGTCCACTGCAACTCTGCCCACATCTTTGACCCCCTAATGCCTTTCTCTAGTCACCACCCCCACCATGCCCCCCCACGCTCAGCCCACTCCTACCACATTCGCCATCCCCTGTATTCACCATCTCTCACGCAGACAACCTCCCTACTTTCCGTACAACCCCCCAACCCAGCGCAAATCCCTCATCCCCATACTAGCCTCCCCCCTAACTCAACTACTCGGCCTCGCTACTCTATCCCTCATGCTATTCAATGCCCATTCCCTCATAAAAAAAACTCATATCCTTGAGGACCTCATTCATGACCACAAACCAGACATCTGTGCAGTCACTAAGACTTGGCTTAAGTGCACTGACACTGTCATCCTTAACCAACTCCCAACCTCCTCCCATGATATTTTCTCCATCCCCAGACCCAAAAAGAAAGGGGGAGGTATCCTCCTCATCTCCAAGAAAACCCTCAAACTTAAGCCCTTGAGTATCAACCCTCCCTCCAAATTGGAAGCTGGGATTTTCAAATCCTCGGATCTCCAAATCTGCCTTATCTACGCCCCCCCCCCTGGCCTCCTAGAACAAAACCCCTCCCCTCTCATTGAACTTATCTCCAGTAACATAAACTGTGATAAGCCTGCCATACTACTAGGAGACTTTAATCTCCATGTAGACGCTACCCTCCTCTCACCTTCCTGCGAAACCATCCTCACTGCCCTCCAAGCACTAGGCTTCACCCAAACTATCTCCACTCCCACACACAAAATGGGACACACTTTAGACCTCATTTTCACTAACTCCTGCATCCAGACCCTCTCTCCCCCATCCTGCACCCCCGTACCGTGGTCTGACCACGCCCTCATCGAGACCAGCTTCACCATAGGCACATCTAATCCCTGCAACCCCCCCCACAACAACACCACCTTCTCTTACCGCAAAACATGTACCACTGAGGAGCTCTCCACAGCCCTCTCCGAATCCCTGATCAACCTTGACCTTTCCTCTCCTGACACTGCCCTCACCTCCTGGGTCAGCACCACTCAAGACATAGCCAACAAACTCTGCCCCCTCATCACCCGCCAACAATGCGCCTCTCCAACCAACAACAAACCGTGGTAACCTCCAAACTACACAATTTGAGACACGACCTTAGACTCAAAGAAAGAGCATGGCGTAAAGACCCCACCCCTCAGCGCTCCACCTCCTACAAAACCCAATTACACGCATACCACCTAGCCATACAAAATACCAAACGTGACTACTACTCTTCCAAAATCCACCAATACACTTTCAACCCAAAAGCCCTCTTCTCTTATGTAGCAGCACTCACCAACCCCCTCTCCCCCAACACGGCTGAAGAAGAAGCCAGCACAAAATGCGAAGAACTTGCCCACTTCTTCCGCAACAAAATATCCAACATACACCTCCGTTTCCCCTCCACAGCCTCTCAAACTCCCCACCCTTCCATCACCCACCATAACTCCGCCTCTCTTGACACCATAGAACTCACCACTCCCAAGGAAATTGAGACTATCCTTAAAAAATCCAAACCTGCATCCCATCCTTCCGACACCATACCAACTAAAAACCTCATCTCCATCCCCAACACCATTGCTGCACCCTTAGCCGACCTAATTAACTGCTCCCTTTCCTCAGGCTCCATCCCTGACCCCCTTAAACATGCCATAGTCAAACACCTCCTCAAGAAGCCCTCTTTAGACCCCAAAGACCCAACTAACTACTGCCCCATCTCCAATCTCCCTTTCATCTCTAAGATCATGGAGAAGGTAGTTAATACACAGCTCATGGCATTCCTTGAGGACTTCAACATACTCCACACAGCACAGTTTGGCTTTCGTAAAAATTTAAGCACCAAAACCCTCCTCCTATCCCTCACAGACTTCCTCCTCACTGGCCTTGACCAAGGCCAAAACTTCCTCATCGCCTTTCTCGACATATCCGCTGCCTTCGACACGATAAGCCACGACCTCCTCATTGCCCGCCTAACCGACATCGGCATCTCTGGAACTGCACTTCTATGGTTCAAATCCTATCTCACTAACATGTTTCTCTGTCAAATTTGGCCAATCAGAATCCTCCCGTTTCCCCCTCTCCCAAGGTGTACCACAAGGCTCCTCCCTCTCCTCCACGCTATTTAACATATACCTCCTCCCCCTCTGTCATCACCTAACTGATCTAGGACTCAAATTCTACATATACGCTGATGACGTCCAAATCATCATCCCCATCCACAACACAATAACTACCACACTAAGCTTTTGGGAGAAATGCCTCTCCTCCATCAACAACCTTCTCACATCCATGCAACTCGCCCTTAACTCTGCCAAAACTGAGCTACTCCTCATACATAACCATCAAACCTTTATGCTGAATACCCCCACTGACCCCCTGACTACTTCTCTCCTCTCACAACCCTCCGTAAGGAATTTAGGTGTCCTACTCGACCCCCATCTGAACCTCAAAAACCATATCTGATTTGTTCTAAGATTTGTTCCATGTAAACTGCCACCCGGCAGTAGTTATTACTGTTAACTGTGAACCGGAGTGATATGTATTGTATACAGGAACTCCAGTATATAAAAACCATAAATAAATAAAATAAATAAATAAATATCACCTCGGTTAACAAGGGAGGTTTCTACAAACTCATGATCCTAAAAAAACTCAAGCCCCTTCTCCACACCCATGACCTCAAAACTGTCATACAAGCCACCTTAACATCTAAGCTAGATTACTGCAGCTCCCTGTATCTGGGCCTTCCTTCCTTCTCTATCAGACTCCTCCAGGTACTGCAAAATGCCACAGCAAGGATCATCAGCAATACACGCAAATCAGATCATATTACCCCTATCCTCAAACCTTCACTGGCTCCCTATCTCTTCCCGCATCTTGTTCAAAGCCATCACCATTACACACAAAGCTATATACAACCACAACTCCTCCTGGCTTAATGAACCCCTCCAACCCACACAGTCCTCACGCCCGACCAGAACAATTCATAAAAGTACTCTCCTAGTTCCCTCTCTCAAAGCCCGCCTCTCGACCACCAGGAATCGCGCCTTCTCCATTGCCGGCCCTAAGCTCTGGAATGACTTACCGCCCAACCTTCGTATGGAACCCTGCCCCTTCAAATTTAGAAAACAGTTAAAAACATGGCTCTTTCATCAAGCCTTCCCAGATTAACATTCTGACCCCCTACACCTACACCTCCACAGACCCCTGGTAACCCCCTTCCCCCCCTGTATAATTGCATATGTGTATAACGGTATAATCATTTAATTGTATAATTGCCTCCACCTCCTACCGATTCCTGGCTCCATTTGTATATTATGTATATTATATATAGTATATTATGTGCTCTTACACATTTAATTAACCTTGTTACTGTTCCTCTCGCCTTCTCTCCTTTTCTATCTTAGTTTGGGGTCTCCCCTTCCGACCCCTCGTTCTTAGTTCTCCCCCCCCCCTGTTATTTGTATTTTCTACCTATTTGTTATTATGTAAACCGATATGATGTGTATTTTAATGTCGGTATAGAAAAGCTGTTAAATAAATAAAATAAATAAATAGTAGGAAGCAAATTTACTTTATAAAAGTAAACTTTTTTTATAGTAATCATTGTTTCCTTCCTTCCTTAGGTGACTTCCTAAAGATGTTGGAAGATCCTGACCTGAATGTAAGGCGAGTGGCTCTAGTGACATTTAATTCAGCCGCACATAATAAACCATCATTAATTAGAGACCTGCTGGATGCTGTGCTTCCTCATCTCTATAATGAAACAAAAGTCAGAAAAGAACTAATAAGAGAGGTGGGTAAGCTTGCTAGTAATTGAAGCCCTTTTTATAACTCATTGTAAGTTTTCCAGAAATGTTCTTTCATGTAACCCTTTTTGTCTTCTCATTTTAAATGCTAGGTGGAAATGGGGCCATTTAAACACACAGTTGATGATGGCCTGGACATCAGAAAGGCAGCTTTTGAGTGCATGTATACTCTTCTAGATAGCTGTTTGGACAGGCTAGACATCTTTGAATTTTTAAATCATGTTGAGGATGGTTTAAAGGATCATTATGATATAAAGGTAAATTATTATTCTATATATAATTCATATTATGTTGTATCTCTAGAAGATTGCAAGAAAAAAAAACAATCTCTATACAGAGGCTTGCAAAAGTATTCGATCCCATAAAAAGACAGATTTGTGTGGATTACAAATGACAGATTGTTCGACAGTATGTTTGTTGCAAACCAGTATGTTCTTAAAAGTAATCTTCCAAGTCACAATTCATTATTTCTCTGCATTTTTTGTAAAATAAGATTAAAACCTGAAAAATGCTGCACACACAAGTATTCAAACCCTGTGCTGTGGAAGTTCCACGTTTACACAGATGAAAGGTATTGCCCTAATAGTTGGCTTACAATTAGCCTCTACCTGTGAATCATTAAAAAAAAAAAAAAAAAAAGTCAGCTTTTCTGGATAAAAGACCCCTAATTCCAGTACCATTTGTCAGACTGTGAATCTGAAGGCAAGCTGTGAAAACAAAAACCAAAGAGCATTCTAAGGAAATTGAAGATAGTTATAGACATGCATAAGAGAGGAAAAATAATATCCAAGTGCTTGCATATTCCAGTGAGCACTGTTGGATCAAATTGTGAGGAAATGGAAGCTGCATCATGCCACCCAGACACTGCTGAGACAAGGCTGTCCCTCAAAACTCAGCATCAGAGCAAGGAGGAGACTTGTGAGGAAAGCCACAGAAGCCATCAATCACTTTGAAGGAGCTACAGAGTTCAGTGGCTGAGACTGGTGTGGAAGTGCACCAGTCAACCATAGCAAGAGCTCTTCATACAAGTGGCCTGCATGGGAGGGCTAGAAAAAAGCCATTACTGAAGAAAACCAACATCAAAGCACAACTGGAGTTTGCAAGCGTGACCCACTAAAATGTGGGATAAATTTTTGTGGTCAGATGATATTTATTTATTTTAAAACTTGCAAGAATATAACATAAGAACATGCCATACTGGGTTCATCAAGCCCAGCATCCTGTTTTCAAAAGTGGCCAATCCAGGCTTATAAGTACCTAAAAACGGTCTATCCACTGCTGAGATCCAAGATGGCGTCTTAGGGAGAGGTCGCAGTGAAGTGAGCTCCGTACAAACAGAAACTTTACAGCATTTACCATGCCCCATACTAAACGAAAGGGGCGAATACATCAGGAGACCTCTGTGCCTGAGGTAATGACCCCCTCTCAGCCTAAAATACCGAGCTTCTTCACTCCGAATATTGTTTCGACTCCGGGAGAGAGGTCCGCGGAGGTGATGGGCGAGGGACGCGCTGACTCACCTCAGGACTTACAGACATTTCTGAGCCCCGGAGCACCCGAGAAGCCTCTTCGCCCAGCCCACAGCCACAATCCCGATTCGGGTTGGGTTAACCCTCAGCGGGGAGCAGAGAGTGAGCCCGCCACAGAGGAGGAGAGAGGAATGGCGGCTGCGTGTGCATTGACGGACAGCAGCAGCGTGGTGGTAAGGAGCCGTCAAGATCGAGGGGCTAAAATGGAGTCGATTGTCGACTTGGGATTGCCTGCTGCCCGAAAAGATCTAATGGAGGAAGAGGACTCGACAAGCGAAACCCTTCGGGTTTCAGAAGTTTGCCGAGGGGATAAGGTAGGCACAATCCCCGTTCAAAAACTGATTAAACCTGGAGAGATAACATTGGAAACGGTTTGGAGCGCTTTAATAACTTTGGAAAAATCAATTGCAACGTTAACACAGGCATTAGTAAATAACCAAGAAGCTATTAAAAAGATAGAACCATATATAATTCAGCATGAAGTTAAAATAAAAGAAATGGATAAAAAAATTTCTGTTCTTCAAGAAACTCAGATAAATTTGGTTAAATCTGATTTAATGACGACTCGAAAGATAGAAAATATGGAAAATACCCAAAGATACTTAAATTTAAGAATTTTAAATTTCCCTCAAGTAAGATTGATCTCCTTGAGGGATCAATTCAAAAAGTATCTTATAGAGACTCTACTAGTGCCGGTTGAAGCTGCTCCCCCCATTGCAAATATTTTCTTTGTTGGTAACAACAACCCGAATAATCGTTCCTTGAATGATGGCGACAATCTCACAGCATTTCTTGAAGCATCCTCAGAGGAGCAAGTCGAGTACCGTGGAACTGTTTCTGCAACATTTGTTTTTCCAACAGATAGAGAAATGGTATTAAAGCTATTTCTGAGAAACAGGGAGAAAGAGTTCTATGGACAAAGGATTTGGATCTTCCCGGACATTACCAAGGCGACGCAAATCAGGAGGAAAAAAATGTTAGAGATGCGCCAGGAAGCAAGGTCGATGGGGGCTAGAGTTATGATTAGATATTCTTTCAAATGTATTCTAATATGGAATAATGTTCGCTATGTCTTTTATGAACCAGATCCAATGCGTGTGTTTCTTGACAGTCATAAGACGGAGGGAGTGCTGCCTGAAAACATCTCGAGCTAGTGTAGTAATATAAAGTCTCCTTAATTACTTATATTCTAAATATTGCTTGTTATGTCCCGTAATATTAATCTTGGATCTCCCACTATTCCGCTTAATATTTAGATATGATAGAGATATTAAGATAGGAACAAATGATTGTATAATTTGTTTCCTAAATGTTTTCTTTTCTATTCTTAATGATTGCCCTAGGAGTACTGATAATTTAAATACGAATTTGTTTCTGTATATCATATGAAAATTAATAAATAAAGAATTGAAAAAAAAACAAAAAAACGGTCTATCCCATGCTACTGATGCTAGTAATAGCAGTGGCTATTTTCTAAGTCAACTTGATTAATAGCAGGTAATGAACTTCTCCAAGTACTTATCCAAACCTTTTTTAAACCCAGCTACACTAACTGCACTAAACACATCCCCTGGCAACAAATTCCAGAGTTTAATTTTGTGTTGAGTGAAAAAACTTTCTCAGATTAGTTTTAAATGTGCTACATGCTAACTTCAGAGAGTACCCCCTAGTCCTTCTATTATCCGAAGCTTTAAGACGAGACAGATGCCACTTCTTTTGTATACCACAAATTAAAATTCCTAAGCGGTTTAACAAAAAGCATTCATAAAAGCATAAATAGTAAGCATGAACAAGACATGCTACAATAAATAAAAAAAAACACCAACATCCAACTAGCTGCCTTCATAGTCATAGCTTATACTCCATATTCTGTACGAGCCTTGAGTGCTTATCATGGGATAATCTGCTCGTTACTGGCTACATATGCGGAAAAGCCTGAGAGGAAAAAAAGGTCTTTAGAAGTTTCCTAAATTTTAGCTGGGAGGATTCTTTTAAATATCGTGGGAGAGAATTCCACAGTATGGGACCCTGGACATAAAAAAGTCTCTCTAGACTCATCTAAGCGAATAGTCCTAAATGAGGGAAAACTAGAGAACTTGACTAGAGGATCTTAGTTTGTGATGAACAATACAATTTTAAGGCTGCATTAAAACTGGGAGGAACAGCACCATTTAAACCTTTAAAAAATAACATTAGTATCTTAAAGGAAATCTTCCATTTAATAGGAATCCAGTGCAAAATCTTTAGGTTGGGTGAAATGTGCTCACGAATCAGGGTCCCGGTTATTATCCTGGCTGCCGAAATCTGAGCAAGCTCTAATGCCTTCAAGGATTTTTGGGGAAGACAAGATACAAAGCATTACAGTAATCCAAAGCAGAAAGAGCAAGAGAATGAATGTTTTGGCTGATTATTTGATTATGGAGTCAGATAAGGCAAGATTTGATGGACGATAGCCAGCAGAGGATAGTGGGGAATGCAGTATGGTCTAGTTTTGAACTAGTATAAGAAAAAGAAGTGGCATCTGTCTCTTTTCTTAAAGCTACAACCTCAAATATGGACCCATGACCTTTTTCTTTCGTAAAAATGATGAAAGAGCATTCTTTCCAGTTTATAACAAAAGTAGTAAATAAAAGTCTAGATGAAGGGGTGGTTCCAGAGACTTTGAAGAGGGAAATTGTAAAGCCAATGATGAAGAATACAGCAATTTCTGTTTTGGAGTTATGTAATTAACGCCCTATATCTAACTTGCCAACTTTGGTTAAGGTTTTGGGGAAAATGCATTCTTACTCAACTTAATGATTTCCTAAATAACATTCTTGATGAATTTCAGTGTGGTTTTCAGAAAGGTTATAACACCAAGCTGCTAATGTTATCCTGCTAGATACACGGATATGTAGAATTCAATAGGGTGGGAGTGGAATCCTGGTAAACTTGATCTAGCATTGCTTTTGAGACTGTTTGCCATAGATTGGCCACCTCAAGGTGACTGGTTTCGGCTTCTCAGGACCTGTGCTGAGCTGGTTTTGTTCATATCTTGAGAATAGGAAGCAGCAGATATGGATAGGAGCAAATTGCTCAATGTGGCAGAGTCTGGATTCACAAGGATCTGCACTTTCAGCGATATTGTTTAATCTCCATCTTGTTCCTTTGGGTCAATTGGATCTAATTGGGTCAAATCTAAATAAATAAAATTGTTGCACTCATTGGGATTAACATTTTTTATATGCAGATGATCAATTATTTATATATCTAGTGTTGAGCATAATGTGGTACCCTTAAATGACTTGCAAAATTATGAGGCGTATTCATGAATGATAAAGTAGGAATGGGATTATCTTAAATATTAAAGACTAAGTTTATGTGGGTAGGGAAGGAAAGTCCTGAAAATGATATAAAAACCATCCAGTTTGAAGATCACCAGCTACCATTTGTGACAGAAATTCGTAGTTTGGGTATTATCTTAGACTCACAACTTAGTTTTAAACCTGAAATTGGTCAGTTGGCAAAAATGGCGTCTTATAAATTAAAACTTCTTCGTCCATCAAAATATTATCTTCCTACTGAGATGTTTGACAGTGCTCCAGTCCTTGGTTTTAGGACATTTAGACTATTGCTGCACATTATGGATCGATTTGCCACAAAAAATATTTAAAGTACTGCATCTAGTACAGAATGCTGCTGCTAGAGTACTGTTGGGAATGTCTCTCATGATCATATTACTCGAGCTTTAAAATTAGTGCACTGGTTGTCTATGAAAAGTAGATCAAAATTTTAGTTGTGGTGATTATTCATAAAATGTTGAATTCAAATGAGGAATAGTTGTTGAAACAAAGCTTGTGTAAGCCAGGTAGAAGTCTTCAGTCAGGAGTGCATTTATTAAATTCCAAACTCACAATGTTTGTTTGAACAGACCAGGGCTAAAGCTTTTTCTTTTGTTGCACCTACTATGTGGCATTTGTTGCCAGAGCAGCTGAGAAAAGAAAAGAACAGCAAGGAATGTAGGCATCAGATTAAGTCAATACTTAAAAAATAAATAAATAAATAAATAAAAAGCTTTTTGTGATTAGTTTTAATTATTTATTTTTCTTTTTTGGTTTTGTGTGAATTGTTTTATATTTAGATATTTTATGTATGTGATGCTGTAAACCACATTGAAAAAAATATATTTTCTGGGAGTTTGTGGTATATAAGACTTTAAAAACGAAATAAATAAAAATGGAACTTTTTGACCAAAATTCAAAACACGTTACTGCCCATTCCACAGAAAATACCATCCCAACAGTAAAGTATGGGGATGGCACCACCATGTTGTGGGGATAGTTTTCCTCGGCAGGGATTGGGTATCTTGTTAAAATTGAAGGATGGATAGATGGTGCATCATACAGGGAGATAATGCAAGACAACCTGTTTGTCTGCTAAAAACTAAAACTTGTGAGAAAGTTCACCTTTCAGCAGGTCAATGATCCCAAATTCTAAGCCAAAGTAATACAGTAGTAGTTGAACAAAAAGGTGAATGTTCTACAATGGCCAAGCCAAAGTCCAGATCTCGATCCAATCGAGAATCTGTGGCACTATTTGAAAATTGCAGTCCATAAACTTCATCCAACCAACTTCAACAACCTGGAGCAAATCTGCCAGGAAGAATGGGCAGTGTGCAAAGCTGGTAGAAACTTACCCCAACAGACTTAAAGCTGTTATTGCAGCAAAAGATGGATCTACCAAATACTAGTCTGAAGGGGTTGAATACTTATGCAAGCAGCATTTTTCAGTTTTTAATTTTTATTTTACAAAAAATTGCAGAGAAATAATGAATTGTGACTTTGAAAATTTACTTTGAGCATACTGGTTTGCAATAAACATACTGTCTGGAACAATCTGTGTGTGTCATTTGTAAATACACAAATCAGACTTTTTAGGGGGTCGTATACTTTTGCAAGTCACTGTATATGGGTGGTACATTTTTACAAATTGATTTTTGTAGCAAAATTTTGATTTTACTGTAAAATGGAATTTTAAGTGTTAACCTTATTATATAGTAGAAGAAAAAGAAACAGTAAAACTTGCTGTACATATCTCAATTATTTTTTTTCATTTCTTCTAACAGATGCTAACATTCCTGATGTTGGTAAGATTGTCTACCCTTTGTCCAAGTGCAGTACTTCAAAGATTGGATAGACTAGTAGAGCCCTTGCGTGCCACTTGTACAACTAAGGTACTATATTGTATTTAAATTTTAGTCTAAGTAGATTTTTTTTTTTTGGTACTTCAGTTCGATATATTAGAAAGACATGTAGGAGTTGGAATGCTCCTTTTCTCCAGACATGGAAGATGTTGCAGCTATAAGAAGTTATACATATACTACCTATAAAATAGTGAGTTTCAAAGTCATTGGTTTATAGTAATCATTCTTATTATGGATATTTTCATAAATGTAATCACTGGTTGCCACGGCTTTGCTTGTTCTAGAGTTTTCAATATGTCTCTATATTCTCCATGTGCAGGCTTCTTATCAACTACATTGGTGTCCTTGACTTTATTTAATAATTTTTATAAACCGGTTTTTCATGCGAGCATATCAAATCAGTTTACAGAAGTTAGCAAATATTCATTTAAAGATATTTGCATTTCCAAAAGAAGAAAGGAAGTAGCTACCTAGTTTTATAATGTACATACATAAAATAGTAAATTAAAATAGTAGGCTAAATAATCTAAGAACATAAGAAAATGCCATACTGGGTCAGACCAAGGGTCCATCAAGCCCAGCATCCTGTTTCCAACAGTGGCCAATCCAGGCCATAAGAACCTGGCAAGTACCCAAAAGCTAAGTCTATTTCATGTTACCATTACTAATGTCAGTGGCTATTCTCTAAGTGAACTTAATAGCAGATAATGGACTTCTCCTCCAAGAACTTATCCAATCCTTTTTTTTAAACACAACTATATTAACTGCACTAACCACATCCTCTGGCAACAAATTCCAGAGTTTAACTTCATGGAGTGCCGCCTAGTCTTTCTGTTATCCGAAAGAGTAAATAACCGATTCACATCTACCCATTCTAGACCTCTCATAATTTTAAACATCTCTATCATATCCCCCCTCAGTCGTCTCTTCTCCAAGCTGAAAAGTCCTAACCTCTTTAGTCTTTCCTCATAGGGGAGCTGTTCCATTCCCCTTATCATTTTGGTAGCCCTTCTCTGTACTTTCTCCATCGCAATTATATCTTTCCTAGCGTGTAGCAGATGGACTCAAAACAAATGGGTATAGTGTGCTCGTGCTAGCAGTTGGAGACAGATCTGACGTCAGCTCGGGTACATATACCCCCACAGGAAGTGCCGCAAATCAGTAATTTCTGTCTCCAAAGCAGTTTGGAGCTACCTCACGCTCGCTGAGCGTGTTTCCAAATTCGAGCACCTCGTTCCCAGGCCAGGAACCCGTCCTTTCGGACTAAGCATAACAAGAAGAGAACCGGCTCGGGTTCCGGCCCCGGCCACAACCCACAATGACAATCAGCCGACCCATCCGGGGATAGCAGCCATAGGGGGCAGGCTAACCCTCTTCTACCGCAGGTGGGTCGAGATCACTTCAGACCAGTGGGTCCTCGCCATCATCCGAGAAGGATATTACCTGGATTTCTTTCGGCCTCTGCCGAACAAGTTTGTGGAATCTCCTTGTTCACCGCTCAAGGCAGCGGCACTAGAAGTGACCTTACAGAGGCTCCTGGCCCTAAAAGCCATAATCCCAGTACCTGCGGGAGAGGTAACTTCTGGGCATTATTCCATTTATTTCATAGTACCCAAGAAGGAGGGCACTTTCAGGCCCGTCCTGGACCTCAAGTCAGTCAACCGACACCTACGGGTCCCCAGCTTTCGCATGGAAACTCTGCGGTCGGTCAAGAATTCGGTACAGCCAGGGGAGTTTCTCACCTCCCTAGATCTGTCGGAAGCCTACCTGCATATCCCAATCCATTGGGATCACCAGCGCTATTTACGCTTCAAAGTCCTGAATCAGCACTTCCAGTTCCGAGCTTTGCCCTTCGGGTTAGCCACCGCGCCGCGGATCTTTACCAAGGTAATAGTAGTAGTGGCAGCGGCACTCAGGAAGGAAGGAATTCTCGTCCATCCCTACCTGGACGATTGGCTGATCAGGGCAAAGTCACCGGAGGAGAGCCACCGGGCAACCAACAGACTTATAGCTCTTCTGGAAAGCTTCGGATGGGTAGTCAACATAAACAAAAGCTCCCTACAGCCGTCCTAGTCGCTGGAATACCTAGGGGTCCAATTCGACACCCGAGAAGACAAGGTCAGCCTGATCTCCAAGAGAACATCAAAACTCCAGAGTCATCTGCAGGCCCTGCTGAGCGCCAGCCCAGCCCACAGCTCGAGATTACCTACAGGTCCTCGGCCTCATGGCGTCCACTCTGGAGGTGGTGCCATGGGCGCGGGCTCATATGAGACCATTGCAATGCGCCCTTCTATCTCGATGGAGCCCACGATCACAGAACTACACCGTACGCCTACCTCTACTGGCCAGAGTGCGGTATCAGCTACGGTGGTGGTTGCAGCCCGGCCACACGAGCCGGGGGTCAAGAATGTCCTCCCCAACCTGGATTCTGCTCACCACAGATGCCAGCCTGAATGGATGGGGAGCACACTGCGAGGAACTCACCGCCCAAGGGCGGTGGACCAGAGAAGAGTCGAGGTGGAACATCAACAGACTAGAGGCACGGGCAGTCAGGCTAGCGTGCCTGCGATTTGCCCACAGACTTCACGACAGAGCGGTCAGAATGATGTCAGACAATGCCACCACGGTGGCATACATCAATCGTCAGGGCGGAACCAGAAGCCAACAAGTGTCCCTAGAAATAACTCCCCTGATGATTTGGGCAGAAGCAAATCTCCAGGACATCTCCGCCGTCCACATTGCCGGGAAGGACAACACGACGGCAGACTTCCTCAGCAGAGAAAGCCTAAACCCAGGGGAGTGGCAGCTGTCACCCACAGCCTTCCAGATGATTGTGGATCACTGGGTGATTCCGGTCATGGATTTACTGGCGGACAAGTCCAATGCTCAAGTACCCAGATACTTCAGCCGCAAGCGCAATCCGTTCTCCCACGGAATCGATGCCCTGGTTCAGCCGTGGCCTCCAGGGACTCTGCTATACGCCTTTCCTCCGTGGCCTCTGCTGGGCGCCATCATCCACAAGATTCAGAAACACCGGGGCCTAGTTCTTCTAGTGGCACCAGACTGGCCAAGAAGACCCTGGTACGCGGACATGAGAAGACTACTGGCAGGGGAGCCCCTTCCCCTGCCTCCTCTCCGGGACCTTCTACGTCAAGGTCCCATCCTCCACGAGGATCCAGCTCAATTCTCTCTTACGGTCTGGCCATTGAGAGGGCTAGACTGAAGAAAAGAGGTTACTCGGAGCCCGTGATAGATACACTCCTCTGAGCTCGCAAGTTTTCCACATCCCTCACCTATGTAAGGATCTGGAGAGTATTTTGAAGCATTGTGCGACACTCATGGCACCAATCCACATGTGACCACGATCCCTATTGTGTTGGATTTCCTGCAAGATGGACTTCAGAAGGGTCTCTCCCTCAGCTCCATCAAGGTTCAGGTGGCTGCGCTGTCTTGCTATGGCCCCAGGAGGGATGGCAAGACCATCGCCAAGCACCCAGATGTTTCTCGCTTCCTGCAAGGAGTAAAGCATATTCGTCCACCACTGAAGTGGCCTGTGCCCTTATGGAACCTCAACCTTGTTTTGGATTTCCTCGCGGGATCCACCTTCAGACCCCTTCGGGGCCTGTGTCTCCGTTCTCTAACCTTGAAGATGGTGTTCTTATTGGCGGTGTGTTCCACACGCCGCATCTCAGAGCTACAAGCACTGTCCTGCCGTGATCCCTTTCTGAGAATCACCCCAGAGGCTATCCATCTTCGCACTGTTCCCTCCTTTTTACTTAAAGTGGTTTCACAGTTTCACCTTAATCAGACTATATCCTTGCCTACCACGGCAGGTTTGAAGAAATCTGAAGAAGGACGTTTGCTACGCCATCTCGACATAGGCAGACTGCTGCCTAGATATCTGGAAGTGACACAAGAACTACGAAAGACAGACCATCTGTTCATCCTGCACAGCCGGAAACGACAAGGGGAAGCGGCCTCTCGTCCCACCATCGCCCACTGGATTAAAGAAGTTATCAGAGCAGCTTACGTGGAGGCCGGGAAGTCTCCGCCTCTACAGGTCAAGTCTCGTTCTACCAGAGCACAAGCGGCATCCTGGGCGGAATCCAGGATGCTGTCGCCTGCAGAAATCTGTAAAGCGGCGACATGGTCCTCCCTCCATACCTTCTCCAGGTTCTACCGTCTGGATGTCCAGGCTAGGGAGGACTCAGCATTTGCGAGGGCGGTACTACATGGTCCTCAGGCAGCCTCCCGCCCAGGCTGGGAGTAAAGCTTTTGTACATCCCATTCGTTCTGAGTCCATCTGGCTACACGCCAGGAAATGTTGAGATTACTTACCTGATAATCTCCTTTTCCTTAGTGTAGACAGATGGACTCAGCATCCCGCCCAGCTGCCTGTGTACATGGGTTTCACCGATTCAAGGTAAGCCATGTCATCTGTTTCCATAAGAGCGTACACTCTACCAGGTGTCAACGCCTTCCGGTTGGGAATGCTGGCGGTCTCCAGCTACTATCAATCGGTCAGGGGAATCCTGTTTCACTTTTCACTGAGCGTCAGTACACACATCCATAACAGCTTTTGCAAGGAAGATTACTAAGTTGCTACGCTTCCTGTGGGGGTATATATACACCCGTGCTGACGTCAGATCAGTCTCCAACTGCTAGCACGAGGATACTATACCCATTCGTTCTGAGTCCATCTGTCTACACTAAGGAAAAGGAGATTATCAGGTAAGTAATCTCAACATTTTTACTAATAGGTCTGAAATTTCATTTTTTAGCTCCTTCAGAACTCTGGGGTGTATACCATCTGGTCCAGGTGATTTACTACTCTTCAGTTTGTCAATCAGGCCTACCACATCTTCTAGGTTCACCGTGATTTGATTCAGTCCATCTGAATCATTACCCATGAAAACCTTCTCCATTACGGGTACATCCCCAATATCCTCTTCAGTAAACACCGAAGTAAAGAAATCATTTAATCTTTCCGCGGTGGCCTTATCTGCTCTAAGTGCCCCTTTAACCCCTCGATCATCTAACGGTCCAACTGACTCCCTCACAGGCTTTCTGCTTCGGATATATTTAAAAAAGCTTTTACTGTGAGTTTTTGCCTCTATAGCCAACTTCTTTTCAAATTCTCTCTTAGCCTGTCTTATCAATGTCTTACATTTAATTTGCCAACATTTATGCTTTATCCTATTTTCCTCTGTTGGTGCCTTCTTCCAATTTTTGAATGAAGATCTTTTGGTTAAAATAGCTTCTTTCTCCTCCCCTTTTAACCATGCCAGTAATCGTTTTGCCTTCTTTCCACCTTTCTAAAAATGTAATCAATTAGAGAGACAGTATAGTAGGAGTAGAGATAATAAAATAAAAAATATATACATTACCTTGGTATAAAATCATCAGTTTGAACTCATTCTGTTAATTCTTGGAAGGCTTGTTTAAAAAGCCAAGTTTTAATGCCCTTTTTAAATAATTTGATATCTGCTTCTAATCGTAATTCCTGTGGAATAGAGTTCCATAGTTGGGGTCCAGCAATAGAGAGAGTCCTTTCTCTTACGTTATTTAGATGGGCAATTTTAGGGGAAGGAATTGGCAACATCCCTGTTCTGGTTGATCTTAGTAATTCTAGAAGGGATGTGGAAATGAAGTGATATAGTTAGCCATTCTATTTTTTCATTGTAGAGGGTTTTATGGATTAGGGACAAAATGTTATGCTGGGCTCTGTATTTGACCGATAGCCAGTGAAGTTCTTTCAATATTGGGGTGATATGTTCAGATCTTCTAGTTCCTGTCAATAGTCTAGCTGCTGCATGTTGCAGAAGTTGCAGTGGTCTAGTAGTATTTGTGGGTAAGCCTAAAAATAGTGAGTTGCAGTAGTCTAATTTTGACAAGACAAGTGCCTGTAAAACAGTTCTAAAATCTTTTGGGAATAGGAGGGGTTTTAATCTTTTGAGGATATTTCATTTAAAATATCCATCACCTATGATTTTTTTAACGCAAGATTTCATTGAGAATTCGCAATCTATGAGGATCCCTAGGTCTCGTACTTCTAGGGAAATGGGGTAATTTTTTGCTGCTTGATGAATTTCAAGCTCTTTAGTTTTGCTTAATTTGGGTGAGATGTATAGAATTTCAGTTTTATTAGTGTTTAGGGAAAGATTCATTTGGGTTAATACCTTTTCAATGGCCAATTGGTGTATATCCCAGAGCTTAAGAGTTTGCTCGATAGATTTTTGGATCGGTATTAGAATTTGAAAGTCGTCAGCATAGACAAAATGTGTTAGACCTAGGCCTGATAGAATTCTGCACAATGGGAGCATATAAATATTTAAAAGGGTTGAGGACAGTGAGGATCCCTGAGGTACTCCATAGTGGAGATCGATTGGTTGTGATTCGTTATCATGAAATTTTACTTTGAAGGTTCTGTTTTTTTAAGTAGGAGTTAAACCATTTTAGTGCGGAGTCTTTAATGCCTATTTCGTTTAGTCTATCACGGAGGATTTTATGATTAACTGTGTCAAAGGCTGCTGAAATATCTAGCATGACTAGGAAGTAAGTTTGGCTGTTATCGGCTCCTCTGAGGATAATACTTGTAGTGAAATTAAAAGGTTCTCGGTACTAAAATATTTTCGGAAACCATGTTGTGCTGGTTACAGGGTACTATGCTTTTCAAGATATTCTGTTAGTTGATTGTTAATTACTTTCTCTAGGATTTTTGAAATACAGGGTAAATTAGAGATGGGTCTTAGGTTTAAAAGATCATATGAATTGGATTGTGTTTTTTTTGTGATTGGTTTCGCTATTGTGGATTTTAAAATGTGTGGGACATTCGCTTCAGTAATGGATAGGTTAATTATATCGGCAATAGGTTTGGAGCCTATATTGGTGACTGTTTTTAGTGGTTTTGTTGAAATATGGTCAACTGGGTGCGCAGCTGGGTTCATTTTTTTTAATTATACCTTCAATTTCAAGAGATTAAACTGTGTCAAAGGTGGTTATATGGTCTTTGGGGTTACTTGGTAGAACAATTTGGTTAGAGTTCTGGGAAGATATGTTTTTTTAGTATGTTTAAGGTTTTTTCCTTGAAATATTGTGCAATTGTATTACAGTTAAAAGAATTGTTTGTGGGAGTTTCAATGGGATTGGTTAGGTTTTTTTACATATGAGAACAATACTCTAGGGTTATATTGAAATTTATTTATTTTGTTGGAATAAAATTCTTTTTTTTGCTTTGTTGGTGGATTCATTGTATTTATGTAATAAAGATTTATAGTTGATGTTTCATTAGGAGGAGATGTTTTCCAGAGTGTCTCAGCTTTTCTTAGTGTTGTTTTAGTTATTCTTAATTCATTGTTGTACCATGGAGTGTGGTGTGTTTTATTTATAGAAATATCTTTTTTGATAAGTGGGCAGCAGTTATCAGCTACTTTTTTTTAACGCAGTCAATTCATGGTTCTCTTTATCAGTGTTTGATATATCTGTCATTCAGGGCTTTTGAGAGATGATCTGTTAGGGTATCTAGTTGACATGGTTTCCTGTATTCTATTCTGGTCTTGGTGGCAGGGGGTACAACGGCTGAGTATTGGATATTAATATCAATAGTAATTAGTTTATGATCAGACTATGGGATTGGGTTAATAGTAGGATTGAGAGTGGTATTGATATAAGAGTTGATGAATATTGTCTAGTGTGTGACCTGCTTTGTGAGTTGATTGATTCACTGTTGAAAACCTAAAGCTGACATTGAATTTAAGAATGCCTCACAGTTGTGAGATAATGGGTCTTTATCCACATGTAAGTTAAAGTCACCGAGTATGATGGATGGAATTTCAGCTTTTAGATTAGTGACAAAGAATTCAATTAATGGAGAGATTGAGTTCTAATAAGCTTGGGGGTGCGTAGATTAAACAAATTTGTAGACACTGGGAATTTAAGAGAGCTATTTCGAATCTGGGTGGTGAATTTATTTTGCTGTATTTTTAGTGTAGTTCCTTCTTTGAAAATATCATTATACCACAACCTCTTTTGTTGAGCCTAGGTAGAGATGTGATGTGATATATTTATTTTTTGGTAATTGATTTAAAAGAACATAGATTTTTTAAACCGGGTTTCGGTGATTCCACATATATCAGGGTTGTTGTCTGCAAGAAGATCGTTTAGGATAGGCATTTTTTTGACTAAAGATTGTGCATTTACTAAGAGTAGAGAAATAAGTGAGAGACTTATTTATTTTTGGGAATTAAGAGGATAGAGATTAGATGTCTGTGGCTTTAGGCACTTATTTCTGAATATTATTTGGTTTTGTCTATTGAGGGAGATGATGGAGGGGATGTGTTTAGAGTCCATGTTAGTATTTAGTATAGTTTATAATTTAATTTGGGGAAAAATTAAGGGGCATCTAGCAAAGTGTTTTTAATGTTTTAGGAGAGAACCAAGGGGCATGCCCCTTAGGCACGCGGCACCTCCAGTCTAAACCTAGTGTTGATCAAGTAACCCACTTGCCATTTTTGCCTATATTTCTGCTTTTCAGAACTATTATACAGAAAGACAGTTTAAAAAAAACTACAGTATTTAAGATTATGTAAACTAGATTCTGTCTAATTTCCAAACGTATTGGTTGCAGGTAAAAGCAAATTCAGTAAAACAGGAGTTTGAAAAGCAGGATGAACTGAAACGATCTGCTATGAGAGCAGTGGCAGCTCTTCTAACCATTCCAGAAGCAGAGAAGAGTCCACTTATGAGTGAATTCCAGTCACAGATTAGCTCTAATCCAGAGCTGGCAGCCATCTTTGAAAGCATCCAAAAGGATTCCTCATCTACTAATTTGGAATCAATGGATACTACCTAAATGTTTTCTTCGAGCAAGGACCATTAATTACATCAACCATATAATGCACTGAAAAAAAAGAATGAAAGCTAAGCTTCAGGCTTCATAATGTTCCATTTTATTTACCTTTCAGGAGACAGTTTGGCTTTATTCCATTGTTGCTTTTGTAGCGTTTATTCCAGAAACATATATTTCCATAATTCATTGGTTGTAAGAAACTTGTATTATGGTGGATTCAACCATTTTTAAAATGGAAATAAGTTTAGAATGTATGGTGTATAGAAATAACTTCCAACAACTATTGACCCTGTAATGTTTAGGATTAAAATTGTTATATTTTGTGACCATGAACATCCTCTCGTTTTTATTCAGTTTTATTTTTGCTGTTTAAACAAAATGGTGTAATTTTCTTCTGTTTTTGTTTCAGCTTCATAATTGTTTCTGACTTGAAGATTCAAACTTTAAGATCGATTATATTGCAGAGAGCTTGGCACAGTTGAAAAATGCAGACAAATGTCATTTTTTTAATGGCATGGTTTAGAAAATAAACACCCCAGTTGTGCACACACATTTTGCCTGAACACATTTAAAAATATATATTGTCTGTAAATTAATGTGCTGTTTTTCATAATACATACAAATACTATTGTAACAGTGCAATCTTCATAAAACCGCTTTTACACAGGAAATACATTTGTGAGTTAGACTACAGGATCAAATCTGTAATCATTTTTACTTAAGTGCTGTTATATATCTGACAGATCATTTATCCTAAATGATTTGCTCTTGTTAATAATGAATTGAGAATTTTTCACTTTACTCTGAACAAACTATGCTCATGCTACTCATTTTAATTTTAGATTTTTTTGCCCAATAAGTTATTTACCTGATATCCTGGATGCATTGTCACTATATGCTGTTTATGTCAGGTTTGCATTCTGTTTCTAAAATTATGAGAAGCACATGTTTTCTGACAAATGAATTCTTTGCTTTTACTTCTGGTACATGTTAGATTTCAGTTGGTGCTGTAATATCTATTTTCTTTAAAATTTCAAATATGGTGAGCTGATTGCAAATTAATTTCTGAAAGTAGAAATAAATAACATCTCCTTAAAGTGTGCAATATATTTTACATAAAGACAAAAGGGTGTGCTGCCTTAACCACATTCACATTTTAGAGAAAATTTTAGCATGTGAAATTATTGTTATGTATTTGGTAACTACCCTTCAAATGTTGACCCTCTATGTGGCCATCAAAATAGGCACTCCTGGTGTAAAATCACCTTCTTTGCCTTATTTTTAATCAGCTGGAATTGATAATTTGGGTTTTTTTCTCTCTTTTCTATATACAAATAAAACTTCTTAGTGATGCTCATTATCACGAATGTCCCAGGATTCCCCGACACGGGTCCATGTTTCGATAAACTTCCTCGGGGATAGCATCTTAATGTCTGCGATTTTAGCTTTCAAGGCATCAGGTATCAAAAGGTTGCCTCTTTCGCCATTCTTTTCATATTGGCGCCAAAATTCAACTTCCCGTTGAATTTTGGTGCCAATACTATACTATCCCCCTGAGGAAAAATATCGAAACACGGACCCGTGTTGGGGAATCCTGGGACATTCATGATAATGAGCATCACTAAGAAGTTTTATTTGCATATAGAAAAACAGAAAAAAAAATCAATTCTGGCTGATTAAAAATAAGGCAAAGAAGGTGATTTTACACCAGGAGTGCCTATTATGATGGTCATATTGAGGGTCAACATTTGAAGGGTGAAGACTTATTGATTATATGTTGTACAAGATTCTTCACATACTATAAGCACCTTATTTAGATTGTGTTTGGTAACTACCTGTCATTTTTTTTAACATTGAAATTATGTATTAAGCAATATTTTACCCTATGCATAACTTCATTAATTCCTGCTGCCTGTTGCAAAATGAGGCCTAGCTATATCCTACAATTAACGGAGAACAAGTTAAAATTGTGGTTATTAATATACCTTGGAATCTAGGCTTGAGAAATGCTTGATATGCTGATGCAAAATTTCCAAGTACTGGTAGCAAAGGCTTTGTACACTCTTGTTCCAAGGATTTGGATTACACCATACTTTAAGAATTTGTTTGGTTATATTCTTGAAGTAAGGTTATAGTATAAATTTAAATTGTCATAGTAATGTAATTAAGATCTTTTCTAATTTAAAGGTGTATTGGTATGATACTCTGTAGTACGCATTATCACAATATAGATTTTTTTGGGTGCTGTAATATCTGTTGCCTTGTTTAACATTAAATCACCATATTGAGGCTTTACAAATGAGATTCCATTAAGACTATTTTGTGGATCTGATTATAAATTTAATTTGCAAAATGTAAACTTTTATAAACCAGATCCACGACATATAACACATTTGTCCTTTTGTTTTTATCAGCCGCAGTATGGTGTCAGATTTTGTAGTATGCTATGTTGTAAAGCTCTCAATTTCCCCACAGTGGGGAGGGTTTCTTGTATAGCAGTACAGAGACATGTTTGGATAAACTAGATTACAGTTCTCTAAAGTCTAAAACATATTCACCCGGTGGGCTCTTTCTTCTGACTTGCTTTTAATTTTTAGCATGACATTTCCCTTTAAAACATACATGTGAGTGGTAATTCTTTACAGTATTGTCAATTACAAATCTTAGGTTACAAGGTTCCCTACATATGACACCTTAAATGTGGCAAAATTGTTTGGTCAGTTGTAGACCTTTACAATGTTTATCATCTTTATATATACACTCTGAAACTGCTAGACCTGAGTTACGAGGTGCACTAAACTTCTGTGTATCTTCCTTGACATAGCTGCTTTTGATTTGTCATGGAACTCTATAACTGATTAGCATGGTGTACCCACACACTGCACATTTAGATAACATGCATGTTACCTCCTGGTTAGTCACAAATTGTGTTGGGATATGTATTAACTGTACTGATTGTTACATTTTGGGTCTGATTCATCAGTCTTTTCCCCCACACACAGTGGGAGAAAAATCATAATCAGGTCCTTTGTTTCAAGTTCATGCTTTTACAGATGTGGTAGCTTTTGTCACAGATTTCAAAACTGATCCTCAGCCAGGCAATTTTGGACTAGAACTTAAAAACAAAAAAATAATTGCAAAACAGTAGGTGGGGATGGGGGAAATGAAAATATTGTTAGTAGTTAGTGATATCATGTTTCAGATTGGGTTTGATTTACAGATAGTAAAACAAGAGGCCTTGAACATGTCATGTTAGACCAGTTCAAAGAATATTAGAATTCTTAAATATTACAATGATTGATAGCAATGATTATTCAAAGTTGGTGATGTATGAGCTTTTACCATTGCAAATGACCTGTCTTAAATGTTGCGAAAGGGCCAGTATGAAATTATCTTCTTGGCAGTAAGTCTTAAAGAAATACATCCCTTTAATGAAACAGGTAAATTTATTCAATGCATCTTTACATTGTTTATCTCAGACACTATCATTTGTAAGTAGCAATTTTACTTAAATAGGAGTTCTCCTAGGACAAGCAGGATGGTAGTTCTCACAAATGGGTAACATCATCAGATGGAGCCCAGCACAGAAAACTTTTGTCAAAGTTTCTAGAACTTTGGCACACTGAGTATGCCCAGCATGTCACTATCAATGCGTCCACACAAGGTCCCCCTTCAGTCTTTTTTTTTTTTTTTTTAACACTGTGATAGTTGCCTTGCAGTTCTTGGAGATCTGCTCTTCTTTGTGCTTAAAAACAACTTTTGTTTGCCCATCCTACATCGAGTCCACCTTCGGTTGGTGCTTTTCGCGGCGCTGTAGGTATTTTTACTACTTCTACCTTCTTTCTGGTCAATTCCCGGCATGTTGCTCCTGGGTGGCCATTGCCAATTGCCCGTTCACCAGCTTACTTTTATAGCATCATCCATTCCCTGTACGTACCAGGATCATTCCAGACTGTGGGTTATGTTCCCTGTCCAGCAGATGGAGTTAGAACCAAAAATTCCCAAGGGAGGACCTATATAACCACGCCTCCCTCGCCTCAATCCTCAGTATAGTTCTAACTCTAGCAGATTGAGCAGGGGAGACGGTGGTCCCCAGCACTTTTCTAGTTTTATTTTCTCTTTGAGGAATCAATTAAATAATATTAGATAAAGGTTTTTCTTCTAAGGGATAGGTTCTGTAGTGTTCTGACAGGACTACTCCGTTCAAAGAGAGACTCTGTTTTCCAGTCAGGAACTTGCTGACAGGCTGTGTTTTTTCCTGTCACTTTATTTCTCTCTTCCTATCTCTTTGTTTTTTCCTCTTCCTTGCCTGGCTAGAGTGTGGTAAGTGTTATTTTTATTTCATTTACAGTTGTTGGTAGGAACAGGAATTTGAGGGGTGAAAGTCTGTAGTGCCGACTGCTCCCCCTAGCCCCGGAGTTTTCCTTTTCCCCTCCTCCCTTTCAGGGAGTGATTGGAGTTCCCGCCCTGCAGCTCTGCGACGACCCATTCCCCGGAGCTGCTCACCGTCGGGACGGCGGTTTTCCCCGACGGTCTCTTGGGGACGGTGAGGGGTCCGGAGGCCGAAGAGTTTTATTAATTCGCCGCTTCAGTTGTTGCTGCGCGCCGCAGCCGCCCCTCCCCCTCCCTCCCGCCGCGATGCAAAAATCGCCGAACGGCTCCGGAGCTCGGCACGGGCTTCAGCAGACCTCAGAGGGATTTTCTTCAGCTTTTCCTGAGGGGGAGTATGGCTTACCTGGTAGGCAGCTTGGAGGAGAGTCGGACCGCGCTGGCAGGAAGCGGCATGCCCCGTTTCCCCTCAGTGCGGGAACGGCGGCCATTTTCTCAGCTGACTCTGAGGCAGCTCTCTCTGAGGAGGACGTCGACGCTCCTCTCCAGGTTTCCTCTAACAGTATGGAGTTTCGGAGCGCAACGGACCAGGGCAGGCAAGGGGACGACATCTCGGGGGGGCCCCTCATCAGCACTTCCCGCTTTTTCGCCAGAATTCATTGTTTTAATGCACAAGGCATTTTTACAGAGCAGGGATCCGAATCTTGGAATTTGGGGTCCCCCTCCCCCCAAACTGGCCTGCTTGACACAGCTTTCGGCGGCAGACCCTCCCTTAGGAAGGGCTTCTTTGCCCACAGGGGGTGCGGGGGCCACTCAGCCCCCCCCCATGATTCCTATACCGCTGCAACAACCGTCGGGGGGATCCATGGCAAGATCCAGATGCGGATGATCCCTCCCTGGCGGCCCAGGTAGAAGGTGACGACCCGAGGGTCCTCCGTATTTTTCAAGCAGCGGAATTGGATGATCTCATCCCCCACATCCTCCAGGAAATGGACATTGACCCTCCTCCGGATCCTGTGGCTCAGGATCCGAAGATTAAGAAAGGGGATCCTCTCCTAGCGGGCTTACGACCTCTAGCGAAAGCTTTTCCCAGGCATCACAACATCTTGCAATTGATTTCAAGGGAGTGGGATACTCCTGAGGCCAATCTTCGAGTCGGTCGAGCCATGGAAAAGTTATACCCTCTCCCCACTGATTTCTTGGAGATTCTTAAGGTTCCTGCTGTTGATTCAGCGGTATCCGCGGTCACGAAACATACTACCATCCCGGGCGGGACGGCGTTGAAGGATGTCCAGGATCGCAAGCTCGAGGTTTACCTCAAGCGTATCTTCGAAGTCTCAGCGTTGGGGATGAGGGCTGCTATCTGCAGTTCCCTAGCACAGCGAGCAGCTCTGCGTTGGGTACAACAGCTTCTCACTTCCCAATCTTTGCCACAGGCAGAGACTATTCAGGCTGATAGACTTGAAGCGGTGGTTGCCTATGGAGCTGATGCTTTTTATGATCTGTTAAGGGTCCTCGCTTGTTCCATGGTGGCGGCGGTGTCCGCTCGTCGTCTTTTGTGGCTACGCAACTGGGCGGCAGATGCTTCGTCTAAGATGCGCCTGAGTTCCCTTCCTTTCAAGGGTAGGTGCCTATTTGGGGAAGATTTGGATCAGATCATCAAATCTCTTAATGAGAATGCGGTGCACAAGCTACCAGAAGATCGTCCACGTTCTTGTAGATCTTTTTATTCCTCCAGAAATAGGTACCGGAATCAACGGAGGTCGCGTCCTACTAGACAGCAGACACCTCGGGCTCCTTCTACACGATCACACACCTGGAACCGGTCCTTTCGAAGGCGCCGCCACGGTAAGGATAACTCAAGGAGCAGGTCCTTCCTCGAAGGCTTCACAATGATGCCAGAAGGACCCAAGAGGGGATCCCCCACCTGGGGGGTTGCCTTACTCTCTTTTACAAGGAGTGGGCCCAAATTACGTCTGATCAATGGGTGCTGGACATCTTAAGACAAGGCTACGTATTAGATTTTGTACACGAACCCCGAGATCGTTTTCTGTTTTCTCCTTGCGGTTCCCGTCTCAAACAGTTAGCAGTCCGACAGACTCTCGATCGTCTGCTACAGCTGGGGGCAATAGTACCGGTAGCGGCCTCCGAACTGGGAAAAGGTCATTATTCAATCTACTTCGTGGTTCCCAAGAAAGAGGGCACTTTTCGACCTATCCTAGATCTCAAGACGGTCAACAAGTGTCTCAGAGTTCCTCGTTTTCGTATGGAAACACTCCGGTCAGTGTTAGCAGCTGTGCATCCGGGAGAATTCTTGGCCTCTTTGGACCTTACAGAGGCATACCTTCACATCCCGATCCATCACCATCATCAGCGCTTCTTACGCTTCAAGATTTTGGGACAGCATTTTCAGTTTCGTGCTCTCCCGTTTGGTCTGGCGACGGCTCCACGTGTCTTCACCAATATCATGGTAGTGGTGGCGGCGGCGGCGCTCCGCAAGGAGGGTATCCTTGTACATCCCTATCTAGACGACTGGCTCATTCGGGCGAAGTCGAGGACGCAGGGTTACCGTGCTGTAGACAGGGGTAGTACAGCTTCTTCAGTCTCTGGGATGGATCGTCAATTTCTCAAAGAGCAAACTGATACCGTCCCAATCGCTGGATTTTCTGGGAGCACACTTCGACACCAGCCGAGCCAAGGTATTTCTGCACCCGGACAGAGTTCGGGCTCTGCGTGCTCAGGTAACACGGTTCATGGCACTAGTTGCTCCCACGGCGTGGGATTATCTCCAGGTACTGGTAACCATGGCCTCAACAATCTATTTGGTTCCGTGGGCCTTCGCTCATCTCAGGCCTCTCCAGAGGTCTCTGCTTTCACGATGGAACCCAGTGTCGAGAGATTTTCAAGCAATACTGCCCATCCCGGATGTTGTCTTGCTCAGCTTACAGTGGTGGCTGGACCCTCAACAATTAGCTCAGGGAGTGTCTCTACAGAACCCGGATTGGGTGGTCGTCACCACGGATGCCGGTCTCACCGGCTGGGGGGCGGTTTGTCAGGACAGGTCTCTCCAAGGCCAATGGACGATAGAACAGTCCACTTGGCCCATCAATCGGCTGGAGACCAGAGCAGTCCGTCTAGCGCTGCAGGGGTTCTACCCATTGGTACGCAGTCGAGCGGTTCGGATTCTTTCGGACAATGCAACCACAGTGGCGTACATCAATCGCCAGGGGGGCACCAGAAGCCATCTAGTCTCGTTGGAGACCGACAAGTTGATGACATGGGCGGAGCTACACTTACAGCGGCTAGCGGCTTCGCACATAGCGGGCGTGGACAACGTTCAGGCAGATTTTCTCAGTCGACAACACCTGGATCCCGGAGAGTGGGAACTCTCGGATGCAATGCGAAGAATAGTACAGCGTTGGGGGAGACCCCATGTGGATCTAATGGCAACCGCCACAAATGCAAAGGCCGCCTGGTTCTTCAGCCGCAGGCGAGAGCGCGGCGCAGAAGGAGTTGACACGCTGGTTCTTCCCTGGCCTCGACAGTGTCTCCTGTATGTCTTTTCTCCGTGGCCTCTAGTGGGCAAGGTTATCAGACGGATAGAGACGCATCAAGGTCCGGTGATCCTAGTTGCACCAGAGTGGCCTCGTCGATCATGGTTTGCAGATCTTCTCAATCTGGCAGTAGACGGCCCTCTTCGGCTCAGTCGTCTGCCACGTCTTCTTCGCCAAGGACCAATATTTTTCAAGGAGGCAGATCGCTTCTGTCTTGCGGTTTGGCTTTTGAGAGGCGTCAATTGAGACGGCGCGGATATCCAGAATCTGTCATCTCCACGCTCCTGAAAGCTAGGAAGACATCCACGTCGGTTACTTATGTCAGAGTATGGCAGGTTTTTGAGGAATGGTGCGAGTCAAAATCGATTCTACCAACGCAGGCCTCGGTGACACATGTGCTTTCCTTCCTACAGGCTGGTCTGGATTTGGGCCTTGCCTATAATTCTCTTCGTGTGCAGGTGGCGGCGTTGGGAGCCTTCCTACGTAGTAATGACAGGGAGCTTCTGGCCTCACATCCAGATATCCTACGTTTTCTAAAGGGGGTAAAACACTTGAAGCCTCCAATTAGACCACCTTGTCCTTCTTGGAATCTCAATTTGGTACTCCGGGCTCTATGTGCACCGCCTTTTGAGCCTCTGACTTCGGCCACACTCAAGGATGTCACCCTTAAGACCATCTTCCTGGTGGCGATCAGCTCAGCACGTCTGATCTCTGAACTACAAGCTCTATCATGTAGGGAGCCATACCTTCGTTTCACGCCAGGGGGAGTATCCCTGCGGACAGTTCCATCTTTTCTGCCGAAGGTGGTCTCGACTTTCCATCTCAACCAATCAATAGAGCTTCCGTCATTTTTATCCTCTGATTCTTCTGACCTGCGTCTGTTGGATGTCCGACGTTCTTTGATACATTATTTGGAGGTCACTAATGAATTTCGACTCTCCGATCATTTGTTTGTCCTTTGGTCGAGACCCAGGAAGGGTTGCATGGCATCCAAACAATCAATCGCTCGCTGGCTGAAAGGAGTGATTATAGCCGCATACATCGGAGTGGGTAAGTCTCCACCTTTAGCTGTTAAGGCGCATTGTCTCCGCGGTCAAGCGACGTCGTGGGCGGAAAGTTTTGCAGTTTCTTCTCAGGAAATCTGTAGGGCGGCCACATGGAAGTCTCTCCACACTTTCACAAGACATCGTCTAGACATTCACGCGCCGTCTCACGGTCAGCTTGGAGACAGGGTCATACGGGCAGGGCTGTCCGCGACCCACCCATGATGGGGAAGCTTTGGTACATCCCACGGTCTGGAATGATCCTGGTACGTACAGGGAAAAGAAAATTATTCCTTACCTGCTAATTTTCGTTCCTGTAGTACCATGGATCATTCCAGACCCCTCCCTGGTTTTGGGGGTTCTTTGTGGGCCATCCCTGCTTTCCTGTCTTCACAATATTTTCACTCTGTATCTCTAGTTATTGCAAGCTGTGTCTTTGAACACAGTGCTGTTTGCAAGTTCTCAGTTACAGTTTTTTGAGTACAAGTTAGTTGCTGTCACTTACAGCTGTTATTTTTTCTCTCTATTTTTGAGATTAATTGATTCCTCTGGTTCTGTCTCTTCTTGTCTTGGCTTTGCTAGTCCAGTTACTGAGAATTGAGGTGAGGGAGGCGTGGCTATATAGGTCCTCCCCTGGGAATTTTTGGTTCTAACTCCATCTGCTGGACAGGGAACATAACCCACAGTCTGGCATGATCCATGGTACTACAGGAACGAAAATTAGCAGGTAAGGAATAATTTTCTTGTTTTCATCAGTGCCCCCAGTGCCCGCGGACCATGTCCATCATGGATCCGCATGAGGTCTGCATCCTCTGCCTGGTGTTATCGCATGATGTCTAAGGGTGTCAGCTGTACGATCAGATGACCCCCCCAAAGGCAGTCATGCACAGCTTGATAAAATAGAGAAAATGTTTGGGTCAGAAGTTCACTCTTTCCACGCCAGCTTCAGAATCTCTGATACCTGGGCGTCAAGGGGAACCGATGGATACCATGCCTTTTTCCATGCCCCCGGCAAGTTCTTCCAAGGAGTGAGGAGCTGGTGATCGACCCTCACCAATTTCGGTGCTCTCCAGGACTTTGGGATCTTCAACTTCCTTGGTGCCGGGGAAAGGCCAGACCAAGCACCATGGGAAGGCCTGTAAGCATAGACACTGGTCAATTTTCTCAGTGGAAAAGGGTAAACAGTGGAGTGCCTCAGGGATCTGTACTTGGACCGGTGCTTTGGGAAATGTTTTACTATGTTACTCTCTGCCTTTACTCACATTGTTAATTGTAAACCGGGTTGATGTGATTCCTATCATGAAACTCGGTATAATAAAATAAAAATAATAAATAAATAAATAAATATATATATATTTATATATATATATATTTTTATATATATATATATATATATATATATATATATAAATATATATAATAGCAGACAATTTTAAAGTATTATCCACTATGATGCCTAGATCTTTTTCCTGGGTGGTAGCTCCTAATATGGAACCTAACATTGTGCAACTACAGCAAGGGTTATTTTTCCCTATATGCAACACCTTGCACGTGTCCACATTAAATTTCATCTGCCATTTGGATGCCCAATCTTCCAGTCTTGCAAGGTCCTCCTGTAATGTATCACAATCTGCTTGTGATTTAACTACTCTGAATAATTTAGTATTATCCGCAAATTTGATAACCTCACTCGTATTCCTTTCCAGATCATATAAATATATATATATATATATATATATAAATATATTTTATATATATATTTTTATATTTATATATATATTTATATATATATATATATATTTATATATTTATATGATCTGGAAAGGAATACGAGTGAGGTTATCAAATTTGCGGATAATACTAAATTATTCAGAGTAGTTAAATCACAAGCAGATTGTGATACATTACAGGAGGACCTTGCAAGACTGGAAGATTGGGCATCCAAATGGCAGATGAAATTTAATGTGGACACGTGCAAGGTGTTGCATATAGGGAAAAATAACCCTTGCTGTAGTTGCACAATGTTAGGTTCCATATTAGGAGCTACCACCCAGGAAAAAGATCTAGGCATCATAGTGGATAATACTTTAAAATTGTCTACTCAGTGTGCTGCAGCAGTCAAAGCAAACAGAATGTTAGGAATTATTAGGAAGGGAATGGTCAATAAAACAGAAAATATAATGCCTCTGTACCGCTCCATGGTGAGACCGCACCTTGAATACTGTGTACAATTCTGGTTGCCGCATCTCAAAGATATAGTTGTGATGGCGAAGGTACAGAGAAGGGCAACCAAAATGATAAAGGGGATAGAACAGCTCCCCTATGAGGAAAGGCTGAGGAGGTTAGGGCTGTTCAGCTTGGAGAAGAGACAGCTGAGGGGGGATATGATAGAGGTCTTTAAGATCATGAGAGGTCTTGAACTAGTAGATGTGAATCGGTTATTTACACTTTTGGATAATAGAAGGACTATGGGGCATTCCATGAAGTTAGCAAATAGCACATTTAAGACTAATCAGAGAAAATTCTTTTTCACTCAACGTACAATTAAGCTCTGGAATTTGTTGCCAGAGGATGTGGTTAATGCAGCTGAGTTCAAAAAAAGTTTGGATAAGTTCTTGGAGAAGAAGTCCATTTACTGCTATTAATCAAGTTTATTTAGGGAAAAGCCACTGCTATTAATTGCATCAGTAGCATGGGATCTTCTTAGTGTTTGGGTAATTGCCAGGTTCTTGTGGCCTGGTTTGGCCTCTGTTGAAAACAGGATGCTGTGCTTGATGGACCCTTGGTTTGACCCAGCATGGCAAATTCTTATGGTCGCTGTTGATGCATGGCTCTGGTTCCAGTGCGGCACCAGTGGTAGCTGTGCTGCCACCGAAGAGACCCTGTGGCGAGGAGGCCCCATCCTCCAACAGGCCTGGTAGTCCTAGGCTTTCCCCACCGCTAGCGGTGCTGGGCACCGAGCCTTCTCGGGGTTCCGTGGAGAAACCTGTAACACCTCATCCCACTCCGTCAGTCCTGTCTTCACTGGACTTCCAGGAGCAGTTGAACCGCAGAATGCAGAGTGCAATACTCCAAGCCCTGCGGGGCATTGAACCGGTGCCGAAGCCTGTGCTATTTCTCTTGGCGCCCTTGCTCGTTCTCAATGTCCTTCCAACGCAACTGGTGCCCAGGAGCACTTCAGTTCCCCAGCGGCCACTGATGCCCCTCCCCCTCCGGACCGATTCCCATAATGGGGTCCTCCACAGAGGATGAGAAGCAGCAGCTGTCGATGCTGTCCAGTCCTTTAGTCCGAAGACCACAGTTCCCGGAGCCAGTGGAAGGGACATTGGATGTCTCACGGCCGTCAGCACCATCACTGTTGATAGGGCTCTCAGTGCCGCCAGGGCCTTCAGTGCCCAGGCCTCTCCCGCACAGGCCCCTGGGGACCTTAGCAAGGAGGAAGGCCCATATGACCCTTGGGGAGATGACTCCTCCGAGTCCTCCTCTGAAGACTCTGGTGATCTCTCAGAGCCTTCACCACCAAAAGAAAGGCATCAGTCTCCTCCGGAGGATCTCTCCTTTGTGGGTTTTGTGCGGGTCATGGGTGAAACCATCCCCTTCCACCTCCTCACGGAGCAGGATGCCCGCTATAAGATGTTGGAAGTGCTCCAGGTCATCAATGCCCCAAAGGAGATAGTGGCTGTTCCGATTCATGACATCTTCAAGGAGCTCCTCCTTAGGATGTGGGAATGCCTGATGTCTATTCCTCCCATGAATAGGAAGGCGGATGCCACCTAATTGGTACAGCAAGCCTTAGGGTTCGATTGACGCTATCTCCCTCACCAGTTGGTGATAGTGGAGTCTGCTTTTAAAAAGGCCAAGCATTCCCACACCCATGCCTCCGCCTCTCCGGGCTGGGAACACAGAGTTGGATGCTTTGGGTAGGAAAGTCTTTCAGGGCTCTATACTTATTGTCCGTATCACCTCCTAACAGTTATATATGACCCAGTACAACCGGAACCTGTGGAAACAAGTCCAAGAACTTGCTGAACTGCCACAGCAACAACAGGAGTTGTTCTCTACAGTTGTTCAACAGGGTCTAGAAGCTGGAAAAGACGAGGTGAGATCCACCTATGATGTAGTGCACATCGGGCGTTCCCACATCCTAAGGAGGAGCTCCTTGATGTGAACTGGTCACAATGGCAATAGGCATCCCAGGATCTCAAAGCCTACATTTCCACCATGCAGCCTCTGAGGATCTCCCTGTCCTGGTGGGAAGATCTCCAATCTGGAGCATGAGATTCCTTTTCAAGTTGCCCCACCTCAAGTGATTCTTACTACTGATGCTTCCACCCATGGTTGGGGAGCCCAAGAAGCTCTGCACCAGATAAACGTCCTGGAGCTTCGAGTGATTCGTAATACTCTTTGGGCATTTCGAGACCACTTGTCCCACAAGGTAGTCCTGATTTGGACAATCAGTGGCAATGTGGTACATCATCAACAAATGGGCACAGGGTCGTACCTCCTCTTTCAAGAGGCAGTGCAGATCTGTCATGGGCTCTGTCACAGGGCATGTCCCTGCAAGCCATGTACGTAGCTGGAACACTGAATGTGCTGGCAGACCGCCTGAACTGCTCTTTTCAGCTGCATGATTGGTCATTGAATCTGGCAGTAGCAGCCTGGATTTTCCACATGGGGAATTCCGGATGTGGATCTCTTTGCCTCCCCATACAACCTCAAGGTGAGCAATTTTTGCTCCCTTTTCAGGACTGAGGGATGCCCAACCTCTGACACCTTTGCCCTTCATTGGGGCACAGGCCTCCTATATGCACACCCTCCTATTCTGCTGCTCATGAGAACTCTGCTGAAGCTCCAGCAGGAGCAGGAGACCATGATCCTGGTGCCCCCATACTGGCCCAGATAAGTCTGGTTCCCTCTCCTTCGGGACCTGTCGATCAGGGATTCCATCAGTCTGGGGATTTTTCCTGACTTGATAATGCAGAATTGGGGCGCACTGCACCATCCAAACCTCTAGGCACTAGCCCTGCTGGCATGGATGTTGAGGCATAGTCTGCTAGTCCCTGGATTTGTCTGACATGTCTCAAGTGCTGGTAGCTTCCAGGAAGCCTTCCATCAAAAAGTCTTACAGTTTGACGTGGAAGAGGTTCTCAGTCTGGTGCGAGGGAAATGGCTTGGACCCTTTCACTTGCCCCATTCCAAGGTTTCTGGACTACTTATGACACTCTCTGAGACTGGACTGAAAACCACCTCAGTCAGGGTTCATCTGAGTGCAGTCAGGCTTGCCAGTGATGCCGCTATGGTAAGCATTATCTCAGTTCAGCCTATAGTAGCTCACTTTATGCGGGGCCTCCTTCAGCTAAAGCCCTCTTTACAGCCTCCTATTGTGTCCTGGGATCTCAATCTTGTGTTGGCACGGCTCATGTGTCCTTCCTTTGAGCCTATGTGTGCCTGTGAGCTGGAAAGTAATTTTCCTGGGGCAGTTGCTTCAGCTCTCGTAGGTTGTGAGCTTCAGGCCGTGGTTACATACCCACCCTGCGATCTTTCATGATCGTGTGGTCCTGTTTACACATCCCAAGTTCCTGCCTAAGGTAGTGACTGATTTTTCACATCAATCAGTCCATTGTGTTGCCCACCTTTTTTTTTTTTTTTTTTTAAGGTCCCATTCCCACCAGGGAGAACTGACTCTACATATGTTGGATTGGAAAAAAGCTCTGGCCTTCTGTTTAGAGCACACAGCAGGCCATAGGCATTCCACCCAACTATTCATTATCTTTTGATGATAATAGGATGGGGGTTGCACACTCCATCTCATTCTGCTATGTGGAATCGGGCCTTCAGCTGGGAGGCAGAGTTAAATCTCACTCCGTGAGGTCTATGGCAGCATCGGTGGCCCACTTATGGGCGGTTCCTGTTGCTGAATTCTGTAGGGCTGAGACGTGGAGCTCCCTTTATGCATTCACCGCCCATTACTACTTGGACAAGGATGGGTCGACAAGACAGATTAGGATATCTGTCCTACACAGCCTCTTCCAGGCTTAAACCCAACTCTTCCTACCTAAGGCCCCTTAGTTGGAACCAGGCTATCTCCCTATTGACCAACAGCGTGGCAGTTATGCCCGCTGGCACCCTGTTTGGTACCTGTTGGTCTTGCTTCTCACCGGGAGCAGCCTGGAGCTTGGTATTCACCCATCTGTAAGGACTGCCATCCTGCTTGTCCTAGGAGAAAGCGCAGTTGCTTACCTTTAACAGGTGTTCTCCTAGGACAGCAGGATGTTAGTCCTCAGGAAACCCGCCCGCCACCATGGGTTTTTCCTGTTTTGTTTTAGTTGTTCGCTCATGGTTTTTTTTTTCTATATTACGAGACTGAAGGGGGACCTTGTGTGGACATGCAAATAGTGGCACTGTTTCCGTGCCAGGCTCCATCTCTTGATGTCACCCGTCTGTGGGGCTGATGCAATACAGTGCACTCAGCTGAGCGCACTGTATAACCCGCAGTTGGACATGGGTTGCATAGGTGCTAACTAATCCCCTTATGCAATAAGGGGATTAGTGCCTCTACAACACGTGACCAGCGTGGAATGAATCTAATAGCACTCATCACATGCAAATGCATGTGAATGAGGCTATTAGACATTCATGCCCAATGCAAAAAAAGAAATGTGCGTCTAGGATGCACATTTAGCGATGAGAAATGTAACACCTGCCTGGAGCAGGCATTAATAGCTGAGCACTCTTAAAACTAGTGCAGAAAAGCAGAAAAAACTGCTTTTCTGTACTGCCTCCTACTTAATATTGTGATATTAGGTAGGAGGAAAAACAAAACTAAATAGTTTAAAAAAAAACAAAAACCTGCAGTCGGGTGCAGGAAATGGATGCTCAACTGACACGCACCCGTTTCCTGAACCCCGTCTGTGCGGTGTTTACGTAAACCGATGCCACTAAACTCTGTGTCTTTTCCTAACTGGCGGACAGCCAATGCCGATTGGGTTCTCATTAGCAAGGAGCTGCTAGGAGCGTGCAACCCCCTAATTTAAATATTGCAGGGCACCCCCAAGGGGCGCATTAAGAAAGCGGGCACAGACTGTTCAGCACCCACTTTCTGTGCATATTTATTGCATCCGCCCCTGTGAGGGCTAACATCCTGCTGTCCTAGGAGAACACCTGTTACAGGTAAGCAACTGTGCTTTCTCTGTTACAGCAACTTAAGTAGAGAGTAAATAACATTCTTACTGCTTTATCCTAAGCTAATAGTTCATTAATGACAAAAAACATTATTCACCACCATTTTTTTTTTCCAGATCCTGGCTTTATTTTCCAACAAGCTGTTTAAAATCTCAAAAAAAAAAAAAAAATCCTTTTTCTGTTTCACTTATCTTTATGTTTCTGTCTAAGTTTTCATATTCATTTTATTTCTTAATTATCCTAAACGCTATTCTGTTGAGAACCATGGGAGTAATGTACTAAAACTAGTCCTTAGGACCTCAGCTAATTGGGTTTTCAGGGTCACCAAAGCTCAGAAAGGTGGTGGACTAACCATCTCCTTGCTACCAGTTTAGCAAGAAAAAGTTCACTGTACCATTAGCGTACCTAACTACTCTTTAGAACAAGGGTAAACAATACCAGTCCTGCAGTCCCACAAATAGGTATGGTTTCAGGATATCTGCAATGAATGTGCATGAGCCAGTGCCTGTAAATCTACTTCATTGTGAATATTTTGAAAACCACCTTTTTGTCACTCCAGGACTGGAATTGCCTACCATTGCTTTAGAAAAATCATTATTGAGTAGATGTACTTCAGAGAAGAGTACAGAAATAAACAGCACCGGATTTTCTGATTTCAAATTTCCTCTCTTCTGTTTTACTTCATGCAATCCCTATTTTATATAAGAACAGAGGATAGGCCATGCTGTGTCTGACCAAGGTCCATTATGCCCAGTATCCTATCTTCCTCTTTGGAGTTGGGACTTTACCATTATGTCCCTGAAAGTCTCCTCTCTATGCCTCAGCTCCTCCAGATCTGCTACTTCAACTGCCAGCGATCTGACTTATTCTCTGAGAGCCAGGTACTCTTTCCATACAGCCTTTTACCAACTGATAGATAATCATACTTGTGGCACCAGAGGCAAAGTGAGGGTCTCTAGCAGCCAGTGCATGATTACAGTCTCCCATTCTTTTTTTTTTTTTTTTATTGCTTAAGGTCACAAAGTAGGTAATGTCTCCAGCCAACAATTGGTTGGTGGGGGGGAAATGTGTGTACAATAATGGGCAAGCCAAAGTCACATTTCCACATATGCCAACCTCTACAGTATCATCCCCTGCCTTTCATTTGGCTATTAAAAAAAAAAAAAAGCTAAAGAGCCAAGGGCATATTTTTTTTAAAAGATGGCCAGTTTTGACTTTCTAGTAATTCTACTATTAAAATTATTTGATAGCTGCCTTCAACCACTTCTACCGCAATAAGCAAGTGAAGATCTAGACTCTATATAGGCACTGACAAAATCTCAGTATAAATACCTCAGCTGCAGTTCTGTAACACTGCACGTCCACAGAAATTCTCCCAATAGTAGCACTTGCCTGTTTCCCCTTACACCTCACCATACAAAAAAAATATTTTCAACTTCTGGTGTCACCTCAGTCTCACCAGCACAAATATCTTCCACTGCTAGACAAACTGTGAAGTAAAACAAAATACTGCAAAAAAATAAAAATGACATCCTTTTTTTCTAAGATGGCATAAGCAGGATGCGCTTGAGATCTGAGCCTGGTTTTTCCTAAAATTCTTTTGGAATTTAAAGTTATGCCTGTGAAAAGGAAGGGCAAGGTAAGGGTATACCCCATGGAACCCTTGCCTATACCAATAGAATTGGAAATAACCAAGTTTATGTCCCTACCTGGCAATGTACCGGTAACGGAGGATCCTGATGTGCAAGGTGAAGTGGGAGTCACCGTTGCTGGCAGAGGACGTTTTGCTGAGTCCCGAACTGAGGCGGCTGCCAGCACAGAGAGGAGGGGGGAGCCCCGCTGAGGGACCTGGGAGTGAGGTCCCTTCTGTTCTCTGATGCGGAGCAGGAGGTGAAACAAAGGAGGAGATGCTGCTCCAGCAGACCCCCCCCCCCCCCCCCCAAAAAAAAAAAAGATATTACAGTCTGAGGAAACTGCTGTGACTTTGGAGGAGATTCAACAACTACAAACACGGCTCCCCTTGCTAGGGGGAGTGTGATTGAATCTGGAACCCAGGTCACAGCAGGTACTGACAGAGGGGCTCTCCCCCCCCCCCCCCCCCCCCCCCCAAGCAGGCCTCCTGTGGTGATCCTAGACTGCTTGTGGGAAATGATGGCTGGGTTTACTATGGAACTGAGAAATATAAATCAAAAACTTGATCAAACCACCCTTAAACAATGATGACAGTTGGGAGAAATTCAGGAAAAAGTAGAAAAGGTTCTGGACAGTTGTAGAATTAGAAAAAAGAGATAAGAAAACTCAAGAGTTTAAAGCTGTTGTAGTTAGACAAATACTGGCAAGAAGGCTGGAATGGCTTGAGAATAATCTTCTTTTCTTTAATTTCCCAAGAGTTTTGGGTGAAATTTCTTTTATTACCTTGAAAAGGTTTCTTCACGAAGGACTGTGATTTTCAACTGATGATATGCCGGCAATTAATACATGCTATTTCCTGCCGAAGTCTAGAAATTTAAATAGACAAACCAACATGCTATTTCAAGGAAATTTGACAAATTTCTTGGAAAATTCTGAATTGGAAATTATTGATAGGGGTATGCTGTTGGTTTCTCTACTTTCAACACATGATATAAATAAAATAATGAAAGTATATTTCAGAAAATATCCAGTCAAATTTCTAGATAATAGTATAAAGATTTTTCCAGATTTGGCATTAGTAACCCAAGCCAGATGAAAACATTTCCTAGAATTTCGACAAGAAGTGATTGGACTGGGTTATTCCTTTCTATTACGGTTTCCGTGCAAGTGTATTCTTAAAAAGGGAGAAGAATGTTATATATTTCTTACACCAGATGATTTAAAAAGTTTCATCGATTCAAAGAAACCCAGTTCTTCAACCCCTGTGCAGTCAAGTTAGAGATGTACCAGGAATGCTATGCTTAGACCATCTTTATTTCTTATAGAAGTGTTGACTATTAAATGACTCCTAACTTCTAGCCCCCAATATTAGAATCATTGACAGTAAAATAGGTAAAAATTACTGTAATTTGTTTTGCTTAAATTAGGAATATTGTATTTTGTTTCTGGTAATATAGATGATATATCTTATTTCTTTGTGATATAAAATGCAATGACTGTGAATGTACCTGAGTTATTCTAATACAAGCATTGGTTTGTTTTGTAAAGTAAAAATTGAATAAATTAATTTAAAAAGCCAAATCTATCTAGCAAAATATCATAATGTAACAGTAGTAATGCCAAGGACTCAAACAATAATAACCTCAGAGCAAATACTTGGCATTTTCTTAGTATTTATGATTTTACTCTGTATTGTATTTTCTTTTATGCTCTTTTAGTAACTTTATATTTGTACAATGCTGTTTTAAGTTTTAGTTTTTGATATTTGATTATTAATTTGAATTTTTAGTATTACTTAATATTTTGAATTATAATTCTGTTATTTTATACTTTTATTGTTTGATTTGAAAACTGTTGTGATGGTACTTCCAAATGACGGTATACAAAAACTGTCAATAAATAAAAAAGTAGCCCTAACTATTAGACTGGGTCCCAGAATAGCTGCTGGGGAAATGAACCCAGCCATGTTAACACTTTCACTACAGTCCCATGTGCAGGATAGAGAGAGTCCCTTGCTAAATACAGAATAAAAGACCATATATTTGAACTAGAACCATGCAGCCCAAACTAAAATGGAAAGCCCAAGAAGTCAGACTGCAGTGTAATAATGGAAAAACAGACATCACTGTTCCTCATGAAACCAACAAAATCAAGAAATATAAATCAATTATAATACTAAAACCATGAAAATAAAAATAAATATTTCAAAACTGTGGCGAATGTCCAGTAATTAGTTTGGTTTTTTTTTTTTTAATTTCCCAAGCATCGATGAAATATTTAAAAACAGCAGAAACATCAAATGACACTCAATTAACACTAATAAGGATTTTTAAAAAATCCTTGGCTTGTCCATACCTAGGAGCTATTGATTTCCAGTCCCTCTGAGATAGCTTGTACACCCCCCTCCCCCCAATTCTCAACAATCATGTGCATGCAGTCACATGTTTATTCTCTTTCATAAATGCTTTCTTAAACATCCATTTCCCACACTCTTCCCCATATACACACACATGCTCACACTCATGGGCTCCCTCATAGGCATGTCCAGTCTCACAGATATGTTCACACACATGCTCACATTCACAGACTCTCTCACACAAACACAGGCTTCCACATTTTCTCACAAACCAGCTCCCACTCCTACAGGCTCCTTCACACAATCACACATAGTTCTCTATCTCCTAGGCTTTCTCAAATGCAGACTCTCACAAACAGGCCACACCAGCTTCCTCACATATGTTCTCTCACAAGCCACTTTCACATGCCCCCTTACCCATGCAGGCTTTCTTTCTCATGCTCCTTCCCACCCACACATGCAGGATCTCATGTCCATATGCTGTCTCATAGGTTCCTTACATGCTCTCGCACAAAATGACTCTCCCAGAGGCTCCCTCACACACACATGCATGCTCTCGGGGTCTCCCCATGTCTTCTGTGTCTCTTGGTTGCCATGGGATGGGAACTACAGCAGTCCTGCTGCAGGGCCTCTCCTGAGGGTGCGGCAGCAAATCCTTTTTGAGGGTAACGTCACTCCCCTTTGATCAACGAACCACCAGAAAGAACCATGATGTTTGTGTACCTCATCGTCAACTACGGGACCTGACTCGCAGGAGAAGTAGCGTAAAGTCATAGCTCCTAACTTGAGACAGGCCCCGCAGCAGCAAGAGCTGATATAGATTTAAACACTGCTCCTGCTGGGGGAGGGAGAAGAGGATGAGGATCAGCAGCAGTGGGTGAAGGTTCTGAATGCAGAAGATTGCACCCCATCAGCTAGGGCAGAAGTTTACTTACCCCAGGCCCAATCTACTATTTGAAACTAGGATGGCAAGCTATCCATAGCAACAATTCTGTTGTCATGCCCCACCGTCTGGCACCTGGGGCCCCTGGCTCCCGCCAATGCACCACTGTGGCACTTGGAGCAAAAGACGGCCAGCCCCCCATCTTGCTACTGGACTGCTGTTTGCATCTTAAGCTTGTTCTTAAAATTACTAAGGGAATAGCGATGCTTAATTTAATGTGAAGTCCTTTAAATTTATGTGGTGTATTTTAGGTTGATTTGCAGGGAGACAATTAAATCTGTTAAGAGCTGGGTTACTCATTTTATCTAAATGCCTGATTGATTATTGTTATGAAAAATATCATTGCTATCGTGAGATAATCTATAAAAAAATATGCTTTAAGTAAATGGGAACTGGGGTGGTCAGGAGTGAAAAAAAAAAAAGGACACTGAAAATCTTGCTTACTTTGTAAAAATTAAACATATACTCATGACATACCTACATTTTTTTTTCACAACAGAGTGATTTTCTGTTCTTAGCCTAAGTTCCTTCCAAAACATGGTGGCTGCATGCCACATTAAACAAGTGATCGTACTGCCTACTTTCTTTCTGAGACAGCATGCATACCAAAGAGCAAGAGCTGTTCATTACTCATCTGCATACATTACCCAGCAGCCTCCAGGAGAAGACTCCAAAGGTCACTGTGAGCAATCTAAACTTCAGACTCCACAGCTCCCAGCGGCCCTGCACCCCTTGCAGCAGAAGAGGACTGGAAAGCTCATTGGCATATCTTACCCAGCAGCGGGTAAGGTATGCCAATGTTTCTATGTAACTTGTGTGCCTGGTGCAAAGATGGTGGACCTCATATGTCACATAGGATTTTAGACGCTGCAGGGGTATGTGTGGATACCAACGACAGGAATATGCAGGAGGGAGGTTTTGGAAGCCAAATTTAGGATTTTAGGTAGAAAGTTGAAATCCAGAACCTCCAAGGTTGCATCTTCAGAAATCCTCTCTGTTTTACGTGCAGGACCCCAGAGGCAGGCAGAGCTCTAGAGTCTCAAATGTGTAGAGGAGACAATGGTGCAGGGCAAAGGATTTTAGGTTTGTTAGGAACTGGGTATCATTTTGGAGAGGGGGGCCCTTTTCGAAAGGATGGGCTTCACCTTAATCAAAGTGGAACCAGACTGCAGGCACTTACTTTTAAAAAGGAGAGAGAGCAGCTTTTAAACTAGAGGCTAAGGAAAGCCAACAGTCTCTCAAATGCCCATGGTTCAGAATGATTACTCTTTGAAGGATGACACCAGAATCAGAATATCTTTTTTTGTATGGTGAGTTGTACAGGGAAATGACTTAGTTCTGCTCGTCACCCATTGTTATGAAGCAGGGGACTCCTGTGGATGCAGAGCATATGCTTATATTTAGTCCCATGATGGTCATGTGTTCAGTGTGTCATGCATCTGAGCATCATCTCTCAGGTGTTTCCTGATAGAAAAAAGGTTGAGAACCACTGTTCTAAAACATATTAGATCTTTCTCTGCTTTGAGGAAAGCCAGTAGATTATTCCATAAGGAGAAGCCACCAATGCTATAGATTTGCTCACAAGATTGGTCTAGGTGTATCTGTTTAAAATTAGGAACAACTAACAAACCTTTCAATGCTGAATGCAAAGGTAGTGAGGGATGATAAATATCTGGCATGTGAAAGCCACTGAGTGCAAGACCATTAATTTGCTTGAAGACTAATGTCAAAATTTTGAATTCTGTATGCCAGGTGATAGGTAGCCAATGAAGTTGGGCTAAGAAAGGGATGATATGAGCATGTAAAGGAGTTCCAGACATTAAAAGGGCAGCTGAATTCTGGATAAACTGCAAAGCAGATTGTGGAAAACCTAGGTACAAAGAGTTGCAGTTGTCTACAGAAGAGAGGATTAAAGATTGGGTGTCTAATCAGAAGTCAGAAGTATTTAAGGAAAGTTTGATTGAGCACACCATTATCAGCTTGTAAAAACAACTCTGAACCAGAGACTGAATTTGAGAATGCAAGAAGAGAGCAGAGTCCACTAGAACTCCAAGATCTCTAGCCTTGGATTTAATAAGACTAGAGAAATTATTGAAAAGCAATTAATAGGAGTGGAACTATAATCAGAATGTGAGAGTAATACGATCTCCGTCTTAACACGGTTTAAAACCAGGCTATTACTAGACAGGCATTTGCTAATCTTTGAGAAACAACCTGGAAGTTTATCAAGTGCCACAGATAAAGTAGAGAGAGAATTTTGCTTAAAGAAAGCAGATAAATGTTGAGTAGTACTGAAGATGAGGAGCCCTGGGGAACTCCTGTAGTTAGAGGCACAGGGTGAGATGATGAGCTGCCCAGAACCACTCTGTAGGAATGATCTGTGAGGAAAGAAGAGAACCACTGAAGAACAGTGGATGTGATATCTAGTGACTCCAAATGACCTAGGAGGAGAATATGACTACTGAGGGCATCAAATGCAGTGGACAAATCAATCAGCACCAGGAAATACTGAAGACTCTTATCAAATCCCATTCTAACAATGTCAAAAAGTGACAGAAGCAGAGATTCAGAAATAGGACAGGGATGGAATCCAAATTATGCCTCATGTAAGATACGAGGGTAAGTCAGTAAGTAAGTCACAAATCTCTCTACTAAGGTAATAAAACATATATCTGTAATGTTGTCATATTCCATAGATGGCAGCACCTTAGAAGTGCTTATGTACATAAATAGTTATTTAAACTGTGCATGCGCAGGGGCTGTGTACCCAAGGAAAATGGCTGCCGTGTTGACAGATTGTACGGTCGAAGAACAACGTGCTGTTGTCCAATTTTTATGGACTAAGGGCTTAGTGGCAAAAGACATTCATAAAGAAATGTATCCAGTATATGGAGAGAAATGTCTCTCACGTAAAGCAATTTATAACTGGACTGATAAATTTGCACAAGGACGTGCCAACGTGAACAACAAAACCAGACCTGGTCGACCTGTAGAGATTGCGAGAGAGGCAACTGTGAAGCAGGTTGAAGAGATGGTTCACGCTAACCGGAGGGTAACAATTGACGAAGTTACCAAAGAAATTGGGTGTTCTCACGGATTAGCATATTCCTTAGTGCACGATGCATTGAACTTTCACAAAGTCTGTGCAAGATGGGTTCCCAAACAACTGACCAAAGACAATAAGAACAACCGGATGGGTGTCTGTTTGGAAAATCTCTGCTGTTATGCAAACGAAGGTGAATCAATGATGGCACGTATTGTTACTGGTGACGAGTCGTGGGTGCACCACTATCAACCAGAAGCGAAACACGATTCCATGCAGTGGAAGCATCCACTATCACAGACACCGAGAAAGCTCAAGCTTGTGCCTTCTGCAGGAAAGGTGATGTTGACTGTGTTTTGGGACCGAGATGGGATACTCTTAACCAGTTTTCAGAAGTGTGGTGAATCTCTTAATTCGGCTTCCTACTGTGCTACTCAATTAAAGCTTAAAGGAGCTATTCGTAGAAAACGCCCAGATCTGGAAAAAAGAGGAGTGCTGATTCTTCACGATAATGCCAGGCCACACACTTCGAATGAGACTCATCAGACAATTGCGAACCTGCACTGGGAAGTTCTTGAACATCCACCATACAGTCCGGATTTGGCACCCAGCGATTTTCACTTGTTTGGCAAACTGAAAAGCCATCTCGGTGGTAAACATTTCACCAGCGATGAAGAAGTGGAACAAGAGGTGAAGCGCTGGTTACGATGCCAGCCAAAAGACTTTTACGCAGCAGGTTTTGACGGACTTTTCAAACGCTGGGACAAATGTATAAATGTTGCGGCGATTACGTTGAAAAGTAGTTGGTTTTTCCAGAAAAACTGTTTGTGACTATATTCTGTATATTTCGCAGTAAATAATTCATCTTTTGCATTTAAATAAATTTCATGAATATTAATCTCATGTATGTTTGTGACTTACTTACTGACTTACCCTCGTACTATTGACTAGGTAGTCTTGTAGTTGCCTGAATACCACTTTTTCAATTACTTTAGATAGCATAGGGAGGGAAGAAATGGGACGGTAGTTAGCCAGATCCAGAGGATTTAGATTAGGTTTTTTTTAGGTTTTCAATAGACGAGTATATTTTTACTAGAGCGGAATTGTATGAATAAGGGGTGTAGTTTGATTTTGAATAAATCAATATATTCAGTGGAATAGGATAGTGTAAGCAAGGGATATTTAATAGTACGAGTGAGGTACAGGTGTGTCAATCTAAACAGAAGTAAAGTTTGATATAGCTGAAATTTTATATATGATTTTGAAATAAAAGATTCATTCATGATACAGTATACAAGGATAGATAGATAAATAGGTGAGCAGAACACTTATGTTCTCTTGTTTTTTTATAAGTAAAAATTTTTTTAGGATACGACAAACTATAGTAGTCTTTAAGCAAGAAGGCATAACACCTGGACCAAAGAGGCCTGAATTATAGCCCTAACAAAACTGCCCAAGTCATTCCGCATCACCTTAATTAAAGCAGTAGAGCATATATTGAGGGAAAACTAGTTGTCTTTGAAAGAAGCCAGAATAGTAAAGACCTCATCAGTAGACAGGAGATCAAACTTCCCTGTGCCTTCTGTTTAGTGTAGTAACTGTCGCTCCATGCAGGTTACTCCCATGCACCCTTTTCTTCATTTCCAGCCTCTTCTCTTTAGGGAGCCACAATGTTTATACTATGCCCTTTTGAATTCATATACTGTTTTTGTCCTCACCATCTCCTCTGGAAGGGAATTCCAGGAATCTACCACCCTCTCCGTGAAGAAATATTTCCTGATGATGGTTCTGAGTCATCCTCCCTGGAGTTTCATTTCATAACCCCTAGTTCTACAGTTTCCTTTTCAATGGAAAAGGTTTGAAGATCATGCATTATTAAAATTTTTCAGATATCTGAAGGTGTGTATTGTATCTCCCCTGCACCTCCTCTCTTACAGGGTATACATATTTAGGTCCTTCAGCCTCTCCTCATTAGTTTTCCAATACAGACAACACACCATTTTGGTCACTTGCTCTGGACTGCCTTTGTCCTATCCTTATCATATTTGAGATACAGGCTCCCAAACTGAACACAGTACTTCAGGTGAGGCCTCACCAAGAACCTGTACAAGGCATTATCACCTTTTTCCTGCTAGTTATTTCTCTCTCTCCATGCAGCCCAGAATTTTTCTGGCTTTAGCTATCGCCTTGTCGCATTGCTTTGCTGCCTTCAGATCACCAGAAACGATTACACCAAGGTCCTTCTCTCAGTCTGTGCACATTAACCGTTCACCCCATTACATACTGCTCTTTTGGATTACTGTTCCCCAGATGCATGACTCTGCACTTCTTGACATTGAATCCCAGCTGCCAAGTCTTTGCCTACTCTTCAAGCTTTCTTAAATTGCTTTTCATTCTCTGTTCTTCACTGTGTTGCAGATCTTAGTATCGTCTGCAAATAGACAAACTTTACCTTCTATCCCTTCCACAATATTGCTCACAAAGATATTGAACAGAACTGGACCCCAAAACCGATCCCTGTGTCACTCCACTTAACACCATTTTCTCTTCAGAATAGGTTCCATTTACCATTACACACTGTCTCCTGTCAGTCAACCAGTTTGTATTACACTCCACCACGTTGGCGCCCACTCCCAATCTTCTAATTTTATACATGAGTTTTCTATGCAGGACCGTATCGAAAGGAGAAATTACTACTTACCTGATAATTTCCTTTTCTTTAATGAAGATAGGTGGATCCACACCAGTGGGTTATGCACCTCTACCAGCGGATGGAGATGGAGCAAAGCTGACGTCACAGTATATATACTCCTGCACTGACTTCACCCTGCCAGTATTCTCTGCAAAAGCCAACTGTGGACAAACTAACAAAACTTGATTATTAACAGACAACCACTCCAGAACTCAGCTAACAAGAAAACCACTGAGTTCAGACAAGGAGAGTAATAACATTAGTCTAGGGACTGGACTGAAACTTACCAGTAACCCCTGGAATATGCAGCCACACAGGACAATAGCACGACCATCCGGCAGCCAAGGATGGGGAAGGTGGATCCACCTATCTTCATTAAAGAAAAGGAAATTATCAGGTAAGTACTAATTTCTCCTTTCTTAGCATTCAGATAGGTGGATCTACACCAGTGGGATGTACCAAAGCTACTTCTGAACAGGGCGGGAGGCTGCCTGCGGTACAATCAATAAAGCACATGCGAAGGCTGCGTCTTCCCAGGCCTACACATCCAAGCAGTAATGCCTGGAAAAGGTGTGTAAGGAGGACCATGTTGCAGCTCAGCAAATCTCGACAGGAGACAGCAATCTAATTCTGCCCATGACATTCAGAGTAATTAAATCACAAGCAGATTGTGATACATTACAGGAGGACCTTGCAAGACTGGAAGATTGGGCATCCAAACGGCAGATGAAATTTAATATGGACAAGTGCAAAGTGTTGCAGATAGGGAAAAATAAGCCTTGCTGTAGTTACATGATATTAGGTTCCATATTAGGAGCTACCACCCAGGAAAAAGATCTAGGCATCATAGTGATAATATTTTGAAATCATCGGCTCAGTGTGCTGCAGCAGTAAAAAAAAGCAATCAGAATGTTAAGAATTATTAGGAAGGGAATGGTTAATAAAATGGAAAATATCATAATTCCTCTGTATCGCTCCATGGTGAGACCACACCTCAAATACTGTGTGCAATTCTGGTCGCTGCATCTCAAAAAAGATATAGTTGCAATGGAGAAGGTACAGAGAAGGGCAACCAAAATGATAAAGGGGATGGAACAGCTCCCCTATGAGGAAAAATTTAAGAGGTTAGAGCTGTTCAGCTTGGAGAAAAGATGGCTGAGGGGGGATATGATAGAGGTCTTTAAAATCATGAGATGTCTTGAACGACAGATGTGAATCTGTTATTTACACTTTCAGATAAATGAAGGACTAGGGGGCACTCCATGAAGTTAGCAAGTAGCATATTTAAGACTAATCAGAGAAAATTCTTTTTCACTCAACGCACAATTAAGCTCTAGAATTTGTTGCCAGAGGATGTGGTTAGTGCAGTTAGTGTAGCTGGGTTTAAAAAAGGTTTGGATAAGTTCTTGGAGGAGAAGTCCATTAACTGCTATTAATCAAGTTGACTTAGGGAATTTCCTCTACTATTACTGGCATCAGTAGCATGGGATCTTCTTGGTGTTTGGGTACTTGCCAGGTTCTTGTTACCTGGTTTGGCCTCTGTTGGAAACAGGATGCTGTGCTTGATGGACCCTTGGTCTGACCCAGCATGGCAATTTCTTATGTTCTTATTGCCTGAGCCCTAGTGGAATGAGCCCTAACCTGACTAGGCAACGGCTACTCAGCATCCACATTCGTGGCCATGACTACCTCCTTAATCCAGCGGACTATTGGTAGCCCGCGATGCTGGTTCATCCTGTTTACTCCCACCATAGAGTATAAACAGTCGGTCCATCTTCCTGAGAAGTTCAGAAATCTCTAAATACCTCAAGAATATGCCTCCTGACATCTAAGGACTGTAACAGGTGATATTAATTTACATCTGTATCCCTTTGCAGAGATGACAAAGAAACTGATTGATTTCAAGTGAATATCCGAGACCACCTTTGGCAAAAAGGATGGAACAGTACGCAACTGTATTGCCCCTGGAGTCACTCTCAGAAATGGTTCCCAGCAAGACAAGGCCTGCAGTTCGGAGACTCTACCCACAGAACAAATAGCCACAAGAAACACTGATTTCAAGGTAAGTAACCTCAAAGAAAAGCTATGCAGCAGTCGAAAGATGGGACCCACCAGAAAATCCTAAAACCAGATTAAGACTCCACAAGGGCACCAGCAACTGCAGGGGAGGCCGAAGATGCTTCACCGCTTTTAAGAAATGAGCCATATCTGGATGAGCCGACAAAGATCCACCATTCACTTGACCTCAGAAACAGGCAAGAGCCGCCACCTGTACCTTCAATCCATCCTGCAAAACTTTCAAAATAAGCGGGATCTTAACTGAATGAGGATGAACCCCTCGATCCTCAGACTAAACCTCAAACACTTGCTAAACCCGCACATAGGCTAAGGAAGTGGAGAACTCTCTCGTTCATAGCAAAGTGGCAATCACTGCAGTGGAATATCCACATTTCAGCAACCAAGCCCTCTCAAAAGCCATACCGTAAGACAAAATCGAGTCAGATCTTCGTGAAGAACAGGCCCCTGCTATAGCAGATGCCTGTGAACTGGTAATCGAATAGGAAAGTCCACCAGGATCCTTCGCAAATTTGCATACCATGGCATCCTGGGCCAATCTGGTGCCACCAGAAGTACCATCCCCATGTGACTCTCGATCCTCTGAATTATTCTGCCCAACATGGGTCATGGGAGAAAGGCATATGGAAGCTTGCCCTCTGGCCACTCCTGCATGTGGGCATCGTTGCCTAAGGACTTTTGATATCTCCTGCGACTGAAGAAGTGAGGAACCTTTGCATTGTGAGATGTCACCAGCAGGTCTAGAAATGGGAGGCCCCAGCTGTCCACTATGAGCTGGTCCAGGCTCTGTCTGCTGAGAAAGTTGGATCTTACATTGTCTTTTCCTACAATATAGGAAGCTGAGATCTCCTGAAGATGCACTTCCGCCCATTCCATGAGTTGGGCTATTTCCTGTGACACTTGCTGGTTCTTGACGTAAGCCACTGTTGTTGCATTGTCTGACATTATTCAGACCACTCGACCCTGCAATCAGCAACAAATCGTAAGCATGCAAACTAGATGGCCTGGGCTTCCTGCCGATTGATGCTCCAGAGAGACTATTCTGTACTCCAGCGCCCTTGCGCTGTCAACTCCTGACAGAAAGCCCCCTCCCGCAACCCTGGAGGCTCGCATCTGTCATGAGTACTAGCCAGTCAGGTGATGTAGGGAAACCCCCTTCCTTAGATGGTCCGCTTGCAACCACCACTGCAGTTGTATGCTGATCTCCACCAGTAGGTGAAGCCATAAGAACATAAGAACATGCCATACTGGGTCAGACCAAGGGTCCATCAAGCCCAGCATCCTGTTTCCAACAGTGGCCAATCCAGGCCATAAGAACCTGCAAGTAACCAAAAACTAAGTCTATTCCATGTTACCGTTGCTAGTAATAGCAGTGGCTATTTTCTAAGTCAACTTAATTAATGGACTTCTCCTCCAAGAACTTATCCAATCCTTTTTTAAACACCGCTATACTAACTGCACTAACCACATCCTCTGGCAACAAATTCCAGAGTTTAATTGTGCGTTGAGTGAAAAAGAACTTTCTCCGATTAGTTTTAAATGTGCCACATGCTAACTTCATGGAGTGCCCCCTAGTCTTTCTATTATCCGAAAGAGTAAATAACCAATTCACATCTACCTGTTCTAGACCTCTCATGATTTTAAACACATCTATCATATCCCCCCTCAGCCGTCTCTTCTCCAAGCTGAAAAGTCCTAACCTCTTTAGTCTTTCCTCATAGGGGAGCTGTTCCATTCCCCTTATCATTTTGGTAGACCTTCTCTGTACCTTCTCCATCACAATTATATCTTTTTTGAGATGTGGCGACCAGAATTGTACACAGCCTGTAGCTGAGGCGAAGCTGTGCTGGAATCGAGGCTTTAAATAGTGACAGTACTCCCGCTCAATTCGCCGGACTTCCGGGAGTGATGCGCGTAGAGTGATGCTGCTGCCTGCCGGTGGCACCTCGCGATGGATGCGCCGAAAGCCCGGGACCCTGCCGACCGTGAATGGTAACAGTACCTCCCCCGCAAGACTCTCTCCTCCGGTTCCCCAGACTGGGTTTATGAGGAAATCGTTAGTGAAATCATTGGAGTAAACGAGATGCTTGGATATTCTCTCGTAGCTCCCAAGAATTCTCCTTGGGACCAAAATTTTTCCACGATATTAAATATTGTACTTGTTCCCTGATTCTCCTGCAGTCCAAGATTTCTTTAATCTCATATTGCGTGTCGACTTGTATAAAGGGGGGGAATTATTTTCTTGGTTCTCCTGGAGGGCCAGGACAATATTGCCGGTTTGAGTAAAGAGATTTGAAACACGTTGTGAATACGAAGAGTGGGTGGCAAATGGAGTTTAAAGGCGACTTCATTAATCTGTTTAATAACAGGAAACGGTCCTACAAATTTCGGTGCAAATTTTAGAGATGGAGTACGTAACTTGAGGTTCTTAGTGCTTAACCACACTAGATCTCCTGGCTGAAGAAGAGGTCCTCTTCTCCTCCTTTTATCAGCCTGTCTCTTGGTTTCAATGGAGGTTTGCAGTAACAGTTTTCAAGTCTCCTCCCAGAGTTTAGTCATTGATTGGACCGTGTTTTCCACAGCAGGACAGGAGAAAGGTGTAGCAATGGGGATCAGAATCTGAGGATGTCTCCCAAAGACAAAAAAAAAAGATGATGATCCACAAGCTTGGGTGACATGATTGTTATGAGATAACTTGGCCCAAGGTAAAAGGGATGCCCAGTCGTCATGTCTTTGGTTCACATATCATCATAAAAAGGTTTTAAGAGACTGGTTGGTGCATTCAGTTAATCCATTGGACTGAGGATGATAGGCCGATGAAAATTCTAATTTTATCTGAAATTTCTTGCACAAGTCTCTCCAAACTTTTGCCGTAAATTGCACCCCTCTGTCGGACACAATACTTGAAGGTAACCCATGAATACGGAAAATGTGTAGTAAGAAAAGTCGAGCCAATTCTAAAGCAGAGGGTAATCCAGGAAGAGGGATAAAATGGGCCATTCTGGAAAATCGGTCGATAACCACCCAAATTACCATATTCCCCTCAGATGGAGGAAGGTCGGTTATAAAGTCCGTGGCAATCTGTGACCAGGGTTTCTTCGGAATCGTCAGGGGTTGTAATAGTCCGGCCGGGCGTTGTCGTGGAATCTTGTGGGCAGCACACGTAGAACAAGATTGTATGTATCTTTTCACATCTGATCTCCATCACGGCCACCAATAAGAACGGGAGACAAGGTTTGCAGTTCTGCTAATGCCCGGATGTCCCGCATACTGGGAGGCATGAGCCCATTGAAGAACTTTTTGTCTAAGCCGCTTGGGTACTACCGTTTTCCCCACTGGAACCGTTAAGGTAGCTGCCACCATTAACTGAGCTGGGTCAATTATATGACAAACTGGTTCCAGAGTATCCTCTGGAATAAAACTTCGAGACAATGCATCTGCTCTTACATTCTTTTTTGCGGCCCAGAAATGTATCTTGACGTCAAACCAACTGAAAAATAAGGCCCAACGAGCTTGTCTAGGGTTTAAACGTTGGGCCTGTGATAGATAAGCGAGATTCTTGTGATCCGTGTAGATATTGACAGTATATTTAGCCCCCTCTAGAAGATGTCTCCATTCCTCTAGTGCTGCCCTGATTGCCAATAGTTCCCTTTTTCCTATGGTGTAATTCTTTTACGCTGGAGAAAATTGTTTGGAAAAATAAGCACAGTTAAGTAATGTCCCAGAGTCAGAGGGTTGTAGCAGAATGGCTCCAATGCCTAAGGCTGAGGCGTCAACCTTCACAATGAAAGGCTTTGCTGGATCAGGTCATACGAGACATGGATTTTTAGTAAATTCTTGTTTTAGCTTTTGAAAAGCCTGGATGGCTTCCACAGTCCAATTATGAATTGGGGTTCCTTTCTTAGTTAAGGCAGTTAGTGGAGCTACCAAGGTGGAGTAACCAGGAATGAATTGTCGATAATAGTTAGAAAACCCCAAAAATCTTTGTAAGGCTTTCAGCCCGGTGGCTTGAGACCAATCCAAAATGGCCTTAAGTTTCTCCGGATCCATGCGTGGGCCTTTCGAAACAATATACCCTAGAAATGGTAGCTCCTCCTGATGAAATAGACATTTGTCTAATTTAACAAATAATTTGTTCTCTCTGAGCCATTGTAAAACTTGCTTGACATGACGTTGGTGTTGTTGTGTTTTAGAGAAAATTAGGATGTCGTCCAGATAAACAATGACATGGGAATATAGCAAATCTCGAAAAATGTCATTAATCATGTTCTGGAAAAGTGCCGGAGCATTACATAGTCCAAACAGCATGACCCGATATTCGTAGTGTTAAAGGCAGTTTTCCATTCATCCTGTTCCCGAATTCTGATTAAGTTATAGGCTCCCTGAAGATCGAGCTTTGTAAAAATTCTGGCTCCTTTTAGGCAATCAATAAGTTCTGATATTAAAGGAATCGGATACCGATTTTTCTTAGTTATGGCATTTAGTCCTCTATAATCAATACAAGGCCGTAATGAGCCATCTTTCTTCTTGACAAAAAAAAATCCTGCTCCAACTGGAGAAGAAAAAGGTTTAATGAATCCTCTTGCAATATTTTCTTGGATGTATTGTGTCATGGCTCTTGATTCTGGTTCAGATAAGGTGTAAACCCGCCCCCTGGGAGGCTCTTTACCAGGAATTAACTCGATCTCACAATCATAGGAACGATGTGGTGGTAGAGTCTCGGCTTGCTGTTTGCTAAAGACATCAATAAATTCAGCGTACTGACCGGGTAAAGCAGCTGGAATCCTTGTAGAATCAGAAATGATATTGTTGGGTGGATGAATTACAGACAGTTTTGTTGACAGTGGGAACTCCATTTAGCCAGTTGTAAGGTACCCCAGTCTAAGTGGGGTTGATGTTTTCTTAACCAGGGTAAACCTAAAATAATCTGGTTGACAGAAGAGGGAAGGACGAATAATTGGATGGTTTTGTGATGAAGTACTCCCGTAGTCATCTTGATGGGTTGAGTTATAGAGATAATCCTCTCTCCAATAGGTTATCCGGAAACAGATGAGACTACCAAAGGGGTTTTTAGAGTCTCGGTAGGAATATGGAATTGATTGACAGCTGCTCCTCGATTAAGTTGCCTGCAGTTCCAGAATCCACAAAGGCCTGACACTGAAGTGTCTCTTGTCCAAGTGTTAAGGATACAGGGATCAGGATCTGTGGAGAGGGACTAAATGGACCCAGGGAGGTCAAATTGTCCAAATGTGGATCCTCTTGCTCCCAAAATGGCCCAGGTCAAGGTCAGTCCCTCCAAGAGAGACAGAATAAATGTGACCTTGGTTCTGTCAAAGAGAAGTGCATGCGGCACTGGTTGATAAACCCTCGACATAGTTGCGGGTCTCCGTTGAACCGTGGCGGTGGTGTTAAACGTGGTGTAGGAGCAGCCGGGTTCGAAACTGACAGTGCATCCATTCTTACCACCAGTCTCTTCAATACTCCTGTGACTTGATTGAGTTCCCCCTGCTGCTGCTGAATACGGGAAGCTAGCCCGGGAATGGCCTGTAGTGCTGTTAAATCCATGGGATCCATGGCCTCAGCTAACTGCTACGATTCTGTGAATCCTTGATGGTTAACAGTCTTACCTTAGGCCAAGAGGAATGATACAGGGCAGTAGGCAACGATGGTGTCCACCTGTTGCGTCCGTCGCTGCTCGACGCCCTCACTCCGCCCTCTCTATCTCTGTGGCAACTCCTTCCGGGTCTGATGGACGGCTGGCTGCCGCGGCGCCTTCATGCCATCTCCCTCCGGCATCCCCGGACTGGCTCGACGTTGCAGATCCGCCATGTTGCCTGATGACCTAAGGCGCATGCGCGTGCGCTCTGATTGAAGTACCAGCAAGGGCGTGAACCTCGGGAGCATCCCCCTGAGATGACGTCATCTGCTTCTGATATTTAAAGGTCTCTAATTCACTATCTAACTGAGTTAGCAAGGAGAGGATTCCGATACGGATTCGGCTACATTTCCTCCAAGCTACTCTGCCTCCTCGGACTTACCAGAGGTACCCGCTCCTTGGGGCCCTCGCTCTCTTCTTTACTTTCAGATTACAGATAGGAACCGGTACTCACTCCTTGAGGGCCCATGTTCCTGGACACTCTGAAGATTCTCTACTGCCTGGAAGGTATCGCTGCTATAAACAATTGTGAGTTACCATCACTCTCTCAGAGCTTTCCCTGGAAACAGGTACTCGCTCGAGGGCCTAAACCTTTCCAGCTCCTGAGCTTCCTTGAGATCTTATGTGAGTTTTATCATCTAGTTCTGTTCATGAACCTTGTCTACACTGCCTACTCACTTTCTACAGTTTTTCAACAGCTCAGCCATCCTGGATCGCAGTTCCAGTGCCTGAGGGACTACAGCCCGGCTGGGCATATCATCTCACTACTGCCACCTCTGGTGGTTTCCAAAAACCTGTCTAATAAAAGAACTAATGTGTGTCTGTCTCCATACTCAAGCCTAGCCAGTGGTCCCTCTCGGGGTATCCTGCAGGGGGCGTGGTCATCTGCCACCGACCCAAGGATTCACCACTACTATCTCAGATTCAGAACAGATTGCTAACTCCTCACGGAGAACCCTAAGAGATTGCTAACTCCTAGCATAATGGAATATACAGAATCTGAGACACTACAAGATAGCTGACTCCTCCTTCTTAGGAGCCATTCATTCAGATTGCTCCTCCCATCTAACGCCCAGCTTTCTTACAGATTTACATCAGATTGCTAACTCCCTAGCAGATTCTCAACAGATTTATAACACCACCCCAGCCAGCTATAGTAAGCAGTGAAGGTCCAAGTCTGGTCTGGGTCGAGGCAGGTAGCAAGGCAAAGTAATCCAAGTCCGGTCCAGATTGAGGCAAGTAGCAAGGCAGGTAGGAAGGCAAGAGTAATCCAAGTCCGGTCCGGGTCGAGGCAGGTAGCAAGGCAAAGTAATCCAAGTCCGGTCCAGATTGAGGCAAGTAGCAAGGCAGGTAGGAAGGCAAGAGTAATCCAAGTCCGGTCCGGGTCGAGGCAGGTAGCAAGGCAAGAGTAATCCAAATCTGGTCCGGGTCGAGGCAGGTAGCAAAACAACAAAACGGGAGGCAAACCAAGTCAGGCAGGAAAGCAACAGAATCTGAGCAGAGCACCAGCAGAAGATAGCCTGTAGCTGAGGTTAAGCTGTGCTGGAATCGAGGCTTTAAATAGTGACAGTTCTCTCGCGCAATTCGCCAGACTTCCGGGAGTGACGCGCTTCAATGGGGGGGGGACACCTCAGCCCGAAGCGCGTAAAGTGATGCCGCTGCCTGCCGCACGATGGATGCGCCGAAAGCCCAGGACCCTGCCGACCGTAAACGGTAACAAGCTCTTTCTTCAGAGTAGGTTCCATTTACCATTACACGCTGTTTCCTATTAGTCAACCAGTTTGTAATCCACACCACCACCTTGGCGCTCATTCTGAAGCTTCTCATTTTGTTCACAAGCCTCCTATGTGGGATGGTATCAAAAGCTTTGCTGAAATCCAAGTAGATCGAGTGCTCTTCCTCGATCCAATTCTCTAGTCACCCAATCAAAAAATCGATCAGATTTGTCTGACATGACCTTCCTCTGATGAATCCATGCTGCCTCGGGTCCAGCAACTTACTGGATTGTAGATTGTTCAGTATCCTTTCTTTCAGCAGTATCTCCATTAATTTTCTCACCACCGAGGTGAGGCTAACCGACCTGTAGTTTCCAGCCTCCTCTCTGGTGGTTGCTAATACTTTTTTTATTGTAGCTAATTCAGCTTTAAGGTGAGCCAACTCATTTTTCATGGAAGAGAGTTCTGAACAAATGGGGCAAGCCCTAAGTTTCCAGATGGTTTGTTTCAAGATAAAGGCTCCACAATTGTTACATTGAATAGTCCTCATTTTGCTCATTTATTTGATAGAGAACATCTAAAGAATTACCAAATTATCATGTTATCAATTATGTATCCCAGCCAGACTATATTAGAACAATAAGCCCTGGGGTGGGTGGGTAGAGGGGTAGGGTGGGATGGATTTAAACAGTTGATATTAGCAACTATATTTTTAGTGTTATGATTATGGACCCTTGGACCGGGATGAGTGATGATGATATAAACACTGAGGGATTGCCCCAGAGGACCTCATCTCTGGCAGGTGGAGCTGGTGAGGACAACCCGGCAGGCGCTTTGCCTAAACCAGCCCTCGTTCCCCGCAGGTTGAACCCTTGGGTGCCGGGGCCGGCAGGACTTAGGTGTGGGTGCCTCGTAGAAGATGGTGAAGCTGAGGATGAAGACAGGGTCAGGGCAGGCAGCGAAGGTGTGGGATGAAGTCCAATCCAAAGATCCGGGGCAGGCAGCAGACGGAACCAGGATCAGGATCAAGGCAGGAGCAGGAATGAGAGATGTCAGGAACAGCAACTAGCACTCCGAGGAGATGACCTGTTGCAAAGGCAAAGAGCTGGAGACTGCTGTGGGGTTTAAATACCCCTCCGGGAGTGATGTCATCCATCGGGGCCAGGGCGAGGTTTCCCGCCGTGGCCCCTTTAAATGGCGGAGTCTCCCGCATGCGTGCACCTAGGGAGAGCCCCGCCAGACGGAGAACAGCATTGCCACGTGTGAGGCCGCGGTTGGCCTGCCGCGGAGCGGGGCGTGCCATGCTGGACGGTGGCGGTGACTGGCAGCAGGAAAGGTAGGGGGGACTGGCCGAGGCCTGCTGCGGCCGGGAGCCGCAACATTTAGCTTACATGGAGTTATATGGATTTGGTCAGATCATCTATATACTTAAGTGAGGGTTTATTTAATTCTCTCTTTTAGCACTGCTAACAATCAATGGGCCAGATTTTAAAAGGGTTACGCGCATAAGGTACCCGCGTAACCCTTTTAAAACGCTCCGTGCGCACGTATGTCCCGGGGCTTGCAAAAAGGGGCGGTCGCGGTGTGGCCAGGGGGCGTGGTGTTGGCTTGGGGGTGTGTTCGGGGGCGTGTGGGCGGTCTGGGGGCATGGCCGAGTGCCCTGACACAGCAGCCTGTGTCGGAGCTTGCCGCGCCAGCAGACAGCCGGCGCCGTGAGTTACTACTGCCCGGAGGCAGGCATAACTTTTCGAATAAAGGTAGGGGGGGTTTAGATAGAGCCGGGGGGGGGGGGGGGGTTAGGTAGGGGAAGGTGCAGGGGGGGGTGTGAAAGGAAAGTTTCCTCCGAGACCGCTCCGATTTCAGAGCGGCCTCGGAGGGAACGGGCAGCGCGCGCAGGGCCCGGCGCGTGCAAGGAGCACAAATGTGCACCCCCTTTGCGCGCACCGACCCCGGATTTTATAAGATCAGGCTGGATTTTATAAGATACGCGTAGCCGCGCGTATCTTATAAAATCCAGCGTACTTTTGTTTGCGCCTGGTGTGCGAACAAAAGTACGCGCGTGCGTAGATTTATAAAATCTACCCTAATATCTATAATCCATACTTTCTGTCCTTCAGTGCTGTAATCTGAGCACCAACAAAGCAAATATACAAAACGTTTTGGCTATATTTCAGAGATTTAAAGCAGTAACATATACTTAGTTTGGAAGCCCTTCTGGACAGGAAATAACCTAAAAAGAGACTGATCTTTCAAAAGGTCTGCCAGCACATCTCTGAACTCCCTAAGTATCCAGGGATGTAACTCTTCTGGCCCCATGGCCTTGTCCACTTTCAGTTTTCCTAGCTCTTCCTATACATTTTCTTCTGTAAACAGGGTTGCATCTACCCAATGTCATCCATGGTTTTGTCAACCATCTACAGGGTCTTCTTTAGTGAACATTGAACTGAAGTATTTGTTTAATATTCTGCTATTTCCTCATCTTTCTCCACACATTTCTCTTTGGCCCCTTCGATTTCACTATACTACCTCAGGTTGTCCTCCTTTCTATGATATCTGAAAAATGTTTTATCACCTCGTTTTACCTCTTTGGCAATCCTTTCTTACTCCTGGCCTTTTACTTTCCTGATTTCTTTCTTTGTCTCCTTCACTTTCACTAAGTATCCTTCCCTGTCTTCCTCTTCTTGGGATCCTTTGTACTTCCTGAACAGGTTTTTTTTTGCCTTTATTTTTTCAGCTACATCCTTTTGAGAACCTGATCAGTTTCTTTTTCCTCTTACTTTTGTTCAATCTGCTCTTCTCTAATCATGCAGCAGCACTCCCATTTCTAGGGATCTATTGAACAGGTCTTTCAGTGGACCCTCCAGCACATCTCTAAGCTCCCTTAGTATCCTGGGATGTACCTCATCTGGCCTCATGGCCTTGTCCACTTTTAAGTTTTATTAGCTCTTCCATGCATTCTCTTCTGTAAACGGAGTTTCGTCTACCCCACCCCTATCTACTGTTTTGTCAACCAGCAACTGTCCTTCTCCAGGATCTTCTTTAGTGAAGTATTTAATATTTTGCCATTTTTTTGTCTCTTTCCACACATTGCTCCTTGTCACCTTTCAATTTCACTATACCATTTTGGGCCTCCCTTCTTAATCTGATATATCTGAAAAATGTTTTGTCACCTTGCTTTACCTCTCTGGCAATCCTTTCTTCCACTTGACCTTTTGCCTTCCTGATTTCTTTCTTCGTCTCTCTCAGTTTCACCAGGTATTCTTCCCTGTGTTCCTTTTTGTGGGATCCTCTGTGTCATTTATTTTTTTTTAATACCTTTATGGCCCAAACAAAAAGGGACCTTATTTCAGGAGACTAGTAGGGCAACAGAAGCAACAGGAGAGAAGCGAAGAAAGGAAAAAGGGGGTAATAGGACAGGAAGGAGCAAAGATCGTAACCAAGTCTGGAAGACCCCTGGCCCAGGCTTTGCTCAAACTAAGAGAGGGAGCACTCCATTTTTACTTCAAGAGCTGCCTGTTTAATCTGATCTCTTCTAGTCTTTCACCTCAGGAGCTGCCTGACAAGATTTCCAATTCCGCTTACCAGGCCTCAGTCAACAGCAATGCATGCACCTGTACCATCTGCTAGAGACCGAGAACACTGGGAGGCTGAGGTCAGCATGGATGCATATAAGGGTGATATCAGTAAGCCTGTTTGTCTCTGACTCCAACTGCTGGTTGGAGTGCATAACCCACTTGCCTGGACTGGTCTGACTGAAGAATGATTATTTACCCTTTCAAATAACACTAGGACTAGGGGATACTCCATGAAACTAGTAAACAAATCATAGGAAGTCTTTTTTTCACTTAGTACACTATAAAGCTATGGAATTTGTTGCCAGAGGATGTAATCAAGACAACTAACATAGTGGGCTCAAAAGAGGATTGGACAAATTCCTAATGGAAAAGTCCATAAAAGTAATTAGCCAGGTAGACCTGGGAAAACCAGGGCTTATCCTTGGGAGTGGGATACACCTGGAATGACCATAGAGTTCAGTTTTATGAATTGTGTCCTTTGTTTTGCCCAGGAAAGCTCACTGTGCTAGAGCTTTGTGTCAGATATGAATCTGAGAAGTGGGATTTTTCCTACACGTTTACATGTATCCTTGTTTTGCAAGTTCCCCACAAAAAACTGAATTTTAAACAATCTGCCTATGGAGTCTCTTTGTGATGTAGAACCTAACTCCATTTCCTTCTAGGGTTCAGACTACCACAAAAAGAAAAGAAAAACAGATATGAGGTTGGCCTGACACCACTCAAAATATAGTGCCTTTGGCATTGTTTAGTTTTTCCCTTTTCTTTGACTAGTGTATAGATTGGGATTCCCCCTTTGTGAGGACTGCCATCCTGCTTGTCCTTGAAGAAAGTGATGTTACTTACCTGTAATATTGGTTCTCTGATAAACTGCAGGATGTCAGTCCTCACAAAATCCCTTCTGCTTCCCTTTGGAGTTGATTTCTTCATGTCTTAGCATCATCATGGATGGAAGGGCCCTGCCTGGAAGGGCTGCACATTCCCAATAGGGCATGCTCAAAGCTTTGAAATCAAAGTTCCATGCCAGGCTCCACATGTGAGGAGTGGCTTTCCATTGGAGAACCAACATTACAGGCAACTTCACTGTATCCGCCCACGAGATGAAACCGAGAAAAGAAATCAAACTGCTTGGAAAATTATTTTAATTTTGGCAAGGCTCGTTTCCTGGCTTGTTTCCCCTGTGCTACATAGTTGTAAGACAGGGATCTCCTAGCAATAGATGTAAATAAGGTTATTTTCTGGAAGGTTTGGAGGGGGGCCTGGATTTGCCAATAAGCACAAGAGGCCTGTATCTAGGGTGGCAAAATTCAGGGGAGGAGGGCAGCAGGCCAGCTAAAGATGTGCTGCCTCCCACCTGTGTTGAATCTCACTCAGCAGAGAACAAGAGGGAAGGGGTGAGGCTGGAAGGGACAGAGCAAAGAAAATCTGCTCTGTTCCTATTCCAGGCTCCACTGCCCCCTGCCCCGATCCGGGGAGTCTAGAGCCATGCTGCTCCCTAATCCAGACTCCCTTCCCTGTCATTCAGAGACATGAGGGGAGGAGGTGTGCATGGAACAGGTAGAGCAGAATAAAGAAGGCTGTGCCTTAGACCTTCTGCTCATTCAGACCAATGCAATATTGATGCACATTAAACAGGTGCTCATAATTGAGTGCCTGCTCACTTAACGTGTGCTGATCCACCTCTCCCGGGTGCCTGATTTATTATCTAAATCAGCTGCCGCAGTAAAAAGGAGGCACAACGGGAAATTATGTGCCCCTAGAGCCGCCTCAGCAGTGGGTATCCAGAGAAGGTAGCTGTCAGCCAGTTAGGAAAATGGACACTCAATTTTATGAGCATAGCCACAGGTTAGGAAAATGGACGCTCGTTAATTGAGCCTCCCTTTTCCTAACCTGACTGCTGGCACACTTTTTTTTTTTAAATTCTATTTTGGGTCCTCCGACTTCGATATTAAGTCAGAGGAACCAAAAAAACAAACAGAAAAGCAGTATTTTTTTGCTTTTCTGTAAATTTTTTGGGCTCCTCTAGAATTAACACCCACTCTAGATAGGTGTTAATTTTTGAAGGTTTTTTTTGCATGGGGGTGTGTGGAAATACATAATAACCTCATCAACATGAATTTACATGTGATTAGCACTTTACCTACTTGCTCGACTGGGCGCGCTAATCCGTTTTGCATCAGGGGTTATGGGCATTTGTCTAATCGTGTGCTGTGGCCGGCACATGGTATTGCATCAGTCTGATTGTCCCTTGTCCAAGGGAGGGACGGGTGGCAAAATCCTATATTTTTCATTGGTTGGAGGGGGAAGAGGCTGCATCGCGCTATACCATAAATCTCCCCTATGGCTGCACTGTGTACATACACTGAAGAAAAGAGCCAGAGCGTGTGCATTCTACCAAAGAAATGAACACAGTTGGGAACTCTCTGGATTTCACTCTGAGACTCAGGGAATTTGCATCAGTTGCAGGGTCTCAGGGGAAATATTAGAAATCTCAGGGCCTCTCTGTATACAGCTCAGCCACTCCCGCAGAGAACAGAAGTGGGATACCTCTGGAGCAGACCCTGCAAGCAGCATGTGGGGAGAAACTGGAGAGGGGCTGCAACACACACAAAACTGTCTACAGCTGTAATTCCAGGACTTGGGACTCAGGCAGCCAAGGGTAGAGTGAAGATGCGTTAAGTCATGGAGCTCAGGGGGTGGGAGCAGGGGAAGGATGCTGGGCTAATCTCTGAAGGGGGTGCATGTGATGGTGGAAAATGGAAGGAAGAAAGAAAGAGAAACTGGCGGTGATGGGGAGTGGAAGACAAAGCAAATATGCATTCCATTTCTGCCCCCCCCCCATCTGCTAATCAACAACGATCTCAGGGTAACCACAACTCAAAAGGTTCCCAGGTACGTAAATGAAACATGCTATGAACATTGATTGATGCGTGTCCGGGAGAGTTTTAGCACATGCCCAATTTGATTCACAAAAGAGGAGCAGGGCTGGTGGCGGAGAACAGAGGGTAACGTCTATGGCCAGAGCCTAATAAGCAGTCGTAAAAGTGGGCGTCAGGAAGGCCGCACACTAAAACCCAATTATTGTGGACATAAAAAGTAAAGGATCGCAAACTGCAAGGAACGGACATAAAACTTCCCTTCTATTCATTTTCCCCGTCTGCTGAAAATCAACAGTACTGAAAGCCTCATACTAACCACGATAACGCTGTTTGACCCAGCTAAAACATGGCCTCCAGCAGTACAAAATACTATTTGGCTTGCGCTTCTTCGCTGCGCCTCATGGGAGTTCCCAGCATGCAATGAACGGGAGGGTACGTGCTGCTGACGCCATCAACGTGTGCGGCGGATGGTTCGGCTGGGGGTGAGTCTTTCAGTGTTGTCTCTAACTGGGAGGTATCAGGTTGAATTAGATCGGTTAGGCCGTTTGGAAACTCATTCTCATTGCGACCTCTGTTGTGAGTATAAGCCGCATGCGTTTGTGGAAGAGCTTAGTATGGATCTGTTATAAAATCGGATTTTAAGGGTGTATTTAAACCAGAAATACTGGTTATTAGAGTCTGCAAATCCACGACTTTTTAATGGCTCCTTTCTTGTATTGTATTTTATGTCGCTTGGTTTTACACTTTTCTGGGTTAAGGTGAGGCTGCAGTAAAAAGTTGCGTCTCTTTACCTGAGGCTTTTAGCTACTCATTCTGTAATCATACTTTAAACTCTTCGTGTGAGCTGCGTGCACTGATCGGGGTTCTAGTTTAGGGAGATTCCCAGGAGCGGCAGAATGCCTCATTACTTGGGAAGGGGCTGGGGGCAATCAAACTTCATCCCCTGCTCCCACTGCTAATGTTTCTTAGTGTTTACAATAGTATCATTATTTCTTATATACGTTCATTGCATAAATTATAGCGTACACGTTTGTGTTTTTTTATTTTTTTTAATTTAGATTTTTATATTCTGCTTGTTGGCACTTCAAAGTGGATTAAGTTCAGGTACTGTTGGTATTTGTGTCACTTAGATGACACCATCATTTTTTTGTATTATGATGTGTAAGGAAAATATCCTGCTCAGCCCCCACTGTTGTGTATGTGTTTGGGAATAGAGGCAGAGTATACTGTATATTTTCAAAACAGGAGGTAAAGGATTTATATTGGTTTTGTCTTGCTCTATAATGACAAAAATGAACCTCACTATTAAGCCAGGGTGCAATATTTATTTATTTTTATTTATTTAGACATTTTATTTACAGTTCCATGTTTAGATCACAACTGTTTACAAAGTTGCATAGTTATAACTCAACAAAGGTTGATTAGAGGTGTTATTTATAGGCATTAATAGCTATCAAATGAAATTTTCTAGTACATATTAAAATTGATATAGTACATAAGGCAGAGCATGGATAATTTAAAACAAAATGATAGTTTTCACGTTTTAGTCAGTGGATTGTTTTGAGAATCTTGCATTCTCTCGTTTTGATTTATTCTTCATGCTTTAGTTATTATCTTTTGTCCTTCTTGTCTTTGTGGTTCTGCGTATTCTGATGTTTTTTTAAGTTAAATATGTTGCTGTCTTCGAAGAAGAAGGTATTCTGATTGGAGAGCAACAAGCTGATGCAGCAGGAAAGGATCCTGTAGCAAGGACCTGCTCTCCAGGTAATGCATTGTCCTCTCCTAGTGAGGATGTGTCTCCCAGGGCTACTACTCAGGAGGGAAGAGTTAGGTGGGACATCATAGTTAGTGGTTTGATTATTACGAATATACGGGCCGATACAGTAAAAGTTGCTCTCCCGGCGCGCGCGATTCACTAAAATAATTTATTTAAATTAGGCCCAGCGCCTCTTTTTAGACAGGATGGCGACTGTCAGCGGGTTTGACAGCCGACGCTCAATTTTGCCGGCGTCTGTTCTCGAGCTCGCTGATAGCCATGGGTTCGGAAACCGGACGCCAGCAAAATTGAGCGTCCGGTTTTCAAGCCGCGGGCTGATTTTTTTTCAAATTTTTTAAAAAACTTTTTGTAACTTTCAGGACCTCCGACTTAATATCGCCAAGATATTAAGTCGGAGGGTGCACAGAAAAGCAGTTTTACTGCTTTTCTGTGCACTTTCCCGGTGCCCGGAGAAATTAACACCTACCTTTGGGTAGGCGCTAATTTCTGAAAGTAAAATGTGCGACTTGGCTGCACATTTTACTTACTGAATCACACGGGAATACCTAATAGGGCTATCAACATGCATTTGCATGTTGCGAGCGCTGTTAGGTTCAGGGGGGTTGGATGCGCGTTTTGGACGCGCTGTTACCCCTTACTGAATAAGGGGTAAAGCTAGCGCATCGAAAACGCACGTCCAAATGCCGGCTAACAGTGCACATTTGATAGATAGCTGGGTGGCTGGTGGGCATGAGGATCGCCTGGTAACATGCTACCTGGTGTGAAGGTGGTGGACCTCACGCGTAACCTAGATAGAATTTTAGACAGTGCTGGGGGGGATCCAGCTGTCGTGGTACACGTGGGCACCATTGACATAGGTTCTGGAAGCCAAATTTAGGATGAAATCCAGAACCTCCAGGATAGCATTCTCTGAAATGCTCCCTGTTCCACACACAGGTCCCCAGAGGCAGACAGAGCTCCAGAGTCTCAATGTGTGGATGAGTCGATAGTGCAAGGAAGAGGGATTCTGTTTTGTAGGGAACTGGGGAACCTTTTGGAGAAGGGGGGAATCTTTTTTTCCAAAGGGAGGGCTCCACCTTAACCAGGCTGGAACCAGGCTGCTGGCGCTAACATTTGAAAAAAGGGTAGAACAGGTTTTAAACTAAATAAAAGGGGAAAGCTGACAATCGCTTAGCAGCGCGTGGTTCGGGGAAAGCTGACAATCGCTTAGCAGCGCGTGGCTCGGAACATAAGAACATAAGAAAATGCCATACTGGGTCAGACCAAGGGTCCATCAAGCCCAGCATCCTGTTTCCAACAGTGGCCAATCCAGGCCATAAGAACCTGGCAAGTACCCAAAAACTAAGTCTATTCCATGTAACCATTGCTAATGGCAGTGGCTATTCTCTAAGTGAACTTAATAGCAGGTAATGGACTTCTCCTCCAAGAACTTATCCAATCCTTTTTTAAACACAGCTATACTAACTGCACGAACCACATTCTCTGGCAACAAATTCCAGGAAGATATCTGTGAAGGGTACTAATGAAACATTACAGTTGGGGCATCTCGACAGAGAGGTTCCAATAATAAGAAAAGTAGTCCAAGTACCTATAATTAGACTCACCTGAGCTAAAAGATTCCAATTTATCCCTGTCAACTAAAATGCAGAATGTTAATACAAACAAAAAAACACACATTGAAATGTTTGTATGCTAATGCCAGACATCTAAGTAGTAAGATAGGAGAGTTAGTGTATAGCAGTAAATGATGATGTAGACTTACCGTATTTTTCGCTCCATAAGACGCACCTGACCATAAGACGCACCTAGGATTCAGAGGGGGAAAATAAAAAAAAAAATAAAATTTGTGCTAAACCGGCTCTGCGTCTGGGCGTCTTATGGAGCAAATTAGGGTAGTGCATAGCTTTTTTTTTTTTTTTCTCCCCATTTTGTTTTCGGGTCTGGGGAGGGCCATTTCGGTCCACTCCCCAGATCAGAAAACTTTTCTTTCTCTGGGAACCCCATCCCAACCCTTTAAATTAACCCCCCCACCCCCCCACCCTCCTGACCCCCCCCCCCCAAGACCTGCCGACTTAATTTACCGCAACCCCCCCCTCCTGACCCCCCCCAAGACCTGCCGACTTAATTTACCGCAACCCTCCTGACCCCCCCCACAAGACCTGCCGACTTAATTTACCGCAACCCTCCTGACCCCCCCCCCAAAGACCTGCCGACTTAATTTACCGCAACCCCCCACCCTCCTGACCCCCCCAAGACCTGCCAAACGTCCCTGGTGGTCCAGCGGGGGTCCAGGAGCGGTCCGGGAACGATCTCCTGGGCGTGGGCCGTCGGCTGCCAGTAATCAAAATGGCGCCGATGTCCCATTGCCCTCACTATGTCACTGAGACCAACCAATAGCAGCGGTCGGTCCCAGTGACATAGTGAGGGCAAAGGGCCGTCGGCGCCATTTTGATTACTGGCAGCCAACAGCCCCACACCCAGGAGATCGTTCTCGGACCCCTGCTGGACCACCAGGGACGTTTGGCAGGTCTTGGGGGGGGGGGGGGGGTGCGGTAACTTAAGTCGGCAGGTCGGGGGGTCAGGAGGGTGGGGGTTGTTAGATTTTTGTGTTTTTTTTTTTTTATATTCGCTCCATAAGACGCACATACATTTTCCCCCCACTTTTGGGGGAAAAAAAGTGCGTCTTATGGAGCGAAAAATACGGTAATTGGCATCTCAGAGACATGGCGGAAAGAGGATAACCAATGGGATAGTGCTATACCAGGGTACAAATTATATTCAATGATAGAGAGGACTACCTTGGTTGTGGGGCGCTTTATGTCCAGATGGCATAGAGTCCAATAAGATAAAGATCCTGCAAGAGACTAAATGCACAATCAATTCTTTATAGGTAGAAATCCCTTGTGTGTTCGGGAAGAGTATAGCAATAAGAGTATATTACTGTCCATCTGGTCAAAATGATGAGACGGACAGTGAAATGCTAAGAGAAATTTGGGAAGCTAACTACCGTATTTTTCGCTCCATAAGACGCACCTGACCATAAGATGCACCTAGGATTCAGAAGGGGAAAATGAAAAAAATGGTGTGCTAAACCGGCTCTGTTCCCGGGCGTCTGTGCGTCTTATGGAGCAAATTAGTGGTGTGCTTACAACTTTTTTTTTTTTTTTTTGTCCCAGTTTCATTTTTGGGTCTGGTGAGGGCCATTTCGGTCCACTCCCCAGATCAGAAAACTTTTATCGTTCTCTTTCCTGGAAAATAAAAATAAAAAACAAAACCCCAACCCTTCAAATTTAATTAACTACAACCCCCATCCTCCTGACCCCCCCCCCCCCCCCCCCCCCCCGAGACTTACCAAAAGTCCCTGGGGGTCCCGGGGCGATCTCCTGCTCTTGGGCCGTCGGCTGTAAGTTTATCAAAATGGCGCCGGTGGCCCTTTGCCCTTACTATGTGAAAGGGGTACTGGTGCCATTGGTTGGCCCCTGTCATATGGCAGGAGCACCAAGAGCAGGAGATTGCCCCGGGACCCCTGCTGGACCACCAGGAACTTTTGGCAAGTCTCGGAGGGTGGGGGGAGTTGTAATTAATTTTTTATTTTTTTTTTTAATATATTCGCTCCATAAGAGACAGACATTTTCCCCCCAGTTTTGGGGAAAAAAAAGTGTGTCTTATGGAGCGAAAAATACGGTAAATTGGTAGTACAGCAATAATGGGAGACTTCAATTACCGCAGAAAACGAAAAGTGCAGATGCGTCTTTCAATTCTGACAAGGCACTCACACAGTGTTCAAAAATCAGAAAATGTTTTTATTAGTTCAATTGGGCAACTCCACTGGTTTATGAAGCATATAACTTAACGGCGTCCCCCGACACGGTCCCGTGTTTCTCCTCGGGCTGCATCGGGAGGGCACGCCACCAGGAATTCATAAGTAAAATACTGAAAAGAAGAAATACAATATCAGGAAGCAATATAGGACTTACAACCGAACATATATATATAAACAAATCAAATTATAATTTTACCTGACAGCTGGTATGCTTAAGAATGACAGGGAGCGCACTTCCCCTAGACACTGACAGGTATTTAAACATTGCAGAAGGCGCTAAAAACTACAGGTGAACCAACCAGCCTAAACCAAAAGACTGAACAGTGTAAAATGAACATACACTGACCCAAAATAATAAATCCCAAAACAGGGAGCACATCCCCAATTAGCAATGGAAATAAATAATGTTAGTACTCATGCCTCATATATAGGTAAAACTATCAAGTATTTATGGAACCCAATAAAAAAACAAATAGAAGGATTTAAAAATACCCCAGTAGTATAATGGGTACACGATCAATCAAACTGATTGACAGGTGAGATAAGGATGACAGCAGCCAATCAGCGTTCACTTCCGGTCTAAGCCCCGCCCATGCCCCGCCCACTCCCCATAGAAGTGAATGGGGGCGTAGCCACGCCCCCTCCCGCCTCCTCCCGCCCTCGACCACGCCCCCAACCACACCCTTCCGCCACAGGCCCCACCCCTTCCGCAGCCAATCAGCATTCACTTCCGGTCTAAGCCCCGCCCACTCCCCATAGAAGTGAATGGGGGCGTAGCCACGCCCCTCCCGCCTCATCCCGCCCTCGACCACGCCCCAGGCCCCACCCCTTCCGCCCCAGGCCCCACCCCTTCTGCCCCGGCCCCACCCCTTCCGCCCCTGGCCCCCGCCCCAGACCCCGCCCAGACCCCATCGATGCTCCTCCCCTCCCAATAGAAGTGAATGGGGAGACCCTCCCACCCCCAAACCGCCCCCCATGATGTCACGGATGACCCCGCCCACACCCCAACCCCCAGCCACACCCCCCTGTGACGTAGCGGGTATGACATCACCGGAAGTCCACCCACACCGCCCCCCAAAAACACACCCCCTAAAACGTCATCAGAAAGGGTCCTGTCGCTTTTTTAATGATGTCAGTATTAATGGACTCTGGCTGTTTTTGATGATTTCACCGGAAGTACAATACAAAAGTCCCGAAATATGCGCTCCTAGAACCTCCTGATGCCTTTTTAATGATGTCGGAGCCGGTAGTATGCTTTTAGGAGGCAGGAAAACTGCAGGAAATATGCTTTTTTTCTAGCCACTCTGTTTTTAAAAAACCAAACAAAATACAAGCTGATAGGAGGCAGAAAAACAGTGGCTCGTTCTGTTGACAAGGATTTGGTTTTTTTTTTAAAACAAGTGATTGAAGCTACCGGTGGTGAATTGCATGAACTGCAGGATCAAACTTTGCAAAAGACAGGTTTTTTTTTTTTTTCCAAAAGACTAGGGACCGGGTAGTATAAAGGGTACGCTGTCACTCAAACCCCCAAGCCAAACCCCCCCAGTGATGTCACCAGAAGCCCAAGCCCACCCCTCCAAGCCCTTGCTGTAGATAGGCATGCCCCAATAAAAAAAGTTACCAGAGAGCTGACAGGAAACTGTGACTCATTCTGTACACAGAGACGGAGAATCCAATTACACCCCTTCCCTCCGCCCCCTCTGCCTCAATCCGACCTTCCCCCAGACCTAAATCTGAGCAGAGGATAATTGAAAGCAGTGGGGGGTGTAGGTTTGCAATGGTGAAACACAAGGCTTTAGTTTTGTTTTAAAAAAAACAGGCTTCTGTATTTTACAGCCATATAAAAAAACAAGAATGCACCAGCGGATCTTAAAGAAAATTATAATGAGCCAGGAAATACCGGCAGTTTTGGCGGTATAACACCTCTTTTGCAGGCAGCTAAAGCATGTATGCCGTCTGTGACCAAGAAACAAGTGATTGATTGGCTTACAGAACAAGATGCTTATTCTTTACACAAACCTGCTAGGGTACGATTTAAAAGAAATAAAACCATAGTGTCAGATATAGATTGGCAATGGCAGGCAGATTTGGTTGATATGACAGCCTTGTCTGGTTATAACAGAGGCTACAAATACATTTTGACGGTGATAGATGTTTTGTCAAAATACGCATGGGCTGTGACCCTAAAAACAAAAACAGGTCGTGAAGTGGCAGAGGCCTTTGAAAATATATTTAAAGGTGGTCGTGTTCCCAACAAAATACAAACAGACAGAGGTAAAGAGTTTTTAAACAGATCTGTGAAGAGTTTGTTAAAATACAGGGGCATTCAGCATTTTGTGACCAACAACGATGTTAAGGCAGCAGTTGTGGAGAGATTTAACAGGACTTTAAAATCCAAAATGTGGCGATACTTTACAGCGCGCAACACTTTTCGCTATGAAGATGTGCTTCCGGCTTTTATGAACAGTTACAATCGCAGTTTTCACAGAACAATACAGGCCCGCCCCATCGATGTAACAACCTCAAACTCACTGCGGTTCTGGAAAGTAATCTACGGCAATAACAACAAACATGAAACTGCTAAGCCTTTTTTAAAAAAGGGGGATCATGTTAGACTGTCAAAAACTAAAGGGAAATTTGAAAAAGGTTATGAACAAACATGGACAGATGAGATATTTATAATTACTGACGTCCTAAGCAGGGGACAGAAAACAGTGTACAAGATACAAGATTATGGTGAGGAAACCATTCAAGGTTCTTTTTATCCTGAAGAATTACAGAAAGTCAGCCCTCAACAGGACAGAATATACCGCGTTGATAAGGTTCTAAAGGTAAAAGGGAGAGGTAAGAACAAGCAGTGCTTTGTGAAATGGCGAGGATGGCCTGAAAAATTTAACAGCTGGATAAAAGCATCAGAGATTCAAAACATTTGATTTGAAAAGGCCTTGTCTCATAAAAAGAAAAAAATGAATGAAGGGGGATTTTACGTAACGCTGCCTAGTAACGCCTCTGTATACATCAGCCACTGTATAGAGGGTGTTGAATATCTCTTTGTGTGTCTGTGATAGTTGTCTGGAGGGACGAGTGCCACGGTCTTGGGTTCTAAGAACATAAACCTGTACATAGCCATGCACACAGATGCCAGTGTTATATATTGGAAGGGGTCTATACACCTTTTCACAGTTTTAGATCCACCATCCTGCTCTACAACCACCTCTCTCTCTGTCAAAGCCATGATTTCATTTCTGTATAAGACACAAGCTTGCCTCAGAATGTTCACATCCTGTTGGCAATAATAGGCCAGCTCCTTTTGTAAATCAAAGGTGTTATTTTGATTGTCCCTGTACCATTTTAAAAACTCCTCTCTTTCTCCAGACATCATATACCCATCTCCATAATACTCAACACCGGGCATAGGTCCCACATAATTTTGATTAACCCTGGTGTTAAAAAAATGCGGGAAATAACCCTTACAGCCTTGAAACCCCAGGGCTTGCGGAAGCTTGCTAAGCTTCATGGGCAGGAAATTTAAAGAGTCTTTAAACCGTATACCCAGGGGTTCTATCGTGATTTCTAAGAGCTTAGCACCCTGAGCTAACAAGCGCACATCCATCTTTTCCTTTAGCAGCTCTCTAACTACAAAATAACCATCATAGCCTTTAGAATTATGCGCTATGAAGGTGTATCCTTTGAACTTTTTGTCACAAAAAATCTTAACAAACTTAGAAATACTCTCAAGACCTTTGAACTCCCAGTTTCTTGTGTTGTTTAAATCTGTTGCATATATATAATTTGGAACGTGAAAGCCTGTTTCCTGAACACATTCACAATCATAAAATATATATTTTTCAGATATTTGTGCATGATCAATAGGGGGCATAAAACACAAATGCTTGTCACCAGCGATCAAGGGCTCAGAACAAAGCTTACATTGTCTGACCCGGCATTTATGTTTTTTATCAACATACGATTCACATTTTTCGCACAGTATTTTAAGCAAACACTCAACTTCTTTTTTTAAAGCCAGAACTGTATGCCTTTCTAAACACTCTTGAGAACGACAATACAGCCTGCATTTCGGACATCTCTGTTGTACCCCGATATTGTCTACACACATTGCTGTTAAACAGAGACGGCACCATAATGTACAATTATGATCGTGACTATATGGTTTCTGGCAAAAATGACAGAAGTTTCGCTCCCCATAGAGCTTTTTTACATCTAAGATTCCATAAAAATGGTCATCATGTAGCAATGTAAATACAGTTTTCTGGAATTCAGGTCTGTCCTTTGTCTTAAAACACCACCATTGTTTTGTATAAAGCACAACTCTTATGTTTATACCCAAATGTTGTTCAAATGTTGAGACATCATCTAGCATGACCTTTTTATGTTCTGACCACCCTAGCTCTGTGTGCAGTTTTTTAGCACGGTCTAATAGCTCTGCATCTGTGAGCTTTGTTGGTGACATGAGCGCTGTAACACTCCCTGCAAAACAGAGCTTATTATCTGTGTTGTTCAAGTCTATTAAATGCCTTCTCTTTTTATGTATGATTTGACTGTACAGAATAGACCTTAAAACCCTTCGTGACCCGCCCCCTCTGTTCCTTATAACAAGAATGACTATGCGGAATGTCTCACCAAACTGTATCTCTCTATAACTCTGCAGGAGTTTACTAACTTGATCTAAGAAATCATCAGCGTTCAAATCCTGAGGGTTTAACTTTCCCGAATACAAAGAATTATGAAAACCTGTAGAATGTAAATGAATCTGTATATAATCATGGGGGGACACGTTATGGCTTATTTCATTTAGAACATGCTGTATGCCTTGTCTCACAACATTTTGCGCATCTATGAAAGAATCTATTCTATCTAAATTAATAAAACGAAATTCCTCTGAATAAAGCACGCCATTAAATTTTTCTAAATCACGGTTCCACCTTCTCACAAATTGCACAAAATTAACCGGTTCATTTTCTACAGCTGCATTTTCAGAGGTCTCTGGTATACAATTATTTACCAACCCCCCTGAAACATTGTCATCGGTACAATTATCTAAGAACATGCTTTCACATTCTTTCTCTACTTCCTCCCTGTGCACAGGTCTGTTGCTGTCTCTCTCATCTTTTCTTTCGGAAATAGGCTTTTTTGCAGTCTTTTCACGGTCTAAAATTAAAAATAATAATAATTAACACGGGTGGGCTCATACTTTTTTTTGCAATATTTTAAGAAGAATTTTTCTTAAAACTATAACAGTATAGATTCTTACTTTTTTGTTTATCTCTCGGTTTTTTGTACGGTCTTTCGTCAGATTTCTTTGGCATATGCTGCTCACGGTCTGTTATGTAAAAAAAACAAAAAATGGTAATACCTTTTCTTTTACACAGTTGTGAACTAATTGTTGTTTTACCCGTACAGATATAAAAAAAAATACTTCTTACCTTCAACTGCATCTTCAGACTCCTTTCTCTTTCTTTTGGAAATAGTTTTGTTTGCACCATTTTCACATTCTAAAAATTACAAAATAAAATAAAAAAACACAGGGTCACACACACTTTTGATGTCTTTGTAAATAGATCTCTGCTTCGTTGACTGTTATGAAGGAAAAAAAGAGAGGCATTTGGGAGGGTCATAGACATTAAGGAAAACCTATTTCTCACCATTATTTGCATTGCTGTCAGAAATGCCTTGTTGATCAGTTTTTTTTCTGTCTAAGGCATTACTGCAGCCAGGCTGTTCTTCTTCTTCTATGTTCAAATGTGTGTCTGATTTTGCAATATTTTCCTGTTCTAATGATAAAACAGACAAACACTGTTTTTACTACTGTTTTTTTAAAAATCATATCTAAAAATATACATTAAAACTATTAACTCACCTTTCAATTTCCTTTGTTTTCTGCGTTTAGTAAGTGACATTTTATTAATAAACACAGGCTTCTGCCTTTCTTTGTTTGAAGAATCCATTTCTGTTTCAAACTCCAGACTGCTGAATCTTTTCTGGTCACCGGCTATACCCTTTTATCACCAGCATTAGGTGGGGCGTAACCACCAACAAACCTCAAAACCTGTGTGTTGAAACCAAAAAAAAAAAAAAGCTACCTGGCCTCTCTGTCATGTGATGGACATCTTATAGAATAAGATTGTTCTCTTGCTTGGGTTATCATTTACAGGGCTTTTTGAATGTATTATCAATATCTCTTTAGATCTGAAGCCCATTCACAAAACTATAGTATGTTGAACCTTTTTTTGTGATTTAATGTTTTGCTGACCATTGTTTTTCCCTGATTAGATTATGTGTCCCAGACAGCTATCCGCACCTACCTCATTACAATATACATCCCCCCTTTTGTTCATGAAAGGTAGTGTGTTACCAACGCCCTCTTAGGTCTTGGGGCACTTTACAAAATAAAAATTGGTCTCTCTTGAATGTCTTGTCATTCTGGTCTTTTTTTTTCCCTTCCAAACATTGTCTCATTCTGATTAGATTAACCATTTACAGATCTTGGATCCAGACAACTTCCCCCCCCCACACATAGCTCATAGCAATATACATTCCTTAGTTAATGAAATAGTTGCTGTATCAAACATTTTACAGCCTGTGCATTGATATCAAAGAGACTTAATAAAACCATAAGATATCCCCCCTAAAAACTTCCATATCACCTTAAAGCACAATTGACACATTTTGTTAATTCTGATATATTTATTAGTTGTTTTTATTAACTAATTTATACACATGGCAAAATTTGTTAAAATATTACAAAGTATTTCATTGTCAATACATACTTCTGAAATACAGACAAGAAAAAAACAAAGACTGCTTTATTATACATTTTTAAAAAAGGACTGGTGTTTTCTACCATAGATGATGGCATTTATATATTTTATCATTAAAATCTCATCTGTAGGTTTAAGCAAACTGTTTAGTTTTTGAACAGGATTTTCAGCAGTTTTCACACTGTGTATAAGATATATGATCAGATTCATATCGTCATTGTTTAGGCTTAATACACCTCGTTTATATGCAGCTAGTACCACAAGATTCAAAACACGTTCTAGGCACAACCTGTTACAAGCGGTCCTTAATTGTTCCTGTGTGTCAGAGGCAGTCCAATAAACGCAACTATGATCATCCTGACTCGGATCGTCGAGAACACAGCCTTCGCAATTTTCATACCGTATGCCAGACAGACATTTTTTAAGAATACTATAGACAGCCACCCTTACGATCGATCTAAATGTTGTTTTTCGAAAAACTCCATGCACCGGCGGTGGTTTTGGGAATCCTATATAGCTCCACCAGCTGAAATCGTGCACATCTTCAGGATTGTTGTTTTTTTTTTGATCACATGTATCTGGTTCTTTTATATTTGGACAGAAGCAGCAAATACAGTTCATTTTGATACCTGGTGTGTCTCCATATTCTTCTGTTTGTAAAGATCCTTCATTTTCCTATAAAACATAATGTAAAACATTAAATTAAAACCTCTTCTAAACAAACTCTCTATTATAGATAGCTCCCAAACACGCCACCCCTAAAATGCATCATTAGAAGGAAAGAGATTTTTTCTTACCTTACACTCAAGCTTTTCCAACAAATAATCTGCTTCGGCATCCAGAGCAGCTTTGTGCAGCTCTAAATCTTCAGAATCTAAAGCATTTTCATTGATCAAGTTTGGATCCTGCGAATCAAAAAGCTTTTGCCCCAACGGAAGTTCATCAAAATCTGGGTCAGTGCTTCCTCCTTCTTCTTCTGCCCTCCGCTTTCGTTTATGGCTCCTCTTTAGTTTTGGTTGTTGAACGATTTTCATTTCAAGACGCTTAGGTGTTTCATATACGGCCATTTTCAGGAACAATTACAACAACTCTGCTTGAAGATTGTTCTCACGTGATCACTATCACATGATTATTTCTATATCCGGTCTTGCAAGTTTGGGCGTGTCTAACAGAGAGGGGAGGAGGGAAGGGTTGTGGGGGAGAATACAGAAGTCTGTTTTTTTAAAACAAAACTCCACATCAGACACTATGGTTTTATTTCTTTTAAATCGTACCCTAGCAGGTTTGTGTAAAGAATAAGCATCTTGTTCTGTAAGCCAATCAATCACTTGTTTCTTGGTCACAGACGGCATACATGCTTTAGCTGCCTGCAAAAGAGGTGTTATACCGCCAAAACTGCCGGTATTTCCTGGCTCATTATAAATTTTCTTTAAGATCCGCTGGTGCATTCTTGTTTTTTTATATGGCTGTAAAATACAGAAGTCTGTTTTTTTTAAAACAAAACTAAAGCCTTGTGTTTCACCATTGCAAACCTACACCCCCCACTGCTTTCAATTATCCTCTGCTCAGATTTAGGTCTGGGGGAAGGTCGGATTGAGGCAGAGGGGGCGGAGGGAAGGGGTGTAATTGGATTCTCCGTCTCTGTGTACAGAATGAGTCACAGTTTCCTGTCAGCTCTCTGGTAACTTTTTTTATTGGGGCATGCCTATCTACAGCAAGGGCTTGGAGGGGTGGGCTTGGGCTTCTGGTGACATCACTGGGGGGGTTTGGCTTGGGGGTTTGAGTGACAGCGTACCCTTTATACTACCCGGTCCCTAGTCTTTTGGAAAAAAAAAAAAAACCTGTCTTTTGCAAAGTTTGATCCTGCAGTTCATGCAATTCACCACCGGTAGCTTCAATCACTTGTTTTAAAAAAAAAAACCAAATCCTTGTCAACAGAACGAGCCACTGTTTTTCTGCCTCCTATCAGCTTGTATTTTGTTTGGTTTTTTAAAAACAGAGTGGCTAGAAAAAAAGCATATTTCCTGCAGTTTTCCTGCCTCCTAAAAGCATACTACCGGCTCCGACATCATTAAAAAGGCATCAGGAGGTTCTAGGAGCGCATATTTCGGGACTTTTGTATTGTACTTCCGGTGAAATCATCAAAAACAGCCAGAGTCCATTAATACTGACATCATTAAAAAAGCGACAGGACCCTTTCTGATGACGTTTTAGGGGGTGTGTTTTTGGGGGGCGGTGTGGGTGGACTTCCGGTGATGTCATACCCGCTACGTCACAGGGGGGTGTGGCTGGGGGTTGGGGTGTGGGCGGGGTCATCCGTGACATCATGGGGGGCGGTTTGGGGGTGGGAGGGTCTCCCCATTCACTTCTATTGGGAGGGGAGGAGCATCGATGGGGTCTGGGCGGGGTCTGGGGCGGGGGCCAGGGGCGGAAGGGGTGGGGCCGGGGCAGAAGGGGTGGGGCCTGGGGCGGAAGGGGTGGGGCCTGGGGCGTGGTCGAGGGCGGGATGAGGCGGGAGGGGCGTGGCTACGCCCCCATTCACTTCTATGGGGAGTGGGCGGGGCTTAGACCGGAAGTGAATGCTGATTGGCTGCGGAAGGGGTGGGGCCTGTGGCGGAAGGGGTGTGGTTGGGGGCGTGGTCGAGGGCGGGAGGAGGCGGGAGGGGGCGTGGCTACGCCCCCATTCACTTCTATGGGGAGTGGGCGGGGCGTGGGCGGGGCTTAGACCGGAAGTGAACGCTGATTGGCTGCTGTCATCCTTATCTCACCTGTCAATCAGTTTGATTGATCGTGTACCCATTATACTACTTACCCCCAACCTAATGACCCCAGATAAACCCCTCCTGAGAATGAACAGATCTGCTAAAACCTCCCTACATATCATCCACACCATCTCCCATGGAAGAAGTTTGATCATTGAGGTGGTGGAACCCTCCCTCACCTAGAAAAAGAAAACTGGAAACAAAGGTGAAAAGCAACATAATATACATTGCCTGGAGCAAAAGGTGAAATGAGTATTGGTCACATAAGCTTGGAAAATGGAGAAACCTCCATTCTGAGAAAGATGTGAAGTCTCATCAAGTGTGAAAATTTGAAATGACAGGTACCAGCGCACCCAGGATACTGTATAGGATTTGTATAAGCGCCTATACAGTAAAATGGATTGCGCTTCATGGACGCGCGTTGGACGCGACTAGTATTTGCATGCAATTTTAATACAGTATCGAGCGGTAGGTGATCCGGACTGTGCGTGCGGCAAACGCGGGTGCGCCCGGCACTAACACACCACCTCCTACCGCTCCTTACTGTATCGGCCTGTTTCTAAGGTGGTCTTCCAATTTCATGTTAGGCAGGAAGATTATGTTCAAGAGGGTATCATGTCAGGGTGATCAATTGGATGTGAGAGAGGTTCTCCTCCTTAATTATCTGAAGATGACTAATGCCTTTCGGTTGAGGTCTGATCATCTCTTTGTTCTGTTCAGTGGCTGCAGGTGAGATGAAGCTGCTTTGAGGGTGTCTATAGTGTACTGGATATAAGAAGCAATAGGCTTGGCATACATTACCAAGGGATTGCCTGCTCCCAAAGGACTGAATGCACACATGTGCAGTGGCCGTGTGGGGGTACATTTTATATTATGTCATAGAACACTCCACACCCAATCTAGTAAAACAAAACTTAGTTTACTAAATGTTGTAACTATATGGATAATAAATCAGTAAAGTAATATCAGAATTGAATACTGTATCACAGTAAGCTGTACATAAATCAAGACCAGTAAGTAGGAAACAGACAGAAATAAAGATAGGACAACAAAGAACACTTCCTTTATATGTTCTCCTTGTATATAGGCCAATGTTTATAGAAACCTGGAAGACTCTGGGCCCAGGGATTCTGAAAAAGAACAACTCGCTTTCTGTTCCTTTCAGCTCATCCAACTAAAATAAGCAAATGCAATGCTTTACATATCCCTCTGCAAGTTAGGTGTTTCAAAGGCATTTCAGTACCAGTCTTTTGATCTCCCATTTGGTAAAAGACACCAAATGTTTTAACTAATTCTGTACTAGTCCTTAGCATTTGATCTTCCCAGGTGTTGAGACACCAGATGTCATAGCCTTTGATCTTCCCAGGGACACGAAATGTTATTTTGACACACTATCAGCACATTGGTGCCAGGAAGTCTCAGGAATGAAGGAAACAAATGGTGATTGTACAAAGGCATGACACTATCTTTGTACTTAAATTATATGTAGTATATTTATTCATACTCCTCAATTATTGGAGACTATTCTGATTCATAACTCTCTATTCGTGGTACAAAGTCTTCCAGGGATCTAGCTAGTTTGCCTAAAATGTATCCTTTCACACTCCACCCCCCCATCTCTTTGGATCAGAACAGATTTGGATGATTATTTAAGAAAAATGTGGATTTGGTGATACTTTATATCAGTGGTTCTCAACCTTTTTTCTGTCGGGACACATCTGACAGATGGTTCTCACATGCATGACACACTGACCCATGATCGTCACGGGACTAGATATAAAAGTACAGTTTGCATCCAAGGGAACCCCCTTGACCCCCAATAATGGATGTAAAGCAGAATTATAACATTCCCCATACAACTCACCCTACAAAAAAGATGTTCTGGTGTCATCTCAGTAACAGCAACTCAAACTCCTTCTACTTCCAGGCTCAATAGCCCTACTTATGAAAAGACAGCAGTTTACCACCAATGCATGTCCTCTTGAGAAAACACAACAAATACAAACGCTTACATGCTAGTAAAATATCTCATCTCAGTAACAGACACAGAACCGACCTAACATGCTCCCAGGATCTGTAGTAATGCACATAAACTAATCCGCACACAGTTACACCTGTATTATGGAATACACTCAAACAGGAGCAACCCTATCTATGAAAAGGCAACACTACAAATATTAAATCAGGTCCTAAAAACCAATACACCTCTTATTAGGAAAACAGAACTAGCAAGCAGCTATAGATCCCCACACAGAAACAATTGTAAAACTATACTAATAAGCAGAATAAATGTTTCAAAACAGCTATGAACAGAATAACATCCAACAATTAAAAACCTCATAAAAATTATTAAACGTTCTCCAAACACCAATAAAATATTTCAAAAAAGCAGACACATGACATAATATTAAATAATTAAAATGGCAGTCAATCAAGAAAAATAAACTTAAAAAGCTACCTTTACTTACCCCCTCCAGCAGCTCTCCGACTCCTGTTCTCTTCCCTGCAGGCCTTAGCACACACCAGAAACAGCAGTAGTGGCTAAGCTCTATACTCATGGTCCTCTTCCTTAGGGCCCATGTCTTTCACACACACACCATACCAGTCATGCCCCCATGACCAGTTTCTGTCTCTCACACACCAATCATCTCCCAAACAGTCTTTGACACACACACCAGTCACCTTCCTGAACAGTTTCTCTCATGCCATACACACACAGGCTTCCCACTCCCGTGTTCTACTTACATATACGGGCTTCTCAATCTCATAATCACTTTCTCTGCCTCGCACACAAACATACACCAGTCTCTCACTCCCATGCGTGTTCTCTCCACGTGCACAGGCTTCTCATTCCCATAATCACTTTCTTTCTCTTACACAAACACACACCAGTCACCTGATCTCTCTCATGCATACACACACAGGCTTCCCACTCCCATGCTCTCTCTCACATAATCCAGGCTTCTCACTCCCATGTTTCATTCACACACACCCCCCACAACACCAGGCTTCTTACTCACATGCTTTCTCACATACCCAGATTTCTCACTTCCATGCTTTTTCTCTCTCTCACACACACATCAGTCACCTCCCTGAGCAGTCACTTTCACTCTCTCTCACATATACACACACATCAGCTCTCTGACCAGTTTCTCTCAATCACACACATGCTCTCAATCAAATACATTCTCTCACTTACACACAGGTAGGCTGGCTGCTTCTCTCTTTCGCTCACTTACTTCCTCTCCCCCTTCCCCCCCCCCCCCCCCCGAGCTCAAATGGTAGCTGCAGCAGCCTCCTCCTCCAGCCCCCGCAGGCCAAGAAAGTAGAATCCCATCGGCCACGGGAGGCTCATGCTGCTGTTTCCTTTCCTGATTATCGGCTGCTTCGATTGCTCGGGGGCGATGCTGCTGCCCCTGCTGCTACTTTTCCACGCGGCACGGCTCTTTCTCCTTCCCGTGCACCGCACTGTGTATCACTTCCTGTTCTGGGTCAAGGGGGGGGGGGGGGCGCAGGCGTGGGAAGAAGGAAAGGCCAGCCGCAGGTGCCACAGCTTCTTCTAGCACCGTTGCCATTCCCACTGGGCTTGAACGTGCTGATAGCCTGGCGGCAACGTCAGCAGGGAAGGAAGAGCAGCGGGAGAGACCTGGAGCACGTGACACACCTGCCGGTGCTTGGTGACACACATGTGTCGCGACACACCGGTTGAGAAGCACTGCTTTATATTATATCAACAAGTAGATTAAATGGATTTATTTCTACTAATTTCATAGAAATTATCACGTGTGACTTACTATAGTATATGTTCGCTCTTCTGTATATGAGTTCTCAGCTCTTGATTTAAGTGGCTCTTCATATTTAGTAATGAGCATGAGACTAATAGCAAACCTTTGTAATAGTACCTTTATACACATATTATAGACTTAATATAAATATTATAATGAAAGCTTCTACAATGTGACATGCAAGTCATATGAGGTAATAGATTAATAATTTTGTTCCCTATCCTTTAATTTGTTTCCATAAAGATAAAATTTTCATCACTCAAGTTCAAGTAACTAATCAGGGGACAGTTTATAATTGTGTTCTAAATGCTTGTTAAATTAAGAATTATAGGGGTACTATCAGTAACTTCTACACAACACTAACAACCATAAGTGTTCTGAAGAGTATGGCATAGGCCTCATGGTATTATTAACAGCAAATCCAGGGCTGATCAAAGTAGCTGTTATTTCTCTTAATTGAATGATATGTTTCTGTGATTAAAGATCCAACCTTATTGTCAATTCCTATACATCATGTCTGAAAAATGTGTGCACCAAACTAAAATGTATTCATAAAACTTAATATTTAGTTTATTACTAATCTTTGACATCTGTCAACTCATTCCAGCATTCAGCAGTAGGAGAGAGCTGTTTACATTACTCTCAATCTCCTAACTCACTCTAAATAAGTGGTTTTCTTAATTCATGTCTCCACTTTGTATGTGTGACCTTGCAATGTGGCCTGTGTAGGCAGCAAAGTACCAAGCTACTTCTAGCAAAAGGAGAACTTAATCCTAAAGGGGTAGATTTTTAAAAAAAAAGGGCAATCGCGTACTTTTGTTCGCGCAGCAGGCGCAAACAAAAGTACGCAGGATTTTATAAGATACGCGCATAGCCGCGCGTATCTTATAAAATCCTGGATCGGCGCGCGCAAGGCTGCTGATTTTGGGCAGCCTGCGCGCGCCGAGCCGCACAGCCTGCCTCCGTTCCCTCCGAGGCCGCTCCGAAATCGGAGCGGCCTCGGAGGGAACTTTCTTTCACCCTCCCCCCCCCCTTACCTTTGTCCCTAGATTTACGCCTGCGAGAAGCAGATGTAAATCTACGTACGCCAGCGGTCTGCTGGCGCGCCATCATCCGACCCGGAGGCCTGGACCATGCCCCCGGGCCGGCACCACGCCCCCGGTCCCGCCCCTGAAATGCGGCGTCATCCGGCCCCACCCCCGCCACGCCCTTAAAAAAAAACCCGGGACCTACGTGCGCTGGCGGCCTATGCAAAATAGGCGCGCAGTCGCACGAGGGCCCTGCTCGCGTAAATCCAGGTGGATTTACATGAGCAGGGCTTTTAAAATCCGCCCGAAAATGTACTAGAAAAATAAATGATCATTGGAATCATACAGGACTACAAAACCTATAATTCATTTCTCATTACAAATCTGGAGATAAGTACCAAGAAGAAATGTGCAGACAAGCATATATTTTCAGTTCAGCTAGAAGGGAAAATAACTTAGTAATTTTCCTTGTCAAGGGGATATAAATGTATGTGTACAGTTAGCCATTAGGGCTAATGGTATAGGACATTCTATGATATACCAAACATGAGAGGATGTAACTAAGAAATATTAAAAGCCAATGATTTAACCTTTGGGATATTTTTTCACACTTACTAAGCATCTGCATGTTACTAAAATTATCACATCGTGATATTTGTGAATAATGATTCTAATACTAGGTATATAAAATGCAATGTAAAAAATTTAAAGCAATCAAATGAAGCATTTTGTATAGAATGTTCATACAGGTAGTCCACGAAAATAGAGATGGAACAAGAATAAACAGCATAGAAGGTCTTTTGCATTTCTACTTGGTCAGGGCTTGTGAATTCATTCTGATCATAGACAAGCAGATCTAACAAAGTCTTTCTGCAATGTACAAAGTACTTTCACTAAAGAGGAAAGGCACAGTCTATTAGTCTACTGCTCTCTCTGTAATTGGTCACATGACTTTCAATTATTACCTAAACCTCATCTAAGCTTAACTACACCTGGAGTTTAATTGACCCAGAAACTGGCCAATTTAAATAGCGAAGCATACCTCTAATCTGCCAGGAGCGTCCGCAGTATCTTCTGCCATCTGTTGCAATCTCTATTCAAGCAGTTATACACATGGTTGGCCTATTCTGACTTATGGGGGCCACCCGCTTGTCAGTGTACATAGGCTAGCTTTCTTTGTGTATTCAATGTCAGGCTTACTGCGGTCAGTGTAGCCTGCATAACAAAAGCTCTACAGGTGCAGTTATTTGGGTATGCCTCCACCCTGCGATGAAGTATGGTCTCCGGTCTGATTAGCAAGCTACACTGCCTGTGGGAGATGCTAATTATTATTTTTAGGTATCTGAAACAGTTAAACTCAGGTGTGGCATATATTTCCCCACCCACCGGTGGTATAACGGGCAAAAAAACAAAACAAACACCTGTTTAAAAAAAATCTATCCTAATTCTTTCTTACAAAGAAAAAGTACTATCTGAATGTTGGGTGAATATACAGACAGCTTATACCAGGAACACAGAGAATAGCAACTAAGGACTGATAAAACTGCATCAATTTAGACTTTATCATGTATGTGAGAAACAAAATAGTGGTATCTGCAAGTATGTATGTAACTAAATGTTAACTAAGTATATCATAAAAATATTTCATCATGATAGTTATTACATTTCAAATGGAGATATATTGCTTCAGAAAACATGAGGACAGAGCTTATGCATAAATTGTAAGCACTTCAGTCCAAAAAATGAAAGGTTGAAGGGGTCTTTCTGTTGCAAAGAATGTAATGGTTTTCCCTCCACCTGGTCATGATATGTACAGTTCTCTCAAGATAGTACTCGAAGCTTGTCCATCAGAGCAAAACCTTTGCACTCCCATCATTAAGGCAGATGCATGTGTATGAATTAATACCTGATATGAAACAAACAAAAATTCAAATTAAGTAAAAGAAACAAGTCTTTCTCTATAATTTTTGAAACAAAAAGCAATAAGATAAAGAAGTTTATCTAATCTCATATCAGATCTCTATATATAAACAGCTACAAACATCTGCTTTGTTCAAAGATCAAGGCACTCAGAAAACTCAATCTGCCATACAGGTTCTTTCACCAAATGAACAGTATCTATATTTCCTTACATGTAATAGGGATAAAAAATAAAAACTTATGAACACAATTAGTCACGTGACAGGCATTCCAATCTGTTGATTTAGGACCAGAAGAATTTTCTTTTAATCTTGTCTCCCCTTTCTTGTAGCAGGGTCTTTGCTATCAGACATACAGACTACATTGCACATCTGCCTGATGCAGAAATGAAAAAGAAAGCTTAAATAGACAAGACAGCTACTCCATTTCACACAAGTATTTACCCACCGCTTAAAGAACCAAACCTTATTAGTTTCTGTACAAATTCAATACTTGTCATGAAGAGAGATATATATTCCCTGTTTTCAATCCTGTTAGTTTGTTAGATTTCAGTTCAAATGGAATTAATCTTGCTAAATCAAAATCATTTACTGCAAATATCTTTAATTCCCCATCAATCTGTTCATACTTTTAAACTGAAAAATCAATTCATTTAAAGGAGTTTTCTCCTTTGTTTATATTTGCCTTTGAGAAACACTTTCCTGCATCCCCCTCTCGTCCCCCCCCTCCCTTTCTCTCTGCTGTTAACTCCTTAACTCCTTAACTCCCTGTGTCCTTTCAAGTTCTAAAACTTTAACACTAGGTAATTGCTTCTATGGCAATCAAATTGTCAATATCCCCAATAGAGGAGCCCCCATGTTCCCCCATAGCCTAATTCGGAATCCCTATATAATTGAAACTGGGCTGTGATTCCTGGCACTGGAGCCATTTCCTGCTCTGGGAATTGGGCAGACAGCAATTCTTCACTGCAAGGGCAATCAAACAAAAGCAAACAGTTCCTGGCATTTGCCAACATTTGCTGGAAAAGACAGTTAACAAACTCTGAAGTCAAATCAGAATTTTGACTTAATGCTATAAGTTCCTGTAAATCTGCAATGTCTATTTGGCTCAGTAATTGTGCTAGAACATTAAATTGTTTGTAACTAGCCCAGCCAGATATGCTATCAAAAACCTGGTTACCAGGAGTAGTGCTAGACTTTAAACATGATCCCAGAATTTAACATTTCAAAGGACACATTCTTTTTGTCACTTTCTGAATATGTCTAACTCTCTGGAAAACAATCAATCACTAATCCCATCCCCAATATGGTGTTGCAATGACATATGTATATAATATTGTTTGTGATGCCAAATGTGCTCTGTGGCCGTGTGAGGGTATATTTTATATTATGTCATAAAACATTCTACACACAATCTAGTAAAGCAAAACTTAGTTTACTAAATGTAAATATATGGATAATAAATCAGCAAAGTAATATCAAAATTGAATACAGTATCACAGTAAGCTGTACATAAATCAATGTAGGTAAATAGGAGACAGAAATAAAGATAGGACAACAGAGAACACATCCCTTCTACATCATCCTTGTATATAAGCCAGTGTTTATAGAAACCTAGAAGACTTGGGCCTGGGGACTCTGAAAAAGAACTTGCTCTCTGTTCCTTTCAGCTCCTCCAACTGAAATAAGCAAATGTAATGCCTTATATATCCCTCTGCAAGTTGTATTTCAGAGGCATTTCAGTACCAGTCTTTTGATACCAAAAGTTTTAACTCATTATCAGCTTGTTGGTATCCGTACTAAACATGTGGATAAAGGTGAACCGGTAGATGTTAGTGTACTTGGATTTTCAGAAGGCATTTAATAAAGTTCCTCATGAGAGGCTTCTAGGAAAAGTAAAAAGTCATGGGATAGGTGGTGATGTCCTTTCGTGGATTACAAATTGGCTAAAAGACAGGAAACAGAGTACGATTAAATGGACAATTTTCTCAGTGGACGGGAGTGGGCAGTGGAGTGCCTCAGGGATCTGTATTGGGACCTGTACTTTTCAATATATATTTGTAAATGATCTGGAAAGAAATACGACAAGTGAGGTAATCAAATTTGCAGATACAAAATTGTTCAGAGTAGTTAAATCACAAGCAGATTGTGATAAATTGCAGGAAGACCTTGTGAGACTGGAAAATTGGGCATCCAAATGGCAGATGAAATTTTGTGGATAAGTGCAAGGTGATGCATATAGGGAAAAATAACCCATGCTATAGTTACACGATATTAGGTTCCATATTAGGTGCTACCACCCAAGAAAGAGATCTAGGCATCAGTGTTCAGTGTGCTGTGGCAGTCAAAAAAGCAAACAGAATGTTGGGAATTATTAGAAAGGAAATGGTGAATAAAACGGAAAATGTCATAAAGCCTCTGTATCGCTCCATGGTGAGACCGCACCTTGAATACTGTGTACAATTCTGGTTCCTGCAACTCAAAAAAGATATAGTTGCGATGGAGAAGGTACAGAGAAGGGTGACCAAAATACGGGGAATGGAACAGCTCCCCTATGAGTAAAGACTAAAGAGGTTAGGACTTTTCAGCTTGGAGAAGAGACAGCTGAGGGAGGGGGGGGGGGGGAGATTAAAATCATGAGAGGTCTAGAATGGGTAGATGTAATCAGTTATTACTCTTTCGGATAATAGAAAGTCTAGGGGGCATTCCATGAAGTTAGCCCGTGGCACATTTAAAACTAATCGGAGAAAGTTCATTTTCACTCAACACACAATTTAAACTCTGGAATTTGTTGCCAGAGGATGTAGTTAGTGCAGTTAGTATAGCTGTGTTTAAAAAAGGATTGGATAAGTTCTTGGAGGAGAAGTCCATTACCTGCTATTAATTAAGTTGACATAGAAAATAGCCACTGCTATTACTAGCAAAGGTAACATGGAATAGACTTAGTTTTTGGGCACTTGCCAGGTTCTTATGGCCTGGATTGGCCACTGTTGGAAACAGGATGCTGGGCTTGATGGACCTTTGGTCTGACCCACTATGGCATGTTGTTATGTTCTTACTAGTCTTTAGCATTTGATCTTCCCAGGTGTTAGTTCATTGGTGCCAGGAAGTCTCAGGAATGAAGGGAACAAATGGTGATAGTGTCATGCCTTTGTACAATCTTTGTACTTAAATTATATGCAATATATTGAATCCTACTCCATCATTGGAGTCTCTTCTGATCCATAGCTCTCTCTTCGCGGTACACAGTCTTCTGGGGTTCTAGCTAGCTTACCTGAAATTATCCTTTCACAACTTATTACTGGAGCACAGACATCATCGTGGGTGGAGATTTATTTGATTTCTCTGGTGTCATGGGCTTCCTTGCAGTCCTTCTCAAAACATTTATTGGATTGATGTTCAGGTCAGAGAAGACATAGTCTTTGGCTCTGGTGTATTGTGAGCAGGTTTGGCAAGGTCTCACCCGATTAAGGATTAATTTGGATAAATCCCATGTGTCTGGACTGGTCAGTCTGGATGAAGAAGAAAGAGAATTTTAGTTTTACCTGATAATTTTCTTTCCTAGAGGACCCTCCCAAATTACCAGAGTGTTTTGATATTTTTAGCTGTGGGTATGGATGCAGAGCAGAAGTTTGCCTACAGTTCAGATACTTATATATAGTTGGTTGACTGCAGTTGCTTAATTACATAACTTTAGGCTCTCTTGGTTGGGGGAACCTCATGTTGTTTGGTCTTCCCTGGTAAGCTCTTGGGTAGGGGGGGAAATTTTGCAATTTCTTAGTTTGTAAGATTAAATACTGGCAGGCAGAGGTGAGCATAGGATCCTATATAGGGTAATGCTTGCAGACTCGTTCTCGGTCTCCATCTGCTGGTAAAGGAGGATAAACCCATGCATTACATGGGTCTGGCTGGACTTAAGGAAATGAAGTTTTCAGGTAAAACTAAATTTCTCCTTTTTCTGTCATCTCTTAGAGATAAAATGGCAAAAAGCTTAAGGAGTAAATGGAAGAGGAAGATGCGAGCAGAGAAGAGGAAGAAGAAAGCACCAAAAGAACTGGCACGCCTTAAAAATATTCTAGCACAAGGCAATAGCGATGTTTCAATGAGTGATGTTAAAGAGATTGCAACTATTGTGACACCTGAAAAACTCAAAGAAAAAATGGAGGTGGATATGAAAATGCAAGATGGTAAGATTTTTTTTTTTTCACTTTGCTTTTACATTTGAAATGCTGATATATTAGACATCCTTAACAAAAAGTCCAAAGTAACAAAAGGGAGATAATCTGTCAAAAAAAATCCAAATTAATCAACCCCTTTCAAAATATTTAACATAAATACGAATACCAAAAGAATTGCCAAATGTTATTGAAAAAGAACCATCATAATGAGCCTGCTAGGTTATTCTCATTTCAGGAAGAACCTGTGTTTAAGCACTATATATAATTCTAGGTCTTGGCTGATTGTCTACATATAGTCAGTTTTTAGTATTTTATCACTTGCATTTAAAAATAATTCAGATGATGCTTATCCCCTGTATTCTTCTTGTCAACCCTGACACACAACTGTTTGAATTTAAATTCTGTTTCAGGGGAATAGATGAAAAATGTCTTATTTATGGCATCCATTAGTTATTTAGAAACATGAAGGTAGAAAAAGACCGTATGGCCCATCCGTCCAACTAATTTAGCATCACTTCCTTAGAGACCCCCCTGTATTTGTCCCATGCTTTCTTGAAGTCAGATACTATTGTTTCTCTCCCCAACCTCCACTGGGAGGCTGTTCCATGCATCTCTCACCCTCTCTGTAAAGAAATATTCCCTAAGATTACACCTGAATCTATCCCTTTCACCCTCATCTCAGGACTCCTCGTTCTAGAGCCTCATTTCCATTAAAAAAAAGTTCACCCCCGGTGTATGGAAACCTTTGCGATATTTGAATGTCTCTTATCATATCTCTCCTATCTCGCCTTTCCTCTAGGTTATGCATGTTTAGATCTTTAAGTCTATCTCCATATGTTTTAGAACACACACCACTGACCATTTTAGTATCTACACTCTGGACCGATTCCATCCTATTTATATCTTTTTGAAGGTGCAGTCTCCAGGATTGTTTACAGCATTCCAAGTGAGGTCTTACCAGGGACACATACAGGGGCAATATCACCTCCCATTTTCTGCTGACTGTTACTCTCCCTATGCAGCCAAGCATCTTTCTGGCTTTTACTGTCACTTTATCTACCTGTTAGCCACCTTAAGATGACATGGCAAAGACCATTGCCTGTTCATGGAAAGGTGAAGGAAAGGTTCTGCCATATAGATAACTTCAATGTTTGGCTCAAAGCATGGTGTAAGTCAAGTAGTTTTGGTTACATTGGTGGATGGGGCTGTGTATGGAACAGTAAAAGGTTATACTGTAAGGATGGTCTACATTTGACTTTGGCCAGAAAGAGGATGCGAAGTGAGAAATTCAGAGCATATACTGTGAGGCATTTAAACTAGAAGGCAGGGGTGGCTGGTGAAATTGCCATGTCACCTTCCTCCCCCCAGCAAGACAGGAATTGGGAGAAGAAAACAGTCACTCAGCTCAGAATAGCAGAAACGATGACTAAGAAGAGCAGCAATCCTAGGGAGATGAGCTGGAAAGCTATGACCACACATGCTCGTAGTCTGAGCAAAAAAAATCCCAGACCTGCAGGCCTTAATGGTGGAAGCAGTTTTGGACATAGTTGCTGTTTTAAAGAGTCCTGGTTCACGGAGTCTCATGATTGGGATACAGCCATACCGGGCTATAACTTGTTAAGGAAGGAAAGAGAGGACAGAAAAGGGGGAGGAGTAACTCTTTATGTCCAAGCAACTGAACTGCCAGGAATGTGGGGTAGAGAAAAAGCATTATGGGCTGTCCTAAAAATAGATGGTTCATCCATTTTTACTAGAGTGGTTTACAGGCCTCCATCTCAAATGGAAGAAGTAGACAGATCTAGTTGAAGACATCCAAAAGGTGGGAAAGAAGGGGGAAGTGTTGATCCCAGTGGGATCCATCACAGATACCTCTTAAACCAGGAAGCATAAAACATAATTATGCAGAATGCAATCCACAGAGTACAGACACCTCAGCACAACAGAGGCTATTACTTCCCAATATTTCTTCATCTCAAAGAAAGGGGAGCCTCTGTCCAATTTTGGACCTTTGTTCTTTCAAGTATCTCCACAAAGAAAAATTCAAAATGATATCCCTAAAATCCATACTTCCATTCATACAACCTAATGATTTGATGTGTTCCCTGGATCTGAAGGATGCTTACAATCCTATTCAAATCCACCCTTCTTATTGGCGATCCCTGTGTTTCAAAATAGGACCAGATCAATACCAATTCAAGGTACTCCGCTCATTTGCCTCAAGCGTCTTCACAAAGTGCCTAGCGGTGGCTGTGGCTCACCTGCAAAGGAAGGGAATATGAAAATTTCCTTACCTAGACAACTGGCTAATAGTATCTCTGAATTTGGAAAGTCTTCAGATACACCTAACATACAATCCAGTGTCTCAAAAATCTGGGATTTCTAATAAATTACAAATAGTTTACACTTGCTCATTGGTGCAAGAATAAACACACTCCTTTCGAAAACATTCCTTCCCATCAACAGAGCCCAGATGTTACTCTCTCTGTCGTCAACTGCATCAGCAGTCTCACTCAACAGAATGCTGAATACTAGTGTTGCTGGAAACTGGACTACACATGTGTCAAATACAGTCGGGTTAGAAATCCAATTGTCACAATGCAGACATCCCATGTCCACCAGAGTGATAATACAATCCATGAAAATGGAAATGGCATGGTGGCTAAAGTCAACAGTTTTGATCAGTGAAACCCCTTCAGAATCCACCTCATCAACATGAGGATGGTGAGTCCATTTACTCTAGTACAAGACACAGGGCCTATGCTCTCCACAAGAAAGAAACTTCCAGATCAGTCTGCTGGAACTTGGAGTAATAAAAAAAAAAATGCTATTCACACATTCTGTCATATTTCAAAATAAATGTGTGATGATTCACACGAACGATCTAAATAGCCATGTTTTACATAAAACAAGCAATGAGGGTCCGGTTCCTGGATATTATGCGAAGAAGCGGTAAACATCTTGGAATGGGAAGACACACATGCTATCACACTTAAAGCAACCTACTTGCCGGGAATAACGAATACAGAGGCCGACAGACTCAGCAAATCTTCCATCCTCATGCATGGTTCCTTGATCAGAGGATAGCAAATGACGACTTATTTCATCACTGGGGCCTACCATGGATAGTCCTATTTGCAACAGAACACAACAGGAAGGTGAAAAAATTCTGCTCCATTCACCTATTTCCATTCAGGAAATCTCAGGATGCATTCCTGCTCTCCCGGTCAGCGAACCTAGTCCAATTCTACTGATTGCATGAAAAGTCCAAAAGTGCATTCAAGACGGAATGATCCTAATGACACCAGCATGGCCAAGACAACAGTGGTATGCCTATCTAGTACAACTTTCAGTTCAAGCCCCAGTATTCCTAGGCAACAATGCAGATTTCGGAATTCACGAAGGGGGAACTTTACTCCATCCATTACAGTCCTCCCTCTGACGGCATGGATGTTGAATGGAAGGCGTTAAATTTAATTTTTATATCACATTCTATTCAAGATATTTCCACCAGGAATCTTTCCACGCAAGTGGTATAATAACACTATTGACCCTTTCACTTGTACACCTGAGAAATTGTCATAGCTTCACATGTTATATGAAACAGGCCTCGCAACTTCTTCATTAAGAGTGTATCTTAGTGCTATTGCAGCATATCACACTGGAAAAGATGGACTTTCCATTTCCACTCTCCCTCTTATATCCTGTTTCATGAAGATTCGTCTTCGAATTCGACTTCTGGGTACCTTGGGACATTAATGTCATTTAAAGAAAATTTCTAACTTCCCCTTTTGAACCTATGGATTCGGTATCTTTAAAATATCTCACATGGAAGGTTTTATTCCTGGTAACAGTGACATCAACAAGAAAAGTAAGTGAGCTTCAAGCATTGGTCCATTTTTCTTAATACTTACAATTTTACCATGACAAAGTGGAACTTCAAACTCATCCAAAATTTCTGCCAAAGATAAGGCTTATTTGAGGTCAAAAACAAATATTGCCCTACTTACTTTTTTTTCTCTAAACCATACAGTAATAAAAGAGAAAAAAACACTGCACGCTTTGGACTGCAAACAGGCTTTAGCCTATTACAAATGCCAAACCCAGGGTCACAGGCGCACTTCTCAAATATTTGTCCTTTTTATAATCCAAATTCCTTAGGAACAGCACTAACAAAAAGAACCTTGTCTAACTGGATAACCCAGTGTGTTCAATTTTGCTATAATGCAAATTCTACACACTGACAGGACTAATAAGAGCACATCAAGTGAGAGCAGCCACTTCTTCTATTGCCCATCTTCATGAAGGTCCAATTGAGGACATTTGCAAAGCAGCAACATGGTCATCAGTTCATACTTTCATGTTCCACTATTGTCTAGACCAGCTATCAGCCTCTAACAGTTCAGTGGACATAGCAGTCTTAAGATACATGACAGACAGTTGATGGGCTCCACGAGAAGTCCAGGTTGTAAAAAAGAAAAACAGATGCTAGAAGCACATGCCGATCATAACTTCACAGCAACCCTAAGCTTAGGACTCCCAGAAAGCATGGCTATTCAGCCTGCTTATTGACAGAAAAAAAGCAAATTTGCTTACCGTAAACGGTGTTTTCTGAGAGAGGATGATTTAGCCATGCAGCCCCACCCTCCCCCGGACAGCCTTCCATACTTGGCATATACAAGTTGCTTTATTATGAACTAAGGAGAATTGAAGAAACACATGGGAACAGCTGTGCATGCTTGGGAGAGCAAAGCTCTGTAAGCTTGAAAAGATGGCTCCGCCCCGTGCAGTCTGACATCACCCAGAAAGCATGGCTAAATCATCCTATCATCTATGGAAAACACTGTTTACAATAAGCAAACTTGCTTATTTTCTGTTATTCTCCATTCCTTTTTGGATCATTCCTAACATTCTATTTGCTTTTTTGACCACTACCACACACCAATCAGAGGATTTCAACGTATTGTCCACAAGGATTTCAAGGTCCTTTTCCTGGGTATTGACTCCCAATAGAGAACCCAGCATCATGTATCTCTAGTTGGGATTATTTTCCCTATGTGTATTACTCTGCACTTTTCTACAGAAAATATCTGCTGTTGAGTTGCCAGTCTCCTAATCTCATCAGTCCTTATGCTATTTCCTACAATCTGCTGCTGTTTTAGCAAATTTGAATAATTTTGTGTCCCCTGCAAATTTGATCACCTCACTCATGTTTCCCTTTTTGTAAATCAATTATGAATAATCATGCCTAGTACATATAGCTGTACCCCTCCTTCCCTGATTCTACCCTTTGTTGATGTAATATAATGAAATACTGTAAGTTTTTCAATCTGTTGTTTTTCTACTGTTATAGTTCTTCACTCTGTTCTCTCTCTTCCACCCTTCTTTCTCCTTCACCCCTCCCTGTCTCGATCGACTCTCCCGTTCTCGCCTGCTCCAGCCCCCTGTCTCCCTGTTCATTGTAATTCCTCCTTCTCAGAGTTAATTGTAAACTGGCGTGATGTGTCTTACGAACGTTGGTATATTAAAAAGCTATTAAATAAATAAAAATAAATAAATATGTTGAACATCACAGGACCCAAAACCGATCCCTTTGATAGTCTACTAACTATCTATATCCATTTGGAAAACTGCCCACTTAGTTCTACCCTCTGTTTCCGGTCTCTTCACCAGTTATCAATCCATAATAGAACACTACCTCCTATCCCATGACTTTGTAACTTCCTGAGGAGTCTCTCTCATGGGGCTTTTTATCAAAAGCCTTCTGAAATTCCAAATACACTACAACAACTGGATCATCTTCATCTGCATGTTTATTTTCACCTTTAAAAAAAATTCTTAAAGATTGGTATGACAATACTTCCCCTTGCTAAAACCAACTTGACTCTTCCCCATTAGGCCATGTCTGTCTATATGGCCATTGATTTTGTTTTTAAAAATGGCTTCTACTATTTTGCCCAGCACTGAACTTAGGCTCACAGTCTGAAGTTTCCCAGATCACCCCTGGAGCCCTTTTTGAAAATCAATGCCCTGTTGGCCACCTTTCAGTCTTCACCAGTTGTAGCTGTTGTAAATGAAAGGTTACAGATTATTAGTAACAGGATATAAATTTCATATTCCAGTTCTTTTAGATCTCTAGGGTGGATAGTATGTGGTCCAGCTGATTTGTTACTCTTTTTAGTTTCTCTCTCTCTAATCTATTACAGTATCTGTGACAATTGAGGATTTGTTTTAGTTGCTCAATCTCCACCATTAAATGTTTCAGGTGGGGGCTTGTTCCCAACATTCTCCTCCGTAAAGACCAAGGCAAAGAATTAATTCAGTTTTTCTGCTATTTCCTTGTCCTCCCTGAGCACCCCTTTATTGTCCCTCAGTCATCTAGCAGCCCAACTGTTTGTCTCTCGCAGGCTTTTAACTTCAAATGTACTTGAAAAAATGTTTAGTTTTTGCCTCACTTGCAAGCTTCTTCTCAGTCTCTCTTGGCTGGTCTAGCTACTGTTTTACACCTAACTTGCTTATGCTCTTGCCTATTTTCTATCATTTGAATCTTCTTTCCATATAATGCTGTGACCCAGAAGAGGATGTTTCTGGTGGAGAGTAGAGTTAGGGAAGAGGGGGGAAAAACTGCAGTATGAAGTAGGGAGAATTCAGGAGAGAGCAGCAGCATGGAGAGATGGGAAGAGTGAGAGTTAGCAGTACTGGGAAGATGGGAAGGAAGGTAGGTTGGGTGGAGAGCTGTGGCTCAGAGCAGTGGGATTAAAGAAGAATAGAGAGCATCAGGGCCTTGTTGGGGACAGAGAAGATAACAATGATACAGGGAAGCATTTAGAAAGGACATGTGCAATGGGAAAGGAGCTGTTGTAGGGACCAGCAGTACTGGCCTTGGTTCCACACTGCAAACTTGCTGCTACCACACTTAAAACTGCAGCAAAAGAGAAAAGGTGATGAGGAAGTGGGCTATCTGGCAGCGGTCCAGATGGGCACTTGCTAGCTTCCACTCCTCATCTGCTTTGAGTGGTAGTAATATTGATTTTTTAAATTACTAAGCAGTAATTTAGAAGTATTTTGTGTCACAAGAAAAAACTAATATTTGTTACAATTCCAGGACACTTGCAGTCTGGTAGAGAGATCCCTAGTGGCAAAATCATCTTTACAATTCACATTCTTCGCAGAGGGGGTCCCAAGGATTGAAGAGTTACAGAAACTGAATTGCCCTCTCACTACTAGATTATAGTAGCCTTCCCAAAGTACAAAGTATTTTTTATTCTTCTAAAATTATTTTTCTACATACTCTTAGATATTGGAAAGATGGATATTGATAGCAAAAGGAATAAGAAAAGTCTTCTAAATGAGCATGGACAGTACCCAGGATGGATGAATCCACGGCAAAGGAAGAAGCTTAAAGCACAACGGAAAAAGAAAAAAAACAAGCCCAAAGCACTAAAGTAATTAACTTGATGGATTGTGATGAGAGCAAAGACAGAGCTGTTTCTGGGAGAAGGGCCCATGCTCTCTGCAGTAGTCTCGCGCTTCAAAACCCAAATGAAAAAAATGCATCAAAGCAAAGATCTGCTTAGCAATTATTTAATAAAAGCAACTAATGCACATTTATTGATAGCTTTGTTAGGTGCTTGGAGAAGATTTTCTTGCCACCTATTATAGGCTTAAAAATTAGATGTAGTACTGTGTATAACTGTATTCAATAAAGTGTGTACATTTTATTAATTTTCTATGCTTAAGTCTGCAACTCATGTTTTTTCTAAATTGATAACTTTGCTGTCAGAATTTCTTGTGCTAAACATTAAATTTTGTATAATGATGGCATACAACAGTGGGATGTGTACATTATTTTCATAAGATACTGTCAATTGAACATTTAAGTATTAAAATGAATGTGTGAAAAATAATTATACACTAATTGAAATTTCAGCATAAACAGTATATTTCCTTTGAGTAAATGGCACCTTTTTATTCTGGTGTAGCTTTTAGCAGAGTAAATGGAGTAATTCAGATTTCTGTGAGAAAAATAAACATATCAAATAATTATTTCCATTTTAAAGAAGTAATGTTTGTCACTTTTACTTTGTGTAGTTTCCTTAATTGTATTGCTCTAATCTGTTGGGGTAAGACAGACCAGTAAGCTCCTCACCTGATTGTTACCACTTTTGTGAGGGGAATTAGCTATAAAGGTGGCAACAATGTCAAAATATGCAATTGGAACTTGCAAATGAAAGCAAATAATTCTTGGAGATCATAAAATCACCAGGATAGGTAATATTTTATTATAAGGATTATGCATACTACCACGTGCAACACTAATCAGATTGCAAAATATCTAAATTTTGGTATGACATTCAGTAGAGAGAGACTATATAAACAGAAAGCAAGGCTCTGCTACTTATCCTTGCAAGTAATACCACTGGACTTACTGCCAGTTAACCAAACACCACTTTGAGATCAGATTAGTCTGCACCCATACTTCATGATGGTAATGAGGGCAGCTCCTTGAAACTTCATCTTGTTCTCTGTCCTGGATAGAAAGTGTAACTTTCTATCCAGGATGTGTTTTGACTTCATTAAGAGATGTATCTGCCATTGTTTTGGTAAAAGAGGAGAAAATCAGAAGTGTAGCTTTACAGGATCTATAACAGTTTTAGCAAATAATGGGTTCTTGGCTTTTTTTTTTTTTTTTTAAATTAAAGATTTGTATTGAGGGTCAAACAAACAATTAACAAAAAGATTATATATACTGTAAGAACAAATAGCTGACTCATTTTTACATAGGAAAAAATAACCCCTTCTCCCTCCCCCTATGAGCTCATTACCATCATGAGACATTAAACAGTCATCTTTTAACACGATCTAAAATTAAACTTGACGGAGGGATCAATAATAATCAGTTCCAGTCTAAAGTGTCAAAATGATTCAACTAGTGCTGTCTTTCTCCCATTGTAAGTATAGTCCTCCTACTTCTTGAAACCTTAATATTCTCTTATGAAGTTCAGCTGAGATAGCAGCCATTCCACAGTAAGAGTGTACTTAGTGTTGGACACTTTGTAAGGATTGGATTCTATTCGATTTCCAATAGAGTGCTATAGATATTCTAGCTGAGATGAAAACTTGCTGACAAAATTGTGTCAGGTGTTTCGTCAATGTGGGATATTGAGCAGTACCTTCCCATAACTCCACCAGATAAGGAAGAAGGTGCCTGTATATCCACAATCCCTCCAACAAAAGGCTGTGGTAGAGGGATATCTACAATGTAAAGTGTAAGGAGTAAGGTACCATCTAGTATCTTATAACAGTTTTCTTGCAGCGCTGTAGAGCTAGAGCATCTGTGGACCGATTCGTATACCTGGTCCCATGTCTCTGAGGTACAGGTCTGATCCAGATCTGCTTCCCAGGCAGTAACATGTGGGTAGGTTTGCTTAGTGGGTGCATTTAGTATTGTGTATATTTTAGAGATCATACCTCTTTTTCTGTCGGCATCCTCACACTAATGTTCAAACAATGTTTTCCCTCGATTTAAAAAAAAAAGCGTTATCGCAGGCATTCGCAAGAAGTGCCAAATTTGGTAACCAGTCAAAAAGTCATGATTAGGTAAATGGTAAGTTGCCTGCATGTCCTTCCATGTCAGGAGGGAGCCTCCAGTCAGCAAATGCTTCACTCTGGTAAGTCTTCTCTGTTGCCATTCCCTAAAGGATTTGTTAAGTCTTCCTATAGGGAATAAACAATTGTGAAAGAGCTGGGTAAGATACAAGTATTCCCTGCTGCCTACCAGCCGTGTCCACCACCAGTACCATGCCTGCCAAGTGGGTTCTAAAGAGGTTGGTAATTCACTGTTTGAGATCAGGTATTATGTGGCTGTCGGGGCATACCTCCAACAATAGTTTCCTCAAACCCACTGTTTCAGATGAATTTCTTATGCATGTCTGGTATAGCTTTAAGTTGGGCAGCCGCGTAGTACCATTCTAAATTTGGTGCCTACAGCCCACCTCTTTCTGGGTTGATAGAGAAGCTTTCGTGCTACCCATGGGGTTCGTTTCCTCCAAATAAAACAATTTTTTCTGCCAAGCTCAAAGGATTGCAGAGCTAAGAAAAACTGGCAATGTAATAAATAAGTAAAGGAAGCATGTTCATTTTTACAACAGCAATGCGTCCCATCCATGAGAACTGCTCCCTATCTCATTTATTTAAATCCTGCTCTACAGGCCAAGGTTCCATCAAGCCCAGTATCCTGTTTCTAGCGGTGGCCAAGCTAGGTCACAGGTGATAGAACAATTCCCGTATGAAGAAAGGCTAAAGAGGTTAGGGCTCTTGAGCTTGGAAAAGAGATGGCTGAGGGGAAATAAGATGGAGGTCTGTAAAATGAGTGGAATGGAACAAGTAAATGTTAATCAGTTGTTTACTCTTTTGAAAAAGTACAAAGACCAGTGGACACACAATGAAGTAACTGGGTAATACATTTAAAACTAATAAGAGAGACTTTTTTTTTACTCCATGCATAATTAAGCTCTGGAATTTGTTGCGAGAGGATGTGATGAAAGCTATTAGTATAGCTGCATTTAAAAAAGGTTTGGACAAGTTCCTGGAGGAAAAGTCAACAAACAAGGGAGAGTTGCAGAAATCCACTGCTTCTTCTCAGGATAAGCAGCTTGGAATCTATCCCTTGGGATCCTGCCAGGTACTTGTGACCTGACTTGGCCACTGTTGGAGACAGGATACTGGGCTTGATGGACCCTTGGTCTGACCCAGTATGGCAAGCCTTATGTTCTTAAGTTCATAAATATTTAGCATTGCATTTTGTTTCCGGCAGATCTTTTATCCTGTTTGATGCAATGCTCTCTTTAACATATAGTGCCACCCCTCCATCAATTAGATCCCTCCTATCATTTTGATATAATTTGTACCCTGGTATCAGTGTCCCATTGGTTATCCTTCTTCCACCAGGACTCAGATGCCAATTGTATCTACCTCTTCATCCAGTGCTATACAATCTAACTCTCCCTATCTTATTTTTTAGACTTCTAGTATTTGTATATAGACATTTCAAAGTATGTTTCTTGTTTATATTAACAACCTCCTCATCAGTTGACAGGCATAATTTGGAATCTTTCTGCACTTTACTTAAAGGCACCTGATCCCCTTTGGCATTTATTGCAACCTCTTTACTGGGTTGCCCTATTTTTCCTATTCTCTTAGTATCCAAAGCTACATCAATATGAACCATATGCTTATGAGCAACTATCTGCTTTCCCCATCATCTAGTTTAAAAGCTGTGCTATCTCCTTTTTAAAGGTTAGTGCCAGCAGCCTAGTTCCACTCTGGTTAAGGTGGAGCCCATCCTTTCTAAAAAGGCCTCCCCCCTTCCCCAAAATGAAGCCCAATTCGTAACAAAACTAAAACCATCTTCCTTGCACCATTGTCTCATCCACACATTGAGATTTTGGAGCTCTGCCTACCTCTGGGGTCCTGCATGTGCAACAGGGAGCATTTCTGATAATTCTACCTTGGAAGTTCTTCCAGAACCTTCCTCCTGCATTTTCATATTTATTTATTTATTTATTTATTTATTTAAGGCTTTTATATACTGACTTTCTTGATACAGATCAAATCAACTCGGTTTACATCGAACAAAGCAGAACTATAACCAACCATATAACAAGTGACAATTTGAAGGAGCATGAAAGTTACATTCTAACAAGGTAGCCTTAACTGGGAGAAGGAAAAAAGAGGGGGAGAACGAAGATAGTACTTTATTTATTGTATATAGTAATCTATTTACAATGGAGAATGGGAGGGAGGCATGATAATTCTAAATCAGGCTGTTGGGCTATTGGCAGGGAAGGCTCGGCAGAATAGCCATGTCTTCAGTTTCTTTTTAAAAGTTAGAAGACAGGTTTCTTGTCTGAGGTCCGGGGGTATGGCGTTCCAGATGGAGGGTCCAGCGGTAGAGAATGTCCTGTCTCTAATGTTAGCGTGTTGGACAAATTTGATTGGGGGAACATGTAAGGATCCCTTGTATGCATCTCTTAAGGGTCTGGTTGTCTAGTGTAGTTTGAGAGGGTGTAAAAGATCTACAGGAGTCTGATGGTGAATATTTTTGTGGATAATTGTCAGTGTTTTATGAAGGATCCTAAAGTTTACTGGGAGCCAGTGGGAGGTCCTTTAGGATGGGGGAGATATGCGCTCTCCGATTAGTATTTGTTAAAATTCTCGCTGCTGCATTTTGGAGCAATTGGATGGGTTTTATAGTTGAAATCGGTAGACCTTGCAAGATGGAATTGCAGTAGTCTATCTTGGAGAAAAGAATAGCTTGAAGGACGGATCTGAAGTCGTGGTGGAATAGAAGCGGTTTGAGTTTTTTGAGTACTTGTAGCTTATAGAAGCACTCCCTTGTTGTGTGTTTTATAAACTGTTTTAAATTCAAGTGACTATCTATTATAACTCCAAGATCTCGGGCAGGGGATATTTGAATGTTAGAATGTAGTTGGTTATGAAGTGGACTGCCTTCTGGGGTTATTAGCAGTAGTTCAGTCTTGGAAGTGTTGAGTACCAGGTTAATGCTTGAAAGGTGCTGGTTGATCGTTTGTAAATGAGAGTTCCATAATTTGAGTGTAGAGTCCAGTGACCTGGATATAGGGATTAAAATTTGTACATCATCGGCATATATATAGAACTTAAGATTTAGATTTGAGAGAACATGGCAGAGAGGGAGTATGTAGATGTTAAACAAGGTGGGCGATAAGGAGGAACCCTGAGGAACTCCGAATGGGGCATTGGTATGAGAGGATTCCTTGTTATTGATTTTTACCTTATAGCCTCTATTGTTAAGGAAGGAGTTGAACCATCTGAGAACTGATCCAGTGATGCCTATATCTGATAGCCAATTTAGTAGGGTATTGTGATTTACGGTATCGAAGGCTGCGGAGATGTCAAGAAGGGCTAGAAGGAATGATTGACCTTTGTGAAAGCCGATGTGAATTTGATCTAGGAGAGAGATGAGGGTTTCAGTATTGTGTTCTTTTCGGAAGCCATATTGTGAATGGTGTAGAATGTTATGGTCCTCCAGGTAGTCTGAAAGCTGCTTATTTACAATTTTCTCCATGATCTTGGCTATAAATGAGAGATTTGAGATGGGGCGGTAGTTGTTGAGGTCATCTGGATCCAGGTTCGGTTTTTTGAGAATGGGTTTAAGTGTGGCTGATTTGAGAGCGTCTGGGAAAATTCCTTGTGAGAGGGAACAATTGATAATATGGGCTAGATATTTGGAAATGTATTCTGGTATGAGAATCAGGAATTTGGAAGGGATTTGGTCCTGTGGATGGGTCGAAGGTTTCATTTTTTTTTATCAGATTTTCCACCGCTATAGTGTGGGTAGGATCAAAGGATTCCAAACTTATGTCTGTGTTTGGTCGGTGGAGGGTATCCGGAGGTAGTGAATTTGGGTTGGTAGGTAATTTAGCTAGGGTGTTTGAGATTTTATTCTGAAAGAATAAGGCCAGATCATTGGCTTTCGATTGGGCTGTATCGTCTGGAATAGTAGGGGGAGCAGTTTTTGTGAGTTTCGATACATAAGAGAAAAGGGCCTTCGCATCGAAGATCAAATCGTGAATTCGGAGGGCATAGAAATCTCTTTTAGTTTGAAGCGTTGTCTTTCTGTAATGGTGGAGGGCGGCTTTATATATGGTTAGAGAATGGGGGTTGGGGTTCTTTCTCCATTCTTTTTCTTTCCGTCTAAGGTCTTGCTTCAGGGTACGGAGCTCCTTAGAGAACCATGGTTGTTTATTTTTTCGATTAGGGTCTATAGTTTTTTTAGACAGTGGGCATAAACTATTGGCTATCATTTCAGTAATAGTTTGCCAAGAGGTGATAGCGGAATTGGGGTTAGATAGATCCAACTTAGGAAGTTCTTTGATTAGAGAATTGCCGAGGTCTTCTGAAGGACATGGTTTCCTGTAGTGCGATGTGGTCGCCTGACGTGGGGCAGAAAATCCTGTCAATGATTTAAAGGTGGATGTGATCATGAAGTGGTCTGACCATGGAACCGGGAGGCATAAAGGGGGTGTAAGTGGGGTGAGGTTGGAATTTGTAAAGATAAGGTCAAGGGTATGACCTGCTTTATGTGTGGGTTGGTTGATGTGTTGTTTGAAGCCCATGTCTGAAAGGGCTGATAGGAAGGCTTCGCAGTTAGAAGATCGAGGATTGGCATCGATGTGGAAGTTAAAATCTCCAAGGATTATGGCTGGAGAATCTGGATTTACATATTTTGCTATGATTTCCACCATAGGGGAGGCATCTTGTTCTAAAAGTCCAGGTGGGGCGTAAGTGAGGAGGATTTGGAGTGACTTAGGTTTGAAAAAACCTATCTCCAGTTTGGGAGTTGTATTAATAGATTGAAGAGTGATGTTGAGAGATTTTTTTTGCAGCTATGAGGAGACCTCCCCTTTTTCTCTTTTTTCTGGGTAGGGAGAAGATATCATATTCCTGTGTAGGAAGTTGGTTAATTAAGACTGTGTCTGTTGGCTTCAGCCAGGTCTCCGTAATGGCACAAATGTCAGGTTTAGCATCGAGCAGATAGTCGTGAAGGATGTGAGTTTTTTTGGTGATTGACTGAGCATTGAAAAGTGTTAAGGTGAAGAGGGCCAGTCCCAGCAATTGTGTAAAGGGAGAGATCATTACCGGAGTGATATTTCTACGAGTTATTGGTTGATAACGTAGCAAAGGCTTCTTCTTGAAGCAGATGTTGTGGTGCAATGTGTGTATCGGGTATGCAGACAACATTTTGAAATCGTGGGATGAATGGATGAAAGCTGGTGGTGGCTGGATGAATACTGAGGATCCTGGTTAATGGTGTGGATCCTGGAAGAATGCTGAGGATCCTGGAAGAATGCTGGAAGAATGCTGAGGATCCTGGACAAATGCTGGAAGAAAGCTGAGGATCCTGGATGAATGCAGAGGATCCTGGAGAATGCTAGGGAGGGCTCTTCCACCAAATACAGCAAGACTGATCATCACCCATTTAACTGATTCAGACATGACCAACCACGGCACCGTTCTACCTCTTGTTAAACTTCTATCATCCTCTTCTTCTACTCCCAGTTAGAATCATCCCTGTTTTATTGTAACTTTTTATTCTGCGCACTTGTTATAATTTGTTATATTTTGTATTTTATACTCTCATGTTATAGTTATGTACGTTATAATGGATTGCTCACCCCTTGTTTTATGTAAACCGACATGATACGAACCTCCGTGAATGCCGGTATAGAAAAACTCAAATAAATAAATAAATAAATAAATGTGTATGGTGCGCTCTAGTGCGCACGAAGGGGCTGGCCCCTTTGTCGGGCTCCTTAGGCGCGCGATGCCTGGAGTCGTTTCAGCCCTTTAAAGGGCTCTGGGGCGGCGTCGGGGCTTCCGGGGAGGGCTTACCCGTTCCCTTCCCTTTTTTATTCTTTTCGCTTCTGCTGCAGCCGTCCGGATTTAAAGGGTGTGTTTTTTTTATTTTTATTTATTTATTTTTTGTAGTGTCTGATTCGCCTGCCTTGAAGCCTTGCGAGAGGCTATTCACGGTCCACCTCCCCTGGCCCCGATGGGCCGACCAAAGCTGAGGGGGACGCACAGGATGGCGGTGCCGGAGGGAAAGTTCTTCCAGAACCTTCCTCCTGCATTTTCATATGTCATTGGTACCCACATGTACCAAGACAGCCGGCTCCTAAAATCTTATCTATGTAATGTGTGACGTCCATCACCTTCACACCAAGCACGCAAGTTACCAGGTGATCCTCACGTCCTCCAGCCACCCAGCTATCAACTTTCCTAATAACAATCACCAACTGTAACTGCCATCCTAACCCTTCCCTCCTAGGTATTTGCCCCTAGAGACCTATCCTCTGTGTGAGAGGATACTACATCATCTTAAGGGCAGATCCTAGCTACAGGGTTGCTTCCTGCCTCATCAAGCTGATCCTTTTCTTCAGGAGACCTTCAAAGAAGCATAGTGGCTACCAGATTGGAGGTGGGACTTCTCTACTATGTCCCTGAAGGTCTCCTCTCTATACCTCTCTGTCTCCCTTAGTTCCTCCAGGACTGCCACTCTAGCCTCCAGAGATTGGACTCATTATCAAGGCTTGGAGCTCTTTGCCCTTAGTGCACACATATGATCTCTGGTGAACTGGGAGGTAATCATACATGTGCCACTCGGTGCAAAAAACTGGAAAGCCTCCCTCTCGCTGTTGGATTTCTTCCTGCATTATAATTTTGTTGATTTGTTATCGATTTCAAATTTCTAAAGGAGCAGGGATGTAAAATGAATCTAAAGTATTTTTAGTCTGGATTTATTTAATGTGTCTGGCAATGATCTTCAGCACACTACAATTAATCTACCTACATCTTCCTCCTTACCCAACTTATTAACTCTTGTTTTGAATTAGATTCCTTATGTCTAAAATCTGTAACAAATTACTCTTACCAAACACAATTGCCATGTAAAACCAAATAAAGAGTCACGTGATGTGGTGATCTGGGATAGATGTGTCTAACCCAGCTCCAGGTGTCAGTCCCAGGATCTGTCATTTATTAAGGCATCTGACCTCTTTCAGCATCCAAATTATCTCAGTGAGTACTGCCTATGAATATCGATCGTTATATGAATAAATTGCCAGCTACTATGCCTGCCAAACTGGCAGAAAAAGATAAAGAAAAACCTAAGGGGTAGATTTTCAAAAAACACGAATAGGCGTACTTTTGCTGGCGCATCAGGCGCAAGCAAAAGTACGCTGGATTTTAGTAGATACGCGCGGAGCCGCGCGTATCCACTAAAATCCTGGATCGGCGCGCGCAAGGCTATGAATTCTGTATAGCCGGCGCGCGCCGAGCCGCGCAGCCTACCCCCGTTCCCTCCAAGGCCGCTCCCTTACCCCTTACCTTTCTCCGGGGATTTACGCCTCCCGGAGGGAGAAGTAAATCCCCGCGCGCCAGCGGGCCTGTTGCGCGCCGGGACCCGACCTGGGGGCGGGTACGGAGGGCACAGCCGGGTACGGAGGGCACGGCCACGCCCCGGGCCGTAGCCACGCCCCCATACCCACCCCCAAACACTGCCGACACGCCCCCTAAACGCCACGACGACCAGGCCCGCCCCCCTCGGAGAACCCCGGGACTTACGCGAGTCCCGGGGCTCTGCGCGCGCCGGTAGGCCTATGTAAAATAGGCTCACCGGCGCACAGGGCCCTGCTCACCTAAATCCGCCCGGTTTTGGGCGGATTTAGGCGAGCAGGGCTCTGAAAATCCACCCCTAAGTCTGGCGAGGACAAAATGGCTGCCAGTACGGAAAAGGCCGCTTTCGGCCTGTCTGACGAAACGGCGAGTGCGGCATTAACAACGCGGTTACCGCGGCTTTGTCGCATAAACTAGATAAAATTTCGAAGCAACTTAACTTGCAAGCTGCATTTGCGGAATTGTCCCCCTGCATCGACGCTTTGGAACTGTGCGTGGCGACAACTGAGGATGAGGCCCTGTCGGCGGAGCGTAACATCCATAAGATGGAGAAACTAATTTAAGCACAGGATGACTGGATAGACGAACTTGAAAACTGATCGCGACATAATAATTTATGTTTTCTAGGGTTGCCGGAATCAATCCCGGATCAGGATCTTGCAGACCAGCTTTTACAATGGCTCCCTGCTGCTCTTGGTATCCCGGACCAACTAAGCTCCTTAAAAATTGAAAGGGCTCATCGTCTGGGCATGCGATCTGGTCAAAATCAGAAAGCCCGAGTTGTCATCGCTCAAATTTTGGACTATGCTGACCACCACCGCATTTGGTTAGCCTCTCGTAAAATACCAGCATTAAAATACAATAATGAGCAGGTGAAAATATTTCAAGACTTTTCAGCCCCTGTCGCCGCGAAAAGGAAGGAATTTGGGCCAGTGTGCGCTCAACTCGCAGTTAAACAAGTGCGCTTTGCATTACAATACCCGGCTAAACTTCGGGTATGGTACAACGGTCAATTGCAAGCCTTTGAGACTGTACCTGAAGCTCAAAAATACATTCTGGATGCTCTACAGATACCAGCGGAGTGATAACGGGATTACCGTATGTTGCTGCCGTGAATCGCAGAAAGAGGACCGATGATGATCCCTATGTCCACAGTCAGCTTTTAAATTCTTTTCACTTGTGGATGGCTAAGAGTCTACTCGCCGGTGGCTCATGGTTCCGAGGCGGGCTACTCCTGCGGCAATCATGCAGTCGACGGTTGCTGCGGGAGACCAGCATTTGTACCTCAGGGAAGTTCCACTAACATTGTTTGAAGTTTGATACCAGAGATGAACACATTTTCAGGATGTTTTATATTGGACATTTCTTCATTTACTTAACTGGGACTTGTCACCTTGACCACATTATTGACTCCAGCTCTCATTGCTGAGAGCAGAACCAGGGAAATTAATAGTTTACTAAATTATGGTGGTGTTGCTTCTGGTAAGATTGAGCATGCTCTTGACTGTTTATCTCATGACCGGACTGTATTGCTGGGTAGAATGGTTGACATCCTGCAATTTAGTTTTTATGTAACCTCATGGGTCCTCGAGTGAATTATATGACCTGGAATGTGGCAGGCCTGGGTACGCCCCTAAAGAGGGAACAAGTACTAGCGCATTGCCATAAAACCTGGGGAGACTGTGTTTTTACAAGAGACCCATATGCGGGATAGTGAACACCTTAAACTTAAAAACAAAAAAAAGGTATAATCAAGTTTATTTTTCCTCTGGAACTAGTAAACGTAATGGGGTTGCCATCTTAATACAGAAATCGGTCCCTTTTCAATTGGAATCGCAGTGGTCCGACCAAGAGGGAAGAAGCATAGTAATTAAAGGATGTCTGTATGGCGAACCTGTCTTACTCTCTTCTGTGTATGGCCCCAATAAATATAATTACAATTTCTTTTCTCAACTAGTTGCCCACATCTCTGCAACTGGGACTGCCTCAGTAGTCTCAGCAGGAGACTTTAACTGCTTAGCGGACCCAAACCTTGATAAATATTCCAATGCCCAAGTACAGCCTTTGTGCTGTGGGAAGGGAATATCCTTTCTCTGTAACACCTTACAACTTTTAGATGTGTGGTGGGTGCTCCACCCTTCGGAGAGAGATTATACACATTATGCAAGAGCACATCCGGCCAAATCTAGAATTGACTATATTCTTATATCCAAATCTTTATTCACATTAGTAGACAAAGACTGGCAACCTAGTTATCTCTGATCATTGCCCGGTTGTTTGTATTATGGGGGATATGACAAAGTTACCTTTGTTTCAATGGAGAATGCCTGAAGGGTTAGCCACAGACCCTGAATTTGGGGAGTTTCTTGGGAAGAGGTGGTGACAGTATGTGGAATTTAATTCGCAGCACAAAGACACCCCAGTCCTTTTTTGGGAGTTCAGTCCAATAATTTCCGAAACTGTTGAGAACTGGAGCTGCTGTGCCTGAGGGAAAATATGCAGCCCCACCCCAAAACTTCCCTATGCAACTACTGGAGGGAAGAGAATGTTAAAGAGCCTGGCATGCTTATTTTTGGCACAAAGCAGCAATAAAATGGCTGCTGATCTGGCCAAAAAAAAAAAAAAAGTGTGCTATTCAAACCCTATTCTATGTGTACTATAGCACTGCCTTCCACCATAGGAGCCAGGGCTCAATCTAGGGAACCTGCCAGTTTTGCTCTTGGCAGGATGTGGACCTGTTACAATTCACAAGCCAGGCAAAATGTACCCACTGACACACAAGAAAATTATTCCTTACCTGCTAATTTTCGTTCCTGTAGTACCATGGATCATTCCAGACTGTGGTTATGTTCCCTGTCCAGCAGATGGAGTTAGAACCAAAAATTCCCAGGGGAGGACCTCTATAGCCACACCTCCTTTGCCTCAATCCTCAGTAATTGGACTAGCAAAGCCAAGACGAGAAGAGACAGAACCAGAGGGATCAATTAATCTCAAAAATAGAGAAAAAAAAACAGCAGTAAGTGACAGCACGTAACTTGTACTCAAAAAACTGTAACTGAGAACTTGCAAACAGCACTGTGTTCAAAGACACAGCTCACAATAACTAGAGATACAGAGTGAAAATATTGTGAAGACAGGAAAGCAGGGATGGCCCACAAAGAACCCCCAAAACCAGGGAGGGGTCTGGAATGATCCATGGTACTACAGGAACGAAAATTAGCAGGTAAGGAATAATTTTCTTTTCCCTGTATGTACCAGGATCATTCCCGACTGTGGGATGTACCAAAGCTTCCCCATTATGGGTGGGTCACGGACAGCCCTGCCCGTATGACCCTGTCTCCAAGCTGACCGTGAGACGGCGTGCGAATGTCTAGACGATAATGTCTTGCGAAAGTGTGGCGACACTTCCATGTGGCCGCCCTACAAATTTCTTGAGAAGAAACTGCAGAACTTTCTGCCCACGACGTCGCTTGAGCGCGTAGAGAATGCACCTTAACAGCTAAAGGTGGAGACTTACCCACTCCGATGTATGCAGCTATAATCGCTTTCAGCCAGCGAGCGATTGATTGTTTGTATGCCATGCAACCCTTCCTGGGTCCCGACCAAAGGACAAACAAATGATCGGAGAGTCGAAATTCATTAGTGACCTCCAAATAATGTATCAAAGAACGTCGGACATCCAACCGACACAGGTCAGAAGAATCAGAGGATACAAATGACGGAAGCTCTATCGATTGGTTGAGATGGAAAGTCGAGACCACCTTCGGCAGAAAATATGGAACTGTCCGCAGGGATACTCCCCCTGGCGTGAAACGAAGGTATGGCTCCCAACATGATAGAGCTTGTAGTTCAGAGATCCGACGTGCTGAGCTGATCGCCACCAGGAAAATGGTCTTAAGGGTGACATCCTTGAGTGTGGCCGAACTCAGAGGCTCAAAAGGCGGTGCACATAGAGCCCGGAGTACCAAATTGAGATTCCATGAAGGACAAGGCGGTCTAATGGGAGGTTTCAAGTGTTTTACCCCCTTTAGAAAACATAGAATATCCGGATGTGAGGCCAGGAGCTCCCTGTCATTACTCCGTAGGAAAGCTCCCAAAGCTGCTACCTGAACACGAAGAGAATTATAGGCCAGGCCCAAATCCAGACCCGCCTGTAGGAAGGAAAGCACATGCGCTACTGAGGCCTGCGTTGGCAGAATCGTCTTTGACTCACACCATTCCTCAAAAACCTTCCATACTCTGACATAGGTAACAGACGTGGAAGTCTTCCTAGCTTTCAGGAGCGTCGAGATGACAGACTCTGGATATCCGCGCCTTAATTGGCACCTCTCAAAAGCCAGGCCGCAAGACAAAAGCGATCTGCCTTCTGAAAAATATTGGCCCTTGGCGAAGGAGACGTGATAGGTGACTGAGTCGAAGCGGGCCTTCCACTGCCAGATTGAGAAGATCTGCAAACCATGGAAGTCGAGGCCACTCTGGTGCAACTAGGATCACCGGACCTTGAAACGTCTCTATCCATCAGATGACCTTGACCACTAGAGGCCACGGAGGAAAGACATACAGAAGACACTGTCGAGGCCAGGGAGGAACTAGTGCGTCGACTCCTTCCGCGCCGTGCTCTCGCCTGCGGCTGAAGAAACGGGCGGCCTTTGCATTTGTCGCGGTTGCCATTAGATCCACATGGGGTATCCCCCAACGCTGTATTATCCTCCGCATTGCGTCTTCTGAGAGTTCCCACTCTCCTGGATTCAGGTGTTGCCGGCTGAGAAAATCTGCCTGCTCGTTGTCCACGCCCGCTATGTGTGAAGCCGCTAGACGCTGCAAGTGTAGCTCCGCCCACACCATCAAGTCGGTCTCCAAGGAGACTAGATGGCTTCTGGTGTCCCCTTGGCGATTGATATACGCCATGGTGGTCGCATTGTCCGAGAGAATCCGAACCGCTCGACTGCGTACCAGTGGGTAGAACTCCTGCAGTGCTAGAAGGACTGCCCTGGTCTCCAGCCGATTGATGGGTCAAGTGGACTGATCTACCGTCCATCGGCCTTGGAGAGACCTGTCTTGACAAACCGCCCCCAGCTGGTGAGGCTGGCATCCGTGGTGACGACCACCCAATTCGGGTTCTGCAGAGACACTCCCTGAGCTAATCGTTGAGGGTCCAGCCATCACTGTAGACTGCTCAAGACACTCGGAATGGGCAGCACTGCCTGAAAATCTCTCGACACCGGGTTCCATCACGAAAGTAGGGACCTCTGGAGAGGTCGGAGATGAGCGAAGGCCCACGGTACCAAATCAATGGTTGAAGCCATGGTTCCCAGTACCTGAAGATAGTCCCATGCCGTGGGAGTGACGAGAGCCATAAAACCGGTTACTTGAGCGCGTAGAGCCCGAGCTCTGTCCGGGTGCAGAAACACCTTGGCCTGGTTGATGTCGAAGTGTGCTCCCAGAAAATCCAGCGATTGGGACGGTATCAGTTTGCTCTTTGAGAAATTGACGATCTATCCCAGAGATTGAAGAAGCTGTACCACTCTGTTGACAGCACGATAGCCCTGCGCCCTCGACTTCGCTCGAATGAGCCAGTCGTCTAGATAGGGATGTACTAGGATACCCTCCCTGCGCAGCGCCGCCGCTACCACCACCATGATTTTGGTGAAGACTCACGGAGCCGTTGCCAGGCCAAAGGGGAGAGCACGAAACTGAAAATGTTGTCCCAAAATCTTGAAGCGTAAGAAGCGCTGATGATGGTGATGGATCGGGATGTGAAGGTATGCTTCTGTAAGGTCCAACGAGGCCAAGAATTCTCCCGGATGCACAGCTGCTAACACTGACCGGAGCGTTTCCATATGAAAACGAGGAACTCTGAGACACTAGTTGACCGACTTGAGATCCAGGATAGGTCGAAACGTGCCCTCCTTTTTGGGAACCACAAAGTAGACCGAATAATGTCCTCTTCCCAGTTCGGAGGCCGCTACCGGGACTATCGCCCCCAGCTGTAGCAGACGATTGAGAGTGTGTCGAACTGCTAATTGAGGCGGGAACCGCAAGGAGAAAACAGAAAACGGTCTCGGGGTTCGTGTACAAAATCTAATACGTAGCCTTGACTTAAGATGTCCAGCACCCATTGATCCGACGTAATTTGGACCCACTCTTTGTAGAAGAGAGTAAGGCGACCCCCCAGGTGGGGGATCCCCTCGTGGGACCCTCTGGCATCATTGTGAAGCTTTTGAGGAGACACCTGCCCCTTGAGTATCCTTACCGTGGCGGCGTCCACGAAAGGACCGGTTCCAGGTGTGTGATCATGTAGAAGGCGCTCGAGGTGTTTGCTGTCTGGCAGGACGCGACCTCCGTTGATTCCGGTACCTGTTCCTGGAGGAATAAAAAGATCTAGAAGAACGTGGACGATCTTCTGGTAGCTTGTGCACCGCATTCTCATTAAGAGATTTGATGATCTGATCCAAATCTTCCCCAAACAGGCATCTGCCCTTGAAAGGAAGAGAACTCAGGCGCGTCTTGGACGAAGCATCTGCCGCCCAGTTGCGAAGCCACAAAAGACGGCGAGCGGACACCGCCGCCACCATGGATCGAGCGAGAACCCTTAACAGATCATAAAAAGCATCAGCTCCATAGGCAACCACCGCTTCAAGTCTATCAGCCTGAATAGTCTCTGCCTGTGGCAAAGATTGGGATGTGAGAAACTGCTGTACCCAACGCAGAGCTGCTCGCTGTGCTAGGGAACTGCAGATAGCAGCCCTCATCCCCAACGCTGAGACCTTGAAGATATGCTTGAGGTACGCCTCGAGCTTGCTATCCTGGACACCCTTCAACGCCGTCCCACCCGTGACCGGGATGGTGGTATGCTTCGTGACCGTGGATATCGCCAGTATCCCACTCCCTTGAAATCAATTGCAAGATATTGTGATGCATGGGAAAAGCTTTCGCTAGGGGTCGCAAGCCCGCTAGCAGAGGGTCCCCTTTCTTAATCTTCGGATCCTGAGCCACAGGATCCGGAGGAGGGTCGATATCCATTTCCTGCAGGATGTGGGGAATGAGATCATCCAACTCCGCTGCTTGAAAAATGCGGAAAACCCTCGGGTCGACACCCTCTACCTGGGCCGCCAGGGAGGGATCATCCGCATCTGGGTCCTGCCATGAATCCCCCGACGGTTGCTGCAGCGGTGTAGGGACCACGGGAGGGGGCCAAGCGGACCCCGCACCCCCTGTGGGCAAAGAAACCTTCCTTAAGGGAGGGTCTGCCGTCGAAAGCTGGGTCAAGCAAGTCAGTTTGGGAGGAGGGGGACCCCAATTTCCAAGATTTGGATCCCTGCTCTGTAAAAATGCCTTGTGCATTAAAACGACGAATTCTGTCGAAAAAGCAGGAAGTGCCGATGAAGGGCCCCCCCCCCCGAGGTGTCGTCCCCTTGCCTGCCCTGGTCCGTTGCGCTCAGAAACCCCATACTGTGAGAGGAAACCTGGAGCGCAGCGTCAACGTCCTCCTCAGAGAGAGCTGCCTCCGAGTCAGCTAACAAAATGGCCGCCGTTCCCGTGCTGAGGGGAAACTGGGCATGCTGCTTCCTGCCGGCGCGGTCCGACTCTCCTCCAAGCTGCCCACCAGGTAAGCTATACTCCCCCCTCAGGAAAAGCTGAAGAAAATCCCTCAGAGGGCTGCTGAACCCCTTGCCGAGCTCTGGAGCCGTTAGGCGATCTCTGCATCGCGGCGGGAGGGAGGGGGAGGGGGTGGCTGCGGCGCGCGGCAACAACTGAAGCGGCGAAGCAATAGAGCTATCCGGCCTCCGGACCCCTCACCGTCCCCAAGAGACCGTCGGGGAAAGCGCCGTCCCGACGGTAAGCAGCTCCGGGGAATGTGTCGTCGCAGAGCTGCAGGGCGGGACTCCAATCACTCCCCGAAGGGGAGGAGGGGAAAATTACAAACTCCGGGGCTAGGGGGGGGGAGTGGTCCGCACTACCAACTTCAACCCTCACAAATTCCTGTTCCTCCCAACGACTGTAAATAAAATAAAAACACTTACCACACTGTAGCCAGGCAAGGAAGAGGAAAAACAAAGAGAAAAATAAAGTGACAGGCAAAAAACACAGCCTGTCAGCAAGTTCCTGACTAGAAAACAGTGTCTCTCTTTGAACGGAGTGGTCCTGTCAGAACACTACAGAACCTATCCCTTAGAAGAAAACCTTTATCTAATATTATGTAATTGATCCCTCAAAGAGAAAATAAAACTAGAAAAGTGCTGGGGACCACAGTGTCCCCTGCTCAATCTGCTGGAGTTAGAACTATACTGAGGATTGAGGCAAGGGAGGCATGGCTATATAGGTCCTCCCCTGGGAATTTTTGGTTCTAACTCCATCTGCTAGACAGGAAACATAACCACAGTCTGGAATGATCCTGGTACGTACAGGGAATGAACAGTTGCCCTGGAGATGGTTTGCCTAGTATCTGTTACAGATTCCTAGGCAGCAAAAGGTGGCAGTATTTAACATTTTCAATGGTTAGGGGGTACTCGCTACTTAAAAGTTAAACACTGTTGGAGGTGGAGATGAGAGGGAATGCTGAGAGTGGAGCACAAAATAATACCTGAAGCTTATTTCCTCATTCGAACTGTTCAGCCCTGTTTCGAGCAGGGGACGACAGAGGGACTTCCGTGTGCTGACGTCACGGGGGCAGAGCCTCCCACCGAATAAGAACTGACGCCCTGCGGCGCATCGCCGCCGAAGCCGGGCATGTGCGGCTTTGCTTTGTTGGAACAGCTACGAAATTCTTCTGAAATTAAGGTAATTACCTAAAAATATTTTTCTAACTTCACGGGATCCAGCTACTCTCTCTCTACTGCCTCCACTCATAAGGTTATTAGATTTGATGAGTAAAGCGTTTGAAGGACAAGTACAGAGGAACTTTAGTTGATTTTATAAAAATGTAATGCCACACACAAAACGAAAGGCAAAGATTAGGGAGATGACTTCATCTTCTCCTAAGTCTATTGCCTTACCGCCTCGGATACCTGCCTTCTTTTCTCCTGTAACAGGTACAGAACCTGTGATACAGGTCGCTGGAGGAGGCATTGAGCAGTTGTCCTCCTCCCTGACTGAGACATCACTTAGTCCCGGTGCCCCTAGTACCCCTCCTCCACCGATGCAAATTTCTGAACTGTTAAAACCTCAGCATGTTCTCCAAGAGATGGGGGAAGGAACTTCAGCCACAGGGGGGAAAAGTGAACCAAGAAACCCCAAGGGTTCTATATTGACTAAATAAACCAGTAGAAATTACCATGGACACACTATGGGACACTATAAAGGCACTGGAGGTAGCTGTGGTTAATCTTACCAAAATCACGACAGACTCCAATGATTTGAGAATTTGGAAAGATTTACGCAAAATACGGATATCAAAATTCAACAAGTTGATAAGAGACTTGGTAATTTAGAAGTCTGGCAACAGAAATTTGCACGAGCAGAGATAATATATGATAGGAAGTTAGACGTTTTGGAGAATACTTTTAAATATTTGAATTTAAGAATAAACTTCCCAAAACTTGATGTAGTATCACGTATGAGATGTTTAAGGAATACCTCGTAGAAATTCTGAAGATTCCCTTAGCTACCATACCTACAGTATCAAAAATTTACTATGTAACCCCTAGGAGAACATCAGCTGTAACTAATACCGAAGCCCAAAATACCTTGAATCTAACTGAGATAGTGTCAAATGTAGATACTGTGATTACAAATAGATCAGTTTTACATGTCTTCTTTTCGTTTGCCATGGATAGAGATTTTATTTTTAGATCTTTTATGAAAAATAGATTACTTCTCTTCCATGGAAGTAGAACCTGGATTTATCTGGATTTGTCAAAACAAACCCAAGATAAGAGGAAAAGGTTTTTGGGACTTAGAGTAGAGGAAGAGGCAATAGGTGGTTAAATGCTTTTGAAGTTTCCTTGTAAGTGTGAAATAATATTACAGCAGAAAAAATTTGTCTTCTTTGAAGTTTCACAGCTTAGGGTTTTCTTAGATTCACATCCCCGAGGAAGTGTGACTGAAGTACTTGAGACGAAATAAGTACTTGTACAACTCAGTTTCAGTTGTTTATGATTCCTGTTATTGCTCTACTATATATAACCTTAAGAGAATTACTTTATTTTGATTAATATGAGTACTTGGAAATTGAGTTAAATTCAGATGTATTGTTATGATTGATTAACTGGTTGTTTTTCTTTGTACTCATTGCCTAAAGTTTAAAAATTGTATATTATTGAAATGCATAAATAAAAATTTTAAAAAAAAGTAAAAAAAAAAGTTACACTGTTCTACACAATGTGGTCTGTTTAAAAATTCCAATTTAAAAGTATGCCTGGTATCATTTAACTGTACAAATCTAGCAACACATTAGGTGCATGCATGTATTCCGTGTCTAACTACAGTAGAATTACAATTGTCTTTAGACTGAACATCCAGATAAGATTTTTATTAGCCCACAGATTAAACATTATGGTTTTCTATTTAGAAGAATGTATTTGGTCTCTTGGTGGTGAAACGTGGTTTGTGCTGTCGTCGCAAAACTCTGTGGGGCAGAGGGAACTTGATTTTGGAGTCCTGTAACAAAAAAAAAAAAAAAAAGTGTTTAAAAACGAGTTCTGCAAAATCCTAAAGAATAGACTAAGGAAAGGCCTTTACAAAAGAATTGTGCAGATCAAGGACAGAACCATCCCCACCTCCCCAGAGCAGAAGTAAACACACCCTTAGCATAATCACCTGAAGTGCACTACCATATTCTGATCTTCTATAGCAGGTGAAAGCACTGGCAAGTTTAAAGTCCCATTTTTATTATTTAGAATCTGATTGTAAAAAAACATGTTTCCACATGCTTCTTGATACAAGGTTCTTAGTAAAATTACTTTCAGCAACTGAAAATTTCCATACAAACCCTTTTCTGAAAGTAGCAATGAAGCAGGTAGCTAACATGTTTTAGACATTGCATCCTAGAATAAGCATATCAAAACCTGGCTGTTCAACCAAGCATTCTCTTAACCCACTCATGTATATACAAGACATGTATATAAATTGTACTCTCCCTGTTCATTATTAGTTTTTATCCAAGTTAAATCACCCTGTTCTATGTAAGACATTATAAACTATTCTTTATATTGTCATTGCAATTGTTGAAATGTGAACCGAAGTGATTAGTAACTTTGTTACCTGAACTGCGGTATATAAAACTGTTAAATAAATAAAATATCAGCTCTAGGCATAATGCACACTGGGCAAAATACAGGTTTTACATTTGTTACTGCATTACCATTAGGAGTCAGATGCATTATAGCATTTCTCAAGATTAAGTCATATGAAAAAAAAAAGTGTATTGTGCAATATCAAGCTGACCCTCTCCTTCAGCAATTTGAAAGCAAATTTCATGGAGAAACATATACTAGTATCAAATGACGACTATGACCCAATCAAATCTATATAAAACCACCAACTAGAAAGGGTCTGATATAAAAAAATACATTTTTGATACCAGTAGGAAATTTATACTAGACCAAATAACTCATTAATTCTAGGATTCAAGCTATTACAATTATATAGGGATGAAGAAAAAATTTTATTTTTTCTAAATAACTTGATATGCAACAAGGTAGATTTCAAGGCCCAAAACCTAACAGCCTATATTTTATTTTACATCCTAGACCACCATAAAAAGTTTACTAGGTCACACTCCTGTTACTGGCTCTGAGGAGAGAGAGGGGGGAAAAAAAAAAAAAAGTTGACAATGCAGAGATTTCTCTTACATGGAACTGCTTCACTGCAGGTCTTCGGCACTTGCTTGCTGCAATCTCTTCAACTTTCATAATCTGAATAGAGTGGGCTCTGGCACGATGACGAGCACCCATATCACGGTCTGCAACAAATGCATTGTACATTCTTAGCATTAGCACAGTCTCGATGCCATTCTAGCTCTTTATGGTCTTGTTAAATCATTGGGGGAAGAGAATATGCCAAATGTTCGTTACTACTACAAAAGAACCCTGGGAAATACGTTTGACTGATGGAATTGGCTTTAGTTTAACTATTTGGAGAAACCTCTCTGTAAATTTATGTAATTTAAGAAAATTTGTTTGATATTGTTTAATCTATTGTATACTTAGAAAGATTTTTAAATAAAGAACCCTATAAAAATCTTACCATAGGAGGCTATAATTTTGAAAATTAAAAAACAAAAATCCTCTAAATATAGTTTTCAATTACAGAAAAAGATGCACACATTTTTCATTTTAATAGTGTATGTAATTGATTCCAATACAACAGCTGGATCTGGCTTATGGCAACATAAGAAAGCAGCCCCCTCCCACAGTGGAGCTGCTGTAATGTCACTATAGGAACTTCATGATTGCTATAACATTAAGACAGTGTTTCCCAATCAGTTTGTGTGGCACACTAGTGTGATACAACTGCAGGTTTGTTTTTTTTTCATTTCCCTCCTGGCCTGCAGGAGGGAACCCCAGCCAGCAGGGTTGGGAAGGGCTGGAGATCAGTACTTACTGTATCTGCAGCTGTTTCCCCCTGTGCTGGCTAACCTCTAATAGAAACTGAACAGGTCCTGTAGTCTTGCCAGACCTGCTGGCCCTGTACAGTTCAGAAAGGAGGGGGAAGCTGACAGAGAAAGAGCAGCACCAAGACTGCTACTTAGACTTCTGATGGCTCCGGATTGTTTGGAGGGGGGGGAAAACGACGACAGCTGAATTTGCCACAGGATGTGGGGGGAGGAGGAGGAGATGGGAGGTAATAATGATGCTGGGGTAGGGAAGAGGGAAAGGGATGGGAAAGGTGATGCCAGGGGTGATGGAGAAATTACTTATGTGAATTTCGTTTCCTTAGTTTAGACCGACAGACTTAGGACCAGTGGACTGGACAGAGGGCAGCCTCCCAAACAGGGCGGGAGGCTGCCCTTGGCCCAGTCAACACTGCACATGCAAAGGCTGCATCCTCCTGGACCTGCACACAACCAGACGATAAAACCTGGAAAATGTATGCCAGGAGGACCTGGCTGCAGCACGTCAGATCTCAATGAGAGACAACAAATGAACCTCTGCTCATGACACTGCCTGAGCCCTAGTGGAATGAACCTTAACCTGAGCAGGCAACGGCTTCTCAGCATCCACATACGCAGTCATTACTACTTCCTTAATCCAGCGAGCTATGGTAGCCCGCTAAGCAGGTTCACCCTGCTTCCTTCCACTATGAAGGACAAACAGGCGATCTGACTTTCAAAAAGGTTCAAGAAACCTCCAGATACTGGACAAGTCACTGACATCCAGGGCACGCAAAAGGTGAAACTCCACCGCGTCCCTGACTTTATCCAGAAACAGCAAAGAAATGAACTGATTCAGATGAAACTCAGACCACTTTAGGCAAGAAGGAACGGCTCCCGGCAAGACAATGCCTGCAATTCTGAAACGCGACAGGCAGAACATATAGCCACCAGGAACGCTGACTTCAGGGTCAACCACCATAAGGAAAGGCTGCGCAGCGGTCGAAACATAGGGCCCGCTAAAATCCAGCGCCAAGACTCCACAACAGAACCAGCAACCACAAGGGAGGCCAAAGGTGCTTTATCCCTTTCAAGAAACCTGCCACATCAGGATGGGACGACAAGGAGACACCATTCACTGTACCTCTGAAACATGTAAGAGCCATCTGAACCTTCAAGGAATTAAGGGCCAATCCTTTATTCAAGCCCTCCTGTAAAAGATCCAAAAGAAGCGGGATCTTAACCAAATGAGGAAGAACACTGCACTCCTCGCACCAAGCCTCAAACACTCTCCAAACCTGCACATACATCAGAGAAGTAGAGAACTTCCAAGCGTGGCATAAGGTTGCAAGATTGATAAACCATCAGTGTGAGTCTTTGCACAGGGAAAGGAAAAAATGTAATAAACATAAAAACAGAAGTAAGGAAAATTATATCTTCCTCTTTGGAATCCTAAATGGAAACAAACTAGCTTATAAACAGAATATTTTAAGTCACAGATAGGGTTTATAGTGAAGGGGCCAAGATAAGAAGAAAAGAACAATGAGCAATTAATATGCCGAAAGATATAGTAATAGAATTTTGCAGATCCCTATGACAGTGCTCCTCATATGTAAGGTATGTATTTGTTTCAAGGAGAACAATCTCATAATAAACATCACAGGCTGCACTTTGGCAATCACCGCAGAAGAATAACCACATTTCAGCAGGCGAGCCCTCTCAAGGGCCAAACCATAAGACAGAATAGAGCCAGATCCTCATGAAGAATCGACCCCTGCTGCAAAAGATCCATGTGCAGCGGAAAACGAAGAGGGGTTTCTGTCAGAAGCCTCCACAGATTCACATACCAAGGACGCCTGGGCCAATCTGGAGCCACTGGGAGTACTAACCCCCTGTGGACTTCCAATCCTGCGAATAATCCTGCCCACCAAAAGGCCCACAACTGCCAGTAATCAAAATGGCGCCAACGGCGCTTTGCCCTTACTATGTCACTGGGGTCGACCAATGCCAACGGTAGCCCCTGTGACATAGTAAGGGCAAAGGGCCGTCTGTGCCATTTTGATTACTGGCAGCCGCTGGCCTTTTGCCCTTACTATGTCACAGAGACTACCGCTGCCATTGGTCGACCCCAGTGACATAGTGAGGGCAAAGGGCTGTCGGCGCCATTTTGATTGCTGGCAGCCGACGACCCAAGTCCAGGAGATCGCTCCCAGACCGCTCCTGGACCCCCACTGGACCACCAGGGACTTATGGCAGGTCTTGGGGGGGTCAGGAGGGTGGGGGGTTGTATTTAATTAATTTGGCAGGTCTTGGGGGGGGTTTCCCACAGAATTAGAAAGAAAAGTTTTCTGATCTGGGGAGTGGACCGAAATGGCCCTCCCCAGACCCGAAAACAAAATGGGGAGAAAAAAAAAAAAAAGTGTTATGCACTCCCCTAATTTGCTCCATAAGACGCACAGACGCCCGAGAACAGAGCCGGTTTAGCACAAATTTATTTATTTTTTTAAATTTCCCCCTCTGAATCCTAGGTGCGTCTTATAGTCAGGTGAGTCTTATGGAGCGAAAAATACGGTAATATCAAACCAAATTTCAAATACATACTTGCAGGTGTTCAAAATTTGAGTACGATAATGAAACTTTACAAAAGCAAACAAAAACCAGGGTTACAAAGTGTCAGAACATTGATGCTATCTTAAGAAAATGCATTTCCTTACAGCACTGTGTCACAGCACCAGCAGTGGTGAGGTCTCTGTACTCCCTGTACATATTGTGGGTTCCACTGCGAGAATCATAGCGCAACCAGATTCCAAAGTTCTTCACCTTCAGTGGAGACTTCTCATACACCTATACAACATGGGGAAAAAAAGCAAAGTGAACTGACAAATCAGAAGAGAGTTTGCGCTAAGATTCAATTATCACAATAACAAAAATTTAAAATACAATAGTTTGGTTGTGGTTTTATTCCACCAGAATAGGTAAATATAAAATGGAGAAAAATAAAAAAAGCAGATGGACTGCTCCTGCAATGTGACCTTATCAATATAATATAAATTGCCATTTTAAGCAACTCACCTTCTCCCTATGCCAAAAATAAGGCTGAAATACTCCAAGCAGTACATACTAGCCAGGCAACATTTAGTGCAGAGACAGAATTTTTAATCAGCTTATGGCACAACTATTTTCATAAAACATGATCACAATTAAATCCTGGATAAGGTGTATGCTAGTGACAAAACAAATGCATCCAACAGATTAAATACAAAATAGCTGCAAAAGCACATACGATATCAAACTAAGGATGTGAGCATCCAAGTCTGCAAAGTAAAAACTTTCAGAAATTTTAATTCTACAGCAGTTTCCTTCCAATGGCTTTTCCCAACTTGTCTTTAGATGCGCGTTTTCCACACTTTCAGCTCAATTTCTTATATTTGCTTTTATTTTATACTCTTAAGACACAGACCCCCAGGTTCCTGTGGCAGCTCAAGGATAGTCAGCTGCAAGAGTAAAACTCGTGTGGCAAATGTGGTACCTTTAAACAGACTTGCATATTAAAATGTGTGTTTTTTACTTTTGTGCCGATGCAGTAAAGTTTGTGGGAGAGCCGGCGCTCCAAGGAGAGTGCCAGCTCTCTCGACGTGCGCCCAGGCCACTCTCCTGGGTGCACGATTCACTATGCAAATGAGGGCCCGCTCTAAAAAGGAGGTGCTAGGGACACTAGCGCGTCCTTAGCGCTTTATTGGCAGAAGCGGCAGCTGTCAGCGGGTTTGACAGCCGACGCTTTTATTTTTGGGGCCTCTGACTTAATATCATAGTCGATATTAGCGATATTAAGTCGGAGGTTGTACAGAAAAGCAGTTTTTTCTGCTTTTCTGTACACTTTTCCCAGTGCCAGCCGAAATTAACGCCAGCCTTTGGGTAGGCGTTAATTTCAGAGAGTAAAATGTGCAGCTTGGCTGCACATTTTACTTTCTGTATGGCATGGGAATAACTAATAGGCTCATCAACATGCATCTGCATGTTGCGGGTGCTATTAGTTTCGAGGGGGGTTGGCCATGCGTTGTCCATGCGCTATTACCCCTTACTGTATAAGAGGTAAAAATAGCGCGTCGAAAATGCGTGGCCAAACGGGGGCCAACGGTGCTCTCGACTGAGCGCACCATACTGCATCGGCCAGTTTGTAAGTAATTTCCTGACAGTTTTGTGTATCCAGATAATGTGTTTTGGGGTTTAATATTCTGGTTTAGAAGGAATAGGGATAGTTTAAATTGGTGCTGGGAAGGATCGGGAATGGGAGAGAAGATCCCCTTATATATACTTACCCCACCTCTTAGTCACAAATAAACAGCAGTAATTTCTATGTAAGACACCTAGCCACAGCCTCTCACTCCCCATCCCTAAATGTCTTGCTCTCACAATCTCACCTATTTTCTCCCACTGTCTAGAGTTCAAACTGCAAAACACTATTTCCACCCTTCCATTTTGAACCCCCCCTCACTCCTTTTCTCATTACACCTCCTTCACTACCCCATCAACAAAAATAAGAACGTAAGTGCCCTGCTGAATCAGACCAAGTTCCAAAGAGCCTAGCATTCTATGTCAGAGTCACATGTACCGTTAGATCCCCAAAAGATGATTTCCAGGGATAAGCGCTGGCTTTCCAAGTCTACCTGGCTAATAACAAGGTCCTTTGGGAACTTGTCCAGTCTTCTTTGGAACCCCTACTGTGTCAGTTGCCTTGACCTCATTCTCTGGAAACAGATTCTATGATTTTATTGTGCGTGGAGTAAAAAAAAAAAAAAAAAAGTTACTTCCTATTGTTTTAGATCTGCCAGTTGCTAGTTTCATGGTGTGTCCCCTAGTCCTAGTGTTTGAAAGGGTAAATAACCGTTTCCTGTTTACCCATTCCACCACACTGATGATTGTATAAAGCTCAATCATATCTGCTCAGTCTTTTTTTTCCAAGCTGAAGAGCCCTAATCTGTTTAGCCTCACTCCATACAGGAACTTTCCCATCAACTTTATCATTGTTGTTGTTGTTCTCTGTACCTTTTTTTTTTTTTTTTTTAAATGACCACTATGTCTTTTGGGGGGTGGGGTCAACCAGAACTGCACTCAATACTTCAGGTGCAGTCACACCATGGATATAGTCCAAGAAAGCAAACCAGTAGCCGATCCAAGATGGCTGTTAGAGCTTTAAAAGTATGGGTATTGCATACCTTTGCGATAATGTGCTGATTCGGTATGCAATACCCATACTTTTAAAGCTCTGCTTTGAAAGTAACTGATCTGAATATCATTCCAAAGAAACCTTCTTGACTTCACCTTGCGATGTTTTAAGCCAATTCATGTGGCTTGTAAGCCCCTGAGGCAGCTCTTTGAGCGAAACTCGGCCAGAGTCGGGCAAGCTTCAATAAAATCCTGTTTACACCGATCCATCTACTTGTTTCATTGCTGACACCATGGATATATACAAGATATTTCAGTTTTGATCTCTCATTCCTTTGCAAATAATTTCTAACATTCTATTTGCCTTTTTGACCATCACATAGCCAAAGATTTCAAGGTATTGTCCACAAGGACACTAGGGTCCTATTCCTGGGTGAGAACTCCTAACGAGGAATCCAGCATAGTGTACCTGTAGTTGGGATTTTTTTTTTCCTATGTGCATTACTTTGCACTTGTCCACATGAAATTGTATCTGTCATTTAGAAGCACAGCCTCCTAGTCTCAAGACACTTTTGCAGTTCTTCATAATCTGTTTTAATAACTCAAAACAATTGTGTCCTCTGCAAATTTTACTCACCTGTCATCCTTTTCTCCAGATCATTTATGAATGTCCTAAATAACATGCCCCAATATAAACCCCTGGGGTACTCCAATGACCGTTCGCTATTCAGACAACCAAGTAATCCTATTCTTTGTTTCCCGTTTATCCAGTTACCAATTCACTATAGAACACTGCCTTCAATCCCATGACTTCCCAATTTCCTGAGAAGTTTCACAAGGGACTTTGTCAAATGCCTATTGAAAATCCAAATACACTGTCAGCTTACCTTTATCCACGTTTATTTACACCATAAAAAAAATAAAAAATCTAGCAAATTGGATGAGGAGTGGTCACCCATCCAAGAGGCCACATAGGCATCTAGCTCCACGAGATGGCAGATTATAAAGACTGATTTCAGCACACCTCATGTGAAAGCAGCAGAAATAGTGCCGCTTTAGAGAGGTCAAGGTAGACATTGCCGCTATTTAAGATAAGCGAGTGAGTTCTGCAGAGATTTCAGCCATCTGGGTAAGAGTGGCTGAGAATGACCAGTGATTGGATGAGGATACCGAGCTTGTGATGCACTTATGGCCAGAAATGAAAGCTCTAAAGTGTACCAATATGGCAATGGAGAAACTTGAAGACATCGAAAATTGCATTAGAAGATGCAATTTAAGAATAAGGGATGTGCCAAAAATGAATCCTATGCCAACTGTGAAGAGTATGGTGTGATCTATATGTGAGGCCATCTTGGAGGCTAGGGATACAGAGAACGAAACCCAAAGCATTAAAATAGACTTGAGCATCTAGGGCTTTAGGCTCTATTAAATACAGGGCTAGAGATATTACATGCCTGCATTACTTCTAAATAAAAAAAAAAAAAAATAAGGTGATGCACAAAGCAAGATCCATGGGCCAGAGTGCATGGATAGGCAACAAAACTAAACTTTCAATGATTTATCTCCAGCCACATTGAAGCACTGCCTGGATTCAAAACTTGTTACCGATGTTCTTCATGCGGGCAATATCAGATACAAATGGCTATACCCTTTTGGGTTGGCTCTTACAATCAGCAGCGCTACATCAAGAATACACATACTGGAGGCGGCTTGTAATATTCTGAGTAAAACTGGCATCCAAATTAACACTAATGCAAGTGAGCCCAAATTACCATTGCAAAAAGAAATCAAATGGCAGTCACCAAAGGAGGCCACAGACTGTGGTGGAATTCTGATGGAGATGTCCCCGAGCATGGAGTGTGCTATTTGAAAATGGGGCTCAATAGTGCTATTTTATTGGAAGCTACTCTTTACCGGTGCTCTCTGGATTGAGGTTTTGTGGTTCCTGGTAGAGAAGAGTCAATAGAACTCTTATATGATTAGTATTGTTTGAAAATTGTTGTTTATAGTGGTAATACTGTGCTAAAATTAAAGAAAGTGTGGAGCAACTCCTCTCAAATTTGGTTGTTAGTGTGCTAGGGGATGGCACACTTGATCAAAATAATGGGGGAGGGCATGTGATATTAAGGGGGTTAGAAGGGTAGTCATTGGAATAAGGGAGGTTTGCAGCAGATGGGGGGGGGAGGTGTGGAGAACATAGCAATCTTAATGGAAAACAGCAATGGTTGTATATATCATGACAATCATAGAATTCAGTGGTATTAAATGTGAAAGGGCTTAATTTTCCAAGGAAATGCCAATGTCTGTTTAAAGAGGCTAGGAAACCAGTGGCTACTGTGTTTTTCATTTAAAAAACACATCTCAGAAAAAGATGAAATGTTCTTTCCCCAGATATTCATTGCCCATATATTGATGGATAAGCATTTTCAGTTCAGGGTTATAAAGACAGGAGATAGGGAGGGGAGATTCTTGCTGCAAAAAACTCAGCTTGGATCCACTATATTCTCCTTTGTAAATGTGTGTGCCTAATAACCAGGGAGACATGTTAGGACTGGGGAACTTCAGTGGTAAATTAGGACTTTTTAGGGGGGTGGGGCATTAACCTCACCCTTTCACCAAATATAGAAAATTCCACATCATACTATAGTTCAGAAGGCCCAGAGCTAAATTTAGGGCTCTTATGAAATCCCTAGAAATCGGTGAATATTTATAGATCTTCTAACCCAAATGTAGGAGATTACACCTTTTTCTCCAAAGGACATCAATTATTCTAGGATTGATTAATGATTAATAAACCATGCTTTTCAGGCTCCTCCTCTGAAACTGGATCCATTACTTGGTCTGACCATGCTATCAGCTTTAAGTTTTCTATATCACAAATGGACATCGGGACACATTTTTGGAGGTTTAAGGACTTTACTGAATGAAAAATCTTTGAGTTATTAGAGCAGATATGGAATATCTTCAGTTTAATGACAGAGCTGGCATTAAAGTACAGTCAATGTGGGATTGTCTAAAGGAAGTTTTCCATGGTAAAACTAAATTTCTTGGGCTGTACCAAAAAGACAAAAGTTAGGGATGAGCTAGAGGCTTCTATTAAGGCATTAGAACAGTTACATAAAAGAACCAGAAATGTTAAATGGCTGAGAAAGCTGGTGGTGGAAATGGGCAAATATGAGTTAAATGCTGAAGAAACAGTATAAGATAGATCTTAAATCCATGCAAGAAGTCTACTTGGCTTGTTGCTGTAAGTTGACAGTGAGATTTGTAAAATTCTATTGAGATTTACATACGGCTGATATAAACATAAGGCATGAGGAGATTGACCAATTTTTACGAACAGCTGGTCTTCTAGGATTAGACCCTGAGCAAATGCCTAGATTGGATCTGGTATTCAGAGGGCAGGAAATTCAAGAAGACATTTCATCATAGAAAACTAAAAATCCTGGGTCTGGAAGAACTTGCTGTCTTGGTGCAGCCCTTGGGGAAATTATGCATTTGTAATATAATTTTTGTATTATTGTTAGGTAATATTGTTTTTTATTAGCGTTACCAGTTACCTTTATTTTCTAGTTCTCTGTAAAGCAATTTTTGCTATTTTTCATGTAAACCGATATGTTATCCTACGAATGTTGGTACAGAAAAACCTTTAAATAAACAAACACCACACACACTTTTGGACGATCCAAACTTACATAACTCAATGAATGTTGCAGGAATAACAGTATTACCTAAATTGGGTAAGGACTCAGTGTCTTGTGAGTGTTACAGAACTATTTCTTGGTTGATTTTAGATTTAAAACTTTTGGCAAAAATCCTTGTGAAACACACTTAAATACAGTGATCCCCAAATTGATAAAGGACGATCACTGATTTTTTTTCCCAGGAGACAAGTGGCATATAATATTCACAAGATTCTGAATTTGGTTTGGTAGGATGGTTGGAGAAGCTGGAGGCAGTTTTATTAGCTATAGACACCAAAAAGGCATTTGATAGGGTGCACTGGGGTTTCATGTTAAAAGTACAACAAAAGGCTGGAATTAAACTTTTTAAAACGGATGGGCTCCTTATAATTCAGATTGGAAGGCAAGAATAAAAGTTAATGGGCGATATTCTGATTCCTTCTTGCTTGGCAGAGTAAATAGGCAAGGTTGCCCCTTTTTGCCGCTATTTGCTTTAGTAATGGAGCCCCTAGTGGATAGGATCTGGAATGTAGGTGATATACAGGGATTTCAGGCAGAAAATGCAGAATATAAAATATTTGTCCTTCCTGATAAGGGAATTAAATCCCTATACCCTCCCATATAAATTTAAAGTCAACATGGGAAAATCTGAACTTTTGAATATTAATATTTCTGAGGACCAGGTTGAGAGACTGAAGAGTGCATTTTATTTTTCATGGGCACAGAACATTAGGTTTTTAGGAGGAATGTATTCCACTTAAATTAGCACAGGATCTTTCCATAAGAACAGTCTTAGCTTGGATGCATTACAGCAGTTAAAATGCTTTTTAACTAAATGGTGTTACCTAATTCAAATACTACTTTTAGAATTGCCAGATCCTTTCAGATTGTTACAGCAACCTACTTTTAGTTTTATCTGGATACACAGGCCTCTCTTCAAAGTTGGGACTGAATGGGTATTAAATGTTTAGGTCAATTATTTTTGCATAAACAAGTGTTACGTTTTGACAATCCTAGGGGGAGCTATGGCTTTTAGAGACAGATTATTATGCCTATATTCAATTAAGACATTACATATTGAGTAAGGTAATTAGGAATGAAGTATTTAGATCGACATCCTTTGAGTTTTATGCTATAAAGCAGTGGTTCTCAACCTTTTTTGGCTGGGACACACCTGACAGATGGTTCTCACATGCGTGACACTGAACATGCGACCATCACAGGACTAAATGTAAACATGCACTCTGCATCCACAGGAATCCCCTCAACCCCCAGCAATGAATGCAGAGCAGATCTAGGGCATTACCCTGTACAACTCGCCATACAAAAAAAAGATATTCTGGTTCTGATGACATCTCCATAAAAGCAAAAATCTCCCTTTACTACCAGGCACAATAGCTTTCCTTATAAAAAGACAGTAATTTACCACTAATGCATATCCTATTGAGAAAACAAATAAGATTGATACAAATGCCTACATGCTAGTAAAATACCTCACCTCGGTCACACAACCAGAAATGACTTTTACCATGTACAGAAAACCCACAAATTATAAATATGGAGACAAACTGGAATGGAAAACCAAAAAAGCCACTCTGCATGCAGTGCAAACCTGGAGAAATGGAAAGAGAAATATAGCACCTAACAGACTCTTAGGATTTGCAATAATGTACACAACTATTCTTCATAAGGAACTATTAAATCCCTTTATACGTACCTGGGAACCTTTTATTCAGTGGAATAACAGAACCCTTTGATTTCAGTTTAATATATCTGATCTTGGAGGATTTGATTTTCATTGCTCTATTTTTCTTACAATATTTAATGGGCTGATCTAAATAGTGGTTATAGATCTCCTGTATAAGAGGACATGCAGGGAGGGGGTGAGGAGGGAGATAGGTTATATCTGTTCCACAATTTTGAACTGTATTTCATGTTTATGGAAGCACTGGAGTCTTTTCGCATTGTATTTTGTTAAAAAAAAAAATCTAGAAAATTGATAATGGAAAACTTCCCTTTGCAAAACCCATGTTGACTCTCCTCCATGCCTATTTATGTGGTCAGTAATTTTATTTTTAAGAATAACTTCTACTATTTTGCCCAGTACAGATGTCAGGCTCTCTGCTCATATCTTCCTTCGAGATCACCTGTATTTATCCCATGCTTCTTGAATTCATAATACTGTTTGTGTCTCCACCCCCCCCACCTGGGAAGCTGTTCTATGCATCCACCACCCTCTCTGTAAAGAAATATTTAACATTACTTGTGAATCTGCCCCCTTTCACTCATTTCATAACCCCTCATTCTAGAGCCTCCTTTCCATTGGAAAAGGCTCACCTCCTGTGCATGGAAATCAAATATTTGAATGTCTCATATCTTCCCTATCTCACCTTTCCTCTAGGGTATACATGTTTAGATATTTAAATCTATCCCCATATGCTTTAGAACAAACACTACTGACCATTTTAGCAGCTCCCTATGGACCAACTCCATCCTATTTATATCCTTTTGAAGGTGCAGTCTCCAGAATTGTACACAGTACTCCAAGGAAGGTCTCACTAGGGACATCACATCCCTTTTTCGGCTAACCATTCCTCTTCATATGCAGCCAAGTTACTTTTTGGCTTTTACCATCACTTTATCCACCTGTTTGGCCACCTTAAGATCAGATACAATAGTCCCACATCCCACTCTTCCCAGATAATCCCTGGAGCCCTTTTTAAAAATGAGCATCTCATTGGTCACTTTCCAGTCTTCTGGTACCGTGATCATTTTAAATGATAGATTGCAAATCACAGTCCCAAGACATACATCTTCAACACCCCCTCTTCACTGAGTTGTTGCAGCCAAAAGAACATAAGATATGCCATACTTGGTCAGACCAAGGGTCCATCAAGCCTAGCATCCTGTATCCAGTGGCCAATCCAAGTCACAAGTACCTGGGAAATACCCAAACATTAAATAGACTCCAAGTTACTATTCCTTATTGATTAATAGTTTATGGACTTTTCCTCTAGGTACGTATCCAAACCTTTTTTAAATCCAGTTTAACTGCTGTAACCACATCCTCTGGCAATGAATTCCAGAGCTTAACTATGCACTGAATGAAAAAAAATCTGATTTGTTTTAAATGAACTAATTGCTAACTTCATGGAGTGCCTCCCTAGTCCTTTTATTGTCAGAGTAAAATAACAGGATTTACATTTACCTATTCAAGTCCTTTCATTTCCCCCTCAGATGTCTCTTTTCCAAGCTGAACAGAACAGCTCGAACCCTGTCCCCTCTAGGTCAACTTTCCCAAACCAGTCTTCCATGAAACACTTGTGAACCTTTAAACCTGATCAGGTATGCCATAGAAGAGAGTGATTGTTGCCTGATGCTCAGGTCCAGATCAACACCTAGGCTCTGCTCTCAGCCTCAAGCAACCACAGTTGTGGTTCTTAAAAATGAGGAACTCTTTCATGCAAATCATGCATATCTCTTCTTTGTAGCTATACCATGAGCCGTGGTGTGGTAACTAATGGCAGCCAGCCCCCCCCAATTGTGCTTTTGAGATTCCTTTGAGAAGCTCCTGCTCAACTCAACAACCGGGGAGGCAGATGAGGCTGTGCTCTGGGAAGCGGACCAACTGCAGCTTTTGAGAGACTTATGCAATTCCTCATTTTCCAGGCCCTTGATATTTGAGTACATCTATCCATAATCTTAACAGCTGGCTTGGTTGTGGTTTGGTCCCAGGTAGCAGTAGCAGAGGTTGGTTAATTTAGTAATGGTCATTCTCCTTCCACTAATACAATCCTTGAACCCACCCACTTTGGATTTCTTCTTACCAGACGTGAAGCAAAAATTACCTTTTTTTTTGGTAGCACTGAAAAGTGCTGTTTAGGGGCTGCCGAGGAGTTCCAGGAGTTAGCTGGAACTTTAGAAAGAGAGACTAGTTTTAAGATATTCACAAAATTGAGAAAAAAAATAGGATGTCTTTGCTGGTGTTCAGACAAAGCAAAAAGACTGAGGTGGGCTCACAAGGCAACACCTGAGCGGGAATTCCTGCTAAGAGATAAGTCTGCATGGAGTTGCTGGATGAAGTCATCCATATATAATGGCTAGTTCAGCTTTGCTTAATTGACTGAAAATCAGACACCTTGCTGCATAATCTGCCCTTATGCTGCCACAGAAAGCTTGGGACCTTTGCTCATAAGTATAACAATAATAATGTTGAACCTTCTATTTCACTTTTATGAGCATATCAGCTCATGAAAGGCGACAAGGTACAGATAATATATGCACACCAGACAAGAGCATTATAAACAGATAATGTTCTTTGGGTTTTGTGTGCAATTTTGTATTTGAACACCAATATGACAGTTGCTAGTATTTCTTCATTTGCTATATGCAAATATTTCATACTTGATGAGCCATTTATCTAACAATGGGGCCAATACAATATCATGCGCGCAAAAAAGTTGCATCCCCCTCTTGGATGCTGGTGCGCTAAAAGGCATAATTTGCACAACCTTGGTATGTCTATGCCATCGAGTGCCCAGGAGAAGTGGCTGTGCGCAGATAAGGAAAAGGGATCCTCAATTTGTCCTTCTATAAAAATGTACTTTCGTGTGTTATCTAGCTAACCTTTTATCATCGTTCATTGTAATTTCCTTTCACAGTTACCTGTAAACCGACATGATGTGTCCTACGAATGCCGGTATATAAAAGCTTTAAATAAAAATAAATAAAATAAAAATTTTCTGAGCGTCTGTTTTGCTAACCCATGTGCAGTCATAGGCTAGAAAAATGGATGCTCATAAAAAAACCCAAAAACCAAAACCAAACCCTTGACAGCGGAATTTCAGCTTACTGTAGTCCCTGTTTAGTACTGTAGCAATATTAAGTAGGAGGAACCACAAAAAGACTAATATTTTGCTCTTCTGAGCATGGCTTGGGGTACTTCAAAACACCAGCAGTTCTAGGCTGGCATTAATTTTTGAGCGTTAAAATGTGCACGTCAGGCACACTTTTTGTTTTTAGATTGGGATATTGGCTAATAGCCTCATCAACATGACATTTTCATTTGACAAGCGCTATTAGTAACATATCAGTATGGATGTGCTAATCCCATATTGTATTGGGCATATGTTTAGCATGACCAAAAAGCACATCAACTACACATTTAGTGGCACACTGAGCTCAGTGCCCAATATTGCATTGGCCCCTTTGAGATTTCCAGATATGAGTAATATTAAAGTGATTTACTACCAATTTTATATTTAAAAAATACAGATATGAAGGTGCCATTAAAAGGTTCCACATTTCACCACTGCTGTTCTCTTCTCTATGTAGTAGATTTAATACATTCAAGAATAAAAACTGCTATACTGTGTCAGATCAAGGCTCCTCAAGCCCAGTATCCTGTTTTTGAGTGGCCAATCTAGGTCATAAGTACATACAAATGCATTTAAAAAGTATGCAGACCCCTTCACTTTTTTGTGCAAATTACAAAAAAATCCCTGAAATAAGTACTCAGACTCTTTACTCAGTTCTCTGTTGAGGCACCTTTTGCAGCAATTACAGCCACACGTCTTCTTGAGTATGACTCTACGATCTTGGCACACCTGGATTTGGGGGATTTTCTTCCATTCTTCTCTGCAGATCCTCTCTCAAGCTCTGTCAGGTTGGATAGGTAGCATTGGATGCAGTTATTTTCAGGTCTCAGATGTTGTGAGGCTAACAAACCTTCAATGGGATGCTCGGGAGGTTCCACTACCTGAGCCTGCTCCTAGCTTGGCCTGTCTGGGACAAAAGGTCCGAGACCTGCCAAAAGGTAGAGTCCTCTGAAAAGTTGCCCCTCTGTAGGGATGAACATGCCTGGAACCCCTGAGACAAATCCTCATACCAAAGGGACACAGTGACTGCTTCTTATCCTCCAGTAATTGAGGAACCAGGGATTTGTGCCACTTACTAGCTAGCTAGCTTCTCCAACTCACTCCCAAACAAGAGCGAGCCTTTAAAAGGTAATTTCGTAACATTAGCTTTGGAGGTTGCATCGGCCGCCCAATTTCTCAGTCATAAGTGGCGCCTGGTCGCTATTACCGAAGCCACTCCTCTGGCGAGTGGACCAAATCGCAGCCTGCAGCTGCTAAAAAGTTGGTTTCCATAACTGCCTTGGAATTTACACCAGTCATCAACCTCCTGAGAGAAAAGCAAACAAGAGCAGGCCACCAGGGAACAGGAAGCTATCTTCAATGTCATTGCCACTGCTTCAATTGTTTAAGGATGGCCTCAATCTATCATGCACATCCTTTAAGGCCACACCTCCATCCACGGGGAGTCATCTGTTAGAGCTGGCACAGACAAGTGCATACACTCTTTGGGAAACACAGACGCTCTCTCACCACTGGATCCAAGGGGTACAAGCCCTCCAAGGTCAGATCCCCTTTAAAATTTGCCTCTAGGGCATCCCATTCAAGATCAATCAATTCTTGGATGGCCTCCACAACAGGGAAAGAGGCTTTATGCAAAGAAACCAAAATGGGATTTCTCTTTGGCTCAAACATGGAACCTGCCCCAGGGACTTCCAGCATCTTCAACTTAGAGAACTTCCGCACGCGGAGTAAGGTGGCAATTACGCTGAATATCCACGCTTCATCAGGGGAACCCTCTCAAGGGACAAACCATAAGACAGAATCGAGTTGGATCCTCATGAAGGACCAGTCCCTACTAAAGCAGGTCCCTGTGCAGTGGAAGGCACAGGGGGGGGGGGGGGGGGGGGGGGGGGGTGTGTGTGTGTGTGTCTCCACCAGGAGTCTCCGCATACCAGCTCTTGCTTAAAAATGTTTGTGCACACAAATTTCAGGCTCCTACTCTGGTCACAGTGAGGTACAAGCACAGCCCATGTGCCCGGCTTTACCTAAATTCTGCGCTTGGAGAGTTGTGCACATACATATACGCGTGACATTATGCGCACAGTGGATGAGCGTATCAATATACCTATAGATCTGCTACCAATACTTTGGATTTCAATTTGAACAAGGCATGAGAATATAAACAATGCATCTTGTCAATTGATATAAATTGCTTTTAACAGCCCTTTATTGGGCGAAACTCAGACCTAGAGTCAGGCATTTATGGAATATTGTTTTATTAATACATTTTTTTTTGAGGACCTTCGGCATCTCCTTGTTTGCATGCTTCACGGCTTTGCTAGACCAACTTCCTTGTTTTTTGGGCCCATCACTTAACACGAGGTGCCACTTGCAGTCCCTCAGTATTGATCTGTAACCAAGCCCCAAAAATAGAAACAAATACCAAATACCAACTAAAAGCAGTAGGAAGCGGAAAACGAACAAATAACCGCGCGCACACACAACCTTGTGCCATTCTTCGATACAAAAAACAGATTGAGTGGATTTCTCCAAATCTCCCTTTCCTCCAGACTCCTGGGATGTACCAAAGCTTCCCTAGATGGAGTGGGACTGCAAGAGTCCCGCTCAAAGTACACTTTCACCAAAGCACATGGCTTCTGGAGCCTGGACATTTAAAATGGTAGTGCCTGGCGAAAGTGTATAATGATTTCCAAGTAGCCGCCCTGCAGATCTCTTGTGGCAAAACTTGCTGACACTTGGCCCAGGAGGCTGTCTGGGAATGGGTAGAATGTGCCCTTAACCACTCCGGGATAGGGCGACCCTGACAGATATACGCAGAGCTAATAGCCTCAAACCAACTTGCAATTGTGGCTCTTGACGCATTATGCCCCTTTTTTGCCCCACTCCAAATCACAAAAAGATGATCTGACAAGCGGAAGCTGTTTATGACCTTCAGGTACTGTAGCAATGCACACTTCACGTCCAAACAATGCAACTCTTGCCTGAGGCACCAAAGAATTCACAGCTGGGAAGGATGGGAGCTCCACTGATTGACTGAAATGACTGAAATGACGACACCACCTTTGGCAAAAAGGAAGGAACTCATCAAGGAAACACCCGACTCCAAAAATCTCACAGGTCAATACAGTAAAGTGCGGCCGCAGTTACCCTGCTCCTAACCCGCTTTCTACTCACTTTTCGGACGCGTTAGTCCAACCCGCGATACACTATCCCCTTTAACCTACTCTTACCGTGTCCTTAAATCCCCGGGTAACCCCTTCTGCCTGCGGCATGTATATTACATGTAAACGATCAAATTAGCTATTCCCTCCCATACAGCAACGTGCGCCCCGACTATTGCTTTTTTTACCCTGCCGTTTTGCTGCGTGTTTAAACCTGCTAACTTACCGCCTACCCTTACCCCTGCGTTAGAGGCAGGGGTAAGGGTAGGCGTCAAACTTTCCCCCAGCCCCCGCTCACCTGCCCTGGCCGCGTCCATGGGTGCTGGTCTCCGGGGCAGCCCCAGTCCTCTCCCCTCCTCCCGAAGCAACGAAAGCGGAAACAAATCGAAAAAGCGAAAAAAAAAAAAAGTTGCAAGAGAGAGGACGGGCAATCCTACGCTCGGGATTGCCAGTCCTCTCTCCCCTCCTCCCGAAGCAAGGCGCAGGAGGAGGGGACGACGTCACGCCTTGAACGGCCCTATTGCATGCACAGGGGCTGCTTTCGCCCGTGCGATGCGTCCATCTTCACGGGCAGCTGGAGGCAGGGGAGCTGCGGTCGTCTTCGCCGATGTCCGTCTCCGGAGGGGGGCTGCAAAAAAAGTAAGTCGCTTCGTTGCTTTACACTGCCAGTCCTCTGTCCCCTCCTCCCGAAGGCTGCTTTTCGCGCCTTGCTTCAGAAGAGGGGAGAGAGGACTGGCAATCCCGAGCGGAGAACCGTCCACTTCCTGGTACCTGTCATTTCAAATGACAGATACCAGCGTGTCCGTGAAGCGTTAGGCCAGCGCACCCAGGATACTGTATAGCGCTTTATACAGTAAAATGGGTTGCGCGGGCCTGACGCTTCTTAGACACAGCTTGCATTTGCAAGCTATTTACATACAGTATTGAGCGGTAGGTGAGCTGGACTGTGCGTGCGGCAACCGCAGGTGCGCCCGGCACTAACGCAGCTCTTCCTACCGCTCCTTACTTTATCGGCCTGTCAGAAAAGACTCCCTATAAGACAAGGCCTGAAGCTCTGAGTTCCACAGAGCCGAACAAATCGCCACAAAGAAAGCCATCTTCAAAGTGATATCCTTCATAATTGCTTGTCTCAGAAGTTCAAACAGGTCCACACACATGCTCTTAAGGACTACGTTAAGGCTCCAGAAGACAAGGCTTCCCACTGGAGGACATGTTTTGCTCTCCAGAGAAAAAAAAACCCAAAACAAAACCCACACACCACAGCTAGATGGGTGGCTAAGAAGAGCCTCGAATCTTACCTCGAAGACAGCTGCCTGAACCCGGAGGGATTTAAAAGGATAAACCCTTTACCAAACCGTTTTGCAGAAAAGCGAGAATATGAACCACAAAGGCTCGCATAGGATCTACTCCTTGCTCTGTGCACTAGGCCTCAAAAAAACTCTTCATACCCTCACTATGCTAAGGAGGTAGAAGTCTTCCTAGACTGTAAGACAGTAGTGATGACCCCTTCCGAGTAACCTTTATTTCTCAAAGTGCTGCCTCTCAAAAGCCAAACTGCTAGACAAAAGCAAGCCGCCTGATCTGAAAATATGGGACCTTGATGCAGGAGATTCAGCTGATAAACCAGCCACACCGAAGCATCCACTGCTAAGTTGATTAAGTCTGCAAACCATGGACAGCTCGGCCACTCTGGCGCCATGAGGATCACATCACCTGGATGAAACTATGTGTTGCAAGACCTTGCCCACCAGCATCCAAGGCGGAAACATACAGCAAGATGTCTGCTGGCCAAGGTAGAACTAAGGCATCTACTCCCTCTGCTCCTTGTTCTCTCCTTGGACTGAATAACCGCAGGACCTTGGCATTTTGGTAAATCGTCCTTAGATCCATGCATGGTGTACCCCATCTGCATCTGATGAGGGACATCGCTTCTTCCGATAGCTCCCACTCTCCGGGGTTGAGCTGCTATTGGCTCAGATATTCTGCTTGCACTTTATCTGTGCCCGCTATGTGAGAGGCTGCTAACAGTGCCAGAAGCTGTTCTGCCCAGCTGATTAGATTCCAGGCTTCCTGAGCCACTGCTCGACTTTTAATGCCACCCTGACAATTTATGTAAGCCACTATTGTTGCGTTGTTCAACAACACTCACCGGCTTTCTCCTCACCAGGGGCAGAAACACCTGTAGGGCCAAACATACAGCTCTCATCACTAAGCGTTGATAAACCATAGGGCATCTTCTATTGACAAGTGGCCCTGAACGGACTGATTCTGATACACCTCTGGAGAGACTGGTGGCAGTGGCCATGATCATCCACCCCTCTCCTCAACTTCTCCGGAAGGAGTCACCACGAGAGACTGGTCCTGGCAATCTCCATAAATGGAAGAGGCAGCCTATAGAAACAACTCCAGAGTGGAAGCCATAGACCCGAGAACTTTTAAGTAATCCCAAAACCTTGGGCACTTGCTTCTTCAACAATCCACAAACCTGAGCTTGCAATTTGGAATACTCTCCCCACCTTGGTATCGAAATGCACACCAAGGAATTCCAAAATCTGAGAAGGAAAAAAGGCAGCTTTTGGACAAATTGACTATCCACCCTAACGACCATAGGCATCAGAGGACCAAATCCGCTGCTTCCAGGCAAAGAGATTCTGACTTCGCTCGAATCAATTAGTCATCCAGATAGGGAAGAACCAAGACCCTGTCCTTCTGGAGGGCCACAGCCACCATAACCATCACCAGACTGAAGGGCAGAGCGCAAAACTGAAAATGCTCCCCAGAACCATGAATCTCGGGTATCTTTGATGGTTTGGCCAGATGCCTGTGTGTAAGTATGCTTCGGTCAAATCCAGGGACGCCAGATACTCTCTCTCCCTTGTGCAACGAGGCCATCACTGAGCGCAGAGTCTACATTCGAAAATGAGGAACCTTTAGAGCCACTTTCACCTTTTTCAAATTGATAATTGGGCAGAAAGTGCCCTCTTTCTTGGGAACTATGAAATAAATGGAAGAGTGACCTGTTCCCCGCTCTTCCATGGGAGCAGGGCTCCCAGCATGCAAAGCTGACAAACGCTTTCCCGTACTGCAATTTTCTTTTCCTCATAAGTACACCGGAAGACCAAGAACAAATCTCTTTAGCGGCTGAGCAAATTCTAAAGCAGGGGTGGGCAGTTCCGGTCCTCGAGGGCCACAAACCAGTCTGGTTTTCAGGATATCCCTAATGAATATGCATGAGAGAGATTTGCATGCACTCTGCCTCAGTTGTATGCAAATCTATGTCATGCATATTCATTAGGATATCCTAAAACCTCGACAGGTTTGTGGCCCTTGAGGACTGGAATTGCCCCACCTCTGTTCTAAAGCGCAACCTTGTTTTATCACACTTAAGACCCACTGGTCTGATGTGATTCTGGCCCACTCCTCACAGAACAAAGACAACCATGCCCCTATGACTGGCACAGAGGAGTGAACCAGCCTGTATCATTGGGCGGACTTGGCTCCACCACCACCCTGGGAGGAACCATCTCTTCCCGGCCTTCTCCCTCGAAAGGACTGGTTCCAGGACAGCTGCCTTCCCAGGGACTGCTGCTGAGAGTTCCCTGATGCTCTGCTAGGCTGAAAATGTCTAATTCCTCTGAAACAGGAACGTGACAGAAAAAAGCCTTTCCCCTTTGGTTTATTTTTAGGCAATTTATGAACGTGGTTCTCCTTGAGAAGCTTGATCATCTCCAAGTCCTGACCAAAGAGCAGTTTCCCCTTGATAGGCAAGGCTAACAGATTTGGACGAGACATCGGCTGACTAATTCTTCAACCAGAGGGGCCTGCAGGCTGAAACCGCCGACATTGTCCTGGAGGAGGTCATACAACACATCTTCCAGCCGCCCCGCTTGCTGTCTCTCAGGATCAGACAAGGACCTGTCGGCTTGCAATTGCTGAACCCAGCGCAAGCCCGCCCTCAACATGAAACTTCTACACTTAGCCACTCAAATGCCAAGAAGAGACACCTCAAAAATCTTCTTGAGGTGCGCTTCCAATTTCCTATCCTGAAGGTCCTTCAGGCCTGTAGAACTGGCAACTGGAATAGTCATCTTCTTGGTAACTGCCAAAACAGATGCAGCCATCTTTGGGACCTTCAGGAGTTCCAGTGTACCCTCTGGCAAAGGATACAACTTATCCATGGCTCTGCTGACCTTCAGGCCCGTGCTGGGAGTATCCCACTCCCTAACACCGTGCTGACCGACTGGTGAAAAGGAAGAGACCTTATTGGATCCCAGAGGCCAGTCATGACCAGGTCCACCTTTTCCAGACCAGATTCCTCTTGTGGGATCTTTATATCCAGCTCTTCCAGAACCTCAGGAATCAAAGAATCTAGCTCCTCCCTATGGATCATCCCCTTCCACTGCCAGGCTTTTGGTCAGTGCCTGATCCAGATCCTGGTCCGCAAAACTCAGATCCCCCCCCACACCTGAAGCATCAGAGGTGTACATGGCAGTAGTTAGTGCTGAGGCCCCTGGAACCTGCCGGACCCTTGTAGCCCCGGCGGTTCGAGAGGTCCTGGCCCTCTTCATCGGTCTTCAGCGTGTCGAAGCCCCTTGCACAGCTTTAGCTTTCCTGGCCTTATAAGCTTTATGTAACAAGAGAACAAATTCAGAAGAGAAGGAAGAAGAATTTGAATCCCTCACCTACTGCATGATTCCCCTCAGCCTCCTGACCTCTCCCAGAGGCTCTAACCACAGGGGACAACGAGGGAGGGGAAATCCCCCTCACCGGCTCGTGAGGCAGCTGAGAATGTGGACAAAATGGCTGCCATTCCCAAGCTCAGCAGGAAGGGGGTCATCAACCGGCTGCCTTGCTAAAGAGAGCCTCCCAGGTTCACAGCACCCAGCCGAAGCAGCTTTCACCCTCCCTGAGGGGGCCTCTCCTCCGGAGAAACACCAGGAGCATCGGTCTGAGAATTTCCACAAACAGAGCAGCACAATCCTTATAGCATGAAAACGTGGTGCTGAGCTGCGGCAAAGCAAAAACAACTCATGAGGAACAGGAAAATAAAAGTAGTCACCCAACTGCCTGCAATGAAAGAATCGAAGCAAGCTTGCCATCCCACAGCAACCCCTTCTCTTTTAGTTTTTTCTTTTTTTAAACAAGGCTTTAAAAACAGGGAATCAAAGAAAATTAACACTTCCCTTTAAGAAGACCTGCAGCAGGCTCTGCTCCTCCTTCAGGGTGAGGGAACTGAAGTGCCAGCTCTCTACCCTGTCTGGCAACAAAGGACAGAGCAACCAAGGGTCCCCTCACAAACCAGGAGGGATGGCCCCACGAGGACCCAACAACCCCCTGGGAGGCAAGCAAAACTGGTGTAAGATTTTTTTTTTTTTAATCTCAGACTTCAGACTGTAGGATTTGCACCTCCACCATATGCTGGAGACAGAGAAATACAGAGGGGCTGCTGGTGGAACCTCGTGTTAAGTGTCAGTACAACTGTCTCCATCTGCTGGAGGGGAGGCAAAACTGATCTGGGTACGTACAGGGAACAGGTTGTTAGTGCATTACTTCAAGCCTATGGCATCATGCTTAAAGACTTTACCACAGGTACCACATTGTAAGTTGTACATGTGCAGGGCCCAAGGCAATTACCCCTATTTATCTACCTCAGTGAAATCCATGTTCCTTGACCATAGTCATCACAATGAAGGGTCTCTGGCTATTATCATTCATTTATGTCTGTCTTACCATTTTGCAATACCCAACTGGATTACAAAAATCACAGCCCATGATTTCTTCTGGAAACAGGTACATGTGTTCACATTTCCAGCCAATAAGTATCACTATTTGGCAATAATTTGTACTTGTTCCCCTATGGAATGCAAGTGCCATCTTTACAGTTGTTCCTATTCTGTTCAGGGAGCAAAAGCTGAACCTAGAACTTTTGGCCCTTAAAAAAAAAAAAAAAAAAAAAAAAAAGGTTACTAATGCTATTTTAACTAATTTAGCTGTTCATAGTACCTGTCCACAGTAGACGATCTCACCAGAAGATTTCTTCATCTTTTTAAGCTGAGAAACGAAGTACCAGAATCGAGACTTGGCAACCACATGATTAGGTGCAAAGATTCGCATACGATAGAGAGGCGGTGTTGGGCATTTAGAAGTGGGCAAGGAGCGCCCAACAACCTTATACTCCCTCAACTGGGGAAAAAAGAAAAAAGTACAATGCATTAAGAACATATGCTTTGTTTACTTCACATAGAAAGACCCCCTTCTTTGGGATTTTTATGCAGGTCAGTAAAAATAAGCATCAATAGTATACATTTTATCTTGGACAAACCTTGATTACTTTAGCTACATTTAGCCATTTACCACGAACTTCCATAGTTATACTCTCTAATATTATTAAGATTCTCATAAAGCTTCTAGAATAACGCTTTAGCTAGAGAACGACTTTCTGCAAAAAAAATAGCAGCCTCTCCAAAGCCTGAGATTAGCACAGAAGATCCCCAATTGCGCAGTATTGAGGGAAACCCCCAAAGATCGATTGGGTCTATGACATTACACCAAGAATAAAATTGAGCAGAAAACATGAGCCTTATAGACTTAAGTTCTCTGCTTTCCTAAAATAGGCAAATCGACCAAAAAAATACCCCAGAGAGAAACCGAAGAGACTAAGTAAATCTTTGAATATGGGAGGAGTAAAGACAAGATCGGCGGCGAAGGCCAAACAGCACATTACATCCTTCCCAGACCCAAAACAACTACCCACACCAGCTTAGTAGTTTACAGACTGTCACACATTTTTTTTCTTATCCGGATATCAGGGGTTTGCAATTCAGCCACCGGCAGTAAGCAAGCGCCCCACAAGCCTCTCTGCTCAGAAGTTCCAGCTCATTAGACAAAAAAAGAAAAAACACTGCAGACTACGACTGTCGGTATCCGAACATAGAAGCTTCACCGAGGCCCGTCCGCGTCTTTCCCTCCCGCCACCGCATGGTGCAACAGCATCACATCCACCATGTAGGCCACTCACAGAACCTCCACGTAGTCATAAAATTCATGTGCGCAGCGCCCGGACTGCTCCCACCCACTTCTAGCAGCGTCCCCCATAGACCATGAATTTCTTCCAGTCACAGCCGGACTACGGCACCAAGAAACCACCAAGCAAAACAGAGAAATGACTTACAATCCCCGACGCTTTCATGCTGCCTCGCTCACAGCCGCCGAGAAAAGGAAGCGCCCAGAGCCTCGCGGCGTGACGTCACCGGAAGACAGCGGGTTACGACTCTGGCGATTGCCATTAGCCGCGTGCGAAGGGAGTCCTGAGGTCTTATTGGCCAAGATTTTTATCAATCAGACGCGGAATGGTGGGGTGCTGGGAACTTTGGGCCGCGTTTGAGTGTGTGGCGGTGGTTTAGGAGATATATTTGGGAAATATATGGTAAGTTTGCTAAACAGGTTTTACGCGCAAGTTGGTTTTCTATGCACTTGTAAGGCTTTTTTTTTTTTTTTTAAATTCCCTGTTTGAATACTTTCTCCCTGGCCCCTTTCAGATGGCACATCCCGGGTAATGCTGGGGTTTGTGTAGGCTCTTAGAAGCTCAGGGCGGAGGTTGTGTTGGTAAGGGTGGTTGGCTCCCTTTTCTTCATTGCCCACTGTGCTACTATCCCCGTCAGTTCACTCGAGCTCATGGTGCCTGCTCGCAGCATTATTGCTGTGCTACAAGCGGAGTTGCAAAGCGACTGAAAAGCAGCAAAGCCAGAATGTGTTACACGTACGGCAAATAGCACATCATTTGTGTACCAATATCTGAAAACCTCCACAGATAAATATATCGGCCTCTTTTTCACATCAATCTTGCTTAGAGCCGCCTCTCCATTTGTATTCCCCTTTGTTATTTTTCTAGAGCTCTATATCATGCTACACACATTTAGTAGAGTATTTTACTACAACACGTTGCATTTATCGAAAAACTATGCAAATTTTAATAAAATATTACTGATACAAGTAATGAGATTTTCAAGAAAGAAAATGAAAATTGAAAACATTTTCGGCCAAATAGGGAATCGGAATCAAACTTGAATAAGGACGTTTAGTATCAGAAGTCCAGCCTGCTAAAAGATGTGAAGTATCGCCCTGCGAAATCTCTTAGGGCAGTGGTTCTAGACAGGTGTGTTGGGACACACTGGTGTGTCGCAGATGACTGCCTCCTTATCAGCCCGGGTGGGAGTTGGTTGACTTCTCTTACATTGGGCCTGATGGGAGCCTTCTCTCACTGCCTTCTCTTTTTCTGGCCCAGTGGGTGGCTGTTTCCTTCTTCACCCGGATCAGAGTGAGATTTTGCCAGCTCCTGCTGTTCTGGGTCTGATGGGATGCAAAATGTATCTTCCCCTACCGAGTCTGGGAATGATGCTGCTGCTGATCTCTTCACCCTATGGAGGGTGGGGGAAAGGTTGCAGATGCTGAGAAGATGAAGGTGGAAAGGAGAGGGAACATGGGGGCTGCTGAGCAGGAAGGGGTGGGAAACAGGGGGTCGAGGGGTATGGAGAGTCAAGCAGGGGAGAGAGGGAGCACAGGGAAGAGGACGTGGGAAGTCAGGAATGCTGGGGCAAGGATATGAGTGTGAATGGATGATTGAAAGGGAATAATTGGGCAAAGTGAAGGATGATGGAGGCATGGAAGGTGAGTGACAGGGTGCAAGAGCCATAATATTTCAGATTTGGGAATGTGCATTTCTTCTATCTTTGTACTTTGCTTAGTGTAGGAGGATAGTATTTATGTTTCTAGCTTTCCAATTTTGCACTGCATGCAGAGTGGCTTGTTGAGATTTCCATTCCAGTTTTTGTCTCCACATTTGTAATTTGTGGTCTTTTATTCTGTATTTGGTAAAGGTTGGATCTGTATGTGTGACTGAGGTGACCTATTTTACTAGTAGGTAGGGATTTGTATCAATCTTCTTTGTTGTATCTTTTCGTTCTCAATAGGACATGCATTGGTGCTGCACTGCTGCCTTTTCATAGGAAGAATTTTTGAGTTTGAGTTCTTGGAATTAGTGTTGCAGTGGTATGGAAGGTTTGCTACACATGTGCTTGAGTGGGTTTTTTTTTTCAGATTTTGTATTTTACAATGTGTCTGGTAGAAAGGGAGTTTGTATTTCTTTTACTGAGCACCAGAATCAGACTTTTTTATATAACGAGTGTATTTGAAATATCCTAGTTCCGCTCTGCATCCATTGTTTGGGGATGAGGGGGAGAGGCGAGGGGCAGGTTCCTGTGTATGCAGAGTATATGTTTACATTTAGCCCCACGATGGTCAAGTGTTCAGTGTGTCATGCCTGTAAGTCTTATTTGCAGGTATGTCCCAATAGGAAAAAGGTTGAGAACCACTGTCTTAGGGTAGTAGAACTAGCAAAAGTCCTCAAAATAGCAATCCCTTTCATATAGAGTTGCCTACTGTCTCAATTTTTTCCAGCAGAGGCTGACCAGGGCTTTCAATACGGGCAGGGAAGACAAGCTTCCACTTGGGACGCCAAACCAGGAAGATGAAGGAAAGAGGGGTGAGACACTCATTGTCCGTCTCTCTTCCATATCCTAACTCGGGACCTGTACAAGGGTAGTAGGCACCCTTGGCAGACCTTACAGCCTTAACACCCTCTTGACTCTAGCTCCATCCCAAGTCTTGGCCTCCCCACATAATTAAAAATAATGCACTTATAATAAGAGATTTTATATAAAAAATGACATCCAGTCTTACAATAACATATATTTATACTGTTGAAAATAAAGGTGCAGAGTATTCTCAGCCTAGGAAGAGAATGCTCATCTGAAATTCAGGGCTTTTCCCTCAGTACTTGTAGAAACCCCTGCCTGAGCAGAAACCACTTGGTCCAATCCTCAATGCTGTCTGACACTTCTCCGCAGTCCATCCTAGCACTCTCTCCCATTCCGCCCATGGCTTGACCCCCCCCCCAGCACTCGTTTCCCTCACTCATCAGGCCAGCCCCAGCACACTTTGCCCACCTTCCCAGTCCAACCCTGTCAGTCTGTATACCTCCCTCACCAGCTTAATAGTAGCAGCCTCTGCTGCCCCCAGCTCAACCTCATTGCACACAGTTCCAGCCCTGCTTGATCTCAGCACAATCAGTGCCCCCATCTGCCCAGTTCGATCTGAGCACACTTAACCCTCCCTCCCCCAGCTTGACCCTGACCACCCCTCTCCAGCCTGACTCCAGCTCACTGGAACCCCTGTTCCCAGCTGAACCCCACCATGCTCTTCCTCCTTTGCTGACCCGGCTCCAGCAATTTACTCTTTTCAGCAACTTGAAGAGAAACAAAATGGACACTTTGAGACACTAGTTGACAGTGTGGCTGCCTGGTGAATATACTTCACTTGATTGTGTGTGTATATAAATATATATATATATGTATTTTTCTATAGTAACCCATCTTGGGGGGGCAACCAATTGCATGAATGGAAAGGGGGCTGCGGCTCAAAACCTTTGCTTACCCCTGCTCCAGATGACAGATGTATTTGATTTTGCATGGCCTGTTATGGTCTTTAGATGTTTCAGAATAGTATACTAGCAAGGGCTTCAATTTAAAATCACTGGCAGTATTGCCTCCCAGGAAAAGTGTTAGGCAGTCTTTGGTAGCTTTAAAACCCAGCGCAAACTTTTTATTCCTAAGTAATAAAAGTTCTCTCAGGCATTTGTTTCCAAAAAAGGTCTGTCGCATAAGCAATAAAAATGTACTCTGGTTGTATCCTCTTTCTCCAGTCATTTTATAAGAACTTAAGAACATAAGAATTGCCATACTGGGTCAGACCAAAGGTCCATCAAGTCCAGTATCCTGTTTCCAACCGTGGTCAATCCAAGTCACAAGTACCTGGTACCCAAACATTTAAATCTCAAGCTACTATTGCTTATTAATTAATAGCAGTTTATGGCTTTTTCCTCTAGAAACTTATCCAAACCTTTTTTAAACTCAGTTACACTAACTGCTGTAACCACATCCTCTGGCAATGAATTCCAGAGCTTAACTATGCACTGAATGAAAAATAATTTTTTTCCATTTGTTTTAAATGAGCTACTTGCTAACTTCATGGAGTACTCCCTGGTCCTCATTATCTGAGAGAGTAAATAACCGATTTACATTAACTTTGTCAAGTCCTTTCATTATTTTGTAGACTTCTATCATATCCCCCTCAGTCTCTTATAATGTTGTATAAACTGCTGCCTTTTAAATCTTTCATGCCACCCTTTACTGGCAGTAAAAGTTTCACTTTCAGAATTCTCTCCATGCTCGTGCTGTCTTCATACAGACTTCATGCCGCCTCCTGGATTATCACTGTGCTTTTGAAGACTTTATTAGAGTAATTTTGTAATATTGTGCATCAGTTAGCCAGCAAATACATTAACAGGCCAATACTATATCGGCGCCCGTAAACTCTCCTAATGTGTGCCAATCCACCTCCACTGGGTGCCCGGTTTAATATTAAAATTAGCTGCCTTGTAAAAGGTAAGTGCTAGGGGAAATTGTGCGTCCCTAGTGCCTCGGCATTGGGAACCCAGGAAAGGTGGCTGTCGGTGTGGGTTAGGAAGCGGACGCTGAATACAAGCGTCCATTTTCACCCACTATCAGCACACTATACACCCACAATAATCACAGCCTGGACTGTGTATATTGTGAGTGTATATTGGATGCCCAGAAATTATCATTTTTTTAGCAAATTGTTTTTTTACATGATTCCTCTTTCTGTGGTCTCTCCTACTTAGAATCATGATGATACTAGTAGGAGGGATCACAGAAAGCAGGAATTTTGTTTTTCTACAATGAGCCCTTGAGTGTGGCAGACCTGGGCTGACGTAAAATTTTCCATGTTGCAAGTGCACATTGGCCTGCAGGAAATGTTTTGCATTGCGGAGATCAACTAATAGCCTCATCTACATGTACTTTACATGTGATGAGGGCTATTAGCTACGCGCTCGATTGGATGTGTGTTTTGGATGCGCTAAACCCCGTTTTGCATCAGGGGTTATGGACGTGCATCCAATCATGTGTTGAGCCATGCCCTGACCGCAGCGCACGATATTGCATTGGCCTGTATGTGCATAAGTTGCACCAATTTTCAAAGCAGACTAATGCCCGTAAGTCCACTTTAAAATTATCCCTGGCAAAATAATACACAATTACACCTATTTGTTGCTTATAATTTTACCGTAAGAAATTATTTGTATGCTTTCTAAAATCAAGTAATATGTGCCTAAATCCCGATCCCATCCATATCAACCCTGGAATGCCTCTCCTCTATGGAGGTAAAAGTATGCACATACAATGTGTATATGCGTCAGTCACACAATTTTCTAAAGCACTGTTTCTGCAGTAAAGCACCTCTTTATCTGCAGAAGTCCCTTTGGAAATTACCCTGTTTAGAATGGTTTTGGACTGTAGCTTGTACCTCCATGTACAACATGAAATGGCCTGCAGGAAGCTCAGCATTACAGGAAGAGCACTGGCCAAAAGGTCCGCTACAGTGAGTCCCCACATTCCATGTATTGGATCCCATTAAAGCAAAATTGCTGTCTATCAGAGGTGGCCAACTCTGGTACTGACCCACAAACAGATCTGGTTTTCAGGATATCCACAATGAATATGCATGAGATAAATGTGCAAGTTCTGTTGCCATTGTATGCAGATTGATCTCTTTGCATATTTATTATGGATATCTTGAAATCCAAGCCTGTTTGTGGCTCTTGAGGACTGGAGTTGGCCACTTCTGCTATATATGGTTATCTCCAGTGTTGCTTTATCCTGGCCAATGGGTAAGAGCCATGCTTAGCTTATGCCTTCCCCTAAGCAGGACTTCCCAAACCTTTTCACAGCCAGTTGGGTTTTTAGAATAACCCCAGTCAATATGCATGAGATAAATTTGCATATCATGGGGACTCTATTGAAATTTATCTCATGCATATTCATTGTGGATATCCTGAAAACCCAACTGGTTATGGGGTCCTTAGGACAGTTTTGGGAAGCCATTTCCTAAGGTCTGTGAGTCTTTCTTCAACAACTTGTTCAGCCCCAGCCAGCTCAAGTATCAGTAGCTTGAGTTTGATAATTAACTTATGTCTTCTGCTTTGTAGAGTAGATCACTTACCTCTGGTTCATCAGCTGACCTTCATTCTACTTGGTTCTTGTCTGATTTATTCTATATTCAGGATATAGTAACCTTTGTTTCTTTACATAGGTACAATGTACCCTACTCCTCTTTACTCACATGTTGGACATGGAAGTTTTACTGAGGTTTATGACCCAGCTGAAGATACTTTTCTTTTAATTGATGCGCTGGAAAAAGATGCAGATGAACTAAAGAAACGCAGGTATTATATATAATAGAATTCTTCTCCATTCACTCTGTTGCATCTTAGTTTCACAATGGTGTAGAGGAGTATAGCATAATGGTTAGAGCAGTGGGCAGTGAACCTGGGAAACCAGAGTGCAAATCCTACCACTGCTGCTTGTGACCTCGGGCAAGTCACTTCACCCTCTTCTGCCTCAGATACAAACTTAGGGGCTCATTCACTAAGCTGTAGTATTTTTCCCAAGGAAAAATATTGCAGCTAAAAATACTGTGGTGGTGAATGCCTCCAGAAAACGCATGATGACCGCCCTGGGGGACTGTGAGGCTTAAAGGGATGCTTGGCCCTGAGTAAGCCCCACCCCCCAAAAGTAATTAAAAAAACAAACAAACCCTGGGGGTCTGCATAGATCCTCCTGACCCACCCCTGCTGCCTTTGGAGGCAGTCATTGTACAACATTTAAAAAAAAAAAGTTTAAAGTCAATGCCAGGCCCCAATCTCCAATCCTTCCCCTCCAATATAACAAATTAATCTCCCAGAGGCTAGGACCCCCACCCTTAGCCCACCCTCCCAACTCCCTCCCTCTTACTCACAAATGAGTCCGTAGTGGTCCAGTGTGGGCCTGGAGTGCCCCTTAAGATCTGAGCCAGTGGCTGCCATTTTTCAAAATGGCACCAACCACCCCTATTACATGACAGGGACAAAGGATCATCTGATGTCATTTTGAAGAATGGCAGCCACCAGGCTTGGTGCTTGGGGGGCCCTGGGAGCATCTGGATGTGTGCTAACATCCTGATGCTCCTGGAAGAAATTGGCTACTTCCATTGCAATTTTTCAGGCAAGCCATGTTATTTGATTTGCATAGTTTAAGGTATGGATGAGCTGTTAATCAGCTCATTTAAATATGTGCAGTGGCAGGAGTTAAATGACGCATGATATTTGAAATACTTTTTTATCACTGTGTTAGGTCTTTTACCTTGTGCTACATGGCCTAACGCATCTTAGTGAATGAGGTCATTTAGATTATAAGCCATCTGGGGACAAGGAAATATCAACAGTAGCTGAATGTAATTTGTTTTGAAGTGCCTGAAAGGGAGAATATAAATCAAATAAACAGTAGATTTTCTTAGAGCTCCAGGACTTTTACTAGTATGTAACCTGTTACAATTGTAATTCTGTTGTTTTTGAGAGAGATGCATTAAGATTGGGCTATTTGACTAATTAGTTTAAAATCATTGTTGTGCGTTAAAAACCTTACACTTGACAGTTGGTCTGCGATTGTACATGACTATAGAAATGGAATTTTGATTGAATTAGGAGCAACAACAACTCATATACATAGTAACTTAGTAATGATTAGTAATGCGATTAGTAATGCGATTAGTAATGCGATTCAAGTCTCATATTACACCAACTGCAAACATTAACCTCAACTCCAACTACATCAACAATTCCCCTACCAATACCGACGCTTCTCACACCAACCAAGCTACATCTGCCATGCAAAATAAATCCGAATCTAAGCTTATTAATTTTGAGATTACTACTGGTATTGAAGTTGAGTCAATTCTAAAGAAAATGAAACAGCTTTCCACCCCACAGACATTATGCCCACCAAGATTCTTCTCTTAATATGTTCAACAATAGCAAAACCCATTGCAAAGATTCTCAACAAATCAATCACCACAGGCATAGTTCCTTCTGTACTTAAACATGCTTTCATAACTCCTATGATAAAAAAAACCAAACCTTGATTCATCTGATCCAGCAAACTATCGCCCAGTCTCAAACCTACCCTTCCTTTCAAAAATTATGGAAAAAGTCATCAACAAACAACTGACTACCTAGATGAACATCAACTACTTTTCCCTTACCAGTTTGGGTTCAGAAAGTACCACAGCACGGAAATGCTTCTGATTTCACTTTCAGAAGTGCTTCTACAAGCTCTAGACGCTGGTAAATCATATCTCATCGCCCTACTTGATATATCAGCAGCTTTCGATACAGTTAATCACAATACCCTCATAATCCGCCTCTCTGAATAGGTATTTCTGGCTCAGCACTACTATGGTTCCAGTCATTCTTGAGCAACAGAACGTACAGTGTCAAAAGTGGACTAAGTGAATCTAAGACAAGAAATCTCTCTCAAGGAGTACCCCAAGGATCCTCTCTTTCCTCTACATTATTTAATATTTACCTTACACCACTATGCCATCTACTATCAAAACTGCGTCTTCAATACTTCATCTACGCGGATGATATTCAGATACTCATACCAATCACCAGCACTATCACAAATGCCTTGAACACTTGGAATGCAGCCTTATTAGAAATTAAAACAATTCTCATGGACAATCAATTGGCTATTAATACCAATAAAACCGAGCTTATCATTGTTTCACCTCCAAAAAATGCATCCCCGAGCTATGCTGGTCTTTCACATGACATGTCTGCTATTACTCAGCAAGTACGCAGCCTTGGCGTCATCATTGACAGCAATCTCACGTTTAAAAAATTCATCGCGGATACAGTTAAAAGTGGTTTCTATAAGCTACATACACTAAAACGTATCAAACCTCTTTTATACCAATACGACTTTCGCACTGTTTTACAGGCGACTATTTTATCAAAGATTGATTACTGCAATGCATTGCTACTAGGTCTTCCTAAAACTACAATTCAACCCTTGCAAATTTTACAAAACGCAGCTGCTCGCATCATCACTGACACAAGCCGCCATGAGCACATCACTCCAGCACTTCAATCATTACACTGGCTACCCATGGCATCCAGAATAATATATAAATCCTTGACGCTGATTCATAAAGCCATCCACAACAGAGATATGAATTGGTTCACTGATCACCTACAATTCAAAACATCAATCCGCCCAACCAGATTCCAGCATTTAGCTAAACTGAAGATCCCTGCACCCAACCTGACTAATCTTTCCACTACAAAAGAACGTTCATTCATCATTGCTGGATCCAGAATATGGAACACTATGCCATCAGAATTACGCCAAGAATTTTGCTACAAAAAATTTAAACAAAACTTAAAAACCTGGTTATACAAAAAAGCCTACTATTCTTAAAACTGAGTCCTTTGCTTTGCGTTCTTGTTAGTCCCACAGACACTCATATTCTGATATTTATTTTCATTATACAAAGTTTTACATGGATTTGTATTCTTTCAGTTATTATGTTATATTGTAAAGCTCTATGCTGAATTAATGTTTGAATGTAAACTGAGGTGATGTTACTTACGTGCCCCGGTATATAAAAAAACCCGTAAATAAATAAATAAATAAATAATGACAGCAGAAAAGGACCACATGGTCCATCCAGTCTGCGCAGCAAGCTTCTTCTAGTAGTATCTGCAGCGCTATGCAGGTTGCTCCCATGCTTCTCTTAAGGATAGTGTGACCGAGTGTGCTGACAACTCCCTCATACTTTTTTTTAAGGAGCCCGGTTTAGGCTTTTAACCTAATCCTCCTTAAGACAGAATGCAACAAGGGAGTTTGGGTGAAGAGAGGTTACCTTCATCCTGCTATATGAATTGAGGCCCAGAGAGCTTGTGAGTCTTGGGGAAGCTGAGAGGGTCTCACCATATGCAAAGGGCGGTTGTTATGTCTAAGGTTTGTGATTTGTTATATAGATGTCTTTTTGAAGATCTGAGTGTACCTTCATACGATGCTGTGATTGATTCAGCTATCGTGTCTGTGAGCCTATTGAAAGGCCTCTAAATCATTAGGTACCTCAGGTAGCTCCTTATACCAGTGTGCCAGTGTGTCCACTCCAAGATTGTTTCTTTGATGACTAATTCAACTAAAGCCATTAATGTCACTTATCTTTCATGCTGTAGTCGGTCTTGCTCAGCCGACATCTAGACGTTTCGGAGACTAGCTCCTTCTTCAAGGGCTGGACGCTTTTCAAGAGCGACTTGTGGGACACTGAAATTAATGTGCTGCAATGGCAGTGTGTATTTATAGAATGTGGACTGTTCACAGAAGCTCCGTGTGTCGGAAACGGCTGCTCCTGGTGCCAGGAGCCGCCAGGAGCAGCCGTTTCCGACACACGGAGCTTTTCTGTACACTTCCCCGGTGCCGGGGACACATGGAGCTTCTCGATCCTGGACTGTCACAACCAGTTCCGGGCACTACTATTCGGGTTAGCCACTGCGCCCCGGACATTCACCAAGATCATAGTGGTGGTGGCAGCAACACTGAAGAAGGTAGGAATCCACGTGCACCCTTATCTAGACGATGGGCTGATCAGGGTGAAATCCCCAGAGGAAAGCCACCAGGCAACCAACAGAGTCAGAACTATACTGGAGAGCCTCGGGTGGGTGGTCAACACAAACAAGAGCTGCCTGCAGCCCTCCCAATCTCTAGAATACTTGGGAGTCCGGTTCGAAACCAAACAAGACAAGGTCATCCTGATACCGACAAGGAGATCAAAACTGATGACCCAGTTACGAACCCTGTTGAGTGAACTTCGCCCCACAGCATGGGACTACCTACAAGCCCTTGGCCTCATGGCATCCACTCTGGAAGTAGTGCCATGGGCATGAGCTCACATGAGACCCCTACAACGCTCACTACTATTACGATGGAATCCACTGTCCCAGAACTACACCGTACGTCTGCAGCTCCTGGACAGAGTTCGGGCCCAACTACGATGGTGGCTACAAGAAGGCCATCTGAGCCAGGGAACGAGACTATCCTCTCCAACCTGGATCCTGCTCTCCACGGATGCCAGCACACTGCCAGGAGCTAACCGCCAAGGGCAATGGAACAAAGAAGAGTCGGGATGGAACAGGCCTCTGGGCAGGCTAGTCCCACTGCCCAGAGGCCTGGGCAGTGGGACTAGCCTGCCTACGGTTCGGTCACAGACTCCGAGACAAAGCGGTCAGAGTAATGTCGGACAACGCTACATCAGTGGCCTACATCAACCGTCAGGGAGGAACCAGAAGTCAACAGGTGTCTCTGGAAATAGACCTCCTAATGTCATGGGCGGAAGTGAATCTTCAAGAGATCTTGGCCGTCCACATTGCCGGGAAAGACAACGTCGCTGCGGATTACCTCAGCAGAGAAAGTCTAGACCCAGGAGAATGGAGGCTGTTGACCACAGAATTCCAATTGATAGTAACCCGTTGGGGAACACCAACCATGGACCTCCTGGCAAACCGGTCCAACGCCCAAGTGCCCAGTTTCTTCAGCCACAGGCGGGAACCCTAGTCCCAGGGAATCAATACCCTGGTACAGACCTGGCCACAGGAGACTCTGTTATACGCCTTCCCCCCTATTGGGCGCAATCATCCACAAGATAGAACACCACAGGGGACCAGTACTTCTAGTGGCCCCGGACTGGCCAAGAAGACCATGGTACGCAGACATGCGAAGAATGCTGACAGGGAGCCCCCTCCTGCTACCTCCACACACAGACCTGCTCCAACAGGGACCGATCCTCCACGAGGATCCAGCTCGATTCCCTCTTACGGTCTGGTCATTGAGAGGACTCGCCTGAGGAAGAGCGGATACTCAGGGGCAGTAATTGACACCCTACTCAGAGCACACAAGTTCTCCACATCTCTAACATACATAAGGATTTGGAGAGTATTCGAAGCCTGGTGCGAGGACCGCAACATCATACCACGCTCAGTCAAAATTCCTGCGATTTTGGAATTCCTGCAGAACAGCCTACAGAAGGGATTGTCTCTCAACTCCATCAAGGTACAGGTGGCCGCATTGTCATGCTATGGAACCAAGGGCGAGAGCGGGAGCATAGCCTCTCACAAAGATGCCTCCCGCTTTCTGAAAGGAGTCAAGCAGATCCGACTACCCCTAAAGTAGCCGGTGCCTCTTTGGAACCTCAACCTGGTCCTAGATTTCCTAGCATGAACCTCCTTCAGACCTCTCCGCAGCCTGTCTCTCCGACTATTAACATTGAAGACAGCCTTCCTGCTGGCAGTCTGTACGGCCCGTCGTATATCCGAGCTACAAGCACTGTCCTGCTGGGAGCCGTTCCTCAGACTCACCCCGGGAACCATCCAGTTACACACAGTTCCGTCGTTCCTCCCCAAAGTGGTGTCTCACTTCCATCTCAACCAAACCATCTCACTACCATCGCCGGATGAGCATAAGAATTCGGGCTCGAAGTCTACACCATCTCAATGTCTGCAGACTCCTAGTCCAATACCTGGAAAGGTCGGAATCCGTACGAAAGACGGACCGTCTATTCGTCCTTCACAGCGGGAAGAAGTAAGGTGAAGCGGCCTCGCGAGCAACCATAGCCCGCTGGATCAAAGAAGTCATCAAGGTGGCCTACGTAGAAGCAGGCAAGCCACCGCCTTTACAAGTCAAGGCTCATTCTACTAGAGCCCAGGCAGTGTCCTGGGTGGAAACCAAGATGCTGTCACCCGCCGAGATTTGCAGGGTGGCGACATGGTCCTCCATCCACACCTTCTCCAGGTTTTACCACCTGGATGTTCAGGCTCGGGAGGACACAGCATTTGCAAGGGCAGTACTAAGTGGGTCACGGGCAGCCTCCCACCCGGTTTGGGAGTAGCTTTTATACATCCCATTGGTCCTGAGTCCATCTGCTACACGCTAGGAAATGGAGAAATTACTTACCTGATAATTTCGTTTTCCTTAGTGTAGACAGATGGACTCAGCATCCCACCCTCGGCTGCCGTTACTCATGGAATTCTCGGGTGACATCCCCGAGAGCGAGTGATTCACGGGTAAGCCATGCTTTCCTTCAGCTAGGACACCCATCTTACCGAGTATCGACGTTTCTCGGTTGAGGGCACTAGCAGTCTTCAGCTATAACCAATTCAACCGGTTCAAATTAATTAAGTTAACCAAGTTCTAAAGTTAATCAAGTTATTCAAATTATTCAGTCATACATATATCCACAATGCTTTTCAAGGAGAATACTGAAGAGCTGCACTTCCTGCAGGGGTATATGTACTAGGGCTGACGTCAGATTGAAATTTGATCTGTCTCCAACTGCTATTGGGAGTACACTATAACCATTGGTCCTGAGTCCATCTGTCTACACTAAGGAAAACGAAATTATCAGGTAAGTAATTTCTCCATTTTATGCATGTATATGCCTTTGAAAATTCACTCCTTGATGTGTGCACACAGATTCTAAACATGCTATCTAGAAAGCCTATTTTTTTTTTATAACTCTTTATTTATAAGATTGTTTTTTACATGTTTTAATGGGATACAACATACGGTAATCCCATAACATCCCCCCAAAAAACTAACAAACAGGCACAGCTGTTATGTAATGACAATAACATGTTTATACATCTTGCATCTCAAGGGTATTAGAGTCAGTGAGCTAAACAGAGGATGCCATGTGACCATAATATTGAGAATATATCCCCCATATCTGCTGGTACTTAAACTATTTCCCTATCATATCAAATCTGAGCTTTTCTGAATCAGCTACATCCCATACTTGCACCTTCTAGTGCCCTATTGTGGGATGAAATTTCCAGAATGTGGCTATAGTGGAACGAGCTAGAAGTAGCAGTTGACCCACTAGCTTATGAAATTTCTGAGGAATAAGTGACCCCGTCCACCTACCTAGTAAACCCAGCAGCGGTGAGATATGAATGGGAAGATTCACAATGTCGGCTATTTCTTGGGTCGCCTGTGACCAAAATGGCTTTACAAATGGGCAGGACAAACACATATGTTTATATGTGCCCTCTTGTCCACATCCACACCAGCACACAGAACTCAAACCTGGACAAAATCGCGAATAATATACTGGAGTTCGGTATGTTCTGTGGAGCAGTCTAATCATGAGTTCTGTGCTGCGTGCACAAATAGTTATATGATGGGTGGAGATCCATATGCTCTTCCAAGATTGTGGTCCCAAATTTGAGCCCAAATGTGAGTTCTATTGAATTATCAAGCGAGGGTTTGTAATAGAGCCATATTTATCCAACTGCCTGCTGTATTTCCAGCAATGTAATGGGTGCGGCTAACCGGTCGATCTGATCTGGCAGAAGCTTAGGCATATTAAGTCTGGCCAAAAAAGTTTTAATATCATCTGGGGAGGCTTGAACAGGATCTTTATATAACTCAGCAAAGAATTCTGCAAACGATTCCTCCACCTCTTTGTAACTAGTGGCCTGAGAACCATTAGGCTTCCACACCTTGGGAATATAAGCTTTGCCAGCCTTCTTAACTGCCCAAGTTAAAATGTGCCTGACTTGTCGCCGTATTTATAAAATTTAAGTTTTGTGTATTTGAGAGCTTTGCCAATCTTGTATACCTTCAACGACTGGAGCTCTCTACGAGCTGCCTCCAAGGCCTTAAGTATTCGAGGAGAGCAGGCCTGCTTGTGTGATTGTTCTAAGCTTTTAATCTTTGTCAATAAAAGATCAAATTGTTTCTTCCTTTCTTTACTTAAATAGTTGGCATAGCTTATTACGACCCCGGAGATAAGCCTTAAGAGCTTCCCAATGCAAAACAGGATCATAATTAGTAGTGGGTTTTATCGCCTCTCAGACCATATTCTGAAACTGAACACTTCCCAACAGTGAAGTATTCAGCCTCCAGGAAAAAGAACGAAGGACAGGCGAGAAAACCAACTTTAACTGAATAGGATGATGGTCCGAGATTGTACTTGATAATATTGCACTCTCTGAGGTTAAGGGAACCAAAGTGGGGGAGCACAAAAAATAATCAGTATGACTATATATGTTACGACGTGTTGAAAAGTAGGTGTAGTTGCGGTCGCCGGGATGGTAACGCCTCTAGATATTTACCAGGTGAAAAGTATTGAATAGGTCTTTAGTATGCACTGACAAAATAATTGCAGTGTGGGGCTGGGTAGATTTATCCATGGAGGGGTCTAGACACAAGTTCCAGTCCCCTCCCATGCACAACTGCTGAAACCCAAAAGCAAGTAGCTTATCTGTAAAGGATCTATAAAAGGCCATCTGCCCCACGTATGGCCCATATACGTTCACCAATGTAGAAAGCCTATTTTTAATGTTGCTAAATATATATGCATTATGAAAGTACACACATACTTTTAGGCAGCTGAAAATTCACTTACTTGGATATTGCCAACATGTGCATGTAAGCTTTGTTTTTACCTACGCAAAAGTTTCCTGAGTCGTTGAAGATACATCCTTTTAAAACTTTTTTTTATGTATGTAATCTACTGCTTTTGTCTTCAATTAGATTGTAAGAACTGGTAGAGTTCTACAACCTTCTGTGTCCGGGTTTTGCTTCATAAGTAGTTGGGGGATTTTTAAATCTCATTCACATCTGATATAACTCTAATGGCATAAGAGCATAAGAAATGCTATGCTAGGTCAGATCAAGGTTCATCAAACCTAGCATCTTGTCTCTGACAGTGGCTAGTCTGGGTTGCAAGTATCTGGCAGATCCTACAAAGTAGACCTATTTCCTGCTACTTGCTCCCTGAATAGAAATAGCAAACTCTTGCTTCTTTTTACATGTGCTGTGGATACTGATGTTGATTTATAAAAATTGTTTTTACTGAAAACTTCACTTTATTCTGTTGTAGAATTGAGATCTCTCTTGAAGTGGGATCTGGATCTGGAGTAGTATCTGCATTTCTAGGCTCAGTTATTGGACCCCAAACTTTATACTTGTAAGTACCATAATTAATGTTTATAATTTGCAATAAGAATTACAGAAATTCTCTTTGAAGGATTATTAAGATACTCTCAAAGCTTAAATGTGTAGATAAATGAGTCCAATGCATATATTTTTGAGGAAAAAGTCATTTCTAGAACTAGAGCCCCATAAAGGCATTGATGAGCTGAAGATGGTTTGAGGCACATAAAAATTCAGGGGTAGATTTTAAAAAATTGCGCGATCGCGTACTTTTGTTCGCGTACCAGGCGCAAACAAAAGTATGCTGGATTTTATAAGATACGCCTGTAGCCGCGCGTATCTTATAAAATCTGGGATCGGCGCGCGCAAGGCTGCCGATTTTGGGCAGCCTGTGCGCGCCGAGCGGCGCAGCCTGCCTCAGTTCCCTCCGAGGTCGCTCCGAAATCGGAGCGGCCTCGGAAGGAACTTTATTTTCACCTCCCCGGCCCTATCAAAACCCCCCCCCCACCTTTATTTCACAAAAGCCAAAAGCAGACGTAAATCAACGAGTGCCAACGGGGCTCTGCAAAATAGGCGCGCCGGCGCGGGAGGGCCCTGCGTGCGTAAATCCGGCCGGATTTACGCGCGCAGGGCATTTAAAATCCGCCCGTCAGTGCATAAGATCATAAGTGCCAAGCTGGTTCAGATTAATGGTCTGTTGAGCTCAGCATCTTGTCTCTTGTCAGTGGCCAGTTGAAGTCACTTAGAAGTACCCTTTAGATACCAAATAGGAAGGCTCATTTCATGTTGCTCACTCCCAGAAGCATGAAGTGGAAACATTTAAGGCTTGCTGACTAAATAATGGTTAAAGTTTCTATCTTTTAGGAACTTTATCCTTTTTTTAACCTCAGCTAAATTGCTAGCCTTGACTGCATAATCTGGCTGTGAATTCCAGTTAACCAAAACATACTTTTTAGAATTCATTTTCATTTTAAATATGCGATCAGATTAGTAAAGCAGTCTCTTAGGAAAGCAGAGCAGAGATGGAGAAAAGAAAAAAATGAAATTAATAGAGCCTATATGAGGAGATTGTGAAGGAGTGTGTATGTGTGTGAGAGATTGGGAGCTCTTGTATATGAAAAAGGGAATATGTGTGTGTGCGAGAGAGAGAGGGAGGGACAGAGGGAGCCTGTGTGAGGGGCAATACTGAGAACAGGGTCAAACTCTGGTACTGGCAATAGAGTGGAAGGGGGTGAGCTTAGAGGTGGAGGGGAGAGATACTGGCAGGTGGAGGGGTTTGGGCCTGAGAGGGCAAAGTGGCCAGGGGAGTAGGGAGAGCGAGTGGAAGGGACACTCTTACAGTGAATTTCTAGGGAAATTCTGCTCAAAATATTTAAAATTCTGCTTCTTTTATTTATTTATTTATTTATTTATTTATAATCTTTTATATACCGACGAACGTTGGGAACATCTCATCGGTTCACAGTAAACAGAATGCAGCTAACAAGCTTTACAGAGAACAATGAACAATCATTAATAGGAAAACTAGCTTTACAGAGAACAATCAATAATAGGAACTTTGTTTTACAGATTACTATAAAGAGTCAAAAAAAGGGGGAACTATAAACAGTCAATAAGAGGGGGAACAAAAGAGGTAGAGAAGAGAGGGGCTGGGAGCTTTACAGATAACAATCAATAATAGGAACTTTGTTTTACAGAGAACTATAAACAATCAATAAAAGGGGGACCAAAAGAGGCAGAGAAGAGAGGGGCTGATCAGCGGGAGTCAGGGAGGGAAGGAAGGGATCAAAACAGTGAGTAAAGAAAAAGGGATTAGGAAATACAGGAATTCAAGTGCATTAAAAATAAGTTGGTGTTCAAATTATAAGGCAGGAGAACATAGAATTAAGAGGGGGAAAAGGCACTTATGAGTAAGCTTTGGTGAAGAGGGCAGTTTTCAGGTTCTGCATAAATTTCTTGTGACAGGGTTCCTGACGCAGGAAGGCGGGAAGTTTGTTCCACAAGACGAGTCCTGCCACAGATAGTGCCCGGGCTCTGGTGGAGCAGAGTTTATACTGCCTAGGGGAAGGGATGGGAAGTGTTGCTCTGTGTTGCAGCCTAATGGGTCTGTTTGAACTGTGAAAGGTAAGGTGCTCAGGGAACCAGTGCATGTTTTGGTTATGGAGTGCTTTGTGGTTAAGTGTGAGGGTTTTGTATGTTATTCTTTCTGCAACAGGTAGCCAGTGAAGGTGTTTTAGCACTGGGGTGATGTGATCGTTTTTGTGTGTGTTGGTGAGGATGCGTGCAGCAGCATTTTGGAGTAGTTGAAGTGGTTGGATTGAGCTTTTGGGTAGACCTAGGAGCAGTGTGTTGCAATAATCAATTTTGGAAAGAATGAGGTGTAGTAAGGGTTTGATTTTCTTGAGGGAATGCAGTTTGAAATAACATGCTTTGAGGGTGTTGTTAATGTATTTATTGAAGGCAAGATGGTTGTCAATGATGACGCCCAGGCTGCGTACCTGTTCGCTGGGAGTCATGGGGGGGAGGGGGTTGTAGCCTAGGTGCAAGGGAGGGGCAATGCCAGGAGGAGTGATGTGTAGTATCTCTGTTTTGGCGGTGTTTAGTGCTAGGAAGTTGTTTGTCAATAGTGTGTTAATGAGCGATAGAGTGGATATCCAGGTCTCAGTGGCTTTTTGTAGTGTGTCATTTATAGGAATGAGAATTTGCACATCATCAGCGTAAATGAAGTGCGGGAGGCCTAGATTGGATAGTAGGTTGCAGAGCGGGAGGAGGTAGATGTTAAACAGAGTGGAGGACAGAGAGGAGCCTTGTGGTACACCTTGTGGTAAAGGGAAGGTTTTGGATGTGTGGTTGCCTATTTGTACACTGTATTGCCTGTCTTGTAAGTAGGATTGGAACCATTGCAGGGCTGGACCTGAAATGCCAATGTCTGTGAGGCGGTGAGCAAGTATTTTATGATTGACAGTGTCAAAAGCAGCGGATATATCCAGGAGGATCAGAATATGAGATACTTCTTTGTCAAGGCTTTTGAGTATGTGATCGGACAGAGCAGTTAGAAGTGTCTCAGTGCTGTGGTGTTTCCGAAAGCCGAATTGCGATTGAGAGAGGATGTTGTATTCATCTAGGTAGTCAGTTAGTTGCCGGTTCACTGCCTTTTCAAGGACTTTAGCGAGAAATGGTAAATTTGAAATGGGGCGGAAGTTGGAAAGGTCAGCAGGATCAAGGGTTGGTTTTTTTAAAATGGGTTTGATAATGGCATGTTTAAGATTACTAGGAACAGTACCAAGAGTAATAGATCTATTAATGATGTTGGAGATAGGCTTGGCGATGATGCTGGGGATAGAGAGGAGGGTTTTAGTAGGAATGGTGTCGGAGGGGTGTGTGCAAGGTCTCATTTTTCTAATAATGGATTCAGTTTCGACTGAGGAAATGGTGTTAAGAGCGGGGAGCCTTGCAGCAGTGCTGTCAGAGAGGCAGGTGGGTGGTGCTTGGTTGGAGTGGAAGCGAGACATAATGTTGTTAATTTTTGTGTTAAAGAATAAGGCTAGATCTTCACATTTTTTTTGTTCTTCAGTGACTAGTGAGGGGGTAGAAGTGGATTTAGTTAGGCTGTTAACTAATTCAAAGAGGGCTCGAGGATTAAACTGTAGATGGTGGATTCTATGCGCGTAGAAGTCTCTTTTAGCTTTGTCAATGGCAGTTCTATACATGTAAAGGTGGTGTTTGAAAGTAGAGAGTGATGGAGAGGTGGGGTTCTTACGCCATTTTCTTTCAAGATTCCTGAGGTTACATTTCATGGTTCTGAGCTCTGAGGTATAACAGGGTTGCTTTTTGTTTTTAGAAGGGTCAATCAGGCGTGATTGTATAGGGCAGAGCTCATCAGCTACATTGTGGTAAGGAGAGTCCATGACTCTAGGGCAGTTTGTGCATCAGTAAGGTCGAGTCGGTTGAACTGTAGTGTGAGGGCTGTTATAAGGTCTTCGTGCTTGCAGTTGCGTCTGAATTGTATCAATTTTTTGGGTTGCGAGGGGGTGGGAGAGAAATTTATGGAGCAAGAAATGTCGATGCGGAAGTGATCCGACCATGGGATAGGGGTGCAAGTGGGTAAATTGGATTGGACGAGAGAATTAGTAAATACGAGGTCCAGGGTGTGGCCTGCTCTGTGTGTGGGGTTAGTAATGAGTTGTTTGAAGCCTAGGGCTTCAAGGGCTGATAAGATGTCCTTGCAGGAAGAGGTGTTTAGAGTTGCATCAACATGGATGTTGAAGTCACCAAGGATGATTGCCGGATTGTGAATGTTTATGTTTTTGGATATATATTCAATAATAATGGAGGGGTTTTTTTCAAGGAGGCCTGGGGGAGCGTAGACAAGGCAAAGTTGTAGATTGGTGGCGGTAAAAAGGCTGATTTCTAGCTTCTACGGTGGCTGAATGGGTTTGTGTGAGAAATTGAAGGATTTTTTGGCTGCTAGTAAGAGGCCACCTCCTTTTTTTTTTTTTTGGTCTAGGAATAGAAAATATGTCGTAAGACTGGCAGGGTAGTTGGTTGATAATGGCTGTGTCTGATTCCTTTAGCCATGTTTCTGTGATAGCCAGCAAATCAGATTTGTCATCTGTGAGGATGTCATTGATTATTGGAGTTTTTTTGGATATGGATTGGGTATTGAGTAGGAGGATAGTGAATGTAGTGAGACCAATTAATTGTGTGATAGGTGTGGTCATGATTGGTAGCAGATTTCTATGACTATCTGGTACAGCAACACAGGGAGGGATGGGGGGCACCCTAGAATGGGGTTTGATGTGGGGATGATGAAGTTGTGCATAGGAAGTGCGGGGGGGGGGGGGGGGGGGGGTGTTAGACAGAGAGAGAAGGAGGAGGAGGGAGGGAGGGAGGAGAGTAGACAGATAAACTTGCAGTTGGTATGGTAGTAGCAAGAGATGACAGCATCAGCGGAAGGTGGAATAAAATCAAGGCTGAGTACTGTGTCTTTAGGATGGTAGAACCGTCAAGTAACTGCTTTTAATTAGGTATGAAGGGGACGCACGAAGGGGCGCACTAAGGGGCAGGCCTCTTAGGTCGCGCTCCTTCGTGAGCGTGACGCCTGGCGCGCGACGCCACAGTATCGTGCGCGAATTTAAAGGGCTGTGGGCCCTCCTCCCCGGCGCCAATGAAGGCGCGGCACTCGTCTCCTGATTGGAGGCTGGAGAGCCCAGGGAGGGTGGATGGGCGGCACGGAGCGTCGGCGCGAATCTTACTTTGAAGAGGCTCAAGCAGGCACTGTGGATCTGAACGGCGTCTCGCTGGATTTTTCACTTTTTTTTTTTATGCTGAGTAGTCTTTTAATTGTTCTTTTCTCACTCACGGTAAGCCTCACAGCACGTTCAAGCCCAGTGGGAACGGCAGCGGTGCAAGAAGCTGTGGCACACGCGGCTGTCCTTTTCTTCTTCCAGCGCCTGCCCCCCCCCCCCCCCCCCCCCGTGACCCAGAACAGGAAGTGATACACAGAGCGGTGCACGGGAAGGAGAAAGGCCGTGCCGCGTGGAAAAGTAGCAGCAGCGGCAGCAGCAGCGGCCCCCAAGCAATCAAAGCAGACGATAATCGGGAAAGGAGACAGCAGCATGAGCCTCCCACGGCCGATGGGATTTTTCTTGCTTGGCCTTTGGGGGCTGGAGGAGGAGGCTGCTGCAGCTACCATTTGTGCTCGGGGGGGGGGGGGGGGGGGAGAGGAAGTGAGGGAGAGAAAGAGAGTGAAGCAGCCAGCCTGCCTGCCTGCCTGTGTGTAATTGAGTGAAACTGGTCAGAGAGCTGATGTGTGTGTGTATATGTGAAAGACAATGAAAGTGATTGCTCAGGGAGATGACTGATGTGTATGTGAGAGAGAGAGAAAAAGCATGGAAATGAGAAATCTGGGTATGTGAGAAAGCACGGGCGTAAGAAGCCTGGTGTTGTGGTGGTGGTTGGGGGGTGTGTGTGTGTGTGTGTGAAAAAAAGCATGGGAGTGAGAAGCCTGTGTGTGTGTGTGTGTGTGCATGCATGAGAGAGAGAGACTGGTTGGTATGGTGATGGGGTGTGTGAGAGAAAGAGACTGGTGTGTGTGAATGTGAGAGAAAAATTGTGATTCAGGGAATGAGAAGCCTGTGCACGTGGAGAGTGGGCATGGAAATGAGAGAGACTGGTGTGTGTGTGTGTAACAGAGAGAAAGTGATTATGGGAATGAGAAGCATGTGAAGAGTGAGCATGGGAGTGAGAAACCTGGGTGTGTGTGAGACACAGCACGGGAGTGAGAAGCCTGTATATCTGAAAGAGAACATGGGAGTGGGAAGCCTTTGTGTGTGTGTGTGTGTGTGTGTGTGTGTGAGAGAGAGAGAGACAGAGAAAGTGATTATGAGAGTGAGAAGCCCATATATGTAAGTAGAACACGGGAGTGGGAAGCCTGTGTGTGGTGTATGGCATGAGAGAAACTGTTTAGGAAGGTGACTGGTGTGTGTGTGTCAAAGACTGGGAGATGATTGGTGTGTGAGAGACAGAAACTGGTCATGGGGGTATGACTGGTATGGTGTGTGTGTGTGTGTGAAAGACATGGGCACTAAGGAAGAGGACCATGAGTACAGAGTTTAGCTTCTACTGCTGCTTCTGGTGTGTGCCATGGCCTGCATGGAAGGGGGAGTAGGAGAGCTGCTGGAGGGGGTAAGTAAAGGTGGCTTTCTAAGTTTTATTTTTCTTGATTGACTGCCATTTTAATTATGTGATGTCTGCTTTTTTTAAATATTTTATTGGTGTTTGGAGAATGTTTAATAGTTTTTATGAGTTTTTAATTGTTGGATGTTATTCTGTTCATAGCTGTTTTGAAACATTTATTCTGCTTATTAGTATAGTTTTACAATTATTTCTGTGTGAGGATGTATAGCTGCTTGCTAGTTCCTAATAAGAGGTGTATTGGTTTTTAGGACCTGATTTAATATTTGTAATGTTGCCTTTTCATAGATAGGGTTGCTCCTGTTTGTGTGTATTCTATAATACAGGTGTAACTGTGTGCTGATTAGTTTATGTGCATTACTACAGATCCTGGGAGTATGTTAGGTCGGTTCTGTGTCTGTTACCGAGATGAGATATTTTACTAGCATGCAAGCATTTGTATCAGTCTTATTTGTTGTGTTTTCTCAAGAGGACATGCATTGGTGGTAAACTGCTGTCTTTTCATAAGTAGGGCTATTGAGCCTGGAAGTAGAAGGAGTTTGAGTTGCTGTTACTGAGATGACACCAGAACCAGAATATCTTTTTTGTAGGGTGAGTTGTATGGGGAATGTCATAATTCTGCTTTGCATCCATTATTGTGGGTCAGGGGGGTTCCTGTGCATGCAAACTGTACTTTTATATCTAGCTCCGTGACGATCATGGGTCAGTGTGTCATGCATGTGAGAACCTATGGTGAGTTGAGTCACATTCACATTATAAATGTTGTTATTAAATGATGAGTGTGCACTAAAATCCAACCCCTTCCATAACCCTGCCCCATATGACCAAAGCCCCGCTCTTGCCCCAGCCCCCACCCCCCACCCCGCCCTGCCGGGCCATGGAAAAATGGTCTTACTTGAAGCCGGTCCCTGGTGCCTTAATGCACCTAGATGGATTGTCCTGCAACCTGGCCAGAATGTAGATCAGAACCAGGACAATCCATGAACCGCCAAGGTACCCATTTTCATGAGGGAGCTAGCAGGCCAGTCCAGTCATTTGGAATACCTCTTTCAGAATTATCATTTAAAAAGGATAACTCTTGGGCTACAGATGACAACCAGCTTTGGGGAGTAACTAGAATTGTATGACTGGACCAAATCTCTCCCTTCTGGAAGAAGGAATATGGTATGCTCTGCTATAGGGACACTATTAAATCTATTAAATGTCCCTGAAGAAGTTCTTTCTCATATTTTGGACCTTTACTATATTTGACTACTGGTTAAAGTTGTCCCTTGTTATCTTTACCCAAGATTTCACTCTTTCAGTATATTAATTTGGCAATGCGTACATTGAACATTCTTTTATAGAATCTAAACCTGTTACAGTATCCTTAGAAACTTATTTCCTCTTGCCCTACCAGTAGGCCACATTGGTCCCCCCTTGCACCCTCCCCCATCCAAAATGCCCGCATAACCTTCCTAACACACCCTTAGCCTCCAACTCCATCCCCAAGCCTCTATTACATCCCTAGTGCCCCTGACACATCCTTATCACCAACCCCATCCCCAAACCCCCAGCACCCCCAATCCCTTCTCCCTAATCTCTACCACTACCCCCACCCACATTCCTCTGCTTGAGTAGGAGGCTGCCCAATTACATTTTTTGTAGGACTCTCCACTCTGGACATCACGCCTTCGATTGTCATCGCCAGCTCCGTAGGAAATAGCCACCGGGCATTTGCTTGTTGCAGCGCAAAGGTGATTTCTTTATATTCAGACCGGCACTTGAGAGTCACGGGGGAGAGATCAGCGGAAACTGCGATTGAATGCTCCCCCCAGTCCCAGGTTTGTTGCTTTCTTGCTATATTTAAGATTTTCTCTTTTACCGGATATCGCAGAAAGCAAACAATAATGTCTTGTGACTGATTAGTCTGCTGTGGTCCCTGGATTTGGTGTGCTCTTTTGATTTCTATTGACGTTGCCTCTGTTGCTGCATCCTCTTCAGGGGTCTGGCGCAAAAAGAAATTGCATATGCTTTGGATTACCGTGTGGCAATCTCTATAGGCCTCAGTCTCGGGGACACCTCGGATGCGCAAGTTGCACTTTCGATTTCGGTTTTTGAGGTCTTCAAGTTTGAGGAAGATAGCCGTGTCTGTTTTTTTCCAGTCTTTCACATTGTGAGTGTAGTCTGTCTATTTTTTTCGGAGTGAGTGTCTAACCGGAGGTCGCATTCATCAACTCTCCGGCCATCTCCGCCACATGCTCTCTGAGTTCTGCGATTTTCTCCAACATTTCTCGTTTATTGGCCTTAAGATCCCGCCGGATATCGCTAAACCACTGACGAAATTCATCTCTCGTGGGCAGCGGAGGCTATGAGTTTAGCTCTTCTTCTGAGGATTTTTCCCCATCGGTATCAGGAGGATCTGCCGTCTCAGCCTCGCCTGATTCCTTTAGGCCAGCTCGATCTCCTGCTTCTTTGGTATAGGAGTATTGGCTGAGATCAGTACCTTTTCTTTTTGCTGCCTTGACTGCTGTTGATCAGGGAAACGGCTGCTTTCCAAATCGCTTTGGCTGGGGGGTGGGTGATAGATGCCGATTCACTTAATAGCTATTTTTGGCTCTCCGGAGCTCCAATTCAGGCTGCCATCTTGGTCGGTGACATCACTGCCCCCCTTTGCAGGACTCTCCAAGCCTACTTCATGGTCCTGGCATTTCTGTGAACTCCTCTGATAGGGAGTAGTAGATGCTCATTTGTCACCACCAGGGATGCCAGTCGTGACACGTCTCTGGTGGAATTAAACTGCCATGCTGGTGGAGACATTGTGGAAGGAGCCAGACCCAGAAAAAATGGACGTTGCGTGTCACAGAAAATTATATGTGCATATATGAGTGTCGCTAGTGTTCACATTTTATTTCATAAGTAATATATGTTTATTTTATATTTTGTATATATATGTGTGTGCAGATTATAAAATGAACACACGTGCATGCGAGCCCATATACATGCGTATATGGGGCTGCATGCCCTTGTTTGAAAGTTATCCTACTTGTCTATTTCAAAATCTTAAGTATCTATGTAGCTCCCTAATACTGAAAACACTGAAACATTTTCAAGTCGCTAATGCGCAGAGATAATTAATTAATTAATTTTATTTTATATTCTGCTTTTTGAGGCACTTCAAAGCGGATCACATTCAGGGACTGAATAAGGGCACCCTCCAGATGTTGGGTACAGAATCTCTTAGTAGATGCCTCAAAGAAAGCAAGGATTCTAAAGGTGCAAGGACATGAGAAATTCAAGGCTATCAAGGAACTCGGAACTGGCAAAGTGTTAACATGCAGAAGCACCTGAAGCATAAGAAAACGTTATTGATTATTTCATTACTAAATGCTTTCAAACCATGAAGGCACATATATCCTTTTGAGGCACTGGTACACTCACTATTAGGCGCCAAAAAAAATACTATGGGATGCCAAAGCACTGTTGAAAATATAGGTGCATTGAAGTACAGCATATAATACCAAAGCATACTTAATTCTCAAGGTACCAAAGTGTAATTGAGAGAGATATTCTTGTGGTATCTGCTTGCTCTATGAGGTACCAAACACCAGCAAAATGTTGTCAAATCAGGTACAGAGAAGGGCAACCAAAATGATAAAGGGGATGGAACAGCTCCCCTATGAGGAAAGGCTGAAGAGGTTAGGGCTGTTTAGCTTGGAGAAGAAACGGCTAAGGGGGGATATGATAGAGGTCTTTAAGATCATGAGAGGTCTTGAATGAGTAGATGTGAATCGGACTAGGGGGCACTCCATGAAGTTAGCAAGTAGCATATTTAAGACTAATCGGAGAAAATTCTTTTTCACTCAATATACAATTAAGCTCTGGAATCTGTTGCCAGAGGATGTGGTTAGTGCAGTTAGTGTAGCTGGGTTTAAAAAAGGTTTGGATAAGTTCTTGGAGGAGAAATCCATAAACTGCTATTTATCAAGTTGACTTAGGGAATGGCCTCTGCTATTACTGACATCAGTAAGATGGGATCTTCTTGGTGTTTGGGTACTTGACAGGTTCTTGTGGCCTGCTTTGGCCTCTGTTGGAAACAGGATGCTGGGCTTGATAGACCCAGCATCCTGTTCTAAAATACTAACAAGGCGTTCCCCAAGCACTAATGCATATTTAATATAGTGAACCGCATATAATTTAAAAGCTGTGATGCTGCCTGACTGTATTTGTGTGATAAATGTAATGTAAAACTGGAAAATGTTATTTTTATTTAGCTCACATTATTGCGGATACCTAAGGATCTTCATTTTCAGTTTTTATTTTATTTTTCATGGGAATTTCAATGTTATAACAAAACAAATATCAGTGGAAAAATGAAAATAATTTTTATGCTGAAAACGAAGGTCCTTATGGATTCCTCATATTTGTGCTCAGCCATTCAATCATGCTGCTTAATGCATTTTGTCATCAGATTTTTGTTAATAGTATTTCTGTGTAATATCAGGAATTTCTTTTTGGTTACAGGTGTACAGACATCAATCCTTCAGCAGCTTCCTGTACACAGCAGACAGCGTTGCAGAACAAAGTACAGATTCAGCCAATAATTACTGATCTGGTGAGACATGTCCTCGAAACCTATTAAAACACTATTTAGAATCCTGAAATTATCAACTTGTTCTGTTTACTTTTTGGATCCCATTAGTAGGTTTCCCTTTCACTGTTCTTGAAAAAGATGTGGACATTTTACTAAAATAAAGCTTTTTGAAAAGTAGACAGCACTAGCAAATACCTTGTGTCAGTTAAACATTTTTCTTAAGTCATTAATTGTATGCTTTGAATCTCAAGGGACAGCATATTTAAGAACATAAGAAGTGCCGTGCTGGGTCAGACCAAGATCCATCAAGCCCAGCATTCGAGTCTCTGACAGTGGCCAGTCTGGGTCACAAGTACCCAGCAGATTCTTGTATCTCACTCCCAGGGACAAGCACCTGCTTTCCCAAGTCTACCTGGCTAATAGCCATATATGGACTTTTCCTTTAGGAACTTGTCCAATCCTCTTTTGAACCCCGCTATGTTAATTGCCTTGACCCCTTCCTCTGGCAACACATTTCTTAGCTTCATTGTGCACTGAATAAAATAAAACGTCCTACAATTTGTTTTAAATTTGCTAGTTGCTAGTTTCATGGAATGTCCCTTAGTCCTAGTGTAAGGGTAAATAACTGTTCCCTTTTTACTTGTTCCACCCCACTCATGATTTTATAAATCTCAATCATATCCCCTCTCATTTTTCTCTTTTTCAAGCTAAAGAGCCCTAATCTGTTTAGCCTTTCTTCGTAAGAGAGCGTTTCCATCCCCTTTGTCACCCTTTTCTGTACCTTTTATATGTCCACTATGTCTTTTTTGAAATTGGGCCACCCGAACTGCACACAATTCTCTAGGTGTAGTCATACCATTGATTTGTACAAAGGAATTATGATATTCTCAATTTTTGTTTTCTATTCCTTTCCAAATAATTCCTAACATTCTATTTGCCTTTTTGACTGCTACCACACACTGAGCTGAAGATTTCAAGGTATTGCCCACAAAGACTCCAAGGTCCTTTTCCTGGGTGCTAATTGCTAACATGGAAACCAACATTGTATACCTGTATTTAGGATTATTTTTCCCTATGTGCATTACTTTGTACTTGTCCACATTGCATTGACTCTGTCATTTAGATGCCCAGTATCTTAGTCTCATAAGGTCCTTCTCCATTTCTTCAAAATCCACTGCTGCTTTAAAAACTTGATACAATTTTGTGTCATCTGCAGATTTGGTTACCTCACTTGTTCCTTTCTCTAGATCATGTATGAATCTGCTAAACAGAACAAGTCCCAGTACAGACCCTTGGGGCACTCCACTAATGGCCTTTTCCTAGCGTGTAGCAGATGGACTCAGGACCAATGGGTATAGTGTACTCCTGTTAGCAGTTGGAGACAGATCATATTTCAATCTGACATCAGCCCCTAGTACATATACCCCTGCAGGAAGTGCAGCTACCCAGTATTTTCCGTCTCCAAAGCAGTTAGGAGCTATCTGCACGCTCTCTGAGCGTTAGACCAAATTTAAAGAACGAAATTGGAAGAAAAATCCTACCTGAAGACGAGCCCCGCACTCCTGCGGTGATACCCTCGGGTCCCTCCCCCAGTTGAGTTTCCCGAGGTGATTTCCGTGGTCCCTCGGAGGTGAGCCTCGGTCCGGTGGCCGAATCGGGGCAGGGACCTAGCCCCCGAGTCCCTCGGCTGTGGCGTAGAGGCAGCCTCGGTCCTGCGGCTGAATCGCGGCGAGGACTTAGCCCCTGATCCCGGGCGCAGCTGAGAGGCAGCGGGTGCACCCCCTCGAGCACGGCGGTGAAGATACTTACCCTCTCTCCCCGCAGCCGGAGACCTCCCGGAATGAAACCGGGAAGCGCCGAAGACAAGGTAAGGTGGAAATCTTCTACTTTAAGCCGGTCTCCGAAGATCGAGGAGGAGCACAGGTCAGCGATTGGAAGCCTGTGCCGCCGGGTTGATCTGCCCTAGAGGGGCTAGGCCCTGGCCATTCCAGGGTCTGCCCTCGTTGGAGACCCTCTGAGGAGGTCGCCATATTGTCTGCACGCTCGCCATCGCCATCTTGGCCTTGTTCGCCGCGCCGCTCGCCGTCCGACCCGAGCGCACAAATTAAGCTAAGCGCACAAAATTATTTGTGCGCATAATTTTAGGCGCACATAAAACCTTACGCGCACATTACAAGGCGCACATCTGCGCGCACATTTCAGACGCAATGGAGCGCATAAGAACATACGCGTCCACAGAAATGGCACCTCCAGAAACAGGAATAAAGTTCAAGGCCTCTGCCCAGCATGCCACATCAGAGCCGCACAGAGCGAGGAAGCCGACGCCCTATGCGCACACTGTGAGGAGGCCCTGGGAGATCCAGGTCAGGGCCAGTCCCACCCAGGGCCCAGTGCTAGCTCATCAGGGGGCACCCCGGACCTAGCAGGCCCCAGCGAGTCCATCCCACAAACGGGGACCCCCAGGGAACCGGCGCCCCTCAACTTAGACCCAGCGTCGATCTCTTGGGTAGAGTTGTTTAAGGGGATTCATGCCTTTGTCAAGATGCAAACTGAACCCCGGGCGGACCAGCCATATGCACCACCGGAAGACCCTCATGCCCCAGGACTCTCGAGGCCTAGGCACAGGCTCCCACCACCCAGAAGCCCCACCTACAGGGACACGGATTTCTCCGAAGAGGAAATCGAGCCCCTTGAGGAAGGGGAACTTCCCTCGGGGACAGAGCCACACCGAACCATGAGACGCTTCTTCTCAAAGGATGAGCTTCTGGACCTTGTATCCCAATGCCTATCAGAACTCGCTATCCCGGGCCAAGGCACCTCGGGGAAACCTAGAATGAACCCCCTGCTAGAGGGCCTGCGACAGACGTCTCGCCATTTCCCTCTCTTACAGGCGGCACAACAGCTAATTGACCTGGAGTGGAATGCGCCAGAGTCTTCATTCAAAGGGGGCCGAGCCTTATCGGCCATGTACCCCCTGGACCCAGTGACCAAGGAGCTTCTGGCGTGCCCTAGAGTGGACACCATAGTCTGCGAGGTCACTAAGCGCACTACCATCCCAGTGGAGGGAGGAGCAGAGCTCAAGGATGCACACGACCGGCGCCTGGAAGCCATACTGAAACAATCATTTGAGGTGGCAGCCATGTCCCTGCAGATTGCGGCCTGCTGCAATAAACAGTGGTGACACGTTCCTGTTTATCCCAAGCCAGGAACAACACCCCGGGAGAAGACATGGAACCAGCACTATCATTCCTCACTGATGTGGCCTCCGATCTAGTGCGCACAGCAGCCAGAGGAGTTTTGTCCACAGTGGTAGCCAGGAGACAACTCTGGCTTCGAAATTGGTCTGCTGACGCCTCCTCCAAGACACGCCTCACGAGAATGCCCTTCAAAGGATCCCTCCTCTTCGGCAGCGAACTAGAGAAACTGGCCAACAAATGGGGCAACTCCCCATTACCTCGCCTGCCGGAGGACAAGGCGAAGAGAAACCAGCGTCCCTTCCCCAGGTCCACCAGAGGCAGAAGCTCCCAGCGCTTCAACCCTTACAAGAACAACTATCAAGTGCCCCGCCCTATGGGCAGGAACCAGTCCTTTTGGAACAAACACAACAAGAGGGGAACCAGCTCGGGCCCAGGCCTCAGCCGCACCCCACAATGAGATTCAGCCAACCCATCCAAGGGAAGAAGCCATAGGGGGCAGGCTAACCCTATTCTACCGCAGATGGGTCAAGATAACTTCGGACAAGTGGGTCCTAGCCATTATCCGAGAGGGGTACTACCTGGACTTCTTTTGAACCCCTCCGGACAAGTTTGTGGAATCTCCCTGCCACGACTCCCGCAAGAGGGCGGCAGTAGAAGCTACGCTGACCAGACTTCTGGCCCTCGAGGCCATAACCCCGGAACCTACACGGGAAATAAATACTGGACATTACTCCATTTACTTTATCGTTCCCAAGAAAGAGGGTACATTCAGGCCCATCCTGGACCTCAAGTCGGTCAACCAACACCTAAGGATCCCACGCTTCCGCATGGAAACCCTACGTTCGGTCATACGTGCAATACAACCAGGGGAGTTCCTCACATCCCTGGACCTGTCGGAGGCCTACTTACACATCCCCATTCATCAGGAACACCAGCGCTACCTATGCTTCAAGGTCCTGAATCAACACTACCAGTTCCGGGCACTACCCTTCAGGTTAGCCACTGCACCCCGGACGTTTACCAAGGTAATCGTAGTGGTGGTGGCAACACTCAGGAAGGAAGGAATCCTCGTTCATCCCTACCTGGACGATTGGCTGATCAGAGCAAAATCGCCGGAAGAAAGCCATCAAGCAACCAGCAGAGTCATAGCTCTACTGGAAAGCCTAGGAATGGTAGTCAACACAAGCAAGAGCTCCCTTCAGCCCTCGCAGTCGCTAGAATACCTAGGAGTCCGATTCGACACCAAGGAAGACAAGGTCAGCCTGACCCCCGCGAGGAGATCAAAGCTGGGGAACCGGCTACAGACCTTGCTGAGCGCTTCCCGTCCCACAGCATGGGATTACCTGCAAGTCCTCGGACTAATGGCATCCACACTGGAAGTGGTGCCATGGGCGCGAGCCCACGTCAGGCCCCTGCAACGCTCACTTCTATCACGGTGGAGTCCACGATCCTAGAACGACACCGTACGTCTACCACTACCGGCCAGAGTCCAGACCCAGCTACTGTGGTGGCTACAGACCAGCCACATGAGCCGGGGATCAAGACTATCCTCTCCAACCTGGACCCTGCTCACCACAGATGCCAGTCTACACGGGTGGGGAGCACACTGCGAAGAGCTAACCGCCCAAGGGCGGTGGAACGAGGAAGAGGCGAGGTGGAACATTAACCGCCTAGAAGCACGAGCGGTCAGATTAGCCTGCCTGCGGTTCGCCCACAGACTTCGAGACACAGCGGTCAGAGTGATGTCGGACAACACCACGACGGTGGCCTACATCAACCAGCAGGGCGGAACCAGAAGCCAACAGGTCTCCCTAGAAATAGACCCTCTGATGGCCTGGGCGGAAGCAAATCTCCAGGACATCTCCGCCGTCCACATCGCCGGGAAGGACAACACTACGGCAGACTTCCTCAGCAGGGAAAGTCTAAACCCAGGAGAATGGAAGCTGTCACCCACAGCTTTCAAGATGATAGTGAATCGGTGGGGGACTCCAGACATGGATCTTCTAGCAAACAGATCCAATGCTCAAGTACCCAGATACTTCAGCCGCAGGCGAGATCCGCAGTCCCAGGGGATCAATGCCCTGGTACAGGCCTGGCCACCGGGGACTCTGCTATACGCCTTTCCGCCATGGCCCTTGCTGGGTGCAATCATTCACAAGATTCAGCGGCACAGGTGGCTAGTTCTTCTGGTGGCCCCGGACTGGCCAAGAAGATCCTGGTACGCAGACATGAGAAGACTACTGGCAGGGAATCCCCTACTCCTGCCTCCACACAGAGACCTGCTACATCAAGGTCCCATCCTGCATGAGGACCCAGCTCAATTCTCTCTTACGGTCTGTCGATTGAGAGGGCCCGCCTGAGAAAGAGGGGATACTCGGGGGCAGTAATAGATACTCTCCTCCGAGCACGCAAGTTCTCCACATCACTAACATACATAAGGATCTGGAGAGACTTTGAGCCCTGGTGCGAAGATCACAATGTCAAACCACGCTCCTGAAAAGTTCCCGTGATCCTGGAATTCTTACAGAATGGACTACAGAAGGGTCTATCCCTCAACTCCATCAAGGTACAGGTGGCTGCATTGTCATGCTACGGCTCCAGGAGCGAGGACGACAGCATAGCCTCGCACCCAGATGTATCACGCTTCCTGAAAGGAGTCAAACACATTCGCCCACCACTAAAGTGGCCAGTGCCCCCTGTGGAACCTCAACCTCGTCTTGGAATTCCTAGCGGGACCCGCCTTCAGACCCCTCCGAGGACTGTCCCTCCGTCTGTTAACCTTGAAGACGGTGTTCTTGCTGGCCGTGTGCTCGGCCCGCCGCATCTCAGAGCTACAGGCCCTGTCCTGCCGTGAGCCATTCCTCAGACTCACCCCGGGGACCATTCAGCTATGCACGGTTCCCTCCTTCCTCCCCAAAGTGGTCTCACATTTCCACCTTAACCAAACCATCTCACTACCTACGATGGACGGCTTGAAGAAGTTGGAAGAAGCCCGTAGTCTGCGCCACCTCGACATCGGCAGACTCCTATCCAGATATCTGGAAATGTCGGAACCAGTACGAAAGACGGACCACCTCTTCATCCTTCACAGCGGAAAGAGACAAGGGGAAGCGGCCTCGCGGGCAACCATTGCCCGCTGGATCAAGGAAGTCATCAAGGCGGCCTACGTAGAAGTGGGAAAACCTCCACCTCTACAGGTCATTCTACCAGAGCCCAGGCGGTTTCCTGGGCAGAAACTAGAATGCTGTCACCTGCCGAGATCTGCAGAGTGGCAACGTGGTCCTCCATCCATACCTTCTCCAGATTCTACCGTCTGGATGTTCAGGCTCGGGAGGACACAGCATTTGCAAGGGCAATCCTAACTGGATCACGGGCAGCCTCCCACCCGATTCGGGAGTAGCTTTTATACATCCCATTGGTCCTGAGTCCATCTGCTACACGCTAGGAAATGGAGAAATTACTTACCTGATAATTTTGTTTTCCTTAGTGTAGACAGATGGACTCAGCAGCCCACCCTCGGCTGCCGCCATACATGGTCCTTCAACGAATCAAGGGTAAGCCATGCTTTCATTTACCTAGGACATCCACCCGGCCGGGTGTCGACGCTTTCCGGTTGAGCACACTGGCTGTCTCCAGCTATAGTCAACCAACCAGTTCAAGTTAATCAAGTTTTTAACGTTCTAACAAAAGTTATCTAGGTTAATCATATTAAGTTAATCAGTCAGTCACACATATATCCACAATGCTTTGCAAGGAAGAATACTGAGTAGCTGCACTTCCTGCAGGGGTATATGTACTAGGGGCCGACGTCAGATTGAAATCTGATCCGTCTCCAACTGCTAACAGGAGTACACTATACCCATTGGTCCTGAGTCCATCTGTCTACACTAAGGAAAACGAAATTATCAGGTAAGTAATTTCTCCATTCTCCATTTGGAAAACTGACCATTTACTTCTACCCTCTATGTCCTGTCTTTTATCCAGTTACCAATCCACAATAGGACACTGCCTCCAATGCCATGACCTCCCAATTTCCTTTGGAGTCTCTCATGAGGGACTTTGTCAAATGCCCTCTGAGAATCCAAATATACTACATCAACCGGCTTACCTTTATTTGCATGTTTATTTACATCTTGAAAAAAATAACAAATTGGTAAGGCAAGATTTCCATTTGCAAAACCATGTTGACTCTCCCCCATAAAACCGTGACTGTCTCCCATTTTGCCTGGCACTGATGTCAGGCTCACCAGTCTATAGTTTCCCGGGACACCCTTAGTTCAAAGTGCTAGTCAGGCTCTGGGCGGTAGTGGAGAAACCAAAGCCCGAGGCATTGCCACTCTCCTCCTCCTCCTGTTGCCACAGATTAGGTGCAGAAGGGAGATGGGGAGCTCAGTCTTCAGCTGGTCAGGATGAGTTCTGCAATGCTACCTTGGTCTGCCTCCTCCTCCTAGGCCTATCATAGCAAAGTCTCCACCTTGTACTTCTTGGTCCCATAGTGTGTATTCTATAGAACTTTATGGGTCCGACACAGGTCCAGATGAGAAATTAGACAGACACATTGTCAAGCACATAAGGCATTTCACAATATGCATACTGTATAAAACTTCTAAAAAGTGTTGTTAACTGCCAAGTAAATTATGTAAAAAAATTTTTTTTTTGCCAGTAGTTATCCCTTAATAATTCAATAAATCTTACAAAAGCGGCATTCACATTCCACAAATGAGTAGAAAGTCCCAGACATTGTTGAATGATAACACCTAGTACCAAACTTAGAGGCTGATATAATAAGCCAGCGCTAAAGCTGATGCTGGTTTCTGCACGCGTTTTTCCCGCTCTAGCCTTAGGCAGGTAGTAATAACATACTAAGCGTGGGAAAAACGCGTGCAGAAATCCGCTTAAAAACACGTGGCTGGTTTAGTGCTAGTGCATGCAAATGAGGCAACTTAACTATTCACGGGCTACGTGGCACGCATTGGTTAGTGTGGGATTTTGTACACAGGGTTTTTAGTGCTTGGGTCAAGGCAGGAGTTAAGTTAAAGCGCGTGTCTGGAGACCGGTTTTGCTGGCATTAATTATTTTATTTATTTAACAACTTTTTTATACCGACATTCATGGGTACATCAGATCGGTTTACATGGAACTAAGAGAAATACAGTGAACGGGGGTGAGGGGAGTGGAAGAAACGGGGGTATAACAGGGTAAAGGCATAACAGAAGAAAAGTAATGGATGCAAATAATATTATATAATGAAAGTTATAATAATAATAAACATAAAATAATATAAAAGGAAACATGAAGTAGCACTTTTTTCCCCCCAAAAGTGGGGGGAAAATGTATGTGCGTCTTATGGAGCGAATATAAAAAAAAAAACCTAAAAATCTAACAAAACCTCCCCAGCCTCCTGACTCCCCCAAGACTTTCCAACTTAATTTACTACAACCCCCCACCCTCCTGACCCCCCCAAGACCTGCCAAAAGTCCCTGGTGGTCCAGGAGCGGTCCAGGAGCGATCTCCTGGGCTTGGGCCGTCGGCTGCCAGTAATCAAAATGGCGCCGACGGCCCTTTGCCCTTACTATGTCACTGGGGCCAACCAAAGGCAGCGGTACTCCCTGAGACATAGTAAGGGCAAAGGGCCGTCAGCTGCCAGTAATCAAAATGGCGCCGACGGCCCTTTGCCCTTACTATGTCACTGGGGCCGGCCAATGGCAGCAGTAGCCCCTGTGACATAGTAAGGGCAAAGGGCCGTCGGCGCCATTTTGATTACTGGCAGCCGACGGCCCAAGCCCAGGAGATCGCTCCCGGACCACTCCTGGACCCCCGCTGGACCATCAGGGACTTTTGGCAAGTCTTGGGGGGGGTCAGGAGGGTGGGGGTTGTTAATTAATTTAAAGGGTTGGGATGGGTTTTTTTTTTTGGGGGGGGGGTTTCCAGAGAAAGAAAAGTTTTCTGATCTGGGGAGTGGACCAAAATGGCCCTCCCCAGACCCTAAAATAAAATGGGGAGAAAAAAAAAGTTATGCACTTCCCTAATTTGCTCCATAAGACACACACATGCCCAGGGACAGAGCCAGTTTAGCACAAAAATCCTAGGTGCGTCTTATGGTCAGGTGCGTCTTATAGAGAGAAAAATACAGTATATCCGAAACAGCCTGTGAGAGAGTCAGTTGGACTGCTAGATGATCGAGGGGTTAAAGGGGCACTTAGAGAAGATAAGGCCATTGCGGAAAAATTAAATGATTTCTTTGCTTCGGTGTTTACTGAAGAGGATGTTGGGGAGGTACCCGTAATGGAGAAGGTTTTCATGGGTAATGATTCAGATGGACTGAATCAAATCACAGTGAACCTAGAAGATGTGGTAGACCTGATTGACAAACTGAAGAGTAGTAAATCACCTGGACCGGATGGTATACACCCCAGAATTGTGAAGGAACTAAAAAATGAAATTTCAGACCTATTAGTAAAAATTTGTAACCTATCATTAAAATCATCCATTGTACCTGAAGACTGGAGGATAGCAAATGTAACCTCGATATTTAAAAAGGGCTCCAGGGGTGATCCGGGAAACTACAGACCAGTTAGCCTGACTTCAGTGCCAGGAAAATAGTGGAAAGTGTTCTAAACATCAAAATCACAGAACATATAGAAAGACATGGTTTAATGGAACAAAGTCAGTATGGCTTTACCCAAGGCAAGTCTTGCCTCACAAATCTGCTTCACTTTTTTGAAGGAGTTAATAAACATGTGGATAAAGGCGAACCGGTAGATGTAGTATACTTGGATTTTCAGAAGGTGTTTGACAAAGTTCCTCATGAGGCTTCTAGGAAAAGTAAAAAGTCATGGGATAGGTGGCGATGTCCTTTCGTGGATTGCAAACTGGCTAAAAGACAGGAAACAGAGAGTAGGATTAAATGGACAATTTTCTCAGTGGAAGGGAGTGGACAGTGGAGTGCCTCAGGGATCTGTATTGGGACCCTTACTTTTCAATATATTTATAAATGATCTGGAAAGAAATACGACGAGTGAGATAATCAAATTTGCAGATGACACAAAATTGTTCAGAGTAGTTAAATCACAAGCAGATTGTGATAAATTGCAGGAAGAACTTATGAGACTGGAAAATTGGGCATCCAAATGGCAGATGAAATTTAATGTGGATAAGTGCAAGGTGATGCATATAGGGAAAAATAACCCATGCTATAATTACACAATGTTGGGTTCCATATTAGGTGCTACAACCCAAGAAAGAGATCTAGGCGTCATAGTGGATAACACATTGAAATCGTCGGTTCAGTGTGCTGCAGCAGTCAAAAAAGCAAACAGAATGTTGGGAATTATTAGAAAGGGAATGGTGAATAAAACGGAAAATATCATAATGCCTCTGTATCGCTCCATGGTGAGACCGCACCTTGAATACTGTGTACAATTCTGGTCGCCGCATCTCAAAAAGATATAATTGCAGTGGAGAAGGTACAGAGAGGGTTACCAAAATAAGGGGAATGGAGCAGCTGCCCTATGAGAAAAGACTAAAGAGGTTAGGACTTTTCAGCTTGGAGAAGAGACGGCTAAGGGGGGATATGATAGAGATGTTTAAAATCATGAGAGGTCTAGAACGGGTAGATGTGAATCGGTTATTTACTCTTTCGGATAATAGAAAGACTAGGAGGCACTCCATGAAGTTAGCATGGGGCACATTTAAAACTAATCGGAGAAAGTTCTCTTTTACTCAGCGCACAATTAAACTCTGGAATTTGTTGCCAGAGGATGTGGTTAGTGCAGTTTGTATAGCTGTGTTTAAAAAAGGATTGGATAAGTTCTTGGAGGAGAAGTCCCTTACCTGCTATTAAGTTCACTTAGAGACTAGCCACTGCCATTAGCAATGGTAACATGGAATAGACTTAGTTTTTGGGTACTTGCCAGGTTCTTATGGCCTGGATTGGCCACTGTTGGAAACAGGATGCTGAGCTTGATGGACCCTTGGTCTGACCCAGTATGGCATTTTCTTATGTTCTTATGAAAGTTTCACAGGAGGAGGAGCGGGGAAGAAAATCTACATGGAGATTAGAGTCTCCTAATATGATGGCCGGGCTATCAATGTTGATGGAATCTGCTATGAGTTCAATTAAGGGGGAAGGATCATGTTCTAGTAGGCTCAGAGGCAGATTTGAGTTCAGGGGATTTGAATAATCCTATTTCAAATCTAGGTGGAATGTTGATTTGACGAGGTCTCAATTTGAGGTGTTTCTTGGCCGCTAAGAGGAGACCTCCTTTTTTTTTTTTAGGCCTTGGGATAGAGAATATATCATATGAATCAATGGGGAGCTGATTTAGTAGGACCGTATCAGAGTCCTTGAGCCAGGATTCTGTGACGGCACAAATTTCAGGTTTGCAATCTAAGAGTAAGTCATTAAGAATAGGAGTTTTTTTCGTAAGGGACTGAGCATTGACGAGAGCTATAGATAGTGTGGTGAGGCCTAGTAGCTGTGTCAGGGGGGAAATTAAGATAGGTAGTAGTGATTTGCGAGGAGCAATGGGGTGGGTGAAATAAGGAAAGGAGCGTCTATGCGTAGGGTAATGAATGCGGGGAATAGTGTGAGTAATCATGTTTGATATTTATATGAGGTGGGAGGCAGGGTACAGTGAAATAGAATTCAGGGGGAGTGAGGGAAGGAGGTATTGACAGTGGAACGGCAATAGCTACCAAACTACGAGAGCATAACGTGGTTCACAGTAATAGAAAATAGAATTCTGTTTGCGGGGAGAATCGTGGGGAACCGCCTCGAGATCACAGCGAGGAGGAAGTCTGAGCAAGCAATATGGGCTGTGTAGGCTGGCTTACGCTCCCTCCACCGATATTGGTGAGCGATGCTGGGGGAAACGCTGTATTTGGGTGTTTGTCTGTGCAGCTCTGGGGTAATCATGGATTACCTTCACTTTTTTCTGGATTTTTATTTCATTCTGCAGATCGGCAGAAAAAATCTCTGCTGCATTACCCGTGCCTACCGGCCTCCACTGGGAGACTGAATATAAAGGAGATAGACATTGCTTTACCCACCTTCAGTTCCACTCCCGAATCACTATTTTCTTCATGGTTTTATTGAAAAGGGAAGGCTCCCCCCCCCCCCCCCCCCCCCCAAAAAAAAAAAAATCACTCATGGGTCACCACAATAATTCAGGTTTTGGCACCAATTTGTGCTTGATTTATTACATAAGGCGCTACAATGACTTGGCTAAGTGAGTTGCAAAAAGATATAAAATACGGGGAAAACACCAGGTAGCTGAAATAAAGACTGTAGTCCATAAAAGGAGGCCAGTTCCATTCAACTGGAAGCCCAAAGGAGCAGGAAGAAAGTGCTAGGCCAAAAAAAAAATTCATAAACACCATACATTTTTTTTTACCAGATACTATATATATGCTAATGGCAATGACATTTTTTTTTCAACAGTTATTCTATATTGGAATATTTTGCAAACACCTTTTTATCTACAGCAAATGTTTTTCTATATTTCTTTGCCTTTTGGATTATGTTTTCATTTTTTTTAATCTTTTTCTCTTTATCTCTGTTTGGGTCAGAGACTGCTATGCTCATTCCATTTTAAACATTCCTCCATTCCTCTCCTCTCCTTATTGTTTTAACTTGTGGGAATCACTTTCTGTCCTGCAGAGTGGGCTTACTTATAGATTAGGGAAATCTTATAAATATATCTACATGGGATTTCAAGTTGATCCATAAAATTTATTTTAAAGGATTTCTTTCTATTAAATCTTGGGAATGCATCGCCAATCAAATTTTCCTCCATGGTATACCTAGTAGCAAGGTTAGGTTTTAGGACATGCATGCAGACTGCAAGGTGGGATGTCATAAATAGGATTAAAACCCCATGGTAATAGGACAGGACTGACCAAACTTTGAGAGGCTGTGGAACCAGCTCACAATGGGTTCATATAGTCACAACAATGAAGAATTGGAGTTTCCAGAACTCTTTTCCCGTTGATGATCCAGATCTCTATCATAAAGATTCTAAGACTCCTAAATCTCAGAGGCAAAGCTGACAGGAAAAATACAGTTAAGCTGATAATTTAAAGGCATCCAGAGAGGAAGAGTCAGAGTCAGGGGAAGAGCCACAATCCATCCTGAATATTATACCTAGCCTCTTTGAGTGGGAAAATTGAGGTGACCCAGGGAGCTTGAAATGGCCCCAGAGGGAGGATGAGCCCTTTAAATGGGTACGGAAGCATATATAGAGAGTGGACAGAAAGCTAGTCCTTGGAACACAGGTGTGGTAGCGTGGGCGCTTGGTGGCTGGGTCACAGCCAGAGGAAGATGCTTGGTACTCTGGCTGTGTTGTAGTGCTTTTTATTTACAGTGCAAGGAAGAATGGCTTCAACACAAAATGGCCACCGGCCCTCAGTTTAAAGTCAGTAGTGCTCTTCAGAAAACAAATCAAAACAGTTCCATGGTGACCCTCATGCCAGGGTCCATCCAGTCTTTCATACAAGTAATCAATGCTGATCATCTTACTTCAGGTTAGATGCTAATGTAGCTCAGCTTCAAAATACATGCAGTTCATCAACCTTATAAATACGTGGTCCTTGCATAACCTGGGACTCCATCTGCTTCCCAGGGCCTTCCTAACCATCTTAGGCTCTCAGATTTTAATGACTGGTGAAGGGCTCCTCCCTTCACCCAGGGTTCCCTGTGGAATTCAGCCTTAAGGAGAATTGGGCAGGAAAGCTGTGCCTGGTCTTTTAAGGTAGACTGAGGGAGTTGTTTATCAACTCCCTCACAGCAGGTTACAGACCCTATTCCTCTTTATTTTGTAATGAAAGGGGACCTATTTTACCAAGTCACAAAGGGAAGTGTGGAGGGAGAATTGATTGAACAACTCTAGTTCCCAAACCACATCATCAGAAAATTATGCAACTTAGTGTCACCTGGGAGAGGAAAAGACCCAAGAGAAAACACTGGCACAGTTTTATTAGCCAGGCCTACATAAACAAGGTCATTTGTATTGCCAGTTCTGCTCTACCTGCCAACTCGCAAAGCCTGCCAGTGTACGGGCGGCACCCCTCATACCAATGCCCATCAATGAGATCTTTTTTGAAAGGGTGAATATGGACCTAATGGGGCCACTAGAGAGATCTATTTGAAAGGGTGAGTATGGACCTAATGAGGCCACTAGAAAGATCTACTCAAGGAAATAAATACATCCTCATCATTCTCGACCGTTCCACAAGATATCCAGAGGCAGAATGGCTACGGAACATGAAGACCCCGATGGTGATGACCACCCTAATGGAGGTTTTTTCATGACTTCAGCTGCCCAAGGAAATCCTGACGGATCAGGGGACCTCGTTCGTGTCCAAGATAATGAAACAACTCTGCACCTTGCTTAAGATAAAAACTCTGTACACCATGGTGTATCACTCACAGATCGGTAGTCTGGTTGAGCGCTTCAACAGACGCTCAAGCAAATGTTGAGGAAATTTGTGGATGAAGATGGCAAAAACTGGAACTCCTTGCTGCCTTATGTTCTGTTTGCAATCCGTGAAGTGCCCCAGAGTTCGATGGGGTTTTTCCCCTTTTGAATTACTTTATGGGAGGAGGCCAAGAGGAATCTTGAATGTAGCTCAGGAAACTTCAGAAGATGAAGGGAACCCCAGGCAGAACCTTGTGGACTATGTTCTCTGAGTGCAGGATCGCATAAAAAAAAAGCTGGCAAGGCTGTCCACCTATGCCTCAAAGACTCAGGCTACCCAAGCTCAAGCTTATAACTGCCCCATGGTACAAAGAGTATTCCAGCCGGCGGAGCATGTCCTTGTCCTTCTCCCCTCTTCAGAAAGCAATCTTTTAGCCCAGTGGCAAAGATCCTATGAAAGTTTGGAGAAAACAGGGTCTGTGGATTACAAAATAACCCAACCAGATAAACGAAAGAAAACGTAGGTCTACCACGTAAATCTTCTGAAGAAGTGGGTTCCACAGGTGTGTGGAGTGGTACAAGAAGAAGAGTTTGGTCCAGAGGTTGGTCCTGAAGTGGACTAAACCCAGATTCCTTTTGGAGAGCAGCTGTCCACTGCAGAGGCAGCTGATTTAAAGCAGCTGGAAGAGAAACAAGGAGATCTTCTCAAATCTACCAGGTTGTACTCACCTGGGGCAGCATGACATTATGCTTCCTGGAGTTGTTGAGTTGCAGTGACCCTATCAGATTCCTGAGGCCTAGGCACCGCATCATTGAGACCGAAGTAAAGGAGATGCTCCAGCTCAGAGTTATAGAGGAGTCTTACAATGATTTGTCTTCACCCATAGTGCTGGTGCCAAAGCCAGATGGAAGCATAAGGTTCTGCATTGACTTAAAAAAAAAAAAAGTCACTGAGGTCTCAAGACTTGACGTATACCCGATGCCTTGAGTGGATGAGCTAACTGAGCATCTGGGATCAGCCCAGTTCATCTCTACGCTGGACTTTACAACAGAGTATTGGCAAATGCTGCTCACACCAGCAGCAAAGGAGAAGACTGTATTCTGTATGCCAGGGAAACTTTTCCAGTTCACCATCCTCCCTTTTGGACTCCATAGCACCTCCACAACATTTCAGCACTTTGTCAACTGCCTGCTCTACTCTCATCAAGCAGAGCAAGCAGTTGACCTACTTAGATGACATTGTGGTGTGCAGCCCAGATTGGAAGACACACAAAAGCCAACTCCAAGCTGTGCTAACCAGTCTGAGGAAAGCAGGACTGACGGCTCTCAGAAGACTGCTATTTAAGAAAGTACCAGAGAAGGTCCAGTGGTCAGCTGAAGTAGAAGAGGCCTTCTGGGCTCTGAAAGAGACAATTATACTCCAAAATGGTCCTGGTAAGTGTGGACTTCACCGAACCCTTTGCATTGCAGAAAGATACCTCAGAGGTAAGCTTGGGAGCAGTCCTGGGAGAAGGATGGCCAAGAACATCCTGTAGCATACATTAGCCAGAAACTGATGCCACGAGAAAGGCATTACTCAACAGCCAAGAAGGAGGCTTTGGCAGTCAAGTGGGCCTTAGAGGCCTTGTGCTGCTACCTGCTGGGATGTCTGTTCATGCTCGTAACGGACCACCAACCACTCCCATTGATAAATAGAAATAAAGAGCCCAATGCAAGGGAAAAACACCAATGCAGATTTCCTGCCTTAAGAAGTATCCCTAGTACAGGCAAGCACTCACCCCGACAAGGCTGAACTGAAGGGGAGGGTATGTGAGGGAGTCTATAGGAAATGCCCTCAGACCTCTTTAAAGGACCAGGCACAGCTGTCTCGCCTGGTCCTCCTTAAGATCCAGACCCACAAGGAATCCTGGGTGAAGAAAGGAACCCCTCGCCAGTATAAGAACTCAGGGCTTAGAAGGGTTAAACAGGCCCCCAGGGAGCAGAGAGGAAGCCGTCCTGGAAGAAGACGTGTTATGTTTGACCACTATCAGAACCGCAAGGTGAGCTGCATTTGCTTTCTGCTTTCGCTTTCACATTAAATAAAAGTGCATGGAAGGAAACAGCAAGTCTGCTTCCTTTGTTTCCTGCCTGTTTCCCAAGCTGCTATCACTCAAATTACCCTTGCCCCTTAAGTAGCATTTCAACCTAGCTGACCTTTTAGATTACCTAGATTGATATAGAGTACTTCTGTCTAATTTTAAGATTTAATCTTTTAACAAATTTGACTATGTAGACAGAAATATATTCTGTAACATCTCCTGATAGCAGGAAGTGTGATCACATTTACTCACTAATAATGACTGTAATTATTGGTCATGTGGTTAATAGTGAAACAACCAAAATAAAAAAAATGAATTCAAAATTTAGTTTAAAACCCTGTTTTAATACTCTTTCCTATTTCAAGGTCCAAGGATTATTGCCAAGGTTATGTGGAATAGTAGATATTCTGATGTTCAACCCTCCTTATGTAGTAACACCATCTGAAGAGGTAAGTAAAGCTGAAACATGAAATCCAAGTTTCAGTATTGTACACCAAAAGTGTCAGTTGCACTGATTATCAGCGCTTTCCAAATCATGTGCCCTCACATTTTTAGTGCATTTTATAAAATGAGCTCTTTTTTATCTAGGCAGGGAGTAACAGCTGGCAGGCGGACAAACATAAAAAAGTGCTGGTGGAGGATCCAATAGTGGATGAATCAGCAAGGCTCATGGAGTTTCCCAGGCCCTGTCATTTAAAGAGACACTGCTGGTGTCAGAAGTAGTAGGATTTGTGGGGCTCCTCATGTCCCTCCAGCTGATTGAGGGGAGAAACTACCAGCAGCAGAAGCATTGGGGCTGGCAGGTTTTCAGGCATCACCAGCAGAAGAGGAGCAGTCACTAGCGGGGCCTGGGAATCACCAGAGAAAAAAAGAGAAGATACACCTCAAACACACTCACATACACCATCACCACCATTCACCCTCTACCACTACAAGCCCCATCCTCACCCATACACATTACTACCCCTCTACCCAGAAACCCCACCCCCCATTCATATACATCTTCACTCATCCCGCCCAGCACATACAAATACCCTGAGTTGGAAAAAGTAAACAAGAGGAAAGAAACACAAATGCAGATAATATTGCAGTTTTCTAACATTAAATCCAAGAAATTTGTAATTTGTATTTATTGCTAAGCTGGGTGACTTTCAAAGCCATTTTTTTTTTTTAAAGTAAAACAGTATTTTGTCCGTCAATAAGCAGGAATTAGCCATTACACCAAACAGGCGCATCTCTCCAAGCAGGAGTTCATGTGCAGATATTGCCTCTTGAACCACCTCAGTCATTTTTTGTTCAAGCACAAGCAGTCCCTCCTCTTAGTTTTTCTTGAAACTTCAAAATTTGATATTTCTACCTTAGTATATTCTTTCATAGTTGCCTCACTACCTCTGCAGCACCCACGAGAGCACCTTTCAGTGCTACTTCAAAATATAAAGAAAGGAAACATTTTTCCAGAGGCCTTGCCTCCTCAACATGTCAGGCCAGAAGAAAAAAACAGTAGTGAATGTTTTAAAAATTGCATCTCTGGCAAGGTAATGTTCCTCATTGACAAGTCATGAGCTCTGCTAGAAGTGCCTTGAGTGGGAACATGACCAGGAAAATTGCTATATCTATGGATGTATGTCCCTGCACTCCCAGCATTCCAGGAAAGTTTGATTTGAGGAGCTATGTAAATCTCTTTTGGAGTCGCGGCAGATCCTCTTTCTGCAGTGCAGCATTGTCTGCCTCACTGGGAAAAGAGTTGAACAGGAGCTCCTCAAAGACTTTCCATTTGGCTCAGTGAGGTCGAGTAATGTCAGCTGCATTCTTCGAAGAAGAAGCAGCATCAGTTGTTAGAGCCAGCTGAGTCTGCAGCGAAGAAACACAAACATAACAAGAGAGGGGCAGCATTGATGAAGCCATCATTAGCAACATCAGCGCGAAGCATAAAACTCTCCTTCTGTGCACTGGTGCTCTTGATACACAATGCAACGATGCACTTGACAGATGAGGCATTGATGCGCTCAACACATGGCATACTGACACATTGATGCATAGTGCAATGATGTACTCCAATCCCAGCACACTGATGCATTTGACTCACAGTGCATGTTGTGTCCGTCGGTTCCCAACACCCTCTCTCCGCCCTCCTTACCTCTTTGGCGCCTCCCTCTTCGCCCGCGGGAAGATTGGCTGCCGCGGCGTTCTTCTGCTGAAGTCTTCCAGCGTCCCCGGACCGGCTAGACGCTGCAAACCGCCATGTTTCCTGGAGGCCTAGGGGCGCGTGTGCGACGTGGCCCCGACTGAAGTACCGGCGATGGTGCAAACCTCGGGGGTGTCCCCCGAAGATGACATCACCCGCGACGGATATATAAGGTCTTAGAATTTGCTAACACATCGAGTTAGCAAGGGTTACACTACCTAAGCTACTCTGCCTCCTCAGACTTACTAGGGGTACCCGCTCCTCGGGGGCCTCGCTCTCTTCTTTGTTTTTCAGGTGACAGTCTGGAACCGGTACTCGCTCCTTGAGGGCCCTCGTTCACAGACTTACTCGGTACTCTCTTCTGCCTGGAAGTCATCTCTGCCAACTACATCAGTGAGTTACCATCGCTCTCTCAGAGCTTTCCCTGGAACCAGGTACTTGCTCCTCGAGGGCCTATACATTCCAGCTCCTGGGCTTCTATGAGACATTGTGTGAGTGTTACCATCTAGTTCAGCACATGAACTCTGCATACCCTGCCTACTCACTATATTTCAGTTTCTCTACAGCTCAGCCTCCAGGGATCACTGTTCCAGTATCTGAGGGACTACAGCCCAGCCGGGCATTCCAGCTCACTACTGCCACCTCTGGTGGTTCAGTATACTGTCTAATAAAAGAAGTGTCTGTCTGTCTCCATATTCTGAGCCTGACTGGTGGTCCCTCTCGGGATCTTCCCCCTGGGGTGTGGTCATCTGCCACCGGTCCAAGGATCCACCCACAACTCTCCTAAATAACAACAGATGCTAACTCCCAAGCAGACTGTTATCTCCGAACAGAACAGTGCACTGATGAATTTGATGCATATCACACTGGTGTACTCAACGCATATTACACTGAAGCCTGCAGTACCCGTGGCCCGCTCTCCATCGATGAATTTTGAAGCCTCCATACACAGACAGCATGGTGCATCCGGCCATCCAATGCATAATCACATGATGCACAGTGCAAGAACACATGGCACAATATCGACAAAGTCTATGCTCACATCGAGGCAACATCCTCATTCTGCATCGACTTCTTCAACACAACTTACTAAAGAACCATTGAATCAATCAAAGCCACATTTTTCCAAAGCTTCCAGGGATTCCACTCCATCAAAAATATATATGCATCACGCCTACCACCCAACCCATCAGGCTGCTCTGCCAATATGACTTTATGCAGCCTATCCTAGATCTGCAGCAGATGGCGGTCTTTCTACCTCTGTCTCCTCCAATAATGAGCACTCCGACAAGGTCTGAAGAAGAGGCTAAAAATAAATGTGAGCAACTGGCTGAACACTTCCACGATAAAGTTAACAAAATCATGACACGCTTTCCCATCATTCCCCACACTCCTCAGAACAGTTATACTGTGCAACCTAGCAAACTCTCTACAAAACTTACAACGTTTGAACACACCTCTGCTATGGAAATAGAATCCATACTCAAAAAAGCTAGACCATCATCCCACCCCTCTGATACCATCCCCACAAAACTTCTCCTTACTATACCAGACCTAATAGCCCCTCCTATCTCAAAGATAATCAATGCCTCCATTGATTCTGGTATTGTACCTTTCCCATTAAAACAAGCTATCCTTAAACCCACCCTAAAAAAACCTAAGCTCGACCCCGCCGATCTGACCAACTACCGCCCTATCTCTAATCTTCCTTTTATTGCAAAAATTTTAGAAAAAACTATTAACTGTCAACTTAGTAACTACTTAGATGAGCAAGAAATCCTCTCTCTGTCTCAATTTGGTTTTCGTAAATTACACAGTACAGAAACCCTTCTTCTCTCACTTTCTGATTACCTATTGCAAAGTTTAGATAAAGGATTATCCCATCTACTAGTTATACTTGATATCTCGGCTGTGTTTGACACTGTAAGCCATCAGATCCTCCTCAAACGTCTCTCTGATATAGGTATAACCGACCGCGCCCACAAATGGTTCGGTTCCTACCTCAGCGACAGACATTACAGAGTTAAATTTGGCAACCATGAATCTAAGGAAATTCCCCTTGGGCAGGGAGTCCCCCAAGGCTCCTCACTTTCATCCACGCTATTTAATGTTTACCTCCTACCCCTCTGCCAACTTCTCTCTAACCTTAAGCTACCACACTATTTGTATGCTGACGACGTACAAATTCTTATTCCCATTACTGAATCTATTCAGAAAACCCTGGAAATCTGGCACTCTACCCTCACCTCAATTAACAACCTCTTAAATTCTATCCAGCTTGCCCTTAACGCTACAAAAACTGAACTCATGGTTATCTCACTTCCTACACCCCTACAGGCTACACCCACATCACGCATTATCACATCACACACACATTTCTCCCAACAAGTCCGTGATCTTGGAGTTGTATTAGACGATCAAATGTCCCTCAAAAAATTTATTAATGCTACCCTCAAGGAGTGTTTTTTCAAGATCCATACACTCAAAAAACTTAAACCATTATTGCACTTCTCCGATTTTCGTACTGTGTTACAAGCCATGGTTTTTTCTAAAATTGATTATTGTAATGCTTTGCTAGTGGGCCTGCCTAAAAATGCCATACACCCATTACAAATCTTGCAAAATACTGCAGCTCGTATCCTCACGAATACTCCCACAAAGGAACACATCACTCCCACACTTAAGGAGCTACACTGGCTCCCCATCCACTATCGTATACAATACAAGATATTATCACTTATCCACAAATCCCTCCACAACCCAGAAATGAACTGGCCCTCCAATTCCTTTCAATTCAATAACTCTAACAGGCCTACTAGAAAACCATACATAGCCACCCTGCAAACCCCCTCACCAAAACTTTTCAAATACGCATCCACCAAAGCTCGTGCCATATCCCTAGCTGGCCCTATGCTATGGAATTCCATGCCTACTGATTTACGTCTTGAACTGTCCCCAAAAACCTTTAAGCAAAAGCTCAAGACATGGCTCTTCACTAAAGCCTACACATGACCTTCACATGTTCCTTCTCAGCCCTACTTACCCTTCCCTCTATACCTCCTCAATTTTTTATCCTTTAAGTTAAGACACTGAAGATGTCACCCCCCTCCCCGACCCCTCACTCCTACCTCCATCTCACAGCAGTCAACTCCAGTTTCATTCCTATCTAGCACCTTTCATCCCTAGCACCTTTCTTGCTATTTTATAAAACCGAAGAATTTGCTGTTTTTAACAGCCTTACATGTATATAATCCCTCCTCCTTTACCTTATTCTCTTCTTCCCCTATTTAAACTCATACCCCCTCTCTCCTTTCCCCCCCTACAATTCTCCCTTGATTATATAATAAATTGTAATATTACAACTAATCCATATAATATTATCACTATATATCTATTTATATCTTTATAACCTGTTTTTTGTTAATGCATTTAACTGTTTTAATGTAAAGTTTCTCAGTTGTTTTCTTACTGTTTTATGTACAATGCAATTGTGGATTTTGTTCTATGTACACCGACGTGATATCTCTGAGCGGCGGTATATAAAAACCAATAAATAAATAAAATAAATATCAAGCTCCTGGCTAAGGTCATGGCAGATCGATTATCCTCCATTTTGCCCAAATTAATATCTAAGGTACAGGTGGGGTTTGTTAAGGGGTATCAGGCAGTTGATAATTTTCGTAGGGTCCTGGCTTTACTAGATTTCTCAATTCAAAAGAATTAAATTCCCTATCTCAGGTCAGGTTCAATGCCAAAAAGGCCTTTGATAGGGTGATTTGGCAGTTTCTATTTGAGACTCTTCAAGGATTTGGTTTTCATGGCCAGTTTATTTCTTTTCTCACCACACTCTATACAAATCCCCAGGTGGCGATTTTGGTTAAAGGGGAATTTACTAGGGACTTTGTTTTGTCAAGGGGAACTCGTCAGGGGTGCCCATTGACCCCATTACTCTTCGTTCTTTCCCTAGATCCTCTTGAGAATTCTGAACACGTCTGATAATATTCGTGGGATACAGTGTGGGAACACTTGTTTTAAGTTAGCAGCATTTGCAGATGATCTACTGATACATATTACTGATCCCATTAATTCCTTTCATAATGCTCTCAGTGCTGTTGGAGAATATGCCCCTCTGGCTGGTTTTAAATTAAATTTGGATAAGTCGGAGGCCATGGCGATAGGCACTTAGAGTGCGGCAGAGGGGGGGTTACTTTTCCCTTGAAATGGGCGTGGACCCAACTTAAATATCAAGGAGTGCAGCTCCCTAGAGACATTTCCAATCTGTATTCTATTAATATTTCCAAATTACAGGAAAAGACCGAGACATCGGTACTTTCTTGGATGCATACCCTTGTCATTCACAGGACATGTTCATCTAGTAAAAATGATTATATTTCCCTGTTGGCTTAACATATTAAAAGTTCTCCCTTTATTTCTCCATAATTCCACTCTTTTTTTTGTAATTAAAGGTTTTTATTATTCCAAACAGTGCAATAATTAAATCATGCATGGTACATCCATAAAGTAACAGAACAAAACACAGAAAAGTGTCAGTGTACAATGTCAACCTTCAGAACCAGCAATATATCTGTATTAGAAGTTGTGTAACAGAAGCTATGAATAGATTTACACACCATCATAACTACCAAAACGTTTGTAATCACCCTAGCCCTCCCCCCCCTTTGCCTCTCATATATACTTCTGGCCTGGAGGGATTGATTAGTAATGCTAGAGGTATAAGGTGTACAGGATATGTCATGTCAGACCCCCATTTTCCATACCACTACCTACTTCGGTATCTAATCTCTTGCTGCAGGACACTTGAGACGTTCTCACTTATACGTTATAATTTTTATGCTCAATAAGACCTGTCAACTTAATTGTTTAAGTCTTTTTTTTTTTTTTTTTCTCCTTTATCTTTTGGTCATCAATGTTACAACGTTATCATTAAATTTTGAACTTATGTACACTGTTCCAAGTTTCATAACCTTGTTCTATGTAATGCCTTTTGGCAATTTTCATGTTCTGTTTCAATGTAAACCGATGTGATCTTTATTTCATATAGGAACACCGGTATATAAAAATCTAAAAATAAATAAATAAATGTCAGTGTCTGAATTCCCTGTTAAACAGAGCCTAATTGGTAATTTGGGTTATCGTCGGTTCCTGGGCACAGTTTTCCTGAGAGGACAGCCACATTTGGTAGGTTTGCCATGTCTTTTCAAAGCGAGAGACTCTCTTGTTCTTATAGGCTGAAATTTTTGATAATAAATAAATTTTATGCATCTTTTGTTGTATATCCGCTTTTGTTGGTACTCTTGGAGACTTCCACATTTGTGCAATTTCACATCGACTGGCAGTCAGTATGTAGTGGGCTAAATGATTGTGGTCATCCGTAATCCCTGGGATGTTTGTACCTAGTAATACCTGTGCAGGTGTGGGTGAGGCTAGCCCAGGGATCAGATCCCTCATCCAGTAAAACACCTCCTGCCAGGCTGTCTGTAGCTTTGGACAGTCCCACCACATATGGAAATATGTTCCCACCTCCGTACACATCCGCCAGCATATGTCTGAGCAGTGTGGTGCGAATTTATGCAATTGGGAAGGACAAACATACCAATGGTAAAGCAATTTATATGAGTTTTCAATAAGAGAAGTAGCAATATACCCTCTGCCTAAATTCTGAAAAATATACTTCCAATCCCGGGGTGTCCAGTCTACCTGGAGATCTCTCTCCCACTTCTTCTGAAATGCATGTGTAGGCCCGTCCTGTGGAGTTAATAAGTGGTATATCATGGATAATACTTTAGCACAACAATTGGCCTTCTCACAGATCTTTTCAAATTCGGACTTTCCTAAATTGAGATGTAGGTCAATCATGTGGGCTCATGCAAAGTGGGCTAATTGTACATAAGGGTATGCAGCAGAGGCTGGTAGGGTATAGACCTGTTGTAGGTCTAAAAAAGAGCGCATATTATTTTGGCCCCAGATATGCCCCCAATACCGTATTCCCTGCCGCCTCCATACTCCAAAAGCCGGACTCTCAAAACCAGGTCGGAATGCTTTATTAGCGTATAAACTGGTGCTAGCATGATATTCCCTCCTTCCCAGCAATCTAGTTCCATGCTGAGGGTGGAGGGTGGGAGAACTGTGCTCGGCTCAACGATCCAGGTCTTTCTGGTTTGCCAGATAAGGCTACTGAGAGGTACATGTCCCAGAAGCTCTTGGATTATGAGCACCCATTGTTTAGACTGTAGTGTAATGTGCAAGTCAACTAACTTTTTAAACTGGGCAGCCCAATAGTATAGAGCGATATCAGGAACATTAAGCCCCCCCCCCTGTAGTTTAGGTTGGGTAAGTACCCATCTAGCCACTCTTGGCCTATGTCCTGCCCAGATGAAAGTCATACATTTCCTTTGCCACTGCTTTAAAAGCGGGGCTGGGATCAGAATTGGTAGCGTCTGGAATAGATATAAAAGTTTCGGCAAATTAGTCATTTTAAAGACAGCCATTCTACCCATCCATGAAATATGGTAATGGCTCCATTCTTCCATGTCCTTAGAGATCATAATTCCACTCTAAGGTTCCATGGGGTACTTAATAACTTTCTTTAGAGGGGCAAAAAACCTAAACTGTCTCTCAAGGTGTTTAATGAAACCTACCTCTAAGGGGGTTTTGGGACTGCCTGACTTACAGATATATAACCATGCCATAAATCTGAAGTATATAGGAGGCTGGCTCATGATTACCACATTTTACTCAGCTATCTTCTTAGAGGCGCAGCTAATCTCCCCTTTCTCTTTGCCGTTTGTACTTCAGGCTAACTATGCAGCTATGGCTCACCATGTCCACTCTAAGTTGCTTCTAACTCCCCTTCGCTGGACTTGGTGCTGGCTGACCTCTAAGACCTCCTTGTCCTATTGACTCTCTCTTTTCTTGCCTATCAGGGGGAATGAGAACTTTCTTCCAGGTATCATATTTTAAAAAATGGGACTTACAAGGTTAGTGTATTTGTCTCAAATGTTTAATTCCACTGGATCAATATTGTCATGTCTAACTTGTGCGCTAGATACCGTTTGCCTTCTCAGGACTTTTTTGTAATATTACCAAGTGCAACATTATCTTCAAACTTTACAGATCCAAGACTTCAGAAACCCGAACTGGCAATTTATTTTAGAGTGGTTTGATCATTATGATCCTCAACATCACTCTATATCCTTTTTTTTTTATAAGACATTGGAAACTCAACATAAACTTTGGTCTTTGGATGTACCCTGGACTAAATGGCAGCATAAATTACAGATAAAATGTCAATTTCCTACTTTCATTGCTGCCTTCTTGACCATTTTCAAGATTACTTGACATGTTCTGATGAGAGAGACTGTTACAATGCGGCCCATGGCTGTAGCCACGAGCCACCTCTTACCTTTGCGGCCCGGAGGCCGCAGAGGCCAGGGTCTTTCCTGCGGCATGGTGGCCTCCATCTTCGCCGCCCCTGCGGCTGCCCAGAGCCATGCTGGACCTCCTCTTCACCGCGGCAGGAGCCGCAGCCTGGCTCCTCTTCAGCGGCATGGGACTGCCACCTCCTGGGACCTCTGTTGCGGCTAGGACTGCCACCGGCTTCTGCTTCAGTGGCAGGATGCCGCCTCTCCTCAATCAGGGCCTGCCTGCGGCCCTTCCCCGGCTCCTCCTGTTCCTCAGCGTCAGCATGGCCACTGTCCAGGGTCCAGTCCCTTCCTTCCTAAGGGGCGGACCCGTGGCTTCCTCTTGGATTTAAAGGGCCCGTGGCTGTTCCACCCTGGGCCCCATCTTGGACTCTTCCCTGGGTGTCTTCCTGTTGCTAGCCCTATATAAGGGCTCAGTAGCCATTTCAACGTCGCCTTGGCAAGGAGCTAGCCTCCTTGGAGCAGTCCTCCCTTGGACTCTGTGTTCTGCTCCATTGGACTTCCGTCTTCAGTTCCAAGTTCCTGTGATGTCTTCCGTCTGCCTTGTCTTCACATCCTTCGCTCCTGATGTCTCCATGGCTGTGCAAGTCTCCTGAGGTTCCTGGCTTTTAACCTTCCTTCACTGAGTCTTGCCTCAGTGTTCTGGCTCCGAGTCCCGTCTCTGGGTACTGGCTCCGAGTCCCGTCTCCAAGCTGTCCCCTGAACTGTGTCCAGGTCCTCGGAGCTCCTTGCTCTTGCCTTCGTTTCTTCAATGTCCAAGTCCTCGTCTTCAGTTCCAAGTGCCAAGTCTTCTCTTCAGAACTCCTTTCCCAGATGAGGTTTGACTCACCACAGGGGCACACACTCTCCATCTCGTGCTGGGGAGTGCCCTCTAGCGCTCCCTTCCATCGCAGCATAACAAATATTTTATGGGACCTACTTGTCTCAATGGCAAGCATACTTGGCTAAGACTGCAGATTCCAATTGATGTATCAATTGCCAAGTGGAAGTGGCAAATCTGGGTCATTCTCTTTGGAGCTGCAGTTTCATCCAATCTTTTTGGAAAAAGGTTTTTCACTTTGCCACTCAGACTTTAGATCTCAAGATCCCTTTCTCTTCACACATTGCATTGTTTGGGATTTTCCCGGGGTCCTTCTCGGGCAACCAAAATTATAACTCTGGCTTAATAAAATCTTTATTTTGGCAGCAACAGATAACTTATGAGTTTGGAGACAAAGTGTAGCACCTTCCATTAACAACTGGAACAATGCTATTATCGCTCTATTGAATATGGAACTATGCTCCAGTAAGCACTCTTCTCTGATGTCTAAGCAAAAGTTCATGTTGGTGTGGATGCCTTTTATACAGTCTTTACTGCACAGGACACGTAGCCAAATTTTGAATGATTTTGATTACTGAATCCTGCTGAACTATCTCAGTAGTATCAGTTCTTATTTTCGTTTTGCTAAACAAACCAGCCTTCTCAGCATGGGGAGTGGGGAGGGCATTCAGGGAGGGTTGCAATTTTGGGGTTTATACATTTCTGATTTTGTACCAAATTATGTATCATATATTACCGTTTTTGTATATCTTGTTCTTCTATGTTTGAAAATTAATAAAACAGATTACATATAAAAAGTACCCATAGACTTTGCACTCTTAATTTGGTATTTATCCCATCTTTCTAGAAATGTCCAGCATAAGTTAAAACCATAAATATTCCAGCACATATAACAAACAACGTTGCAGACAAATCATAGAATAAAATACATGACAAACAGCAACAAGCAATATCGCATTACAGGTACAATACTAATAATAGCAGAAGTAATTTTCCCCAAAACATCTCCCACTCTAATCGCTCAATTTTCTTTCCTTTTTCCCCTGCTGTGTCTCAGATAGGAAGCTGTGGAATAGAGGCAGCCTGGGCTGGAGGCAAAAATGGGAGAGAAGTCATGGACAGATTTTTTCCATGCGTCTTTGATCTTCTTTCTGAAGGAGGCCTGTTTTACCTAGTTGCTCTTAAGGACAACAATCCAGGTATAAAAATCTTTCTGACTTTTCCCATATGATTCACATTGGTTAATACAATATTCACAGAAATGTAATGAACACAAAGGTAGAATGTACAGACAAGAAGTATGTATGTACCAGTCATAGAAATGGGTCTGTTTTTATCGGGAACAATATAGCATACATATTTTGCAATGATAATCATTGTCATGCTATCTTTTCCTAGAACAATTTTGTATAGGAGTGAAAATGAAAGCAGTCTGTTACGGAAAACTCCTGTCCATATAGCATATAATGGTTTTTAAATACTAGATAACATTTGAAAGACAGTAACTTAACTCTCAGGTGTTACTTGTCACTTCCCTATCCTACAAACCTGGGAGACAGTATTTCTAAATGCACTGAAAGTGTTATACCTTCTGCACAATGATATCACACAGTATTTGGCCAAATATATTTTGTGTGCTTTTGTGTTATGGTTGTGAGGTGTTGGAGTGGATTCTTGGGTACTGCGGTGATGGCCACTCCCATGGGGAGGAGCCCCGTGAGGAACCGCAGTACTAGGCTAGACTCGAGACACGCAAACACAGAAGTTTTGTCTTTTATTTTACAGGTGAATGATACCACCAGAGGTGGCAGTAGTGAGGTGATCCAGTAGTAGCAGTCCAGGGCCCCTCGGCAGAGGAGACCCGTCTCACAGTGGTAGATGTTAGCAGAACACGGTAGTATAGGGCGTTCCGGATGCAGTTCCCAGTGCTGAGCTGTAGATGAGACAGACTGACAAAGGTTAGATTACTCACTAACGGGTCGATACAGTAAGGCCGCGGTAAAAACAGTGCGGCAGTGTCAGGCGCACCCTTCCTCCCCGCACGCACAGTTCTCTAGACCTAGCGCCTGATACTCTCTTCTAATCGCATGCAAATGCATGCCGAGGCTGTGAAGCGTTAGGGAAGGGTTATGCCCGCGCAACCCATTTTACTGTATAGGCGCTTAATACAGCGCCTATACAGTAACCTGGGTGCGCTGGTACCTGTCATTTCAAATGACATTTGAAATGACAGGCACCAGGAAGTGTAAAAAGTGTAAAAAAACAAAAAACCAAAAACCTGTGTGTTATATAAAAAATAAAATTTTTTTTTAAATACCTGTCGGAGGGCCGTGGGTCCAGGCGGCCGGTGGGCGGGCGGGCAGGCGGCGGCGAGAAGCAAAAAAAGCGGCATCCGGGATCCGGGGGCAGCAGCGGCAGCGGGGGGGCAGCGGGATCCGGGGCGGCAGCAGGATCCGGGAGCGGCGGGTAGGTAGCAGCGGTAGCAGGGGGGGAGCGGCAGCGGGATCCGGGGGGTCCGGCAGCGGCAGCAGGATCCAGGGGCGGCAGCAGCGAGAAGCAAAAAAAGCGGCATCCGGGATCCGGGGGCAGCAGCGGCAGCGGGGGGGCAGCAGGATCCGGGAGCGGCGGGTAGGTAGCAGCGGTAGCAGGGGGGGAGCGGCAGCGGGATCCGGGGGGTCCGGCAGCGGCAGCAGGATCCAGGGGCGGCAGCAGCGAGAAGCAAAAAAAGCGGCATCCGGGATCCGGGGGCAGCAGCGGCAGCGGGGGGGCAGCGGGATCCGGGGGCGGCAGCGAGATCCGGGGGGCGAGTAGGAGGCGGCGTGTTCGGGCGGGCGGGTAGGTGGCAAAAAAAAGATGGCCGCCTGCACGGGGGGAAGCGTGCAATTGGCAGCGGCCAATTGCTGCCTCCTACTCGCCCCCCGGATCTCGCTGCCGCCCCCGGATCCCGCTGCCCCCCGCTGCTGCTGCTGCCCCCGGATCCCGGATGCCGCTTTTTTTGCTTCTTTGCTGCCCCCCCCCCCCCCCCGCTGCCGCTGCTGCCTCCGGATCCCGGATGCCGCTTTTTTTGCTGCCGCCCCCGGATCCCGGATGCCGCTTTTTTTTGCTTCTTTGCTGCCCCCCCGCTGCCGCTTACCTTCGAAATCGGGAGGAAGGGAGAAGGGACTACTGTAGCAGGCCCGAGCCTTGCTACTTTTTCGTTTTTGTTTTTTTTTTTTTTGCTTCGAGAGGAGGGGACCGGACGGGGCTGCAGGAGACCGGACGGCTGGACCGGGGACCAGGGCGGGTAAGCAATGTTTTTTACACTACACTACACTAACTCCTACTAGGGGGAGGCGGTAAACTAGCACGTTAAGGCCGCAGCAGAACAGCGGGTTACTGAGGAGATAATATCAGCGCCTGTTACAGTATCGGACGGGAATAGCTAATTCCTTCATTATACAGCTTTTTCGTTCATTTACCTGCTGGGTGCGGAAAGGGTTATGTGTTTATTTTAGGAAGCGCTAAGGACGCGTGAAACTGGAGACTGTATGGCTGGACCGCCTTACTCGTCTGTATTGTGCGCTCCCAGCACGTTAGACGGGGAATCTTTAACTGACCGTTACTGTATCGACCTGTTAGTTGGTAGCTGTATTGATGGAGATCCCAGCAGGCAGAAGTAGTTGGATTGCAGGCACCCAGACAGGGAGAGTAGGCCCTCGAGGAGTGAGCACCTGGTATCCCAGAAAGAAAGAAAGCAAAGGGCCCCCGAGGAGCGGGCACCCAGGTTAGATGAACAACTCCGAAGGGCAGAGAGAGAGCCTCCAGCGGCAGCACGGAAGCAGCAGAGCAGCTCAGACCGGAGGCATTCCAATCCTTGCTAACTTGAATTGTTAGCAAACGAAGGGCAGGCCAAATACCCGGATGGCACGACGTCACTCGAGGGGGATGCCCCCGAGGTTCCCGCCATGACGTGGACAAAGACGTGGGTGGCGTGCGCGCTCACACCTTAGGAGGCCCTCAGAAGAAACATGGTGAACAGCCTTGCCATTGCCATTCCAGGGACGCCGGAGAGAGTGGCATGAAGACGTGGCGGCAGCCATCTTCCCAAGGCTAGCAGAGAGAGAGCAGGAAGAAAGGTGAGGCACAGAGGTCGAAGCCGTCTGAGACCGACGGACACAACATTTTGCTATAATACATCGAAGCCATAATAAATTATTCGTATTTACCTAGACACATCTTAATGTCATTTTTTCAGCATAGCACAATTTTACAAAATTAATGAGGCTGGTAGGCAGGGCAATTCTTGAGGGGAGTTATTGCTACTATTACTTATCATTTTTATAGCACCACTAGACTTGTCACCGTTTCACCTGCTGTACAGTCCCCATACCAGCCTGCTGCATAGTCTTCCTGCCAATAGGGGGCCTCAGCGAGCCTAGCTCCTAGCTCTGCCAGTTACCTTCTCACTGATCACACAATGCCCAAGCCTCATCTCTACTGACCCAGCCTGGCCAGTACCTCAGTATCTCTTCATTGAGTCGTATCAGCGCTCTGACCTGGCCACTCTTATCTCACTATTCTGCCTTGCCTAGTGGCTTCCGGGCCGACTAGGATTACCTTGTCCTGTCTCATGTCATGTTGGGCTTTCTTTTTTGCTGTTGCCCGTCTAGTCCTGTCCTTGTTCAGTCCTTGCCCTACCCAGTCCAGTTCAGTCCTTTGTCTATTTCCTAGAACTTGCCCTTGAACTTTGCCTCAGATCCAGCCCCAGCCTATACTCTGTGTCCATGCCCAACCTGTACTCTGTGTCCAGCCTCTATTCTGTGCTCTGTAGCCAGCCCCCAGCCTGTGTCTGCCCTTAGTTTCCAGTCTGCCTTGCCTCGTCCAGCCAGCCTTTCCTCATCCAGCCTGTGCCTGACTTCAGCTCCTAGCCTGTACTCAGCTCCTAGTCCGTGTCCTGATGTTCTACAGAAGACAAGTCCTACCGATCCCCAGAACTCAAAGGCTTAATCTATGGGGGAGGGAATTAGTTAGGCAGAAGATCAGCTCCAGTCCTGACCTACAGCCCTATACCGCCTCTGTGGGGGTGCTCTCTGATGCCTACCTCCCAGTTTGTGACACATATGCAGTTTTGTACAAATACATATGTGACCGTCCCTTTTCAAGACACAAATAGGCTTATGCCATTTAATTTATTATTGAAAATGATTATGTATCAGGGTGCCTATGTTGTGTCCATCGATGCCCGACACCCTCTCTCCTTACCTCCTTACCTCTTTGGCGCCTTCCTCTCTGTCCGCGGGAAGACTGGCTACCGTGGCGTTCTCCTGCCTCTTGTCCTCGGGCGTTCCCAGACCGGCTCGACGCTGCAACTGCCATGTTTCCTGGAGGCCTAAGGGCGCACATGGCGTGGCCCCGATTGAAGTACCGGCATTGGCGCGAAACTCGGGGGCGTCCCCGGAGGATGACGTCACCCGAGGATGACGTCACTCGTGACGGATATTTAAGGTCTTGGAATTTGCTAACACATCGAGTTAGCAAGGGTTTCACTACCTAAGCTACTCTGCCTCCTCGGACTTACCAGAGGTACCCGCTCCTCGGGGGCCTCGCTTTCTCCTTGTTTTTTCAGGTGACAGTCTGGAACCGGTACTCGCTCCTCGAGGGCCCTCATCCCAGACTTACTTCGCATATTCTTCTGCCTGGAAGCCTTCATTACCAACTATCTCAGCTACATCAGTGAGTTACCATCGTTCTCTCTGAGCTTTCCCTGGAACCAGGTACTCGCTCCTCGAGGCCCTATACTTCCAGCTCCTGGGCTTCATTGGGACATTGTCTGAGTGTTACATCTGCGTACCCTGCCTACTCACTTTATCTCAGTCTCTTTCAGCTCAGCCTCCAGGCATCACTGTTCCAGTATCTGAGGGACTACAGCCCAGCCGGGCTTGCCAGCTCACTACTGCCATCTCTGGTGGTTCAGTATACTGGATAATAAAGAACTAGTGTGTGTTTGTCTTCTAACTCTGAGCCTGACCGGTGGTCCCTCTCGGGGGTCATTCCCCGGGGGCGTGGTCATCTGCCACTGGTCCAAGGATCCACCCTCAACTATCTGATTGCTCCTCCCATCAGGCATCAGATCAATAACAGATTGCTCACTCCAAGCAGACTGTTAACTCTGAAAATAACAGCCTATACTAGGGCTTATGCTTTGAGGCACCACATGCTGTGATCTGCAGTTGGCAGGAGGAGTGTGTTGCGTCCATCGGTCTTCGACTGCTTCGCCCCGCTTGCCTCACCTTAATCTCGGCTTCTCCCACTTTCCTGGGCAAGATGACTACCGCAGTGTCTACAAGCCAACCTCTCTGGCGTCCCCAGAACGGCTATGGTGCAGCCTCCCACCATTGCTCCTCCCAGTTTCCTACTAGGGTGCATGCGCGCAACCCACGTCTTTATACAACCCTTGGCGCGAACCTCGAGGGCGTTCCCTCATGCTGACGTCACGCCATCCAGGTATATCAGCCTCATTGATTTGCTAGTTTCCCAAGTTAGCAAGGACTCAAATCTGTTCCTGTCTAAGCTACTCTGCCGCTTCCGTGCTGCCGCTGGAAGCTTTCTCTCAGCCCTTTGGGGTATCAACTAACTTGGGTACCCGCTCCTCGGGGGCCCTCTGCTTTATTTCAGGTGCCTTTCGGGGAACAGGTACTCGCTCCTCGAGGGCCTGCTCTCCCTGCCTCAGTGCCTGTACCTTCATCTACTTATCTGGTGGAATCACATACCAACAGCTATTCTCAGTGCGTACTCTAACCTCTCAGTCTGTCTCACCCACAGTATCTCCTCGCTGGGAGACCTGCTGTGGAACCTCCTGACGTCATCATGGAGAGAAGGACTCCCTCTGCCGAGGTCCCTGGGACTGCAACTACAGACTACTTCACTACTGCCACCTGGTGGCTACCATCTAGCTGTTTAACAAAAGAACATTTTCCTGTGTTTTGTGTAGCACAAGTCTAGCCCAGTGCTGTGGCTCCTCACGGGGATCCTCCCCGTGGGCGTTGTCACCTCCACAGCACCCAAGGATCCACCAAAACACACATAAACAAAACAGATTGCTAATTCCGTGGATCTGGCTCAGCTCACTGCATTGCAGACCATTCCAGGCCTGGCTCAGCGGATCTCCGAACAGCAGACTGTGTTGGAAAGACTGACCGCTGCATTTAATCTATTACACAAACAGATGAGCTCGCCTTCCACTTCAGGTAAACATAGAAACATATAGAAATGACCGCAGAAGAAGACCAATCGGCCCATCCAGTCTGCCCAGCAAGCTTCACGCTTCTTTTTTTCTCATACTTACCTGTTTCTCTTGGCTCCTAGTAACCTTTGGTTCTATTTCCCTTTCACCCCCACCATTAATGCAGAGAGCAGTGATGGAGCTGCATCCAAGTGAAATATCAAGCTTGATTAGTTTGGGATAGTAACCAAGTAGCAAGCAAGCTGCACCCATACTTATTTGTTTACCCAGACTATGTTATTCAGCCCTTATTGGTTGTTTTCTTCTCCCCTGCCGTTGAAGCAGAGAGCTGTGCTGGATACGCGTGAATTATTAGTTTTACTTCTCCCCTGTCGTTGAAGCAGAGAGCTATGCTGGATATGCGTGAAGTATCAGTTTTTCTTCTCCCCTGCTGTTGAAGCAGATAGCTATGCTGGATATGTATTGAAAGTGAAGTATGCATTGAAAGCCACATTATCTATCAACAAATATTGAATAAGCCTATTAATTGGTAATACCTATAGCCTATGAACTCTTCGTTAATTTTACATACTCTTACCCACCCCTGTTTTTTTTTGGGGGTTTTTTTTTTAATTTGGAGATGGCAGCCCTCCATTCTTCCGCTCCGTGAAGGTGGAACACCAACCACTGGCATCCTGCTCCGTGAATGCCTCTGTGGCTACTGCTGCTCCGTGCAGTGTTTTGCTGCCTCCTCTTTATACACTGCGGAATGCGGAAGAAACTAGGGCTGAGTAAGTACTGTGGACAAGCTGGCCATGCTGACCAAAATTGCCCTATATGTCCGGGAAGCTAAACCGTCTGAGGTGACGGTCAAAACCACTGTGCCGCTAGCAGCTTCTACCCGCTTCTCGGGAGAACTTTGGAGATGCAGAGACTTCATTAACCAGTGCTGCATGCATTTTGCATTACAACCTGGTAGTCATAGATAAGGTTGTGGGTGGATCCCTGGGCCGGTGGCAGATGACCACGCCCTTGGGAGGATATCCCGAGAGGGACCACCGGCTAGGCTTGAGTATGGAGACAGACACACATTAGTTCTTTTATTAAACAGGTTATGAAGCCACCAGAGGTGGCAGTAGTGAGCTGATATGCCTGGCAGGGCTGTAGTCCCTCAGGTACTGGAACAGCTATCCAGGATGGCTGAGCTGTTGAGAAACTGTAGAACGTGAGTAGGCAGAGTAGACAGGGTTCATGAACAGAACTAGATGACAAAACTAACATAAGGTCTCAAGAAGCTCAGGAGCTGGAACGGTATAGGCCCTCGAGGAGCGAGTACCTGGTTCCAGGGTAAGCTCTGAGAGAGCGATGGTAACTCACAGTTGTTTGTAGTAGCGATATCTTCCAGGCAGTAGAGAATCTTCAGAGTATCCAGGAACATGGGCCCTCGAGGAGCGAGTACCGGTTCCTATCTGTAATCTGAAAGGTAAAGAGAGAGCGAGGCCCCCGAGAAGCGGGTACCTCTGGTAAGTCCGAGGAGGCAGAGTAGCTTGGATAGCTGAAGCGAATATGTAGCCATATGCTTATCCTTGCTAACTCAATCTGATAGTGAGAATAGAGACCTTTAAATATTGGAAGCGGATGACGTCATCTCAGAGGGACGCCCCTGAGGTTTGCGCCCTTGCTGGTATTTGTCAGAGCGTGCGCCCTAGGTCATCAGGCAAACATGGCGGATCTGCAATGTCAAGCCGGTCCAGGGACGCCAGAGGGAGACGGCATGAAGACGCCGCGGCAGCCAGCCGTCCATCAGACCCGGAGGGAGTCGCCACAGAGGTAAAGTGTTGGAGTGAGGGCGCGAGCAGCGATGGACACAACAGACGAGCCTTGTCTTGGGCCTCTTCACTGTGGGAGCGTGAGGATCCGATTCTTTATGACCTTGAAGGTTTCCTCAAACTGTTTAAATCAGTTTTTGATGATCCTGCCTGGTATACCATTGCAGGATCTTCTTTGGTTCGCTTGAAGCAAGGGAACAAACCACTTGCTGACTTCACCATTGAGTTCAAGACACTAGCGTCTGAATTATCCTGGGACACTCTTTTTTTGAAGGACTGAACTCTCGTCTGAAAGACAAACTCTCTGCTCGAGAGATGCCTGAGACTTTGGCTGAGCTAGTGAAATTGGCAACCAGAATCGATTTCAGACTTCGCGACAAAGTCCAAGTGGCCAAGATGCCTAGGAGACCCTATCTGGGCGAAATTAGAGTCAAGCCTTTACCCAAGTCTGTGCCTTTGGTCCCAGCAACCGGCGAAGAGGAACCTATGCAATTAGGCCACAGCCATCTGACACCGGAAGAGAGAAGAATGCGGAAGAAACTAGGGCTGAGTAAGTACTGTGGACAAGCTGGCCAAGCTGACCAAAATTGCCCTATATGTCTGGGAAACTGACAGACCCAAGTCCTGCGGGAGGATTCTTCTTGGGTCTTACCACCCCTTCTCCTCCACTCTCTCTTCCTGTATCCTTAATCTGCGGACCCTTAGAGTATCAGACTCTTGCCCTAGTGGACTCTGGGGCAGGAGGCAATTTCATTCTTCGAGTAGTGGAGCATCTACGGATCCCCACTTCCATTATGAAGCCTCCATTTCTTCTTTCATCCATCCATGGATAGTCCTTACGGGGTGAAGTAACATTAAGCACTGAAACAGTGTGCCTGCGTACCGGTGCCCTCCATTCGGAGACAATTTCCTTCTTCGTGTTAGAGAAGGCCATGCACCCTATGGTACTGGGATTACCTTGGCTATAGCAGCACATGCCTCAATTCGATTGGGCCACATTGGAACTGTCAAGAAGGAGTCCAGAATGCCATAAGAAGTCTGGACTTCTTATGAATCATCTACAAGTCTACATAAGAATCATCTACCATCTACAAGTCTACATAAGAATCATCTACAATCATCTACATAAGTCTGGACTTCAGAATCATCTACAAGTCCATCACCATCATATACAAGTCCATCCATCACCTTACAGCTCTGGACCTTCAATATCCATTTAGCATACATGTCTCTCAAAAACCAACCAGAGAAGCCTACAGAGGATCCCTCCAGGTACCGAACACAAAATCCACCCGGCATACAACTTCAAGAGACCGGGCTTTCTCGACTGCCGGACCCTCACTCTGGAACTCCATCCCTACGAATCTGCGCCAAGCACCTTGCCTACCAACGTTCCAAAAAAGATTGAAGACTTGGTTATTCAAACAAGCTTTCCCAGACAACTCTTAACCACCTCCATTTCCTCCCAAACAATGTTGGGGGAAGGTGGGAAGAAAGGGAGTATTGGGGATGAGGTGGAAGAAAAGAAGGGATAGGGATGAAGAAAAGGAGGAGGAAAGAGGGAGGACTGGGAATGATGATTGAAGGAGAAGGAGGGAAAATTGGAATGGGGATGCAAACAGGAAGCAAGACACAGCTCCTCCCCATATCCAAAGCCCTTTTGATCCCTTTACATCCATTACTCTTCACTCACATTTTACAGCCCTTCCAGCTTCCTCACTCCACTTGTACCTTATCCCCTCATTCATGTTCCACACTTACTCCGGTCTTTTCACACTCTCCTCCATTTCTTCCCTCACTTTCACAATGGCACTCTCTTGCTATTCCACAATTCCTCAGTCACTTTCTTCTCTCTCCCCTCTTATGATCCCCTCATTCTCCCTCAGTCACTCAGTCAAAAGATCTTCTCACTCACTGTCCATTTATTTTCTCGTGGCACTCGCTCCCATCCCTCCACATTCCCTTTATCCCCTCATTCCCTCCCCTTCTCCATGATCCTTTCACTCACTCCACCCAGCCCCCTCAGTCTCCCTCATTCAGTCCTCTCCCTGACCCCCTAATTATCCTGGTTCACAGCCCTTCTACCCATCCTCTCACTCTCTCTTGTTCATACCCTCTCTCCCCACCTGATCTCATCCTCTCTGGGTTACTTTCCCTCATCCCCTCATTCTCCCTCGTTTGCTTCCCTCCAACCAATCCCCTCATTCACCCTGGTTTACTCCCTCCCCCTATGATTCCCTCACTCACCTTGGTTCATTCTCTACCCGGTTTTATTCAAAGATATTTGAAAGATAAGACACAGATTACAATGTGGCCATAAGGGTGTCTCACATATCCTCTTACTAATCTAATAAGAGTGAGAGAGAACCAGACAAAGAAATTGCCTGTTATATATACTTTTTCTTGACACAGGAAAACTATGTGTATATTGTTAATTTGAAGTTTCCAATTTCACAGAGATAAGGAGTGCAAGACTTATTAATTAGCAGAATACAGAAATGCTGTTATACATTTTACTCATCCAGAATGCTGTTGCAGCCCACAGGGTGCTGCTTGGTTGAGGGAGCTGTCTTTCACATTCCAGGCCCTTATTATTTATTCATTTCTGCAAGCACTTATTCTGTTTCCAATTTTAATCACATAAATGTCTAATCTCTAATCAGTATCTGAGGCCTAATTCCACAATATCCTCTCTTTTAATGCTTCTAAACACAGCTCTATCTCAGACCTGAACATTCATTAATTCCTTAATGTTTTGTTCTTCTTCATGAGCTTCTCTGTTCCTCTCAAGATGCATGAATATACCTCTCACTTCTGGGTGGAACTCAATAAAGTTCCTTGCATTTCCTTGGTAGTACAGTTCACATAGCACTTAAAGATGAATTTTCAAAAGCCGTGCGTGTAACATAGTATGTACGTGCGTATATGCTATTTAAAAAAAAACCTCAATGGGGGCGCTGTTGCGCATCGGATGAGAACGGTCGCCTGAACTGAGAGCTCCATTCCCCACAAGCTCTTAAAACCCAGTAAAAGCTGATATCCGCAGTGGTTCACCCTCTCTTTTTCATTAGCAGAGGCGTTTAAGGTGCTCGAATCTTGGGAGATGACCTCGAAACGAAAGACTGCAGATTTGCAGCAATTCTCATACAAAAAACCCCCGCTCCCCTCGGGCCCAGTAGCCGACGACCATGCGGCGCCAGAGTTGGAGGCGGCGCATGCAGCAGGAGATGTAATCTGCGCCTGCGGGGAGTGCCTGACACCGTGGAGTATGAGGACGCGTTTAGTGTCTCGCAACAAATTTGCTCCCACATTCTCTCACTCTCTAGCCAGGCCTCTTCTGACTCGCCTCCCCAACCTTCGAGATCCGACTAGAGAGAGCCCACTGAGCTTTAGGGCCCAGGCGAGAGCAGCACCCCAGAGACCTCGTCATTTGCTTCCATAGTTTTCTGCAAAAATCGCAAGTCTCTGAGGCTGCAAGACAACATAAAACAGTGAGGTGGAATAACCATGAGATTACTATTTATCAGGACCTGGCTCCAACCACGTTGAAGAGGCGCTTTGATCTTCGGGACGTGACTGCTAGCCTACGCAGCTCGTCTATGCAGTATCGGTGGACCTTCCCCTTTGGGCTGCAATTTCAAGCCCAAGGAGTCATGTACTGGATCAAAACGGTCACAAAAGCGGTAGAAGCCTTCAAGCAAGCACAGCTTCCAGTCACCTTCCAAGCGCCAAAGATGGCGGCCCCGCCGGCAAAGATGGATACTGCGCCACATTGGCAGTGTCTGCTAAAGGAGGTAGAAGGCTTCGTCGGCAATCGGAGGCTCCTCCAAGCACCATGCCGGAGCAAGGGTGAAGATTACCACCATGTTCTGATTCTAACTGAAGAGGTCTTCTTGTCCAGCTATTGGAGGTAACCTCTTGGTCGTATTGTTAGTTGCGGATAAAAATCTCTGTTTTTTGTGAGATGATTTTGAATTATGCTCTCATGTACATTTATGTACTTCTCATGTTTAGATAACTGGGGTTGGTTCATAATGCTTTATAGCATGTTGTATGTTTTCTTGTGTGTGTGTGTGGGGGGGGGGGGGGGGTGAGCAGCGGGGGGCTGCTTGGCGTCTGATGGGCACACCCCGATGGCGTGTGGTTTTCCACCTGGCTATGGTGGAATACCTATGGAATAATCGGGGTGACAACTGGTCATTTCGTTATTATAATGGTGAAAATGTTGGAGTTTTTTCTCTCCATTGGTATGCAAGGAGATTATTATACTATCCTGTGTGGCTGGGGGTTGGGCAGGCTTGGGGGAGGGGATTTATTCTATGGCTTACAGAATTGTCTCCCTTTAATGTAAAGGGATTTAACATTCCACGCAAGCCAGGGGGCCACTATTGTTTATGTCCAGGAAACCCATGTGCGCAAGCATCATGAGAGACTCCTAACCTTCCCATCCTACTCCCAGTCTCACTGGGCTGCTAGTACCAAGGCATCTCACTATGCGGGTGTGGGTGACTTCATTTCTATTTCTCTGACACATGAGGTCTTGCTTAAGTGCTCGGATCCCAGTGGCAGATATCTCCTTCTGAAATTGAGGGTAGGTTCATGTATAGTTACGCTGCTGAATGTGTACTTTCCAAATACCAATCAAATCACATTTTTTCATGAATTAGAACAGGTATTATTAAAATTTGGGGAGGGTGATCTTATTGTTGGCGGTGATTTTAATGCCGCACGAGATGCTTTGCTGGACAGCTCGTCTCGGCGCGTTGTGCTTCCTGGGATGAGGTCTAAAAGGCAATCCTTCCTGAGTTCCCCATGGAACGTACTCTCGTATTGACTACTTATTTGTCTCTTCCCATTTGCAAAATGCTGTCGTTGAGACAGGGATAGAGCCTGTGACATGGTCTGATCATGCCCCTGTTTGGATCAAGGTTTGGATTGGGGAGCGAGATAAGGGTTTTAAACCCTGGCACCTTAATGATAGTTTATTAAAAGATAAGGAGTATTTACACCGTACCAACACTCAACTCCAGGAATATTTTGGTACCAATGCACAGGGTGACACCCGTCCTACAATACTGTGGGATTGCTCTAAAGCAGTTGTTTGGAGGTTGGTTCATCGCCAGAGCAGCTCACTGTAACAGGGAGCGGGAGAAAGAACACGCCTCGCTTATGGCGGAGGTCACTGAATTAACTCAACAACATGTGGTCGATGGCTCAAATTCCACTTATCATAAATTGCTTGGGGCACAAGATGCTTTACGATCCCTTGATGACACAGCTATTAGCCACCATCTCCTCATGTTGAAGCAACAATTTTTTGAAGGCGGTAATAAGGCTGGACGTTACTTAGCCCAGAAACTTAAGGCTGCCCGGTCCCAAACTCTTGTTGCTAAAATTCATAACGCCAACGGCTCCCTTGTTACAACATCTGAGGAGATTCATTACGTTTTATCAGCTTTTTATGCTCAGTTATATATGGGGAATCAGGGTATTCAGGAGGCAGACATTTGTTCTTATTTAGATGTCATTCCATTGCCCACGCTTACACCCGAACAGCAGGCATTCCTGGATAGGCCCATAGAAGTCTCAGAAGTTTCAGAGGCTATTAAAAATTTGAAACCTGGTAAAGCACCCGGCTCGATGGGTTTACTGGATCTTATTACCCGCAGTTTTGCCTCTACAATTGTAGTACCCCTTACCAATATGTTTAACTCACTCCACAATGGAGAAAGGATAGCAAAGGACAGTAACACTGCGGGGATATCAGTCATAGCTAAACTGGGCCGTGACCCCACGCAATGTGGTTCATACTGGCCCATTTCCCTGATTAACATTGACTTGAAAATACTTGCCCGGGTGCTGGCTGCTCATCTTAATGGGGTTCTACCTAATCTTGTCCACTCGGATCAAGTAGGATTTGTCCCTGGTAGACTCGCTGCCGATAATGTTAGGCGGATAGTTGATATTATAGGCTATGTTCACCACACTCACATGCCTGCTGTTCTTTCTCTGGATGCGGAAAAGGCATTTGACTTGGTTCACTGGCCTTTTCTGTTTCACACACTTTCTCGTATGTCTTTTGGTGATCTCTTTATTAATTGGGTAAGGAAACTTTATGACCATCCACGGGCCCGGGTTAAAGCAAATGGAACTTATGGGACATCATTTCAGATTGGCCGGGGCACTAGGCAGGGGTGTCCACTGTCACCTCTACTTTTTGCACTGTTTTTGGAACCCTTTACCACTAGAATCCGGCTTACAGATTCTATCACAGGCATTTGGGCAGGTGGTCAACATTTCAAAATCTCCTTATTTGCCGATGATATTATGCTCACTCTCACTGATCCGTATACCTCCCTCTCGGGTGTCATGCATGAGCTCACCCAGTTTACTGCAATATCCGGCCTCAAGGTGAACTATGAAAAATCGGAGATACTTAATCTCACCTTACCAGAGATAGATGCACGACGTTTGAAGAACCAATACCCCTTTAAGTAGGCCAAAGGGACATTGAAATATCTGGGAGTACGTATTGGGACTTGGTCCGACCAATTATTTCCCCTTAACTATGACAAGCTCATTCACTCCGTTAAGAGGGATCTAGATAATTGGAGCCGCCACTCACACTCTTTGTTGGGTCGTATTTCCATTGTCGAAAATGAATATTCTGCCTCGTTTCCTATATTTCTTCATCACCATCCCCATTTATATCCAGCCCCGCATTCTCAAGCATTGGCAACAAATTATTTTGGGTTCATTTGGTGCAAGTGGCCACCTAGGATAGCACGCGCTACTCTCTATTTGCACAGCTGCGAGCGTTAGTAGTACTGCATAGAACGCAGGAGGTACCACAGTGGGCCCTATTAGAACAAGCTATGATTGGAATGCTGCCTTTGTCGGCCCTACAGTGGCAGCCTCGACATACCTGGGGAGCCATCCTGTACTACCCAACAGCTCTGCAGACTACACTCAGAGTATGGTCTCTCTGGAAAACTGTACTGGTTGGTAAGGAGGATTTTATGCTGATGACACATCTTTTCACTAATTCCTTGCTGCCCACTATAACACATACAGTGGCGGTTCAGGATTGGGTTGACGCAGGCATTACGCGCATAGACCAGATTCAGGTGCATGGTGTCCTATTGTCTAGAGAGGACTTGGGACGTCATTATAACATGCTCTCTGTTGATTTCTTCTTATATGCTAAAATTTATCACTCCCTCCATAGGGCTACTAGAACTGGCTCTCTTAAACTTACTGGGTCACTTTTTGAACACTACTGCCAGAATGCTCGCCAAGTGAGGGGTGTGATATCTAAAGTATATGCTTTATTTAATGGTCAACGGCTTAGCCCTTTCCGGCAACAGTCGGCGTGGATCTCTGATGTTGGCCGAGAATTCACAGAACAGGAATGGGATGATATATTCACGAATGCCCATAAATGTTCCATTTCAGCGGGTTTACAGGAAAATTGTTATAAGATGTTATACAGATGGCACTACACACCTGTTAGACTGCATGCCTTTCACTCGTCCTTTTCTGAACATTGTTGGCGGGGATGTGGGGAAATTGGTACTTATTACCATATATGGTGGAGCTGCTCACGCATCGCCCCATTCTGGCTAATGATTGCTACCTGGTTATCGTCCGTCTTAGGAGTCACTGTTAGGACTATCCCTTGGCACGCTTTATTGACACTGCCCATTGATGACCTTATTAAAGACCAACAAAGATTTATACAACAGGTCTTTATTGCGGCTCGTACAGAAATTGCATTACTTTGGAAACAGAGCATTGTACCTAGTTTGGCCCGTGTCCAGGCTAGACTGAACAATTACTACCAGTTGAGCAGACTTACAGCAGTACACCATAGTCGTTTAGAGGCCTTTCTTAAATCCTAGGATCCCTATCAAAGATGGTTAGACAATCAACGCTGATTACCCTTTTTCTAACTGCCTAACGTCACTGTTCTGGTTTTAAGGATTGTATTAACTCCTTCTGTGTTCAATCATCAATGTTATTCTTTGCTTACTCCGTTGTCTCATAATGTATTACACCAGTTGTAAGGGGGGTGGGGGGGGGGGGGTAGGAGGTGGGATAAATAGCATTGGTTCACTATATATGACAAATGGAACCGAGATTGTTTACAGCTTGTTTATACTTGTCATGTCTTGAACTTTGTGAGTATACTGTTGCTTGTATCATCAAAATATGCTATCAATGTACCTTGTTCCAATAAAAAATCTTTATACACAAAAAAAAGCCTCAACATGCATAAATCAGGGTTCACAAGTAAGTTTACACATGTTAAAAAAAAAAAAAAAAGGGTTCCTGGGAGGGGCAAACATTTATGCCAATAAGCTGCTGTTTTATAAGCAATTTACGCATGTAAATGTGCACTTTACCTGTGTATATTTACTTTTGCTTAATATTAGGAGTAAGTGATCGTAAACATCTTAAAAGTGAAAAAATGATTGGGTGGAGGGTATGGATAAAATGGGGGTACTTCAGGCTGAAGAGCCAGGAGGGTTTTGACGAGCTTCAGATGGACTGGGCAAATTGGTAGATTAATTGGTAAAACTGGTTATTTCATTGCTGCGGCATGTTTGAAAATCCCCAGACTTGTGTATGTAAAAGCTGACTTAGGAGGTTAAATGCATCTAAATAATGCAAGTAAAATCTACTTATGCATCCCTTTAAAATTTGAAGTACAAATATGCGGTTATATCATTTGTGCACAGTTATCCAACTAAATTTCGACTTATCTGGCTAAGTAGTGGCAATTGTCAGCTTTGCTCTGTCTCCATCTGCTGGTAGAGGTGCATAACCCACTGGTTCTGGATTCATTTGTCTATCCTAAAGAAAAGGAAATTATCAGGTAAGTAGTAATTTCTTATTAAGGCCGCCCTTACTTCTCCCTTCCCTCTTTAGTTGGGCTTTGGTACAACCCACTTGTATGGATTCCCTGGACTAGTGTTACAGGAAGAAATGGAAGGAGACATTTTCATACCTGTTAATTTTCTGTCCATGAATCCTGCTACACAAGTCCAGGACCCTCCTGAAAAGTAAGGCCAGTTCGATTTGATTACTGTTCCCTGTGTGTAAATACTGCTGCAAATCAGGTCTTCCTCTAATCTGTTGCCTCTGTCCTGTTCTTGTTCTCTTTCTTCTACAGTTCTTTCACAGGAGGAGGTTTGTTCTCTCCAATCATGTTTACTGTATTTTTGCTATTGAAGTTTGTCCTCAGTGCTTTGTCAGGCGTATACTGGAGTTTTTCTGTGCGGCACCATAGCGGTGATGCAGTCATGGCGAAAGTCTTTGTGCTCAGCCTCTATCTGCTGGTAGGGAAACAAACCATCTATATGGACTTGCTGGACTAGTATAGCAGGATTCATAGAAAATTAACAGGAAACAAATTTCTCTTTCTTGAACTATACCTTGTTTGCTTGGATGGCCAATTCCATCAGTCAGGTGAACAAGATAAGGTAGGAGCAATGCAGGAGCCAACAGGAAGACCATTCAGACCCAGACACAAATTGCGAAGCTGCTTTCTGCTGCTGTTGAAAATCTAGAAAAGAAATCTGGAGAGACATAATAAATGTATTAATATCCACATTAAAACTACTAAGTAGGGATCATAAATTGGATAAGGCATCTCTCTGTTTGTTAGCAGTAGCTTCAAAGGAATTTCCTGAGGAATGAGTCGTGCATTTAACAGCAACCTGTGAGGAAGAGGAAAGAGCTTGTAAAAACAGTCCCAGCAGAGATAAGGAAATGGGCTTTTCCAGTGGCCCCAAAAACATGAACAATTCAATCTGGAATCAGTTTTAATAGTAATTGAGAACAGTTTGGAGAGGCGCCCAAAAAGGCAAACAGAAAAAACATTGAGGAGTTGGGTTACCTCCATGCTGGAGGAGAGAGAACATATCGAGTAACAAGTTGGCAGGGAATTGGAAGGGTTTCTGAGAAGAGACCCAGCTGGAGAGAAATGAGGACTGGATTCTGAAAAGGTATTTCCGCTAAAGCAGAGAAATCTTAGTGTCTAATTTGCCAGCAAGTAAGCAGGTATGGGGGTGGGGGGTGGGAATGCAGGATTGAGATGGCATGGGTTTAAGAGGGGCAGAGAGCTGAAGAGCTATAAGGTAAGATTCTGAGACCATAACTGCAGTAAATCAGACTTAGTCGAGCAGAGGAGAACAGCTATGTTTTAACATGAGAGAGGACAAATATATCTGACAAAGTGCAGCTATGATTTTCAGGAAAAGGACAGTAAAGGCTCTAGTGCCAAGCTGTTGGAAAAAATAAGCAATAAAACAGCAAGGGCTCTGGGGAGCTCCGGAGGAGGAGTTTGAGAAGTTCCTGGAGGCACCCAGGAGGTGTTTCCATCTGCCTTGATCCAGCTTGTCGCAGGAGTGATGTCATTCCTGTGTGGCGCACCAGCGGGGAGCTCCGGAGGAGGAGAAATAGTTGGAGAGCCTGGGGCTTGGTCAATTCCTGGAGGCACCCAAGAGGTGTTTCCATCTGCTTTGATCCAACTCGTCGCAGGAGTGACATCATTCCTGTGCGTCTGCTGGCCCTTTAAATTCCCTGGCTGTTTGGTGCACAGTCGTCACCAGCACATGCCAGAGGGGTGCGTATCTTTGTTTGTTTGCCTGTTTGCTTGTTATAATGGGAAATAAAAAGACGGTTAAAATTGTAACTTCCTCCCCTACTCCTCTTCCAATTATTGGCCCTATGGTCACTCACTTGGTGAGAATGAGTGAAATGCCAAATAGTGATTGCATAGAGGGCACTCTTAGTGCCTCTCTGAGTCCAGGCACTGGTCAACCACCTCCACAATGTTCTGGAGCTTCACCCGATGAAGTGTTCCATGCTGAGGAGCCGGTGATGCTTCACAGGATTGAGTCTGAGCCAACTACTACTGTGGCTCAGTCTGAGGAGTTCTAGTTATTCGACATCTGGATTCTGTGAGTGCTTTACACATATCATGGGTCAATGGGGAACTGTCAAACCTCCCTGTGTAACCCTCACAGACTTGCGGAGAATTTTAGCTAAATTGAACAAAAATGTCTCCCAGTCAAAGTTATATCTGTCTTCCTTAGTTACTGCTAATAGATCTCTTATTGAAGAGCAAGGTAAAAAGATTTTGGAGTTAGAAACCTCTGTAAATGTGTTAAATTCAAAGGTCCGAGCATTACAAAATGCTGAGAATATGCATATTAAAGATAGCTTGATGTTGCATACTGAGTTGGAAAATGTTGAAAATTTAGTTAATTTTCCATATACTCATCTATTGACAGCTTATGAAATGTTTAAAAATTTCTTAAAGAGAAAATGGCTTATGATGACAACAATATTCCAGCTATTTCTAGATTTATTTTATTTACTAAAGCAAAGAGGTACCAATGATAATGAACACAGAGAGAATGAAGAACTGGTAACTAGCCCTCGTATAACCACCTTTTTAGAGGAGTTGGTTGATATATCTAAAAGGGCTACTTTACTTTTGTTCTGAATTAGATAAGGATATAATGTTTAAAAAAAATTGTTAGTAATAAGGATGTTTTATTTTGTGGTCAGAAGTATGTTTATTTCCTGATGTCTTTAGAGCCACTCAGGCTCAAAGGAGACATTTTCTTTTCCTGAAAAGCAAAACTTTAACTATTGGTGCTGCTTTTTTTTCTTTATTAATTTCCTTACAGAGGTTTTGTAACTTTTCAGGCAAAAAAATTTGTGTTTCCTGACCCCTTAAATTTGGAGGCTTTTATATCAGATAAAGCTATTTAACGTCATAATTCTTCTTAGCTGATTACAAGTTAAGGTGACCTATTAATTAGAATTCATTTGACTCCTTTCCCTTATTGTGTTTTTTCTTTCCTTGATATATTAATTTCTTTCCTTTCTCCCCCATGATTATTGGAACCAGGATTATACAGATATTGATTTCCTTTTATAAGTGATATTGCCTGTTTTTAAATTATTCTTTGTTCTGTATACCCTGTTTGCCTTATTTTCTTTTGTATTATATTGAAAAATTAATAAAGATATAATTGGGCAGATGCAAGAGACTTGTTTAAGAAGAGTAAACATTTTTTTCTGCTTCCTCAGACCAATGAAGTATTGAAGTCTGAGGATCCTTTAAAAAATTATAGAGAGAGCAAGTCAGCAATTTGATCTGGTGTAAAGAAGCGCTAACCTTTAGGAAATGGAGTAATCCAATTAGATAACAGAAGTAGATGGCTGTACCATTGTAGTTGCCTAGCAATGGAGAGGCGTTGGGCTCCAGTTACGGTAGAAGGCTACCGCGATCCTTGACATCAACTTTTAAAGAAAGGGGCGGGGAGAAGAGAAAAGGGTTGGGGGTGGGCGTTGGTGGGGGGTGGAATTCTAAGGGCCACAAAAGTTAAAATTTTCAAGTTTAAGGGGAAGTTGGAGGAGGGGTGAGGGAGGGGGTTTTCCTGGCACTAATATTTTTAATTTTATTTTAAATGGGCCATTTTGGGGGTGGAAAGGTCTGTCCAGAGGGCCTTTGCAACTCTGGAGGGAGGGAGGTGGGGGACAGGCTATGATTTTTTTTTGACTATATTTTTTGGATATATTCTTTTTTTTAATATGTGCGGTTAAGTCTAAAGTTTATATGGCCACATGCGGCCGAATAACATTTTACATAACCAGCAATATTCAAAAGAATATCCGGTTATGCTTCAAGTTATCTGGCTATGGTTAGTTGGATAACTTTAAACAAGTATATTCAGTGGGACGTTTATCCCACTGAATAATCGGGACAAGTTATCTGGCTAACTGTAGCCAGACAACTTGTCCACTAAATATCATTCTGAATATGGACCTCTACATTTCCAGTGTTATTACATAAGTTACACTGGAAGTGGCCGGGATCACATAGCACAGCAATCTCGGCATTCAAAATGGGGGACCCTTTATGGGTACCGGGTGGGTGGAAGGGGGGGGGGGGAAAGTAGGTACAATTTATTGATATCTTAGTGAAGAAAGAGGGGGAGAGCTAGAGGCCCAGCGGCACTATTATTTTTGGTGTTAAAAAAAACATTTCTCACCAAGATGGCAGCCGTGTAGTGTGCACCCGTTCACAGCAGCTCCAGGCTATCGCAATTTCTTCTCTGGATAGTTTCCTTTTTTCTTTGAAACTCTACTTTGGAAAATGCCCCATACCAAGAGGAAAGCCAGAGTTAGAGATGTTACCTCGACACCAATCTCTGAATTAAGACAGCCGCGGATTGAGGCCATGTTCGTGAGGACCCTGCCAGTACAGCAGGGAGGAGAGGTTGCTGGGGAAGTCGGTAAGGAGCAGTTACCGAGCCCCCTGACCCATGAAACATCTTTAAGTCCTGGCGCACCAACGACACCCGAACCACCGTCCGGATTGAGAGAGATGGAATTGTTACCTGAAATTTTGAAAGAAAAATCTGCCTCGACAATTCTTGGCGACCAGAGAAGAGCGGAGGAAATATCCAGCTCTTCGGTGAACCCGGAAGTGCAGGGTTCCAGGAGCCAAAATGAAGAGGCACAACAATGCCGAGACAATCTTGGAGAGGGCCCAGTAGAGGTAGGAACGGATGACTATAAAATAAGAGTTTTATGTAATTCCCCCACTCATAACTCCACAAAAAATAACCTTAGAGGAAATTTGGAACATGCTGATAGCCATGCATAAATTTATAAATAATCTAACCACGACAGTGCAAGAGGCCATTAATAAAACTCAGAATTTGGAAAGTAAAATGGAAAACATGGAAACATCGGTAAAAGTAATAGAGGGGAAAATAGAAGGTATGGAAAAATTCAAAATAACCTTATAAAATCTGTAAAAATCAATTGAATGTACGTCCCCTTTTAACTTTCACTTTAGAACGGATGCATCGATGGTGGTCTTTACCCTTATCCTTGGGAGGTCGTATTAATCTTTTTAAGATGATTATCCTGCCCAAATGGCTTTGTTTTTCAAAACTTGGTGCTTAATTTAAAGCTTAAAGACATTAGACGCGTGGAAAGTGGTATGCGCGGGTTCTTTTGGCATGGGAAAAAATCTAGAGTGGCTCTACGTCATTTACAGAGTAAGTGGGGGTTTGGGGGTCTCAGTGTTCCCAATCTACGTTTATATAATTGGGCAAGTAATTTACGGGTGGTTCGGGAGTGGCTGTTGGGAAAGAGCTTTTATACATATCTAGCGGCAGACCATACGATCCTGGGCACCCGTTACTTGAGGTTTGTTTTACAGACCACTTGGGATAAATTGAATCTGCCGGAGCCGTTGGCGAGGTTGATTTCCCCGATTCGGAGGGCATGGCTACGTTTATTAAAGTTATTGAAGCTTCCTCAGGGCTGCGCATATTTTCTACCTTTGCAAGGCAACACTGATTTCTCCCTGGTACAACCTCCATAGTTTTCCAGAGCTGGGCAGCCCTTGGGATTACGCAAGTGGGTCATGTTTTTTATGATATGGGCCAATTGCTTACTCTTCAACAATTGGCTGCACGCTATAGTTTGAAGCCTATATCTGTTTTTGCGTACCTGCAGCTTTCCCATTACATTAAATCACTTCCGAGGGGCAGTCTGGTACCAGAGGGGGTTCGGGTGATTGCAGATTGTTTTCTGCTGGAACGGACCCGAGTACCCTCCCTTTCGCACTATCACAATCAGTTGCGGAATTTAGTCTATCAAACTCCTTGCTCAGCCTTGGCGGAGCATTGGAATAAGGAGGGGCTGTTTAAGGTTATGGCCACACAATTGGGAACCTGTTTTAGGCGCATTGCCACAGTTTCCTCTACTTCTTATTATCGTGAATTGCAATATAAATTTCTCTGGAGAGCATATGTATCCACTCAGGTGGCATTTTGCTCTGCTCTGGTGCCAGCAGACACGTGTGGGAAATGTAATCAGGAAAGCGGCACTTTATCTCACTTATTTTGGGGCTGCTCTGTCATTCAACATTTCTGGAGATGTATCATATGTTATTTGGTTGGGTTACTGGGTCTCCCCCTCCAAGCCTCTCCTCTTTTGATACTTTTTGAATGTATTCCTTTACTACGTATCCGGGACACTGGGCATCGTATGTTATTCATGAAAGCTTGTTTTGTGGGGAAGAAGTTGATTCTATTACAGTGGAAGGAAGCGACGGCGCCCACTTTCTGGGCCTGGAGGAATCACTGGCATAGTCTGATGCAGATGGAGTGGATGTCGGCCCACACAGATCCAAGACACCGACGACGGTTTCTACAGATATGGGATCCTTACCTTCAGACATTGCCACACAGGGCGCGGAGTTTGCTCCTTAATGACTGATTCCTCTTGCTACTCAGTCTTGATCTTCAATTTAAGGGGTTTGTGAACCTGCATCACAGTATGATTCGATCAGATTGTTGGTTTTTGGGGGGGGGGGGGGGGGGGTAAGGGTGGGCGGTGATCTAGTTGTATTCTGACGTATTAGTGATTGCATTTGTTGTTCTATTTTAGCTTGTTGGATGCTGAAGGACACATATGTCCAACCTGCTGTATGATTATTGTGGATGTATGCAAAATGCAATAAAAATTGTTTATACAAAAAAAAAAATCTGTAAAAATCCATACGGATAAAATGGAAACAATTGAGAATCAGATGAGAAGGGCAAATCTCAGGATTTTAAACTTTCCAAAGACAAAGATGATTACGGCTAATGACTTATTTTAAGAGTTATCTTTTGAATATATTGAAATATCCAGATCAGGCACTGCCTGCAATATCCAAAATATATTATCTGCCTCAACCCTCTGAAGAAATTACCTCATGGCAAGAAAATCAACCGGATTTAAATATGGATTTATCTGAGTTTTTGGAGAAATCCTATGAGTTGATCATCGATACAAGAGCTACTTTGTTAGTTCAGTTTGCTTTTGTGATGGAGAGAGATTCTGTTCTTAGATTATTCTTCCGCTATAAAAAATCAAATTTTTATGGTCAGCAGATCAAAATATTTCCGGACATAGCAAGGAATATCCAACTCAGAAGGAGAAAGTTTATTGCGATGAGGAGGGAGGTAATTGCAAGAGGGACAAAATTTGTACTACGATTTCCTTGTAGATGTTTGATCGTGTATCAAGATTCTAAGTATGTATTTAACGACCCGATCAATTACGCTCTTATTTAGATTCTCACTCCTAAGAATCTGTGGGTTGGTATAATCAAGTAAGCGGGGTGAACTACACTGTATTCAAGTATTAGATTTGTTTATCTTCCTTTTGTATAACTGCTTCCTATACATCTTGGTCTCCCTATATTTTCCTTTAATGTAATGATCAATATTTACAGAATATTATGTTGTCTCTGAGGAATTTTTTCAAGAATGTTTATTTCTGTTCTGAAAATATTGTATATTTCATAATATGTTTAAAAATAAAATAATAAAAAAAAAAATTTCTTGGGATGGGTGGGTTTCCTGGACAGCGGGGAAGTGCAACTTGTGGTGGTGAGAGGGTGGGAATTGGGCCAGGAGGCCTGTGATGGATTTTTTTTCTTTTGTTTTACAGCAGAGCTACTTACCCGGATATCTTTTAAAATATCCGGGTAAATAGCTGGTTATCCGGCCACACAAGGCTGTATAACTTTAGGCCTGCTGTGAAGCAGGCCTAAAGATATGACTACCCAACATTCGGCTAAGTTAGCTGGATAACTCAACCCTTCCCTGGACATCCCCTGGAATGCCCCTTTTATATCTGGCTAAATTATAACTGGATAACTACTCATCTGGCTATAATATGGACCTCATGCTTTTTAAATTTGATTACTAGGTGACTAATGTTAGTGAATGAGCAGCAGCAGGAGTAAAATTAATCACCAAAACTGGTTTTAATTTAATGTTATTTGAAAAAACTAATTAACTCTGCGTTGATCTTTGTCTTGATTAGATTGTAAATTGTATAGGTCAGGGACTAAGGGTTATTTGTATAGCACTGCTTACATTGAGTAGTGCTATAGAAGTGATTAGTAGTAAATGCCAACTTATCCAAACCACTTTGAATATTCAGCTCCCTGTTTTTTTCTTTGTAGTTTTTTGTCTCCCATTCTTATTTCCCTCTTCAATCCCTGTCTACTGTTCCCAGACCCCTGACTCCAATCTGTCCTAAAGTACCTGACCGTTCCATCTCAAGTCCTGCCAACTGATTTATCATCTTTCTTATTGTCTTTCCTCACAATCTTTCATGTCCCTCTATGTAATTTTCTCTTCATATCCCTTTCTGATTTTTATGTATTCTTTTTTTACAGCTCCTGGTTCCCCTTCCTCCCAATGAGAATTGCAGTAACAGGAATGCAATCCTCCATTTAGTGCTGGCTTCCTGCTGCCTCCCGCAGCCTAGTCAGCTGTGCCAGCTTTGTATTCTTTTGTGCAGCCATCTAACCAATAGCTGCTGCAAGAGCAGCACCTGTGGCCTCTATCAAAATGGGGACCCCCTAGGTATCCTCATACTTCCTTCTCTCAGGTTCATATTGGATGCAGATTGGAAGCAGGGATTCAGTATTTAGTTCTGGGTTCAGCTCCGTGGCACTGCATGCAGTCAGAATGGCCAGAGAATATACGCAGGCTAGGCTCTGGCTGTACTTTCATGACTTTTATTAATATTCAATGAAAAAGAAAACAGCTCTGAACTCCTTTGCAGTTTACAACAAAAAACATAACACTTAACATTCTCTCAATGTTCCTTCATTCCTGGGACCTCCTATTCCTTCCTGGACCTGGCTAGATATACACCTTCCCAGTAGGCTCCACCCAACCCATGATTCCCTGTAGTCTGAAGCTTAAGGTGGACTAGACCAGAAGTCTGGATCCGGTCCTTTAGAGTTTTCTGGGGTTTTCTTGTGTTTATTCCTTCACAAGCTCTTAGAGGCAATGGGACAAGTAGAATAACAGAGAGATGTTTGTATGTACAGTCTATTTATCAGGTGTCTAATCTGGCATTATTTTCTTCCTGATAGAGAGACAAATGTGATTACACATAGCAAAGCACCTATACTTATAATTAGCCTGCAAATCCTTCATCTTATGAGCTCATGGTCATTTTTAGCACCCTATCTGTACCTGTTGTAAGGTCAGCCAGCTGTGCTGCTTTCCAATGAAAAATTATTTGTTCTTACAAAAACAACACGCTTTTACTTCTTATATCAGAAGAAAGCAACATTTTTCTACTACTGTTTCTCAAGGCCTCTTTGTACTTGTGGAGCATGGATGAATAATTTTCATAAATGACCTCTGAACCATTGCTCAGACCTGGGCCTTATTATGCTAAGATGCTTTGCTACTCTACTTTCTAGGATACTGACAGCCTTGATGGGCACTGCAGATCAAGGGCCCTTTTGGTAATGTGGAGCCGGGTGTAATGTGATTAAGTCACTATAGACTTTGTCTTTGGTGGATGGATAGACTTCCTTGTTAATATTCTTATTTAGCATACCATATAATCATTTTGTAAGATTTGTACCAGTAGGTACTGTAGCCTCGTATTGTCATTTTTAAAGTATTTTGCAAATAGTTTTAGGTAAAGATTTTATGTTTCACCTGGAGAAGTTTATTGAAATTATCAATGCTAAATTTTTGTTTTTTAATTTATAGATGAAATTCTGAAAACAATGAAGAACTGTGGCTTAATGGGGACTGTGGCATCCTCTAGACAAGCAGGAAGAGAAGCTCTCGCTGTTCTGAAATTCTGGAAATCCTGACAAATATGTTGATTTATTTTTGTAACTCTTTATTTTCAAAACAATTTACAACTGATTCACAAGGAAGAAGTAGCATTCCATTGCAATTATAAAACTGATTTCCTTTACTTGTTATATATATCAGGCACACTATAATGGCATCTTCCAAGTCCAGTATACTTCTCAAACTTGGTTGTATCCCGCAAGTCTGTCTGTGAGAGAATGTGCATCCATTGATGCTATTTCCACATTTACACCCCTCCAGTGGTCCAGTTATGATGTCTCTTTCCAGAAAAATGTATAGTTATTCTTGCTCTATCCAGTAAATGTGAAATCAGTAATCTTGTATGCTTAGCAATCACATGAAATTCCCATCTGCCTAGCAGGCATAGCTGAGCAGACAGCTCAAAAATAAAGACCAGTGATTGATCTTAGGTAAGAACATAAGAAAATGCCATACTGGGTCAGACCAAGGGTCCATCAAGCCCAGCATCCTGTTTCCAACAGTGGCCAATCCAGGCCATAAGAACCTGGCAAGTACCCAAAAACTAAGTCTTCCATGTTACCATTGCTAATTATTTATTTATTTATTTAGAATTTTTATATACCGACATTCTCGATACAAAATATCAAATCAAATCGGTTTCCATTATAACAAAACAGTCGTGGTTGAGGCGTTACATTAAACAAGGTGTCTGAACATTTAAACACGGTGTCTGAACAAAAGTATTACATAGAAATAAATGAATCCTTGAACAATGTTAAAAGATGAACCAAAATGAGTAGAATAAATAAGTAGGATAAAATAGGGTAAAAAGTAAAATTCGTTAAAATTAATTAAGATTAAAATTAAGTAAAATTAGTACATGGAACAGCGACCAATGTAGATGGGTGTAACATAAGCTAGTGCATCTGCTAGCGTATCTTTCGTGGCATATGTACTGTCTTGATCTGGCATCAGTGGAATGGCAGTGGCAATTGCAGTGGCTATTCTCTAAGTGAACTTAATAGCAGGTAATGGACTTCTCCAAGAACTTATCCAATCCTTTTTTAAACACAGCTATACTAACTGCACTAACCACATCCTCTGGCAACAAATTCCAGAGTTTAATTGTGCGTTGAGTAAAAAAGAACTTTCACCGATTAGTTTTAAATGTGCCCCATGCTAACTTCATGGAGTGCCCCCTAGTCTTTCTACTATCCGAAAGAGTAAATAACCGATTCACACCTACCCGTTCTAGACCTCTCATGATTTTAAACACCTCTATCATATCCCCCCTCAGCCATCTCTTCTCCAAGCTGAAAAGTCCTAACCTCTTTAGTCTTTCCTCATAGGGGAGCTGTTCCATTCCCCTTATCATTTTGGTAGCCCTTCTCTGTACCTTCTCCATCGCAATTATATCTTTTTTGAGATGCGGCGACCAGAATTGTACACAGTATTCAAGGTGCGGTCTCACCATGGAGCGATACAGAGGCATTATGACATTTTCCGTTTTATTCACCATTCCCTTTCTAATAATTCCCAACATTCTGTTTGCTTTTTTGACTGCCGCAGCACACTGAACCGACGATTTCAATGTGTTATCCACTATGACACCTAGATCTCTTTCTTGGGTTGTAGCACCTAATATGGAACCCAACATTGTGTAATTATAGCATGGGTTATTTTTCCCTAAATGCATCACCTTGCACTTATCCACATTAAATTTCATCTGCCATTTGGATGCCCAATTTTCCAGTCTCACAAGGTCTTCCTGCAATTTATCACAATCCGCTTGTGATTTAACTACTCTGAATAATTTTGTGTCATCTGCAAATTTGATTATCTCACTCGTCGTATTTCTTTCCAGATCATTTATAAATATATTGAAAAGTAAGGGTCCCAATACAGATCCCTGAGACACTCCACTGTCCACTCCCTTCCACTGAGAAAATTGTCCATTTAATCCTACTCTCTGTTTCCTGTCTTTTAGCCAGTTTGCAATCCATGAAAGGACATCGCCACCTATCCCATGACTTTTTACTTTTCCTAGAAGCCTCTTATGAGGAACTTTGTCAAACGCCTTCTGAAAATCCAAGTATACTATATCTACCAGTTCACCTTTATCCACATGTTTATTAATTCCTTCAAAAAAGTGAAGCAGATTTGTGAGGCAAGACTTGCTCTGGGTAAAGCCATGCTGACTTTGTTCCATTAAACCATGTCTTTCTATATGTTCTGTGATTTTGATGTTTAGTACACTTTCCACTATTTTTCCTGGCACTGAAGTCAGGATAACCGGTCTGTAGTTTCCCGGATCACCCCTGGAGCACTTTTTAAATATTGGGGTTACATTTGCTATCCTCCAGTCTTCAGGTACAATGGATGACTTCAATGATAAGTTACAAATTTTTACTAATAGGTCTGAAATTTCATTTTTTAGTTCCTTCAGAACTCTGGGGTGTATACCATCCGGTCCGGGTGATTTACTACTCTTCAGTTTGTCAATCAGGCATACCACATCTTCTAGGTTCACTGTGATTTGATTCAGTCCATCTGAATCATTACCCATGAAAACCTTCTCCATTATGGGTACCTCCCCAACATCCTCTTCAATAAACACCGAAGCAAAGAAATCATTTAATCTTTCCGCGATGGCCTTATCTTCTCTAAGTGCCCCTTTAACCCCTCAATCATCTAACGGTCCAACTGACTCCCTCACAGGCTTTCTGCTTCGGATATATTTTAAAAAGTTTTTACTGTGAGTTTTTGCCTCTACAGCCAACTTCTTTTCAAATTCTCTCTTAGCCTGTCTTATCAATGTCTTACATTTAACTTGCCAATATTTATGCTTTATCCTATTTTCTTCTGTTGGATCCTTCTTCCAATTTTTGAATGAAGATCTTTTGGCTAAAATAGCTTCTTTCACCTCCCCTTTTAACCATGCCGGTAATCGTTTTGCCTTCTTTCCACCTTTCTTAATGTGTGGAATACATCTGGACTGTGCTTCTAGAATGGTATTTTTTAACAATGACCACGCCTCTTGGACATTTTTTACTTTTGTAGCTGCTCCTTTCAGTTTTTTTCTAACTATTTCTCATTTTATCAAAGTTTCCCTTTTGAAAGTTTAGCACGAGAGCCTTGGATTTGCACACTGTTCCTCTTCCAGTCATTAAATAAAATTTGATCATATTATGATCACTATTGCCAAGCGGCCCCACCACTGTTACCTCTCTCACCAAGTCCTGTGCTCCACTGAGAATTAGATCTAAAATTGCTCCCTCTCTCGTCCTTCTGTACATCCATCCAGATCCCTTCTAAACACATTCCCATCACATGTGTAAATATGAGACTTGCATCCTGCAACTTCTCCAACACAATGGACTTAAACTACTAAATTTACAAAAGTAAGGTAAATATCTAAGTTCTGTGTAAAAGTTTATTCATTAATTCTCTGTTTTTATTGCATAGTGAAAGCTTCTAGATCAGAGCTTTCCAAACTTTTCAAGTTGGTGACACACTTTTTAGACAAACATAATTTCACGACACGGTAATTCAGTCTACTAGTAAACCAGAGGTTAAAGGTTAAACGAACGAAACATATTTTGACAATTTATGTATGTTTCCTTAAATATATACATAAATAAAATGTTTCACGACACAACCTATCTCATGAAAACCTTAAATTTATATTAAAAATATATATTCCAAGATTCATGTTATTGTTATAATTTATGAGAAACAATAATAAAACAAATTGTCTATCCCCCACACACTCATCTCTCTCCTCCCCCCAGTACATGTCTGGCCCCCACACACTCATATCTCTCCCCCTCAAGCACATGTCTGTCCCCCCAGCACGTTTGCCCCCCACTCACTCATCTCTCTCCCCCCAGCACATGTCTGGCCCCCACACATGTACCTCGTCTTTTTGATTGTTGCCAGTTAAGTGCTTCACTCCCTTCCATGATCACCAGACACTGCTGCTTGCAGTCAGTACTCCTCATGGCCAGGCCTCATCGGCAGCAGCAGCCAATGCAAGGATGGCTGGGCTCGTTCCACCCACCAAGCACCCCAAAAAAACGCGATTGACAGCAAAAATCACCCAATAATAAGCAACCCATAAACTGAAAAAAAAAAGTGAATCTCTAGAAAAAAAAAAGCCCAAACTCGCATCAGATTTGACCGGGCTTGCGCGACACACCTGCACACTGCAGGCGACACACTAACGTGTCCCGACACACAGTTTGGAAAGCTCTGTTCTAGATAGTGCACCTTATGTCATTCTAGTCTTCAGAAAAAATTTAAGTTCCATCTGTTTCTCTCAGAAACACTTGTTTCAGTTTTTTGCCCTTCCTCACATAAACAACAATAAACCTGTAAACTTTCATAGTTTATTTTTGATCGTATTTTTTGCTCCATAAGACGCACCTGACCATAAGACGCACCTAGGATTCAGAGGGGGAAAATAAAAAAAAAAAAATTTTGTGCTAAACCGGCTCTGCGTCTGGGCGTCTTATAGAGCAAATTAGGGGAGTGCATAGCTTTTTTTTTTTTCTCCCCATTTTGTTTTCGGGTCTGGGGAGGGCCATTTCGGTCCACTCCTCAGATCAGAAAACTTTTCTTTCTCTGTGAACCCCTCCCCCCCAAAAAATCCCCATCCCAACCCTTTAAATTAATTAACAACCCCCACCCTCCTGACCCACCTCCCAAGACCTGCCGACTTAATTTACTACAACCCCCCACCCTTCTGACCCCCCCAAGACCTGCCGACTTAATTTACTACAACCCCCCACCCTCCTAACCCCCCCAAGACCTGCCAAACGTCCCTGGTGGTCCAGCGGGGGTCCAGGAGCGGTCCGAGAGCGATCTCCTGGGCTTGGGCCGTCGGCTGCCAGTAATCAAAATGGCACCAACGGTCCTTTGCCCTCATTATGTCACTGGGACCGACCAATGGCAGCGGTAGTCCCTGTGACATAGTAAGGGCAAAGGGCCGTCGGCTGCCAGTAATCAAAATGGCGCCGACGGCCCTTTGCCCTCACTATGTCACTGGGACCGACTGCTGCTATTGGTCGGTCTCAGTGACATAGTGAGGGCAAAGGGCCGTCGGCGCCATTTTGTTTACGGCAGCCGACGGCCGAAGCCGAGGAGATCGTTCCCGGACCGCTCCTGGACCCCCGCTGGACCACCAGGGACGTTTGGCAGGTCTTGGGGGGGTCAGGAGGGTGGGGGGTTGTAGTAAATTAAGTTAGCAGGTCTTGGGGGAGTCGGGGGGGGGGGGGGGGTGGTTTGTTAGATTTTTAGTTTTTTTTTTATATTCGCTCCATAAGACGCACATACATTTCCCCCCCACTTTTGGGGGGAAAAATGTGTGTCTTATGGAGCGAAAAATACGGTAACTACCTTTCTTTTAATAAATTAAAGCAGTGAACATCATAAAAATATACCAAAATCCCTTCTAGTGAGAGTTATTTCCATCCTGTTTTTAGCTAGTAATGACCTAATCTCTCCCCTGTTTCTAAATATATCCCTACACAGATATATCCTTACAGAGCTGCAGAAAAAGATAATGAGTATGAGTTGGTATTCCAAATTCTTCTGTCAACTCAGTAAATTACTGAAAATTATTTCCTCAGCATACTGTTTCAGAAATCAAAGTCCTTTGTTGTACTAACTCTGTGCATCCAGAGAAAAGGTGGCCAATGACAACTGAGAGTTATTAGAGGTGAAATAGGAGAAAAATTCTTGTGTTCCTTTTTGAAGTTTGAGAGTTAGTGCATGTTCATAAAGAATGTATTGTAATTGGATTACTCCTGCAAATTCTGGATAGTATCAACCCTGATTGATAACAAGAATCCAGTGGGAGCACTGAGAGCAGAGGATCACCTTGCTAGTGGCTGAAAGGAATCAGTAAGTTTTGCTTGGGAAGTTTTCTTTTTTAAAAGTATGGGGCAAAGTTAACTATTGGGGAATATTATTTAGTGTGTTTGTGCTTTTAATAGTAAGGCAGCGAATAAACAGAAATTAGACTGTATTTTTAAATAGTCAGTCAGTAAGGCAGCTAATAAGCAGAAGTTAGAGTGTTTGTATAAAAAAAAAACCAGTAGCCAGAAGCTAGAAATTAGCTAGGAGCAGTGTATACCTAAGTAAAAAGGTTGAAAAGTAAAGTTAAGTTACTCACCTTGGAAAGGTGTTAAAGTAGTGTGATTTGGTTTGATTAGGTACCAACATTTGTTAATCAAGAGAGCAGTGAGTCACTCTGGCTGACTAACTGAAGTGTTATGGTTGTGAGATTTGTTATGTGTGCCATCCGCGGCAGACCCGCAGCATGGCCCCCTCACCTTCCCACAGGGACTCCAGCCTCTGGTTCATCCTCGCTGGCGGCAGTGGGCCGCCAGCTCCATCCTCTGGCCTCCCCCGGTGCCTCCAGCTCTGCTACAGTCCCCGGCATTCCCGGTCATGCTGCCACTGCTCATCGGGCATCTCTGCGTGGCCTGCGGAGAGACGCCACTACTCGCACCACGCCCATCGCTGATCCTTTAGGGACCGCGGCGGGAACCTAGCCGCAGCCCTGGATGATGACGTCAACTTATCCATAGTATTTAAGCTCGGGCTTCGCTCCCTAGCGTTGCCTTTGCAACAGGTCTCCTCGCTGGTCGAGTACTCGTTGCTACTTAGAGATTCGTCTCATTCCTACGTTCCTGTTCCTCATTGTTCCTGGTTCCTGTCTCTTCGTTCCCGCCCTGCTTATGCTTCAGATTGACTACAAGGACTTTGACTTTGCTTTGCTCGACGTTGCCATTGACTATTTCCAGACCCAGACCTCTGCTTCTCCTGACTACGCTACAGCCTTTCTCCAGACCCAGACCTCTGCTTCGCCTGACTATGCTACAGCCTATCTCCAGACCCAGACCTTTGCTTCACCTGACTATGCTACAGCCTGTCTCCAGACTCAGACCTTTGCTTCATCTGACTACGCTATTGACTCTCTCCGTGATCAGACCTCAGCTTTGCTTGACTACGCTATTGACTCTCTCCGTGATCAGACCTCAGCTTTGCTTGACTACGTTCTTGACCATCTCCGTGATCAGACCTCAGCCTTGCTTGCCACTGCCTCTGGATCACCGCCAGCCCTGACTCAAGCCTGCCATTGGACGCCTCTTCTGCCTACTCCCTGGAAGTGGATTCATCAGGCTTTGGCCTATCTTTGCTCAAGCGCCCCCTGTCTGCCTTCGTTCCATTGGAGTCCAAGTTTCTAGGACATTATCCAGTCGAAGTAAGACTGTACCATCTCTCGCCTGCTGTCTCTGAGCTGAACCAACTTCTCCTGCAACTATACACAGAGGCCCACCTAAGTCCTGCCGGCCCCGGCACCCAAAGGTTCAACCAGCGGGGAACGAGGGCTGATATAGGTGAAGCTCCAGTGGCCTCTGCCTATCAGCCCACTCCACCTGCCGATGGTGGGGACCCATAGGTCCTTACCTAAGGGTTGCGTCAACCCCACCTCGGCCTAAGGGAGCACCTCAGATGCAACATGATTGATTTGATTAGGTACCATCATTTGTTAATCAGAGCAGCAGTGAGTCACTCAGGACAACTAACTGTAGTGTAAATCTCCAAAGGGATTGTTTTGCACTAATTTACCTTAGAAGCACTATATATATTGCAAGGGAAGAGCTCAGTAACCCCTTCAGGGACATAGTAGCCAAGTCTCATCTTCAGACTGGCAGCCCTGGTGCTGCCTTGGAGGAACAAGGTCTCATGATTGGAGATCATCAACCTGGTTCAGCAGGAAAGGTTCCTGTAGCAAGGGCCTGCTCTCCAGGTAGTGCATTGAACTTTTGCACCGAGGATGTGTCTCCAAGGCCTACTGCCCAGGAGGGGAAGGGTTAGGTCAGTCGTCATAGTTGGTGATTCGTTTTTTAGGAATGTAGACAGCCAGGTAGCGGGTGGACGTGAGGATTGCCTGGTAACATGTCTACCTGGTGTGAAGGTGGCGGACCTCACACTTCACTTAGATAGGATTTTAGAAGTGCTGGGGAGAAGCCGGCTGTCTTGGTATATGTAGGCACCACTGACATAGGAAAATGTGGGAGGGAGGCTCTGGAAGCCAAATTTAGGCTCTTAGAAAGCTTAAATCCAGAACCTTCAGGGTAGCATTCTCTGAAATGCTCCCTGTTCCACGCGCAGGTCCCCAGAGGCAGACAGAGCTCCGGAGTCTCAATGCGTGGATGAGACGATAGTGCAAGGAAGAGGGATTCAGTTTTGTAAGGAACTGGGGCGCCTTTTGGGGAAGGGGGAGTCTTTCAAAGGGATGGGCTCCACCTTACCCAGGGTGGAACCAGACTGCTGGCGCTAACCTTTAAAAAGGAGATAGAGCAGCTTTTAAACTAGAACAAAGGGGAAAGCCGACAGTCGCTCAGCAGCACATGGTTCGGTGAGAGGTATCTTCAAAGGATACTAATGATATATTAGTATTAGGGCATCCCAACAGTGAGGGTCCATTAATAAGAAAAGTAGTCCAAGTGCCTGTAACTAAAAACTCACCTGAGCTAAAAAAAATTCTAACTTATCCCTATCAATTAAAAAGCAGAATGAAAATACAAACAAAAACCAAACTTTAAATGTTTGTATGCTAATACCAGAAGTCTAAGAAGTAAGATGGGAGAATGTATAGCAGTGAATGTTATCAAAACAAATAACAATATCACCTCTTAATAAGAGATAATTTTTTTAGAATGTTTGAAAGATTTCACCAAAACTGTTTTGGATCTACCTGAGATCTCAGCGATATTGTCTATATGTTAACCGGCTTTTTCAAAAGGACAATAGCTGAAAAAAGCTTTTAGGATAGTAGGAACGATTCATATATTGTATTTAAACACCACCATCCCGGTGTTATTCAATGATTTTAATCATTAACGTTCCTTCCTCCATTCATTTTATTTTTGAGCGTGAATAAGTGAAATTGTGTGTTAATCTCGTTGCAAAAAAGATTTTTTAAAAAAGCTTTCAATGTCCAAAATGCATAATAAACTTCTCAATAGACATTTGTCAGTGATCGCGTACTATGTTTGTGAGGAAACAAGGTCTCAACTTTTTTCATTAGAAGCAGTATAAAACATTATCACAATTTTCTATGTAAAAGATCTTCCGGGTAAACAAACTCCCAACTTATCTGAAGCAGAAAACCTGTGAGGGAGTCAGTTGGACCATTAGATGATCGAGGGGTTAAAGGGGCACTTAGAGAAGATAAGGCCATCGTGGAAAGATTAAACAATTTCTTTGCTTCGGTGTTTACTGAAGAGGATGTTGGAGGGGGAGCCAAAAGCTTCCTTGTGGATCCTTCCTTCCTTCTGAAGGTAGTCTCCTCCTTTCATTTGAATCAATCAGGAAACAGAGAGTAGGATTAAATGGACAATTTTCTCAGTGGAAGAGAGTGGTCAGTGGAGTGCCTCAGGGATCTGTATTGGGACCCTTACTTTTCAATATATTTATAAATGATCTGGAAAGAAATACGACGAGTGAGATAATCAAATTTGCAGATGACACAAAATTGTTCAGAGTAGTTAAATCACAAGCAGATTGTGATAAATTGCAGGAAGACCTTGTGAGACTGGAAAATTGGGCATCCAAATGGCAGATGAAATTTAATGTGGATAAGTGCAAGGTGATGCATATAGGGAAAAATAACCCATGCTATAATTACCCAATGTTGGGTTCCTTATTAGGTGCTACAACCCAAGAAAGAGATCTAGGTGTCATAGAGGATAACACATTGAAATCGTCGGTTCAGTGTGCTGAGGCAGTCAAAAAAGCAAACAGAATGTTGGGAATTATTAGAAAGGGAATGGTGAATAAAACGGAAAATGTCATAATGCCTCTGTATCGCTCCATGGTGAGACCGCACCTTGAATACTGTGTACAATTCTGGTCGCCGCATCTCAAAAAAGATATAATTGCGATGGAGAAAGTACAGAGAAGGGCTACCAAAATGATAAGGGGAATGGAACAGCTCCCCTATGAGGAAAGACTAAAGAGGTTAGGACTTTTCAGCTTGGAGAAGAGACGGCTGAGGGGGGATATGATAGAGATGTTTAAAATTATGAGAGGTCTAGAACGGGTAGATGTGAATCTGTTATTTACTCTTTCGGATAATAGAAAGACTAGGGGGCACTCCATGAAGTTAGCATGGGGCACATTTAAAACTAATCGGAGAAAGTTCTTTTTTACTCAATGCACAATTAAAATCTGGAATTTGTTGCCAGAGGATGTGGTTAGTGCAGGTAGTATAGCTGTGTTTAAAAAAGGATTGGATAAGTTCTTGGAGGAGAAGTCCATTACCTGCTATTAAGTTCACTTAAGGGTAGATTTTAAAAAATTGCGCGATCGCGTACTTTTGTTTGCGCACCAGGCGCAAACAAAAGTACGCTGGATTTTATAAGATACGCGCGTATCTTATAAAATCCGGGGTCGGCGCGTGCAAGGGGGTGCACATTTGTGCAACCTGCGCGCGCCGAGCCCAGCGCGCGCTGCCTGTTCCCTCCAAGGCCGCTCCCTTTGTTCCATTAAACCATGTCTTTCTATATGTTCTGTGATTTTGATGTTTAGAACACTTTCCACTATTTTTCCTGGCACTGAAGTAAGGCTAACCGGTCTGTAGTTTCCCGGATCGCACCTGGAGCCCTTTTTAAATATTGGGGTTACATTAGCTATCCTCCAGCGTTCAGGTACACTTGTTATACTCCTGTAATGTATACTCTTATGTTTTAGTTATGTACGTTATAATGTATTGATCACCCCTTGTTTTATGTAAACCGACATGATACGAACTCCCGTGAATGCCGGTATAGAAAAACACAAATAAATAAAATAAAAAATAAGGTACAATGGATGATTTTAATGATAGGTTACAGATTTTTTACTACTAGGTCTGAAATTTCATTTTTGAGTTCCTTCAGAACTCTGGGATATATACCATCCGGTCCAGGTGATTTACTACTCTTCAGTTTGTCAATCATGCCTACCACATCTTCTAGGTTCACCGTGATTTGGTTCAGTCCATCTGAATCATTACCATTGAAAACCTTCTCCAGTACAGGTACCTCCCCAACATCCTCTTCAGTAAACACCGAAGAAAAGAAATCATTTAATCTTTCCGCGATGGCTTTATCTTCTCTAAGTGCCCCTTTAACCCCTTGATCATCTAACAGTCCAGCTGACTCCCTCACAGGCTTTCTGCTTCCGATATATTTAAAAAAGTTTTTCCTGTGAGTTTTTGCCTGTACAGCCAACTTCTTTTCAAATTCTCTCTTAGCCTGTTTTATCAATGTCTTACATTTAACTTGCCAACGCTTATGCATTATCCTATTTTCTTCTGTTGGATCCTTCTTCCAATTTTTGAATGAAGATCTTTTGGCTAAAATAGCTTCTTTCACCTCCCCTTTTAACCATGCTGGTAATCATTTTGCCTTCTTTCCATCTTTTTTAATGTGTGGAATACATCTGGACTGGGCTTCTAGGATGGTATTTTTTTACAATGACCACACCTCTTGCACACTTTTTACCTTTGTAGCTGCTCCTTTCAGGTTTTTTCTATCAATTTTTCTAATTTTATCAAAGTTTCCCTTTTGAAAGTTTAGCACAAGAGCCGTGGATTTGCTTACTGTCCCCCTTCCAGTCATTAAATCAAATTTGATCATATTATCTCTATTGCCAAGTGGCCCCACCACCGTTACCTCTCTCACCAAATCCTGTGCTCCACTGAGAATTAGATTTAAAATTGTTCCCTCTCTTGTCGGTTCCTGAACCAATTGCTCCATAAAAATGTCATTTATTCCATCCAGGAACTTTATATCTCTAGCATGTACTGATGATACATTTACCCTGTTGACAGACAGGGATGTATGTGCAGATGGAGTAGATTGTCTTTGCAAAGTGCACCTTCCACTGTTCTGGACACCACCAGTGGCCAAATACAGACATGACAGGGTGACTGACTGACTGACATGACACAAGTCTTTTGTCTATAGATTTTTAGAAAAAAAAGCCAATAATTAATTCTATTAAGAAAAAAAGAAATTCCCCTGCTCTTCTTATCTGGGAACTTTCGATTTACAGTCACCCTGGTATTGTTGTGAATTAGTGGGGGGAGGGGGGCTACACACAGACTTTGTCCTCTCTTTTATATACATTCACACACAAGCTTATTCACACTCTTAAATGCTCACACATACACACTTCTTCCCCTCTGGATGCACAAGCTTCATCCCACGCAGGCAATGGGACTATTTTTTTCTCACAGGGCGTAGGCTGACACTCCTGTTTCTTCTTCTTGGCCTCAGGGGCAAACACTGCTCCTGATCCTTCTGGTTGCAGCAATTGTGCATTCGTCTTCCCATCTTTCCTGGGCCCACACAGGAGGAAAAAACAAAGTCACAATTGTCACAGTCCTGCCACTGTTCTACTGCCTCCAAAACTGTGGCACTCTAGGAAGCTGGCTAGTCTACCTAGTTCTACTGGCCCTGTACTTTTACCATTCACTTCTGTACTACTTCCCACTATTTTCTTCTCACTCCCTTCCTTTGGGGCCGATGCAAAACAACTGCATTGAAAACGGGCACCATATAATATTCAAATTAGGGGTCGCATTGTAAAGGAGGTGCTAAGGTCGCTTGCATGCCCCTAGTGCCTCAACTGCGGGAGCCTGCGAGTGGTCAGCCAGCCGCCGGTTAGGAAAACAGGCACCTAATTTATCGGCCTCCGCTTTCCTAATCGGCGCACAGCCAGGGTTTTGGGAAATGGATGCTTTTACCTGAATGTCCATTTCCTGAACCTGACTGCCTGCACTTTTTTAAAGATTTTGTTCCTCCTTAATATTGCAATGATTTAAGTAGGAGGTTGTACAGAAAAGCAGTATTTTCTGCTTTTCTGTAGAACTTTTGGGAGTGCTCAGCAATTAATGCCTGCTCTAGGCAGGGGTTAATTTTTGAGTGTAAAATTGTGCGTTTTAGATGTACATTTATTTTTTTTTGCATTTTGGGTGATTTCCTAATAGTCTCATCAACATGCATTTGCATGTGATGAGCGCTATTAGTTTCACTGCGCATTGGCCGTGCAATGTGAAGGCACTAATCCCCTTATTGCATATTAACTGCATCCTCTGACACCATAGAACCAACCGATGTGGTTTACAGTAATAACATGCATAAGGGGATTAGGTAGCACCTACACAACCCGTGTCCAACTGTGGGTTAAACAGTGCACTCGGCTGAGCACGCTGTATTGCATCAGCCCCCTTGTATGTGAGTCAGTGAGAAGTAGAGAACGAATGCATGCCTTCTTCCATTACTAATTCATGGTAGTTGGAATGAAGAGGAGAGGGGAAGAATTTCATACCAGTACTCCACTAATGTGACCTCCCAACCCCTTGATCCCCCCAAAATTAAACATGCACACTACACCGGTGCTAACAAGGCATTTTTCTCTAAGTATCTTGCTGCTGTTTTCTTGCCCATTACATCTAGGGATGTTTGTTTTCAGTTTTTATTTTATTTCGACTGGGAATTTCAATCTTATAACAAAACAAAAAAAAATCAGTGGAAAAACACTTTGTTATAACAAGCAGGAGAAAAATCAGTGGAAAATTAATTTGTCCATTGTGTTGTTGTTGCATTGAATTTCCCATGTAAAATAAAAAAAAAACCCTGAAAACTAAGGTCCCTAATTATATCTTATGGAGCCGAGACAAATGTTTCAGAGGCAGTGCGATAATTGAAATGTGGTAAAAATATGTTTTGCCTTCTTGCCAGTAGTCTGCACTGACAGGACTGATTTAAGCATGCTCTGTGTATTTCCACTCCTGCAATCCCGATGCTCATATAACATCAAAGCAATTTTGTACGTCTGAAAAGATTTATGCATATTTTAATGAGGATGAAAACATATTCTGCAGCTTTGAACCAGATTAGCCTTCAATGTTTTATCGCAGGCGTGGCCAACTCTTTCTAAAAAGCCACAAATAAGTCTGAATATGCATGAGATAGATTTGCACGCACTGCATCCATTGTATGCAAATATATACAATGAATGTGCATGATATTTGCATACAGTGGAGGCAGTGTATGCAAATCTGTTATGCATATTTATTGTGGATATCTTGAAAACTAGATCTATTTGTGGTTCTTGAGAACCAGAGTTGGCCACCCTTGCTTTATTATATATTTATTAGCGACTTATTTACCATTATGAGGGCTCCAGGTAAGAATTTATTGAAGCAGGATAGGATTTAAAATATTTGGCCCTCTATCCTGAATAGCTATTAGTCTCTTTTGTAGCCTCCACATTGGGTGAACTGATCCATACGGTAGGTAAAACATAAATACATCTTAAGTAACATAGGGATGGAATACTGCTTGAATCTGTCGCCCCCATTCCCCCAATAACTGCAAACACACACATGAGTGGTATTCAACTTGGCCGCAGTTTAATGTAAACCTTAACCCGAGCCCTCACAACTTAATAACTTTCCAACAACCCCTCCAAACCAGCACCCCCATGTAACATCCCCTTTTCGTCTCATCCATGTCCCTAGTGGTGAAGTGACTTCTTCCCTCCCCAACCCCCCCCCCCCCTCCCCTACTCTGCCTGTAACCCGCAAGAGTAGGATAACTGGAAACTTTGGCCCCATAGTTCTCCGGTGCCCCCGTGCAGCGGCTCCCCCATGCTACACGAGGCCTTTTTTCCCCCCCTCCATTACCCTCATATGAACTGCCCCATAACATACAGCTTTTTGGGCTCGGGTTTACCGCCACAACAAACTGTAAGACATCAGTTTGTCCCCCCACTGCGGCCCAGTTACCACTTCCTAATTTCCTTCTCCAGCCCTTCTTGTAATGAATTATTGAATAGGTCCATGCCTACTTCTGATAAGTGTACTCCGTCCCCAGAAAATAAACCTGCTTCATTCCCCTAAGACCACTGATGCCTGATCGAAAACCCCCCTTCCCAACCCATCCATTTGCCTAATTGTCTATTTAATTTTTTGACTCCCACCCGCCAAATCATCTCGTCCTTATTACGTAACCTAACAATGATATCAGACCACCCTAGCCAGTACCCTGGGGCATCGAATCATGACCTGTGACAGGTCTTTTTTCATGCAAGTTAATAACTCTCTGCATGTTTTGGACCCAATATCATTGCCACCCAAGTGAAAAATTATTAAATTGGGCTCTCCCCACATCTGAATCCTTTCAAACAAAAAGGGCAATAGCTCGTCCCAACCCATACCCCTTTTACTAAACCAGGATATCCGCCACCCGGCTCTGTCAATGTCCAAGTGTTCTCCATACGGACGCTTCATTGCTCGTCTCTGTGCCGGATGAATGTAGGAATGACCCACAATCCAGGCACATCCTTCAAATCTCTTCACCCCCATACGCTCTGCAAGAAAAATTAACAATTAGGAAAAGTAAACATATCGGAGGGTCCGCGGTTAGGTTATTCATTCCCCCCCCCCGTCCTTCCCCTTGTGCGCTCGCCGCATTCCCCTTCTAGCAGAAGCTAGGTCGGACGTAAGACCTAAAAGCCTCCGACTTCCAACGCCCTAAAACTTTGATCTCCGTATCTGACAAACCAGCTTCCGCTGCAGCAGTGGCCGCCCCTATTGGAAACGAATGCGAACTGTAATAACGTGGATCACCACCCGCTTTGTGGATGGCTAAACCTAGCACCTTAGAAAACTGAAATCGTGTAAGGGGAAAAGAGTCCTCATGAATGAAAAAGGGGCCTTCCACATTCAGACGCAACCGCCTATAACCGTGTGCCAGCCGGACCAGGCAAACTGACCGCTGGGCATCGCACAACAATGCGACGACCGCTCCCTTCCCTGTCTGATCTGTTTTAGATCTTGGAATGAATAACCTAACCTCGGACCCTCTGATCTGTACATTTGACTTGAGCATTCCCACTTCCCTAACGGCCCGCCTGGATTGAGCCACTAAACTCGCTAATCCTCATGGCTCCGAAAAAGGCCCAGGAGAAGGCTAATCTGAACATGGAGGTTTCAAACGCGGACCAACATATCTGCGGCAGAACTTCCACTAATGTACATAAGTCAATGTACAGAATAGGCCTCCGTTTATCCTCTTTGTGACCCTGACCTCGTTGCCAACCCCCAAGTACCTTTTTTACCCTAAAACTATTCATCGGATTCGGGCACCCCTGTACCTTTTGGGAAAAAAGCGAAACCCGCTAAATGGGAACGGACCGTTGCAATCGAGCATCCTGCCTGCTTTGCTGCTATTATGAATTGACACAGCTCCCTATCAGACACATTCCTGTTATGGCACCCAATATTGGTTAAGAAACCTGTCACCGCCATTAATTCTGCAGTGTAAGCCTTCCAAGTTGCTGGTGCGACCGAGTTGTGAATCATCTCGCTCTCTTCATCTTCCCATGACGACCCGTACTTCCCTTTGAAACTCTCAGCAGCCATCTGTCCCCACTTGCATTCTGCTGGGAACATCGTGAAAGCGAATCTGTGTATGCATGCCCACCCTCACCCCTTTCCCTCCCCCTTTTAAATTCTTTTTTTTTTTTTTTTATTGTGACTGTCTCTTCCCTGCCGCTGCTCCTTTCGCAATGCCTGTTTGCCCTGCTTGGGGGCACCGGGAAACAGAATGGGCTCCACCACAAGTGGAACACGCGTGCCTAAATTTACATTCAGGAAACAAGCAAGAGGTTCTATTATATCTCCAGCAAACATCCAACCCCCCCAGGGGAAACCCTCATCTCGTTCCCTTTGGTGGTGTTCCCTACGCTCTGCAACTCGCCACCCCTGCCCCTACCTGCTGCACCACTCGCTCCAAAACCTAGATTTACACCCTGCTCCGTTTTAGCAGCGCATTTGTTTGTCATTTGTGTAAGCCATAAGTTTATATCTTGCGTTCCCCAGGACATAAACCGGTTACCTGCCATTTTTTCCCTGAAACGCTCATCATAATTGAGCCACGCCCAGCCCTCATAATCCTTATATGCCCCCAGTATGCTGTCGCAATAAGCCAGTAGCGCCCCATAATGGCCTGGCTGATAGTGACATACCACACTTGCTAAACGAAGGAATCCCCTTATCCAGTTAAGAATATTCTTGGCAACGTTAGGCTCGGCTGAATCCCTCCTTTTTTTCTTTTTCCCTTTCCCACGCCCTCTATTATCAGCCCTGCGCCCAGCCACTAAGCTGAAAATGTTAACATATCTTCTCTTGCGAATTCGCCTGCGCAACCTTCTAGGTACTCCCTCCCATAACTCAGTCAATGTCGCCAGGGCTGGGTGCCCCATATCCTGGCTCAGGCCCAAACCGCTAGCTCTTCTACGCTGTCCCGAGGACCCACTAGCCGAAGAAGAAGAGTCGGATGAGTCCGAACTCTCAGACGAGCTATCACTATGTACCCTCTTCCCTTTCTTTTTCCTCACCACTGTATTGGTCTTATCCGCCACACTGCTTTTACCTGTCCTTCCCTGCAAACCTCCGAAACTGGGTGCTCCATCGCCTGGATCTTGCCTGAAAGACGATGCAGCCTCCTCTCTGCCCGGGCTTTTATCTTGTCGGGACTGCCATCTTTCCCTCCTCAGGAGCTTCGATCGTACATCACCATCCGAACCTGCAACAGTGGAAAAGCCCCCACCAGTATCTTGCCCCGAAAAAACCCAGTCCTCATCGTGTCTCAAACCCTGTTGTTTGGCGTTACCTTTGTAACCACTCACCACCCCTCCCTGAAATCCACCCGACATACTTAACGTGTCCCCTGCACGGCTGCCAGTGCCCGGCAGTCTCCCCTCACCCACACCTCAATCTCTCTCAACCGTCTCCGCTCCCTCTACTTCTGCTCCTGTTCTACTGCATGGGTGCACCCTCCTGCTGCCTCCTAAAGGAGTAAGACCTGCTCTTATTCCCCTCTGCCGCACTACAGTGTTTTTTAGGGCAGAATACCTATGACCGCACTCACCGCATGCCTGCAAGTCTTTTTGACTGGGCTCCTCCCGAAATTTTCTGCCTGACTGGCGGGGGGGGCCTGCGCCCTGCCACGCATGCCTCTGACGTTCAGTCCCCCACGGCCCAGCTTCATGTCCTCCAGAATGAGCAAAACTTCTTTTCAGACTCACTGAAGCTCCTCTGCGCAGGAGCTGCTCTTTCTGCAGCCTGCCTCTGCTTTGCTTAATTGCTGTCTCCAGGAATTCTCTCCTGGTCAGACATTCTGCTCGGTTCAGCTTCCTCCACCCCCTCCCCTGAAGGGGCAGGCAAGGCTGCTTTTCCCAGAGCAGTGGGATCGGGTTGCTCAGTATTGTGAAAGCTGGGGGAAGGGCTGCAGACCTCAACATGTAGCAAAGCAACTGCCGGCTCCTCATCGTGAGGCAGGGGGAGGGCGGGCTCGTTTGTTCTCTGCCTGCGGGCTCGTGCTGAGGAGGACTCTACAGTGGCAGGCACTTCAGGGCCACTTTTCCCGGAGCTGAAGACTTCTCGGGGCGAGTGGCGTGGCAAATCAAAATGGGGGGGGGGGGGGGGTAACCTCCGGGTCAGGACCAGCCTGGGGGGCAGGGGCTGTTCCCCTGCACCCTTTTTTGGGCATCCTGTTATTTTTTTTTTTAAGAGCTCTGACAGGGTGCTGTTTCTACAGAGTGGGATTTCGCAACAAGGCAAGCAGTTACTCCGGTTAGTAAATCAGAATACCATTAAACAGTACCTCAAGCAAAACGACAGACTCCCTCTGCTCGATGGCTCAAATGGCGCCAAGCGCCCTCTGCTGGCCCGTTTTCAAACCCAGGAGCAGTCGTGTCCGACGCTCATAGGTCTGAACAGAACCCGACGTCACACGGTCCGCCTCCCCCTCCCCTTCCCCCCCCTCTACCTCAGCTCTGTTTCTCGCAGATTCCACCTATGTTATACTCGCAGCACCAGACCTGCTGACGCTGCTCCTTGTTAGTGAACGATGTAGCAACCTAATTCTGTAATTTATCTTTCTGAGTGCATGACGTTCCCTGGTACCGTGGCTCCTGCCATCTTTCAGTATATAGTATCTCGCAGTTAAGCAGGCGAAGACCTAGGCAACCTGAGCTTACGGCTAGATGCCACTATGGTGATGTGACAGTCGGTCACGGCTTAGATGCAGCGCATTCGGCTGGTGCCCTGCCGCACAAGACTTCTGTTTGTCGGTGTCTCGTGGTGTGATGCTGACCAGGCGCATGCGCGTGCTTGGCAGAACTTGGGAAGCAGTGTTTATCCCGTGTGGCAGGTGGATGTTGAGGTCGGAGTATACAATACTGTGGTCGCTGTGGCGGCTGAGATAGGGGGAGCCGAAGAGGCAGGTATTTTCGCTGTAGCTCGGTTGGTTGCTTGACTTTTGTTTCCAGTGACGGCGTTTGTTCCGGTATTGTTGCTCGCATCAAGATGGCGGCAGTAAGCGGCAGTAGTGCGGAGGGATCCGGGCAGTGTTCCTCTGCCTGTACATCATCACTCATCAATGGGGATGTGGAAACCGAGACACTCAGGGATCCTTCGCCTTGCTTATCAGCGGACTCGGGAGGTGGTCTTGCAGTCCCGGAGGAGGTACGTGGCCGTAGGATTGGGAGATGTAGTATGTGTAACATTTTCATGAATCTGTATACAGCCAAATCGGTGGATTTGTTCTATAAAAGGCCATGTATGCCCAAATGAACACTATAGGTAATTTTGATAGGTTTTTTTTTTTTTTTTTTTTTGCATAGTGAGATGCACTGCTTGTGTAATATATGTACAAATGTGTGTATATTTATCCATCTTATCTATCTATACAAGCTGTTATGGCAGCAAAATTCTAATAACTTTATTGGCAGGACAATTTTGCATATGTTGCCAAAGTAATGTATAGAATAATTAAAAGGGTGGAAAAAGAGAGGAAACATTACAAATTGGTATTAAATGATGTAAAGAAACGTATTACAGAAAGTATAGCTTCAGGGACATGTCTCAGATTTTGTTGCTGGTCCATATTGTCCCTTGCCAGTTTTCATTTCTGGCCTGGTGGCATGCTACCACATATTTTATTGCTATAGCTGCTGAGAGCTCTTTCAGTCTCCCCCCCTCCAACATCGTTACCCTTGTGAGAATGCACAGCCAGTGATAGCCCACATGCTTCTGAAGTGTTTTACCTATTACCATGGCTCTGGTCTCCACCACATCCTCACCTAGTCTCCCTCTCTTTCCCAACCCGAATCCTTCTTTCTCTTGTTTTCTCTGCTCTATCCTTTAATCTGTTGTGGGGCCAATGCAGTAAGGCACCCGTTTTTCCTAATGCATACACAGCCACATCCACTGGGCTCCCGATGAAGTATTAAAATGAAGTGCTGCGTTAGAATGGATGCACTAGGGAAAAATTGTGCATCTCTATTGCTCAAATGCATCTGACGCCCAGAATTGCAATGGGCGCCTGTCTGTTTTAACCCACTTCAGGCCGATTTTGCCCCTTGCTACTGTGCATATATATTTTCAGGCTGATGCAATATAGTGTGCTCAGGCTAGAGCACTGGGTAGCACTTGATTGGACGCGTGTTTTGGATGTGCTAAAATAACCCCCGATGTAATACAGGGATTATTAGCACGACCAAAATGTGTGTCCAAGTGAGCGCATAGCTGATAGCGCTCACTACATGGAAATTTCATGTAGATGAGGCTATTAACTGTTATCCCGGATGCCAAAAATGCAGCGTGGCCAAGACGCCCATTTTAAAGTGGCAAATTTAATGCCTGCCTGGGAGCTGGTGTTAAAGCATGCCGTGCTCCAGGGCTCACCGAAAAACAACAAAAATAATCCTGCTTTCTGTGGTTCCTCATAGGAGGAGTCACAGAAAGCAGCAACCCCAAGGTCTGGTCCACTTGGAATCCCTTCTGGAAGTAAGTGAAGGAGTAAATACATTAATAAGTGATGGTCTCTTAATATTAATTTATTCAGTCCTTTACTTATGCCAATTTGTCCATTCACTGTCGCATGTCAGTGAATGGACCAATCCCCTTTCAGTAGGCTGTCCTGATAGGGGATTGGTCCTTTCTCTGACAAGTGTTACTCCTGGGGGAATTCTGCACTACTGCGGAATGCAGAATTTGCGCAGAATTCCCCCTTCCCGCAGATTTCCTCTCTCACCTCGCAGATTTCCTCCCTTGTCGCCCTTCCCGCAGATTTTCACTGTGGCCTCGCCAATTTCCTCCCTCCAAAACTGGAAGCACACGGACAGCGGCCATCGTGAGAGTGGGGGCATCTCAGCACGGCAGAAAATAGCAGAGGAGACCCTGGCATGCCGTGAAAGGAGCGCGTCCCGTGGCACACGGGACGTGCTCTGTTCCCGGCGAAGATGAAGGCCCGGCGCGCCGTTCACGGTGAAAAGGGAAGGCCCCCGTGTGCCGCGAATGGCGCGCCGGGCCTTCATCTTCGCTGCGAAAAGGGAAGGCCCCTGCATGCCTCGAATGGCGCGCCCAGGCCTTCATCTTTGCCGTGAATGGAGCGCGTCCCGCAGCATGCTGTTTAGAGAGAATATGTGTGTGAGAGAGGGGAGGGGGACAGCATGGTTGGTGAGAGGGGATGGGGACGGTAAGAGCATGGTTGGTGAGGGGGGGTGGGGAAGGTGAGTGAGAGCAGGAGGGTGTGAGAGAGAGCATGGGAGGTAAAAGAGGGTGGGTGGGGGGATGCTTGAGCGTGGGTTTCAGAGAGAGGGAGCCTATATGAGGGGAAGGGGATGCCGGTGAGAGAGAATGTGTGTGTGGGGGAGGGTGATAAGAGGGGGAATGGGGGGGATGCTTGTAGGTTTCAGAGAGGGAGCCTATGGGAGGGGAGGGATGACAGCGTAGAAGGGTGAGAGAGAGCATAGGAGGTAAAAGAGGGGGGCTGGGGGGATGCTTGAGTGTGGGTTTCAGAGAGAGGAAGCCTATATGAGGAGATTGTGAAGGAATGTGTATGTGTGTGAGAGATTAGGAGCTCGTGTGTATGAAAAAGGGATTGTGTGTATGTGAGGGTGCTAGCCTGTGTGAAGGGTTTGTGTATGTGAGGGAGCCTGTATGAGGGTGTGTGTATGTGTATTAGAGAGAGGGAGCCTGTGTGTGTGAGAGAGGGAGGCACAGAGGGAGCCTATGTGAGGGGCAGTACTGAGAACAGGGTCAAAATATGGGACTGGCAATAGAGTGGAAAGGGTTGAGCCTAGAGGTGAAGGGGAGAGATATTGGCAGGTGGAGGAGTTGGGGCCTGAGAGGGCAAACTGGTCAGGGGAGTAGGGAGAGCGAGTGGAAGGGACACGCTTACAGTGAATTTCTAGGAAAATTCTGCTCAAAGTATTTAAAATTCTGCAACTTTAAGTAACAACTTTTTTCTGTAATAATTTAAAATGTAGTTACTTAAAGACTGTCATGGAAACTGTGTTATTTTGACCAATATAAAGTTTACAGAATTTTCAGTTTTTGTGCGTAGAATTCCCCCAGGAGTAAAGTGTCAGTGAAAAGGAACAATCAAGAACAGCCCTGCCGAGGTGGAGAGGGAGCCCTGGCCAGGCTGTTGTGGGCGCAAAGCCACGTCTTTTGGATACCTGATGCAGAGCACTAGGGACGCACAAATTACCCATTGCGTGTCCCTTTTAGCATGGCAGCTCATTTGCCTATTGCATCAAGCGGTCAGGAGAGGTGAATGTGCGCACGTTCAAAAAATGTGCACCCAATTTGGATGCACGTTTTTTACTCGTTGATATTGCATCGGCCTGTTTGCGTGTAAAAATATGCATCCAGAATTTTTTTTTTTTTAATTTTAAGCCAATATATTATACCTTTATTTTTAAGCACCAAACAGTAGATTTAAGTGTCACAATGATACTGAAGTAGGAGGAACCACAGAGGACAGTAATTTTTAATTTCTCATGAGCCCTTGACTTAACTCGAGCTCTGGGGCTGGAGATAAATTTGCAGTGTATTGGGCACTCGGCGATTTTCTGCATTGAGGGCTAATAGCCTCATCTACATGGAATTTACATGTGATGAGCGGTATTGGCTATGCATTTGTTTGGGTGCGCTAATCTCTTTATTGTATCTGGTGCTAGTCTAGCGCGTCCAAAACACACATCCAACGGCACATAAACCTGTGTGCTAGGCTGGGTGCACTTTATTGAAACAGCCCCTTGTAGTTTCCTTCTCTATTATATTTTCCTTCCAACCCCCAGTAATCTTCTTTTTCTAATATCTTCTCCCTCCCTACCCACCCCTCAGCCTTCTCTTAGTCATTGTGCTCCAATAAACAGCCCTTCAACCCAACTGTTCCTTTCAACTGGCAAATGCCATTTGCTCTTCAGGTCTTTTTGGTTTGAAAGTGCGGCAACCAAACTCCACCTCCAATTTCTTTCTTTATGTTTAGTCATTTCTTTCTTAATACATTCTTTGCATAAGTCATAAAGTATAATTATTAATTTCCAGACCAATAAAACATATAATGGGGTAACCTGCATGGAGTTGCAGTTACTACCATAAGTAGCTTGCTGGGCAGACTGTATGGACCATTGGTCTTTATCTGCCATCATTACTATGTTAGAACACCAGACAAAATGGTAAAGGTGAAAATGATGAAAACAGCATTAGTAGTAGAAATGTCACTACTAAGCAACTATTCTATAGTATATATGGAGAGAGAAAATTATCAACTACCAAAGTGTAATCAGAGACCAAAGATAAGTGGCCTAGAGGTACAGAAACAGTTCTAATTATTTGAGCACCACTCACTTGATTAAAAAACTTCCAAGCTTACCTCATTATGCTGCCTGCATGTATTACACTGTACAGGCTTCAGAAAGAAGCTGTTCGGCACAATGCAATTATTAAGAAGAGCACTAGCAATATATTTGAGAGATTCATATCATATCCAACATATCCTGGCTTAACGGTTGAAGTTCATTCCTGTCATGGTATCTGCAAGACAAACATAATATAAATCTTGCACTACTAGTTTTGCAAGTATATACTCTGCATCCACAGATACCCTCCCCCCACTCTACAGACTACCCCACTCCAGCAGTGGGTGCAGAGTACTTCCCTGTACAACTCACCATACCAAACACCCCTAAGGGACTGTTCCACTTAAACAAGCTCGCTGAAACTTGACATCACTACTGACACATCAGCAAGATTCTCTCTTACCAAATTTCAGTGAGATGCATTAAGTGGAACAGCCCTAGAACACCAAAATGTTCCACTTAATGCATCAGTGAGATGCATTAAGTGGAACAGCCCTAGAACACCAAAATGTTCCACTTAATGCATCAGTGAGATGCATTAAGTGGAACATGCCCTAGAACACCAAAATATCTAGTGGGAGGTGTAGCTTAGAATACAGAACAAGCTAGGCTGCCATAGATCCCTATTCAGAAACTACAAGCTAGCAGAATACCTCACCTAGGTTTCACATGGAAAATGACCTTCAAATACAAAATAAGTGATCACAAATCAGAAACAGAGAATTGCAGATAACATAACAAGAACATGCCATGCTGTGTCAGACCAAGGGTCCATCAAGCCCAGCATCCTGTTTCCAACAGTTGCCAATCCAAGTCACAAGTACCTGGCAAGTACCAAAATATTAACTAGATCTCAAGCTATTATTGATTATTAATTAATAGCAGTTTATGGATTTTTCCTCTAGGAACTTATCCAAAACTTTTTTAAACCCATTTACACTAACTGCCGAAACCACATCCTCTGGCAGTGAATTTCAAAGCTTAACTATGTGCTGAGTGAAAAAGAAGTTTCTTCGATTTGTTTTAAATGAGCTACTTGCTAACTTCATGGAGTGACCTGAGAGTAAATAACCAATTTGTGTTAACCTGTTCAAGTCCTTGTAGACCTCTATCATATCCCCCCTCAGTTGTCTCTTCTCCAAACTGAACAGCCCTAACTTCTTTAGACTTTCCTCATAGGGGAGCCATTCCATGCCCCTTGTCATTTTGGTCACCCTTCTCTGTACTTTCTCCAGTGCAACTATATTTTTTTTGAGATGTGGCAACCAGAATTGCACACAGTATTCAAGGTGCGGTCTCACCATGGAGCGATACAGAGGCATTATGACATCTGCCATTTTATTTGCCATTCCCTTCCTAATAATTCCTAACATTGCTTTTTTGACCACCACAGCACACTGAGCTGACAGTTTCAATGTGTTATCCACTATGATGCCTAGATCACTTTCCTGGGTGGTAACTCCTAAGATAGAACCTAACACTGTGTAACTACAGCAAAAGCCAGAAAAGTCAGACTCTGCATGAAGTGCAATACTGGAGCACTAGAAACAAAAATTATATTGAAATGATAGGATGGTTGAAATTGGTGGAGGGGTGGCACTATATATTAAATAGGCATTTAGTCCAACAGGATAAAAGTTCTGCAGGAAACAAAATGTAATGTTGAATCTTTATGGATAGAAATTCCAGGTGAAAAGAGGACTTTAATAGCAGTGGGGATATATTACTGTCCACTGTGGCAACCAATTCCAGCGCTTAATTATGCATTGAATAAACAAATATTTTCTCTTATTAGTTTTAAATGTATCACCTAGTAACTTCATTGTGTGTTCTCTAGTCTTTGTACTCTTTAAAAGAGTAAACAACCGACTAATGTTTACTTGTTCCAACCACTCATTATTTTAAAGACTTATCATATCTCCCTTCAGCCGTCCCTTCCCCAAGCTGAAGAGACCTAACTTCTTTAGTCTTTCCTCATAGGGGAATTGTTCCATCCCCATTATCATTTTGGTTGCCCTTCTCCATACCTTTTCTAATTCTGCTATACCTTTTTTGAGATGCGGTGACCAGAACTGCACATAATACTCAAGATGAGGTCACACCATAGAGCAAAACAGAGGCATTATGATAGTCTCTGTTTTATTCTCCATTCCTTTACTAATCATTCCTAGCATTCTTTCTTGGCTGCTGCTGCACATGGAGCAGAAGATTTCAATGTATTATCAATGATGACAGCTAGATTCTTTTCCTGAACGGCAACTCCTAATATGGAACCTTGAATTGTGTAGTTATAATTTAGATTAGTCTTCCCTAAGTGCATCACTTTGCATTTGTTCACATTACATTTAATTTGACATTTGTTTGCCCAGTCTCCCAGTTTTGCAAGGTCCTCTTGCAATTTCTCAACTTAGAATAATTTTGTGTCATTGACAAATCTGATACCTTCACTTCTTGCTCCTATTTTCAGGTCTTTTTCCCAGAACAGAACCCTGGGGCAATTTACTATTCACCTTTCTCCTCTGAGAAAATGTATCATTTAACCCTACTCTCTGTTTTCCATCTTTTAACCAGTTCCCAGTCCACAATAGGACACTGTCCCCTATCCCATAACTTTTAATTTCCTAAGAAGTCACTCATAAGGGACTTTGTCAAATGCCTTCTGGAAATCCAAATACACAATATCAATGGGCTCACCTTTATCCACATGTTTATTTACGTCCTCAAAAACATGTAGCAGATTGGTGAGGCAAGACTTCCCTTGGCTAAATCCATATTGGCTTTGTCTCATTAAACTATGCCTATCTATATGTTCAGCAATTTTGTTCTTTATGACAGTTTCTACCATTTTGCCTGGCACAGGCTTCAGACTCACTGGTCTATAGTTTCCTGGACCACTCCGAATCCCTTTTTAAAAAATGACATTACATTGGCAACCCTCCAGTCTTCAGGTACCAGAGACGATTTTAATGAGTTTACAAATTACTAATAGCAGGTCTGCAATTTCATTTTTCAGTTCTTTTAGCACTCTGGAATGTATGCCATCTGGTCTAGGTGATTTTCTATTTTTTAGTTTGTCAATTTGCCCTATTACATCTTCCAGGTACAGTGAGATTTGCTTCAGTTCTGCTGAATCACCTCTGAATATCATTTCTGGCATGGTTATATCTCTTATATCTTCCTCAGTAAAGACCAAATTAATTTTGTCTTTCTGCTATAGTTTTTTCATCCCTAAGAGCCCCATTCACCCCTTGATCATCTAATAGTCCAACTGACTCCCTCACAGGCTTTCTACTTTGAATGTACCAGAAAAAGTTATGAGTTTTTGCTTGCATGGAAAGCTTCTTTCAAATTCTCTTTGCCTTCCTTATCAATGCTTTGCATCTAACTTATGCTGTTTCCTGATTTCTTCATTCAGATCCCTTTTTCATTTCTTGAAAGATTTTCTTTTATCTATTACAGCCTCTCTCACCTCATCTTTTAACTATGCCAGTAGTCGTTTAGTATTCCTTCCACCTTTTCTAATGCATGGAATACATCTGATCTGGGCTCCCAAGATAGCGTTTTTAAGCAAGGTCCATGCCCGATGTAAACTCTTAAATTTTGCAGGTGCTGCTTTCAGTTCTTTCCTAATCATTTTCCTCATTTTATTACAGTTACCTTTTTGAAAGTGAAATACCATTGCAGTAGATTTCTTTAATGTCGCCCTTCAATTTTTAAATCAAAATTGATCATGTTGTGATCACTATTGCCAAGTGGCTCCAACACTGCACCTCTCACACTAAATCCTGTGTTTCACTAAGGACTCTCTTGTTGTTCTTGTACCAACTGCTCCATGTAGGAATCATTGATTTCATCTAGGAAATTTACCTCTTTAGCACATTCTGATGTGATATTCACCCATGTCAGTACTGGGGAAATTGAAATCACACACTATTACTGTGCTGCTGATTTTGTTAGCTTCCCTAATTTCTTTTAGCATTTCATTGTCCGTTTGTTCATTCTGGTCAAGTGGACAGTAATATACCCCCACTGCTATTAAAGTCCTCTTTTCACCTGGAATTCCTATCCATAAATATTCAACATTACATTTTGTTTCCTGCAGAACTTTTATCCTGTTGGACTAAATGCCCTATTAAATATATAGTGTTACACAACAATGGCCAATCCAGGTCACAAGTACCTGGCAGGATCCTAAGGGGTAAAAAAAATTCCATGCTGCTTATCCCAGAGATAAAAAGTGGATTTCTGCAACTCCATCTTAATAATGGTTTATGGACTTTTACTCCAGGAACTTGTCCAAACCGTTTTTTAAACACACTTTCTTTCTCTCTCTCTCTCTCTCACACACACACACACACACACACACAGGCTTCCCACTCCCATGTTCTCTTTCAGATATACAGGCTTCTCACTCCCATGCTGTGTCTCACACACACACCCAGGTTTCTCACTCCCATGCTCACTTTTCACATGCACAGGCTTCTCATTCCCATAATCACTTTCTTTCTCTCTCTCACACACACAGACACACACACACATACACACAAACACACACCAGTCACCTGATCTCTCTCATGCATACACACACACACACACACACAGGCTTCCCACTCCCATGTTCTTTTTCAGATATACAGGCTTATCCCTCCCATGCTGTGTCTCACACACACCCAAGTGTTTCTCACTCCCATGCTCACTCTCTTCACATGCACAGGCTTCTCATTCCCATAATCACATTCTTTCTCTCATATTCACACACACCAGTCTCTTTCTCTCACATACACCGTCACCTTACCAACCAGTCTCTCTCTCTCTCTCATGCATGCACACACACACACAGGCTTCTCACTCCCATGCTTTCACACCCCCCCCCCCCCAACACCAGGCTTCTTACTCCCATGCTTTCTCACATACCCAGATTTCTCATTTCCATGCTTTTTCTCTCTCACACACATACACATCAGCAATCACTTTCATTGTCTCTCACATATACACTCACATCAGCTCTCTGACCAGTTTCTCTCAATCACACACATGCTCTCAATCACACACAGGCAGGCTGGCTGCTTCTTTCTCTTTCTCTCACTCACTCACTTCCTCTTCCCCCCCCCCAGCACAAATGGTAGCTGCAGCAGCCTCCTCCTCCAGCCCCCGCAGGCCAAGAAAGAAGAATCCCATTGGCCGCGGGAGGCTCGTGCTGCTGTCTCCTTTCACGATTACCGGCTGCTTCGATTGCTCGGGACCCGATGCTGCTGCCGCCGATGCTACTTTTCCACGCGGCACAGCCTTTCTCCTTCCCGCGCACCGCTCTGTGTATCACTTCCTGTTCCAGGTCACGGGGTGGGGGTGGGGGGCGGCAGGCGTGGGAAGAAGAAAAGGCCAGCCGCGTGTGCCACAGCTTCTTGCACCGCTGCCGTTTCCACTGGGCTTGAATGTGCTGATAGCCCGGCGGCAACGGCAGCAGGGAAGGAAGAGCAGCAGGAGAGACCGGGAGCACGCGACACACTGCTGGTGCTTGGCGGCGCCGCGGACCGGCAAAAAACCCACAACGGCCCGGTCCTGGTCCGCGGACCGGTGGTTGGGGACCCCTGCTCTAGTTGAGTTAATACTGCTTTTTCTAGGACTTTAGCTATGAACGGCAGGTTGGATATCGGTCAGTATTTATTCCAATTGTCTATTCTGCCAGTTTTATTTTTTAGTATAGGTTTAATTACTACTTGTTTTGCCTTATCAGGGACCAGTCCTGTTAGCGAATGGTTTATTATGGCTACGACTATAGGAGTTTATTGTTCTGTTTACAGTGTTCAGTATACTTGCAGGGATCGGGTCTAGTAGCTGGGTGGCAGGTTTCATTTTAGTGATGATTAGGTTTATTTTGGAATTTGATTCTAGGTCAAATGAGCTCCATAAAACTTGGCCGGACTTTCCTTCAGGCTCTATTGTTGATGTTCTGGATGAGAATTGTGTCTTGAGGTTATTAATTTTGTTTAGTAGTGATTTGGCATATTCATTGCATGAGTTCTTTGAGAACTGTTGGTTATTAGAGATAGAGGAGGATGGGTCCTTGATTAGGTTTTTAACTGTTTCAAAGAATAATTTGAAATTGAATATTCCTCCATGAATCTGTTTTGTGTAGTATTCATTTTTTGCTTTGTTGATCTGTCACAGTATTTTGTTAGCAGAGATTCATATCTTTCTAGTGAAATTATAGATTGGTATTTCTGCCATTGCTTTTCAGATTTTTCCTGATCAAAAATGATGAAAGCTCCATAGCCCCAACATATACCCCAACAAAAACAAGGCCTCTCTTTTCTCCTCCTGTTCCCAACTTCTTGCTCTTTTCCCCTTCAGTATCCCACCTTTCTCTCCATTCCTCCCTTCATTTCATTCACTTTCCCATATCTCTCCTCCCTCTGCTTGCACTCTTTTGTCCCTCCATGCTTCCCCCACACTCCTTTCATTCCCTCCTACCCCATCACCTCTCAGTTTCTTCCCCCTTCTACACAACAGCAGTATCCCCATCAGACCCCCTCTTTCCCTCTTCTCATGATGCTCAACATCCTTTCTCGCTTTCCCCTCTGCCATCCCATCCTGTCCTAGTGCCACTCTGTTGCTCTCCCCCCCCCCCCCCCGGAGAAGGATAAACACTCAGATTTGTCCACGTGAAAACAAGATAGTTCCTATATCTAATTAATGAGCAGGTTTATCAGTTGCCTGCTCTGTCTTAGGCAATACTATGAAAGAGGAGAAAAAGGGAATCTGTCAGGAAGATGTTATTCAGAAAAATAGGTTTCTAGCTTTTCTAAACAATCTTTAGGAAGAGCAGACTCTATTTCCAAAAAAGTTTAATATAATGAATAGATTGAATTCATCCCCTTCCTCCAAATAGGTACAACATTTTTATTAACAATATAGCAAAAATGACACAGTGATGTATGACTGATTAAACTATGTTAAACTACCATAAAGCATAGAACATTGCCTCCATAACATGCAAATGTTCTCTCGTGAATATTCATTGTGGATATCCTGAAAACACGACTGGCTGAGGGGTCCCCAGGACAGGTTGGGAACCACTGATCTAGAAAAATGTTTAGCCAAAAGTATCAAATTTAAATCTTGCTGCCATTTGACCAGTAAAGTGTGAAAATCAAACTGGGTATCGTATTGAGTCAAGAATTTATGTAACGTGGATGATGAGGAACACACTGGGTCTAGCACATCAAAAATCTCCAAAACAGAGGCCCAATGCCTGTTAATCATTCATCTGGGTCGAGCCAAACTCTGAAGATAAGTTGCAAGTAACCAAAAAAGTCTGCATCAGATATTCCATACAAACCTTGTAAAAATTGAAATGGAAGAACAGCACCTTGAGAGTCCATAAACTGAGAAAGCATCAACAGCCCTTTATGACTCCAATCATGAAAAACAGTTTGAAGCATGTCCAGGGAAAATTTCTGTTTCCCTAACATCAGTAAAAAAGGGGAAACAATGATAAACCAGGTTTAAGCGATGGCACAGCTAGAATGGCTTTTATAATGCGTGATTTGATTATTAGAAATGTAGATAGCTGGGTGGCTGGTGGGTGTGAGGATCACTTGGTAATTTGCCTGCTTGTTGCAAAGGTAGCGGACCTCACATGCCACCTAGATAAGATCTTGGAGAGCACTGGGGAGGAGCCGACTGTCATGGTACATGTGGTTATCAATGATATAGGAGGGTGTAGGAGGGAGATTCTGGAGGTAAAATATAGGTTCTTAGGTAAGAGAATAAAATCCAGAATCTCTGGGTCTCAGAAATGCTCCCAGTTCCACGGGCAAGACCCCAGAGGCAGACTGAGCTTCAAAGTCTCAAGGCAGGGAAAAGGGTTTTAGATTTGTTAGGAACTGGGGAACGTTCTGGGACAGGAGCTGGATGGGCTTCATTCTTAACCAGAATGGAACCATACTGCAGCCACCAACTTTTAAAAAGGAGATAGAGCAACTTTTTAACTAGATGATGGAGAAAAGTCAACAGTAGCTCAGAAGAAAATGGTTTGGAATCATGTATCTTTGAAGAATATTAAAAATGGTGGTGTTGCCACTTGGCAATAGTGAACCTGACATGACCCAATTTGACTTGATAACTGGAGGGAGGAGCTAAGGAAATCCACTGGGATAACATTTAACTTTCAAATGGGAGACTATGATAAAATAAGAAAAATGGTTTGGAATAAATGAAAGGAGCAACTGCAAAGTTTGAGTTTACATCAGGCATGGTTGACATTTAAAAATACCATCTTTGAATCCCAGACCAAATGTTTTCTGTAACATGCTGCTGACCACAAGGTGCTGCACTGCGTTTGGTGTCCTGTATCTCAGGGTCCTGGGTTCGGCACTGTGTACTGCGACCTGATGGCACCTCCCAGCAACCTGCTCCTCTCCTGCATCCTACTGCTCTGACTAAGGACCCCGTAGCAATTCGCCAGCTTTATAGCCCAGTGCCTAAGATTTCCTGTGGTGTGGACTGATGACATAAGCACTGTTCTTATATAAAAGGAAGCTCACTCCTCTGAGCAGTTGCCTGAGCAGCAGATTATATTACTTCATTCCTCTATGTCTGGCTGTTTCTGACTACCGAATGAGACACTGTTTCCTGACCCTGCTTCTGTCTGCTGCCTGCCCTGATCCTTGCTTGTCTCCTGCTTCGACCTTGTCTGCTTGACCACGTCTCTGCCTCATGATTCCTTTCTGTTCCTTGACCCTGTCTGTCAGTGGTCCCAGGGTCTACTTTTCCAAGCCTGTAACATATTCCATGCATTAAAAAAGGTGGAAGGAAGGCCAAACGGCTGCCAGCATGGTCACAAGGTGAGTTGTGAGAGGTTATTCTAGCCAAAAAGAACATCTTTCAAAAAATGCGAAAGGTATCTGAGTGAAGGAAACAGCATAAGCACTAACAAGTTAGATGTAAAACATTTATAAGGAAGGCAAAGAATGAATTTGGAAGCAGAACTCATAATAAAATCTTTTTCAGGTACATTTGAAGCAAAAAAGCCTGTGAGAGAGTCAGTTGAACCATTAAATGATCGAGGAGTAAAAGGGGCACATAGGGATGACAAGGCCATTGCAGAGAGATTACATTTTTTTTTTTGCTTCAGTCTTTACTGAGGAAAATGTGAGAAGATATCCATGTCAAAAATGATATTTAAAGGTCATGATTCAAAGGAACTGAAACAAATCTTGGTGAACCTAGATGATTTAATAGGGCAATTTGACAAATTAAAGAGTAGATTACCAGTCCATATGGTATAAATCCCAGAATGCTGAAAGAACTGGAAAATGAAATTGTGGACCTAGTGTTAGTAATCTGTAAACCAGCATTAAAATCAAGTATGGTACCTGAAAATTGGTAGCCAACTAATTCCAGTTTTAAAGAAGGATTCCAGGGGTGATTCAGGAAACTACAGACTAGTGAGCTTGATGTGAGTGTTGGGAAATTTGTTGAAACTATTCTAAAGAACAAAATTACTGAACATACAGATAGTCATGAGAGACTCTTGAGGAGATTAAAAAGTCATGGGATAGGAAGCAATGTTATTTCATGGATTGTGAACTGGTTAAAAGATAGAAAACAGAGATTAGTGCTAAATGGTCAATTTTCTCAGTGGAGAAAGGTGAATAATGGATTGCTCCAGACCCAGATCAGCTTCTTTTTAACATATTTTTAAACATAGAGATGGAAACAATGAGTGAGGTGATCAAATTTGCTTTACAAAATTATTCAAAGTTGTTAAATCACAAGTGGATTGTGAGAAATTTCAAGAGGACCTTGCGTGACTGGAAGATTGGGCATCCAAATGGTAGTTTACATATAATCTGGACAAATGCAAAGTGATGGATGTAAGGATGAGCAACCCAAATTATAGCTACACCATGCAAGATTCCACATTAGGAATCACCACCCAGGAAAAAGATCTAGGCATCATTGTGGATAAGATGTTGAAATCTTCTACTCGGTGTGCAGTGGCGGCTAAAAAATGCAAATAGAATGCTAGGCATTATTAGGTAAGGAATGGAGAATAAAACAGAGAATATCTTAATGCCTTTGTATTGCTTCATGCCTGCATCTTAAGTATTATGTGGAATTCTGGTCACCGCCTCTCCAAAAAGATATAGCGGAATTAGAAAAGATACAAAGAAGGGCGACCAAAATGATAAAGAGGATTGAACAATTTCCCTGTGAGGAGAGGCTTAAAGAGGTTAGGGCTCTTCAGCTTGCAGAAGAGATAGCTGAGGGGAGATATGATAGAGGTCTATAAAAATAATGAGTGGATTGGAACAGATAAATGCAATTGAGTTTATTCTTTCAAAAAGCACAACACTAGGGGACTATTATGCTTCAGGGATATGAGCCATTAGGCTACTCCTGTATTGGGGAAGCCTGATTCATGGAAATACGGACCAGGTTCTTGACAAGCAGCAGTTCAGGTGTTGCAGGCTGCGGTTGGAATGGCAGATACGAGGAGTAGGCTGAGGGTCGGGGCTGGCAATGGTCAGGGCTAGTAGAATTCAGGCAGGGATGAAGGTAGGCTGTGGTCAGGCTTGGTCAGCAATGAGAAGTCAGTCCAAGATGGAGAAAAAGCAGGGTAGGCCGGATCAGGGCAGACAAGGAAACAGGTACAGAGCAAGGCAGAAGGCAGGCAAGGTCTAGAACAGAGGCAGAAACTCTGTGGACAGGCAGGGAGAAAAGCAGGACTAGGAATCGGGATCCAGTCAGGAAAGGCAACACCTAGGCAGAGATATCCACAAGGTCTTGCTGCTGAGGCACCAGTTTACTGCACTGAACTCCTTTTATATCCAGGTAGAGTGGTGATGTCATCAGCTGGAGCCTACAGGAAACATGAATTTCAGGTCCTGTAAAGGCTCAGTAGATGAGGTCTGCTTTCTAGTCAGAGCCACTGCGTGCAGTATGGTGCTGGGAGCTATGTCAGGGGAGCCTGCGGTCAGGGGGGCGCCACTGTAGAGATAAGGGACATTACAGATAATACAATGGTGTTACTAGGTAATACATTTAAGAGAAATAGGATAAAATATTTTTTTACTCTGTACATAATTGGATTTTAGAATTTATTGCAGGAGGATGTGGTAAAAGCTGTTAGTGTTGCTATGTTTACAAAAAAAAAGGTTTGGACAAGTTCCTGGAAGAAAAGTTCATAAACCATTATTAAAGGATTAATGGGGAAATCTACTGCTTCGTCCTGAGGGAAACAGAATGGAATTTGCCAGTCTTTTGGGATCCTGCCAGGTACAAGTGACCTGGATTGGCCACTATTGGAAACAGGATACTGGGCTTGCTGGACCTTTGGTCTGACCCAGCATGGCAAATCTTATGTTCTTTATATTAGGGAAACACCAACTCCAATATTGCATACAGTTGTTCGGCCTAGCATTAGCACTACATGTATTCACAACATTTCTTGTAGTGGTTAGTGTTCATCTGTGCAAAATGGGGATGAACATTTTTCCCTGAGTGGACGATTAGTCGGTCAAGAGCATATCTCAAAGAGGTGCCAGAGAATCAATGAGCAAAACCATTTGGGTATTGGAGTTATAAGGGTTTCTTATAAATTATCCCAAATCCCATTTGAGCTTCTCATCTCATTTAGGAGTTCCTGCTAGATGTGACCCACATGAAAATCTTTCTTCCTCAAAAAAGAATCATCATGCTGATATCTGTAGTAGGAGAAATAAAACAGAATCAGCAGAAGTCAGCTTGGGAGCACTTGAGGTTGTTAGGCCTCAAGGCATAAACAGTACACTGATTATGGTAAACTCAGACCACTTAGGATCTTAAAGACAGTATCCATATTATCCAGCAGCTCAAGGACTCTCTGTCCTGGTGGCTGATTGAATGAAAACTGGCCAGAGGAATCTCCTTCCAAATTCTTCCAACTCAAATTGTCCTAACCATGGGTGAAGAGCTTGGAGAAGAGACGGCTGAGGGGGGGATATGATAGAGGTCTTTAAGATCATGAGAGGTCTTGAACTAGTAGATGTGAATCGGTTATTTACACTTTCGAATAATAGAAGGACTAGGGGACTGTTGCAACCGTCCCTTCCCGATGGCTTCACTCCGCCTACCTTTCTTTCTTTGCACCTCCTCTTGCTGTGGACGGACGCCTGGCTGCCGCGGAGTCTGCCTGCCGTCCTCTCCGGCGTCCCTGGACCGCCTTAGGCGCTGCCTCCTGCCATGCTCCGCTTGTACCTTAGGGTACACGCGCCGCGTGGCCCTCACTCTTATTTCCTACTTGGCGTGAAACTCAGGGGCATCCCCCTGTGATGACTTCACGCTGCCCGGATATTTAAAGCCTACATTGTTTGCTAGCCTTTGAGTTAGCAAGGGATACCTTGCTAACTCACGGGTGGGATTCGCTGTCCGTACCCAGCTACTCTGCCTCCAATCCCATTGGACTCTTAACCCTAACGGGGTACCCGCTCCTCGGGGGCCTCACTTGCTTTTCAGGTCGCTATCAGGAACCGGTACTCGCTCCTCGAGGGCCCATGTTCCCTGACTCGTTGCCTGCTCCTACCTTCTCTTCTGCCTAGAAAGATTCGCTATCTACAACACCAGTGAGTACTACCATCTTCACCTCAGAGCTGTTCCCTGGAACCAGGTGCCCGCTCCTCGAGGGCCTGCCTCCATTCCAGCCCTGTGCCATCTCCTATGTGGAACCGCTGTTTGAGTACAATACCTTCAAGCCTCTCAGCTCTCAGGGATCAGGTACTCGCTCCTCGAGGGCCTGCTCTCCCTATCCTGGGGTTCTCCATACTGGGGCTTGTGCTTATTCCACTGTACTCATTATTCTCAGTTCTTTCCACTACAGCACTGCTATCTGAGGAGTTGCTGTTCCAGCGCCTGAGGGATACTAGCCCAGCCGGGCTACTTCAACTGCTCACTACTGCCACCTCTGGTGGCTTCACCACATTGTCTAATAAAAGAATCAATCTCTGTGTTTGTGTGTCCTAAGCTGAGCCTGACCTGTGGCCCCTCGCGGAACTGCCCCTCCGTGGGCGTGGTCAGCTGCCACAGTGTCCAAGGGTCCACCCAAACCTCACTAATTATAACAGGGGCATTCCATGAAGTTAGCAAGTAGCACATTTAAGACTAATCTGAGAAAATGCTTTCACAACGCACAATAAAGCTCTGGAATTTGTTGCCAGAGGATGTGGTTAGTGCAGTTAGTGTAGCTGGGTTCAAAAAAGGTTTGGATAAGTTCTTGGAGGAGAAGTCCATTAACTGCTATTAATCAAGTTTACTTGGGGAATAGCCACTGCTATTAATTCTTATGTGTGTCCAACCTGTGCTCTGGAGCTCATGTAAAAGGTGTGCAATTTAGGATCTTTGGTCTGCTTGAAAGCTCCATCTCATAAATTTCCAATAGCTAAGAGTGATACTATACATTTTAAAAGCTTTCAGCGAAGAAGGTGTTCAAATACGGACCTGGGCCATTTCTCAGGGAATTATCATGTACCTATCAATCAAAGAGAATGTTTTGTCAGAGTTGAGTTGGATCCTGGAATCACTCGAATGGTAGCTGGACAGGGCTCTGTGTGGGTTACAGAATCTATGCAGATGAGATCCAGTTTTTCATAGATCTCCAACTTACATGGTCTGATACTGTTAAACTGGTTATGCTTTGTCAACAAAAAAAAAAAATGCTTTTGTATAATAAACTTGCTTTTAGTATTGTGAAGTCAGAGATTATAGAGATCCAATGTCCCATTGCAGGGCCGGTGCCATCATCAATTGATATTGATGATGTTAGAGTACCAATTATTTCCTGTGTTAGAAGTTTTGGTGTATGGTTAGATTAAAACCTTACTTTTAACCAACATATTAAAGCAGTGGTAAGATCCAAGTTTTTTTAAACTGCGGGTACTTTGTGGACTAAAACCTTTTCTTAGCCATTCTGATTTTCGATCCATAGTATAGGCACTCATTCTCCCATTAATTGATTATTGCAGAGTTGTCTATATTGGTCTTCCTGTGTTTTCCCTGAAAGCTATTTAGTTATTGCAGAACTCAGCGATCCCAAACCCCACCTTATTTCAGGAAGATCTATAAGAGACCACATTACATCAGTCCTGTACGATCTTCACTGGCTTCCAGTCCAGTATTGTATCCAATATAAGGTCGCAATGCTTGTGCAATCTTTATTGACGTTAAACTCTTTTAGTCCTCCTAGCAAGGTTTAATAGATGTCCCCTCTACTAAGTAGGCTCATCTTGCTGAAACTTGGGAGCCATCCTTTTCATTCGCCACTCCTGAATTGTGAAATACTTTTTCTGAAACCGTGCATCTAATGGAATGCCCTAAGACATTTAAAATCTTGTTGAAAACATTTGTTCAGGCAAGCATTTGACTGATAGGGTTATATTTTATGAAGTTCTTGATAGCAGGTTGTTGATGTTATTTTTATTGCATTGACATGTTTGCTAATTTCAGTTATTTTATTCTTCTGTTTTTATTGTTTTATGTTCTTAATTTATGTATGTTTTATTTGTAAATTGCCTAGCGCTTAGGCAATAGGCGATTAAGAAATCCACAATAAAGATAAAAGGGAATAGGAAATAAAATATCGCATATATGGAGATCACCCATATTGGATCTATTTACATCTCTTCTGTTCAGAAAGATCCTAAACTTCTGCTCCAAGAAAGTCACTCAAGCAAATTAGCCTTAGATGCTCTCTAGATTGGGGAGAAGTTTTCTGTATGCATATTCTTCTGTTCTTTTGGTGGAAAAAAAAGTTTCCAAAACTCAGAAGAGACCGGGGGACCATGATTTTTATAGTTCCTTATTGACCAAGACAGATTTCGTGTCCATGGTAGTTGTCCAGGGAACCAGCCAAGTTGGTGAATTCCCCAAATCTCATCACTCAGAATATCAGGTCCCTAGCTCTTGCTTCCTGGATGTATGTTTGTTTGTTTTATTTATTTATTTAAAATAATTTATTACCCACTCCATTCTTATGGTTTTTGGCAGGGAAACAGTTAAACATATGCAATTTCAAAAGTCTAACAACGAGCAAATTACAATAACTGCACATAAAATCATCAAAACATTTTAACAAAAGTATGACAGAAAAATATCTATTCTGATAGATTAAATGCACTTCTAAACAGTGCAGTTTTTAACATCTTTTTAAAGATTACTGTATCTGCTGTTTTCCTGAGAGAAGAGGGAGGGCATTCCAGGGTATCAGTGCAGGAACAGAGAGAGCTCTATTTTGAGTTTACCTGAGATAAGTGTTACGAATTGCAGGAACATTGAGAAGATCTTGTTGAGAGAATCCAAGTGATCTCGTGGGAGCATATATCTAAAGGATAGTATTAATCCGGGATGTATTCAGATTGTTGAGAAGTTTATGAACAAGTAATACAACTTTGAATTCATCATTTTATCAGGAGTCAGTGCAGCAAGCACAGCACTGGAGTGATATGTTCCTATAATCTGCTTCCAGTCAGTAGGCGAGGTGTAGCATTCTGCACTATTTGTAAAGGGCGAATAGTACTGATCTATAGGCCTAAATATAAAGCATTACAGAAATGCTACTGTTGTTTATGTATTATTTATTTATTTATGTTCTCATGTTCAGAAACTCTGTTTAATGTAACGCCTTAACCGCGACAGTTTTGTTCTATGGAAACCGATCTGATTTGATACTTGTATTGAGAATGTCGGTATATAAAAATCCTAAATAAATAAATAAAATAAATAAATCAAAGACTGGGAAAAATAAGCATTTGACAAACAGAACTGAAGTCCTTGTGAGATGATAATGGCTTTAGGTAACTGAACATCTGAAGTTTATTAAAGAATGATGTTATTACAGATTTAATTTGAGGCAACATAGTAAGTTGTTGATCTAAAATGACACCCAAATTTTTGACTTCTTTGACAATTGGTATTGAAATATTTTCAGACATAAAACTGCGAGGAGCATCTATGATAGGAAAGATAATCAATTTTGTTTTGATTAAATTAAGCATTAACCTGTGAAACAGAAAAGGCGACTAGGAAGAGCAGTTGGAAAGCTGTGACCACAAATGCTAGTAGTTTAAGCAATAAAATCCCAGACCTTCAGGCCCCAATGGTAGAGGTGGAATTGGACATTGTTGCTGTTACGGAGACATGGTTCACTGTGTCTCATGATTGGGATGAGGCCATCCCGGGCTATAACTTGTTAAGGAAGGACAGAGAGGGCAGAAAATGGGGAGGAGTAGCTCTTTGTGTAAAAAAAGATATCCAACTGAATTGCAAGGGACATGGAATAAAGAAGAAGCATTATGGAACATCCTAAAAAAAGAAGATGGTGCTTCCATTTTTACTGGTGTGATCTACAGGCCTCCAATTCAAATGGATGAACTGGACAAAGACCTGATTGAGGACATCCAAAAGTTGGGAAAGAAGGGAGACGTGTTGCTCAGAGATTTTTTTTTGTAAATGATATTTTATTGAAGTATCCATAATCAACACACCAGTAAGCAGAATACATAACATCATATAGCATGTTACAAGTCACAATAAAAACATTGATGACATGTTTTTTGTCAACTCTAGTGTAATATATGTTCACTTGCATATTGAGGTATATCTACAGTTGATTTAGTCGTACAGTCTCTCAGAGAGGGTCCAGATATAAAAAGATGTAGGAACATGTGGGATGGAATACATTCATATAGCAGTAAACTTGCGATGTGTCCAGGCGGGTCACCTAGTCTGAGGATAAGCCCAACCTCCATCGCTGGTAGGGAGACCAAACAGAGCTAAATCCAGGCACAGTATGGTGTTTCCGAGCTGTTAGTTTATATAACTCACACATCCTATCTAGCTTTATAGTGATATTCACTTAAGGGGGGTGCACCTTTTTCCAGCTGGCTGCTATGACACATCGAGCTGCTATCAATATCTGATGTATCAATAACCAGTTCCGTTTGGTGCCCTTCACTGGTACATTAAGTAAAGCATTTTCAGGAGAAAGCGCTATATCTCCCGGGAGTATTTGCTGTATTAAGTTGGCTACTTCCCTCCAAAATTTCACCATCAACGGGCATTCCCACCACACATAGAAGAAGGAACCTACCTGACCGCAGTCTCTCCAACACCTATCTGATTAGGAAATGTGGGCCTTGAAAAGTCGAAGTGGGATATAATACCATCTCAACATAACCTTATAGCTATTTTCGGTAAGTGACGCCTAAACAGAGCTGTGTTTAGTATTAAGAAAAATTATATCCCATTGGGTTTCATCCAGCTCTTTCCCCAAGTCCTCTACCCAAGCTCTCATAAATAGAGGTTTCTGGTTAGGATATTTGTTGAGGAAGTTGTAAATTTTGGAGATAAAATAAAAGGGGTTATCAGCCTGGGCACACCAATGTACCAATTGGGTCCTACCCTGTGATAAATCTGTCACTATGTTTTTTGATTTGATAAAGAGACACAATTGTAAGTAGGAAAATCTGTCACTTTCCATCAGTCCATAAGTGTCTATAAGGGTAGTGAAAGTTGCCATCCCCCTCTCATCCCATATATCACTAAGCAAATTGATTGTTTTCAATTTCCAAATCTGAAGGTTTTGGGAAACCTGCCCAGGAGTGAATCTCTTATTATAAAATAAGGTAGAACTGAGGAAGTATGGCCTGTCTACCACTAATATACGTCTCCACTGGTGCCATATTCTCATATGGGCCGATTCAGTAAAGTCCGCGGGAGAGCGGGCGAACGCCTGCTCTCCTGGCGCGTACACAGGCCACTCGCCTGTGCGCGCAATTCAGTATTTAAATGAGGCCCGGCGGTAGAAACAGGCAAAAGGAGACGCTAGGGACACTAGCACGTCCCTAGCGCCTCCTTTTGGCCCGGAACGGCAGCTGTCAGCGGGTTTGACAGCCAATGCTCAATTTTGCTGGAGTCGGTTCTCGAGCCCGCTGACAGCCACTGAATCGGAAACCGGACGCTGGCAAAATTGAGCATCCGGTTTTCGACATGACAGCCGCAGGCCGACTTCAAATTTTTTTATTTTTTTTTTTACTTTTTTTTACCCTTTGGGACCTCCGACTTAATATCGCCATGATATTAAGTCGGAGGGTGCACAGAAAAGCAGTTTTTACTGCTTTTCTGTGCGCTTTCCCGGTGCCCGAAGAAATTAGCGCCTACCTTTGGGTAGGCGCTAATTTCTGAAAGCAAAATGTGTGGTTTGGCTGCACATTTTGTTTTCTGAATCGTGCGGGAATACATAATAGGGCCATCAACATGCATTTGCATGTTGAGGGTGCTATTAGCTTCGGCGGGTTGGACGAGCGTTTTCGGCCCCTTACTGAATAAGGGGTAAGGGAAAACGCGCGTCCAATGGCGCAATTAATAGCAGTGGCTATTCCCTAAGTAAACTTGATTAATAGCCGTACTGTATCGGCCAGATAGTGTTATTGGTAGTGAATGGAAGCTGTCTGTCTAGTAGCTATGTTTTTTTTGGCTGCCACATCAAGGCCCATATAGGCATGGGTCCCAAGAATTCTTGTTCGATGGCCACCCAACGTTTTTGTTCCCCCTTCTATTCCAATCAACTATGGCGCACAATTGAGCTGCTGCAAAATACCAACTTATCTGTGGAACCCCCAGGCCACCCCTCAGCTTATGCCTATATAATACACTGCTCGCCACTCTTGTCGGCTTTTGCTTCCAGATGAAAGCAAATATTCTTTTCTGCTAACTCTTCAGGATAGCAGTGGAGACATGAATGGGCAGTGTCTGAAAGAGATACAGAAATTTGGAAAGGACACTTATCTTTATTGACGCAACCCGTCCTAACCAAGTAAGAGGGGTCACTGCCCAATTTTCCAAATCTCGAAAAAGTTTAGTAGTTAGAGGTGTATAGTTTAACTTAAACAAATCGTCCACTTTGTTGCTAATGTTTATACCCAGATATTTTATTTTAGATTGAGCCCATTTGAAGGGGAACATCTGCTTAAAACCCATTATTTGATCCTGTGGGATTGAAAGATTGAGAACCTCAGATTTATCTAGGTTAAGTCGGAAACCTGAAATGGCACTAAATTCTGATAATGCTTCTTCCACCCCCTGCAGGGAAGTCATAGGACAAGTTAAAGTGAACAGGATGTCATTGGCGAATAAGGACATCTTGTAATCCTGATCACCAACCTTAATCCCTGATATAGACGTGTTAGCTCTTACTTTGATAGCTATGGGTTCTAAAAATAATGCAAACAGTAGTAGAGATAATGGGCACCCTTGCCTTGTGCCCCTCCCTATAGGAAACAAGTCAGAGTAGAATCCATTCACCTTCATGCAAGCTTTAGGATCATCATAGAGCTTGGCCAGCCAGCTTATAAAATATGGCCCAAAATTTATCTGCTGTAAGGTGTGAAACAAATAAGGCCAGTGCACCAGGTCGAACGCTTTTTCAGCTTCTATGGAAAATAGGACGTATGGACATTGGTACTGTTGCACCCACCAGATTAAACCTACAATTTTGCGGACATTGTCTGCAGCCATCCTTCCAGAAATAAATCCAGTTTGGTCAGGGTGGACTAATTTTGCCATTGTCAAATTTAAGCGATTAGCCAGTATTTTGGCCAAGATCTTGAGATTAATGTTTATTAATGATATGGGTCTGTACGACCGGTACGCCATATGGTCACGGCTCAGTTTGGCCAATATTGTTATGCCAGCTACATTTGATTCTGTATGCAACTTAGTTCCTGATCGTAAGGAGTTAAACAGTTTTAAAAAGGGAGAAGCTATATATCCCCTAAATTTTTTGTAAAATTGAGCCGTGAATCCGTTCAAACCCCAGCTTTATTGGGTTTAAGATCCTTAATAACTTTCAGTAGTTCTCCTTTTGTAATTTCTGCATCTAAAAAGTGTTTGTCCTCTGTGAGACTAGGGAGGTCAATCTATTGTAAATAGGAGTCAATCTAATCTTCCTGTATGTCTGGATCTTTTGTATACAAATTCCCATAAAATATGGGCGGATAGATCTATATTGCGGATGATAAGAACATAAGAAATTGCCATGCTGGGTCAGACCAAGGGTCCATCAAGCCCAGCATCCTGTTTCCAACAGAGGCCAAACCAGGCCACAAGAACCTGGCAATTATCCAAACACTAAGAAGATCCCATGCTACTGATGCAATTAATAGCAGTGGCTATTTCCTAAGTAAACTTGATTAATAGCCGTTAATGGACTTTTCCTCCAAGAAACTATCCAAACCTTTTTTGAACCCAGCTACACTAACTGCACTAACCACCTCCTCTGGCAACAAATTCCAGAGCTTTATTGTGCGTTGAGTGAAAAAGAATTTTCTCCGATTAGTCTTAAATGTGCTACTCGCTAACTTCATGGAATGCCCCCTAGTCCTTCTATTATTCGAAAGTGTAAATAACCGAGTCGCATCTACTCGTTCAAGACCTCTCATGATCTTAAAGACCTCTATCATATCCCCCCTCAGCCGTCTCCTCTCCAAGCTGAACAGCCCTAACCTCTTCAGCCTTTCCTCATAGGGGAGCTGTTCCATCCTCTTTATCATTTTGGTTGCCCTTCTCTGTACCTTCTCCATCGCAACTATATCTTTTTTGAGATGTGGCGACCAGAATTGTACACAGTATTCAAGGTGTGGTCTCACCATGGAGCGATATAGAGGCTTTATGACATTTTCCGTTTTATTAACCATTTCCTTCCTAATAATTCCTAATATTCTGTTTGCTTTTTTGACTGCTGCAGTACACTGAGCCAACGATTTTAAAGTATTATCCACTATGATGCCTAGATCTTTTTCCTGGGTGGTAGCTCCTAATATAGAACCTAACATGGTGTAACTACAGCAAGGATTATTTTTCCCTATATGCAACACCTTGCACTTGTCCACATTAAATTTCATCTGCCATTTGGATGCCCAATCTTCCAATCTTGCAAGGTCCTCCTGTAATGTATCACAGTCTGCTTGTGATTTAACTACTCTGAATACTTCTGTATCATCCGCAAATTTGATAACCTCACTCGTCGTATTCCTTTCCAGATTATTTATATATATATAATGAAAAGCACCAGTCCAAGTACAGATCCCTGAGGCACTCCACTGTTTACCCTTTTCCACTGAGAAAATTGACCATTTAATCCTACTCTCTGTTTCCTGTCTTTTAACCAGTTTGTAATCCACGAAAGGACATCGCCCCCTCTCCCATGAGTTTTTAGTTTTCGTAGAAGCCTCTCATGAGGGACTTTGTCAAACACCTTCTGAAAATCCAAATACACTATGGGGTGGATTTTAAAAAGCATTTACTCGAGCAAAACTGGTTTTTGCTCGAGTAAATACTCTTTACTCAAGTAAGTGGGCTTTTCAAAATTGCTACAATATATGCCATTGAATTGTCCATAGGATTTACTCAAGTAAGTGCACTTTACTCGAGTAAATAGCTTTTGAAAATTGCTACGATAGTATGTCACATTTACATGTGTAACTCCTTTGAAAATGACCCCCTATATCTACCGGTTCACCTTTATCCACATGATTATTAACCCCTTCAAAAAAATGAAGCAGATTTGTTAGGCAAGACGTCCCTTGGGTAAATCCGTGTTGACTGTGTTCCATTAAATCATGTCTTTCTATATGCTCTACGATTTTGATCTTGAGAATAGTTTCCACTATTTTTCACGGCACTGAAGTTAGGCTCACTGGTCTATAGTTACCCGGATCGCCCCTGGAGCCCTTTTTAAATATTGGGGTTACATTGGCCACCCTCCAGTCTTCAGGTACAATGGATGATTTTAATGATAGGTTACAAATTTTAACTAATAGATCAGAAATTTCATTTTTGAGTTCCTTTAGTACCCTAGGATGCATACCATCCGGTCCAGGTGATTTGCTACTCTTTAGTTGGTCAATCTGGCCTACTACATCTTCCAGGGTCACAGTGATTTTGTGAACTCATCACACCTGAAAACCATCTCCGGAACTGGTATCTCCCCAACATCCTCATTAGTAAACATGGAAGCAAAGAATTCATTTAGTTTTTCTGCAATGGCCTTATCTTCCCTAAGAGCCCCTTTAACCCCTCGGTCATCTAATTGTCGAACCGACTCACTCACAGATTTCTTGCTTTGGATATATTTAAAAAAGTTTTTATTATGAGTTTTTGCCTCTATGGCCAACTTCATTTCACATTCTCTCTTCACCTGTCTTATCAATGTTTTACACTTAACTTGACAATGCTTATGTTTTATCCTATTTTCTTCAGATGGATCCTTCTTCCAATTTTTAAGGATTTTTTTTGGCTAAAATAGCCTCTTTCACCTCACCTTTTAACCATGGCAGTAATCGTTTGCCCTCCTTCCAGCTTTCTTAATGCATGGAATACATCTGGACTGCGCCTCTAGGATTGTATTTTTAAAGAATGTCCAAACCTGTTGAACACTTTTAACCGTTGCAGCTGCACCTTTCAGTTTTTTTCTAACTATTTTCCTCATTTTATCAAAATTTCCCTTTTGAAAGTTTAGTATTAGAGCTGCAGATTTACTTATTGTCCCCCTTCCATTTATTAGTTTAAATTTGATCATGTTATGATCACTGTTGCCAAGTGGCCCCACCACAGTTACCTCTCTCACCAAATCCTGCGTTCCACTAAGAATTAAATCTAAAATAGCTCCCTCTCTTGGTTCCTGAACCAATTGCTCCATGAAGCAATTATTTATTACATCCAGGAACTTTATGTCTCTAGCAAGTCCTGAAAACCTATCTCTTTAAACAAGCTTTTTATGAAGATAAAGAGAAGGGCAAAAACAGTTGATTGATAAGGACGCACCAAACTATAAGTTGTTATTTATAACATACAAATGCATATTAATGTTAAATACAAACCGCTTGATATGTTCCAAATATATAAGCGTAACTTGCATACATAGTTTATTGTATTAAATTGTTACTGTACTATGATGGCACATGATTAAGTTGTAATCTATACCACTGTTTTTTTCATTATCGTGCCTTACTGTAAACCATTGTGATGGTTATCTAACTTAATGACAGTATAGAAGAGTTTTTAAATAAATAAATTTACCCAGTCAATATTGGGGTAATTGAAATCTCCCATTATTATTGCACTGCCAAATTGGTTTGCTTCCCTGATTTCTCTTACCATTTCATCATCTGTCTGACCATTTTGTCCAGGTGGACGGTAGTATACTCCTATCACTATAGTCTTACCCAACACACATGAGATTTCTACCCATATAGATTCTACTGAGCATTTAGTCTCTTGTATGATCTTTATCCTGTTGGACTCCATAACCTCCCGGACATAAAGTGCCACATCCCTGCCAAGTTGATCCTCCCTATCATTGCGATATAATTTGTATCCTGATATAGCACTGTCCCATTGGTTATCCTCCTTCCACCAATTTCAGTGATGCCAATTATGTCAATCTCATCATTTGCTGCTATACACTCTAACTCTCCCATCTTACTACTTAGACTTCTGGCATTGGCATACAGACATTTCAAAGTGTGTTTTTTGTTTGTTTTAACAACCTGCTTTTCAGTTGCTTGGGATAGTTCAGAAATCATTAGCTTTGGTGATTTTTTACATATAGGCATATGGACTATGTTTGCTTTTATAGGAACCTCTGTGTTGGGATGCCCTAACTCTCCTGTTTCATTAGTATCCTTCAAGGATACATTTCTCTGAACCATGCACTGCTGAGTGACTGTCAGCTTTCCCCCTTCTTCTAGTTTAAAAGCTGCTCTATCTCCTTTTTGAAAGTTAGTGCCAGCAACTTGGTTCCACTCTGGTTAAGGTGGAGCCCATCCTTTCGGAAAATTCTCCCCTTTCCCCAAAAGTTTCCCCAGTTCCTTACAAAGCTGAATCCCTCTTCCCTGCACCATCGTCTCATCCACGCATTGAAACTCTGGAGCTCTGCCTGCCTCTGGGGACCTGCACGTGGAACAGGAAGCATTTCAGAGAATGCCACCCTGGAGGATCTGGATTTTAGCTTCCTACCTAAAATCCTAAATTTGGCTTCCAGAACCTCTCTCCCACATTTTCCTATGTCGTTGGTGCCCACATGTACCACGAGAGCCGGCTCCTCCCCAGCACTGTCTATAATCCTATCTAGTTGACGCGTGAGGTCTGCCACCTTCACACCAGGCAGGCAAGTTACCAGGCGGTCCTCACGTCCACCAGCCACCCTGGTATCTACATTTCTAATAATTGAATCACCAACTATGATGGCCGGCCTAACCCTTCCCTCCTGGGCAGTAGCCCTGGGAGACTTGTCCTCAGTGCGCGAGGACAATACATCACCTGGAGAGCAGGTCCTTGCTACAGGATCACTTCCTGCTACACCAGGGTGATGTTCTCCTACTGGGAGACCTTTCTGATGCAAGGCAGCACTAGGGCTGCCAGACTGGATTTGGGTCTTGGCTACTATGTCCCTGAAGGTGTCATCATTGTACCTCTATGTCTCCCTCAGCTCCTCCAAGTCTGCTACTCTAGCCTCCAGAGATCGGACTCGTTCCCTGAGAGCCAGGAGCTCTTTGCACCGAGTGCACTCATACAATCTCTCACCGGCGGGTAAAAAATCATACATGTGACACTCAATGCAAAAGACTGGAAAGCCCCCCTCTTGCTGCTGGACTGCTGCCTTCATCTTAGTTTTATTGAGTTCCTATTTAAGTTTAGGATACTAAGGGAGTTGGAATGAGAGTAGGTTAAATTTACAGGTGAATTTACGAATTAATCAGCTAGTGTCCTACAAGGGGATGATTAAACTTTCAATAAGGGCTGGTACAATAGTATGATTGAGATAAGACCCTGATGGATTTTTAATGAGAAAGTGTCTCGTGCCTAAAAATCAATAGTTGAGTGGGTGGGAAAGACAGACACTAGAATTAACTATCTCTGGCTTGCTTATTACTCAGACACACAAACTCTAAAGAATATATCCCTTAATTTCACTTTTCACCAAACTTTTATAAGCCCAAAAATTTCTGAAAGCTATACTTACCAATCCTCTCTAACCACCGTTAAATTAATCTTCACTCAGTTAATGGAAGAGTTTAATGGCGCGCGCTTCCGGTCCTCCTCCACTGCAAAGGGGGCAGGGCCTCTGGAAGCTGGGGCTAAGGACATCAATCCCTGGATCGCTTGTGGTGACTTCTGGACTCTTCTCCCGGGGGATGCTGGGAGCAGTGTGCAGATGAGCCTTCCAGTCTTCCCCATATATCCTAGCTATTTGATTCTGGGCTACCTGATGTTTCAGCCTGCATGCTAAGAGCCTACTCGTCTTGTTTCCCCACTCAAAATGTTCGTTTTATCATTTTCAATTGATGGGAGATAACATCTATTTGCAGAGATCGTAAGGAATTCCTGGCCATTTGCAATTCCCTATATATCCATGAGGAAGGATGAGTCTTGTGCTTCTTTTCCAGTGTGTTGATCTTATTCATCAGTTCTTTTGTAGTGGCCAATTTCACCTTCTTTTGGAAAGTTGCCTGAGATATAAATCGTCCTCTGAGCCTGCTTTCATACAGTCCCAATATAATAAAGAATCGATACCCGCAGTCCCATTAAATTGCTCATATTCCTTGATTGCCTCACCAATCTTGAAGCAAAATGACTCATCCTCCAACAATGTATCATTCAATTTCCAATATCTCTTTCCGGGGTGCAAAGACTCAACCTATAATTCCAACCACACTGGGGCGTGGTCAGACCATGTTATTATCCTTATATCCATCTGCCCAATATTCCGACTAATAATTTTGTCTACCAGGAAAAAATCAATCCGAGAGTAAGAACTGTGAGGGTTAGAATAAAATGTATAATTTCTCTCCTGAGGGTGTCTGTCCCTCCGTATATCTATGAGATCTCATTTTCGAATAAATTACTTCAGATATACCCTCTCTGGTTTCGCTCCCAATCCTCCTCATGTAGAGTTATCTAATCTGGGCTATATGGTTATGTTAAAATCCCCTGCTATCAAGAGATGCCCGTCCCCTTCCGCATCCAAAAGCCCATCTAGTTTTTTCATATAATCAGTGAAATCTGTGTTGGGGGCATAAATATTCAAGAGTGAATAGGTCTCCTGTCCTATTTCCACTTGGAGTAGGAGATATTATCCATCTGGGTCTGCCTTCATTTTCCTAACGTGGCCTTGAAAGTCCTTGGGTAATAAGATACTAACTCCCGCGTATTTGGCGATTTTGGTGGCTGCCTCAAAAAACTGGCGGGGTTATAACTGCCACTGCAGGAGTCGTTCGTATCGTTTTTTTAAAATGTTTTTCTTGTAAAAATAAAATGGTAGCACCTGTGCTTTGTGCTTCCTCCCGAAAGAGCTGTCTTTTCTGGGGGCTATTCAACCCTTTAACATTAATGGACCATATTTTAACAGACATCTTTGCATTTCAATAATACAAAGTATTCTAAGACCCCTCTGGTTCCCTCTCCCCAGGTCTCCCTCCCGCAACCCTATATCGTATCCTAACTGTCTCCCATATGCCAGTCTTGGAGAGAGTATTATGACACTTCCCTGTAAATTCAATAAACAATTATTACAACCAATCGCTGTGAACATATTTACTGTAAGTGTTATACTTCTATTTGAATATGAACATCCCCCCCCCACCCTCATCCCCTCACCCCAATTCGCCTCCATTCGATCATGGCAGATCTGTTTCCACAGATGAAGGCAGATGCACTCACGAGACATGCCCCCTCAGCCCCCCTGAGCCTACTTTGCTTGATAAACCATTGATGTTATAGGAAGTTGCCTTTAGTAAATCAAAGAGAAACTTGAACTAGAACTTTAACTGCAGTTCAATGAAAACCACCCCTCCCCCATGAGTGAAACATTACCAAGTTCCTACATGGTATCCCTCGATATTCCTTGGCTGAAAAAATACTTAAGTACTGATGTTCCATATTGTCCCTTCAGCCCTTATCCGCCGCCTTGATTGGGCCAGATTCTTCAGAGTGGCACTGTAATCGTCTGCCTCCCTTGTTCACGCTTTGCCACTTTGGAATGTCCCCACTGAGGGTCTGTACGCCGCTCTTGCTTTTTGCACTGATTTTAATCACATGCCCCGCGTCTTTCAAGATGGCGGCTGCTTCATCTGCCGTCTTAGTTTGGGTCGTAGTTCCCCAGATAGTGATGACTATGCCGAAGTGGAAGAGCCAGCGCTAGCGAAAACCTTCCCTCCGCAGAACAGAGGTGATTTCCTGGAATTCCATTTGTTTGCGGAGAGTAAGGAGGGATAAATCAGTGAATACAGATATAAAATGGTAGCTTGTTGCTTCTTAGCAATCTGCAGTATCGCTTCTTTTATGGTAAAATAACTGAAGCACACTATAATATCCTGAGGCTTATTTCCAATCTTTAGTCCCAGGGACCTATGGGCTCTCTCCAGCTCTATCTCTGTTTCACTATATGTCAAGACTGGACCATGTTGACTCACGAGAAGGTGTTTACATAGCTTTTTTATCACCGCCATACAATCAGCATACGACCCCTCCTCTAGTATCCCTCAGAAGCGTAAGTTGTTTCTATGACTCCGATTCTCAAGATCTTCTATTTTGGCTTGTAGGTCTATATACTCAGAGGCAATTTGTGTATATTGTCTTTGCAAGGTGTCCACCCGGACCGTTTGAGCATCTAAGCGCATGTCGCAGTTGTCTATGCACCGTCCTATCTCCGTCATTTCTTTCCTCATATAGAACATCAGCGACATTAGCTCTTTTTTGTTGGTTTTCATATCTTTCTGGATTTCTCCGAACCAGTGTCTGAATTCCTCCCTTGAAGGCATTTCTGTGCCAAGTGTTTCTTCATCACCGGAGTTGGAAGCGTTCTCCTCCGCAGATGGGCTTGTGCGCACGGGTTCGCCGCCCTCACTAGATCCCTCGGAGACCGAAGTGTTTTTAGTGTACGAGAATTGCTTAAAATCCATTCCTTTTTTCTTCTGGGCCATCGGTAATGATGTATCTGTTAAATGCTAAAGTGTTTTTTTTTTTTGTTTTTTTTTTTTCGAGGTCACAAGGCGTTTTCACAGGCAAATTCTTAATAATCGGCTCAGGGGGGTCAGGAGCTCGAGATCATGCGACCATCTTGTCTCATGGTGCTAGCGCCCCCCCTTTGCTCGGAGATTTTAATCTTTCAGATGTGGATTGGAACATTCCTTCTGAGGAATCTACAAAAAGTGGAGAGATAGTGGATGCCCTTGGGAGGGTGTGATCCTCTATCTAGTGCTCACTAATGGGGTTAATGTCTCTGATATTCAGGTAGGTGCTCACCTGAGCAGTAGTGTTCATCAGATAGTATGGTTCAGTATCGCAAATAGGATACAGAGAAGTCACACCAAGACCCAAGTTTTGAATTTCACAAATAGACTTTGTCAAAATGGGGATGTACCTGGAGGAAGAACTGGGAGAAAATGGGTGAGATGTCACATAAATGGGCCAAATTAAAAAGAGCTATTACAAAGGCAAGAAATCTATATGTTAGGAAAGTAAAGAAGAATAAGAGGAAAAAGAAACCAATATGGTTCTTTAAGCAGCTGGCTGAAAAAATTAAGGCAAAAAGAACAGCATTCGAGAAGTATAAAGGATCTAAAAAAAAAGGAATACAAGCAAGAATATCTGTTAAAAATGAGGGAGATGAAGAAAGAAAGCAGAAAGTCAAGCGGAAGAAGAAATTGTAAAAGAGGTAAAGAGAGGAGACAAAACATTTTTCACATATATCAGAGAAAGAAGGGAGACCCAAAGTGGTATAGTGAAATTTGAAAGGTGACAAGGAGCATTGTGTGGAGAGAGATGAAAAATGGCAGAAATATTAAACAAATACTTCAGTTCGGTGTCACTAAAGAAGATCCTGGAGAAGGACCATTGCTAGTTGACAAGACTGTAGATGGGGTTTCATTTACTAGGGATGTGAATCGTGTCCTCGATCGTCTTAACGATCGATTTCGGCTGGGAGGGGGAGGGAATCGTATTGTTGCCGTTTGGGGGGGTAAAATATCGTGAAAAATCGTGAAAAATCGTTAAAAAATCGAAAAATCGAAAAATCGAAAAACCGGCACATTAAAACCCCCTAAAACCCACCCCCGACCCTTTAAATTAAATCCCCCACCCTCCCGAACCCCCCCCCAAATAACTTAAATAACCTGCGGGTCCAGCGGCGGTCCGGAACGGGCTCCTGCTCCTGCATCTTGTCGTCTTCAGCCGGCGCCATTTTCCAAAATGGCGCCGAAAAATGGCGGCAGCCATAGACGAAAAAGATTGGACGGCAGGAGGTCCTTCCGGACCCCCGCTGGACTTTTGGCAAGTCTCGTGGGGGTCAGGAGGCCCCCCACAAGCTGGCCAAAAGTTCCTGGAGGTCCAGCGGGGGTCAGGGAGCGATTTCCCGCCGCGAATCGTTTTCGTACGGAAAATGGCGCCGGCAGGAGATCGACTGCAGGAGGTCGTTCAGCGAGGCGCCGGAACCCTCGCTGAACGACCTCCTGCAGTCGATCTCCTGCCGGCGCCATTTTCCGTACGAAAACGATTCGCGGCGGGAAATCGCTCCCTGACCCCCGCTGGACCTCCAGGAACTTTTGGCCAGCTTGTGGGGGGCCTCCTGACCCCCACGAGACTTGCCAAAAGTCCAGCGGGGGTCCGGAAGGACCTCCTGCCGTCCAATCTTTTTCGTCTATGGCCGCCGCCATTTTTCGGCGCCATTTTGGAAAATGGCGCCGGCCGAAGACGACAAGATGCAGGAGCAGGAGCCCGTTCCGGACCGCTGCCGTTCCGGACCGCCGCTGGACCCGCAGGTTATTTAAGTTATTTGGGGGGGGTTCGGGAGGGTGGGGGATTTAATTTAAAGGGTCGGGGGTGGGTTTTAGGGGGTTTTAGTGTGCCGGCTCACGATTCTAACGATTTATAACGATAAATCGTTAGAATCTGTATTGTATTGTGTTCCATAACGGTTTAAGACGATATTAAAATTATCGGACGATAATTTTAATCGTCCTAAAACGATTCACATCCCTATCATTTACCCCATCTCCGTTTACAGAAGAGAATGTATGGGAAGGGCTAGGAAAACTGAAAGTGGACAAGGCAGTGGGGCTGGATGAGGTTCATCCCAGGATACTAAGGGAGCTCACAGATGTGATGGCAGGTCCTCTGCATGACGTGTTCAGTAGATCCCTGGAAACAGGAGTGGTGCTGAGTGATTGGAGAGCGGTGGTGGTCCTGCTTCACAAGAGTGGGAGCAGAGAGGAGGCTGGAAACAACAGGCCAGTTAGTCTCACCTCTGTGGTGGGAAAATTAATGGATACTCTGCTGAAGGAAAGGATAGTGAACAATCTACAGTCAGGAGGATTGCTGGACCTGAGGCAGCATGGATTCACTAGGGGAAGGTCCTGTCAGACAAATCTGATTGATTTTTTTGATTGGGTGACTAAAGAGTTGGATTGAGGAAGAGCGCTTGATGTGATCTACTTGGATTTCAGCAAAGCTTTTGATACAGTGCCACATAGGAGGCTTGTAAATAAAATGAGAAGCTTGGGAATAAGCACCAAGGTGGTGGCCTGAATTATAAACTGGTTTATGGATAGAAGACAGTTTGTAATGGTAAATGGAACCTACTCTGAAGAGAGAACAGTGCTAAGTGGAGTGCCACAAGGATCTGTGTTGGGACCGGTTCTGTTCAATATCTTTGTGAGCAACATTGCGGAAGGGTGAAGTTTGTCTATTTGTGGATGATACTAAGATCTGCAATAGAGCACGCCAGAAGGAGTAGAGAGAATGAGACGTGATTTAAGGAAGCTTGAGCAGTGGTTGAAGATATGGCAGCTGGGATTCAATGCTGAGAAGTGCAAAGTCATGCATCTGGGGTGCGATAATCCAAAAGAGCTGTATGAGATGGGGGGTGAAGGGCTGTTGTGCATGAAGCAAGAGAGAGGGACCTTGGAGGGACCTTGGAGTGATAGTTTTCAGCGATCTGAAGATAGCGAAGCAACATGATAGCTGAAGCAAGAAGAATGTTGGGCTGCATAGAGAGAGAAATAACCAGTAAGAAAAAGGAGGTGATAATCCCCTTGTACATGTCCTTGGTGAGGCCTCAGCTGGAGACTGTATCTCAAAAGGAACAGAGACAGGATGGAGGTGGTCCTGAGAAGGGTGATCAAAATGGTGGGGATCTCCATCAAATGACTTATGAGGAGAGGCTGAAAGATCTAAATATGTATACCCTGGAGGAAAGGAGGTGTAGGGGAGATATGATACAGACCTTCAGATACCTGAAAGGTTTTAATGATACAGAATCAACAAACATTTTCTGTTGGAAAGAAATCAGTAGAACTAGGGGTCACGTAATGAAACTCCAGGGAGGACGACTCAGAAGCAATGCCAGGAAATATTTCTTCACGGAGAGGGTAGTGGATGCCTGGAATGCCCTTCTGGAGGAGGTGATGAAGACAAAAACAGTGAAAGATTTCAAAGAGGCATGGGATAATCACTGTGGATCCCTAGAGGATGGAAATGAAGAAAAGAGTGCATGGGGGTAACTTGCTGGTGTGACAGTTACTTAACCAATAAACCTTCATACTGTTGATGCAACTCCAGCATTGCTTTCTGCTTTAACAGCAGGAAGAAAAGGGGAACTATATTCAGACAGCAACCAACAAGGACACTGAATTTTATGGGCTGGAAAAACAAGCATGGAGCTAACGTGCTGTTGCAGCTGTTACTATCCTTAACAAATAAGCCTGATACTTTGGATGCAACTCTAACATTGCTCTCTGCTTCAACAGCAAGAGGTTATGGGGAATTGGACTCAGACAGCAACCAACAAGGGCCCTGACTTTGACGGTCTGGGAAACTAAGATTGGGGTGATTGTATGGTGTGGCAGATACTGCCATAAGCTTGCTGGGAAGACTGGATGGACCATTTGGTCCTTTTCTGCCGTCATTTCTATGTTTCTATGATGATGTAGCCATTGCTTGATCATAGAAAGTGATATATGAAGAAACGCGAATATTGCTTCCCAAGTAGATCTAAGTGGAAAGAAGACTTGTATGTCATCAGCATATATCTTTTACATGTTACACCCAGTATAGGAAGGAGTTGATATTGTGGATGTTGAAAGAATAGCACTGATTTCCTGAACATATCTGAAGATATGTCTGAAATTTTTCAGACTTTCTGGAAAAATTACAGAAGGAAATCTTAAGGTTTTAAATGGAGAATGTTTGTCTTCTGGTGTGAGGGAAACACCCTAGATTCTCTCTCTTGTTCTTTTAAAAAATTGCCTAAATATCTGCTACGTCTTTCAGAATCTGGTCTGAAGACTAACTCCATTTGGGTTCATCTCAGGGCATTTGGCGATTAGCACCAACATATAGATAGTAAACTCATCTTTGTACAGCCTTTACTTGTTAGATTCATATGGGGCTTGCTTCAGTTGAAGCCTCTCATCAAGCCTCCTTTGTGTCTTGGGTCCTCAACATGGACCTGCTGTCGCTCCTTGTGACCTTGGGCAAGCCATTTTACCCTCCATTGCCTCAGGTACAAACTTAGATTGTAAGCCCTCTGGGGATAGGGAAATACCTACAGTACCTGAATGTAATCCACTTTGAAGCGCTGAAAAAAGTGTGAAAAGCAGAATCTAAATCTAAATGGTACTCGCCTAGTTGATAAGAACCTCCTTTTAGACTCCTGTGAGCTAAGTACTTGATCTGGAAGGTCATGTTTTTTGTGGAGGTCACTTCGGCACATAGTGAGCTCTGGGCACTAGTGACTTATCAGACTTATCTACCTTATGCTAACATTTTCATAACAGGGTGGCTCTTCACGCACATCCTAAGTTCCTGCCTAAGGTAGTGTCTGTCTTCCCCTTTAACCAGTCAATCGTTACATTTTTCCCCAGGTCACGTGTTCACAAAAGTGAAAAAGCCTTGCACAGTTTGGATTGCAAAAGAATCTTAGTCTTCTATTTGGAGTGGACTGAAGCTCTTAGAAAGTCCACCCAGTCTTTTGTTTTATTTGATTCCCAACAAATCTGGAACTGCCATTGTCAAGCATTCCCTTTCTAACTGGATAGCAGATTGCATCTCTTTCAGTTATGCTCAGACAGGTCTGACTCTGGATGGGCATATGAAGGCCATGGCATTCTTGATGGCCCACCTGAGATTGGCCTCCATGGAAGAGGTTTGGAAAGGTGTGATGTACAGTTCAGGCCACAGATTTGCATCTCCTGACACAGCAGTAGTTTTGGCAATTTTATCCTGTGCGGTCTGTTTGAGGTTTAGAATCTAACTCCATCCCTCATAGGGCACATCATTGTTTATAGGCTGCCATGAACAAAAAAGAAAATGACAAAATGTGACTTGTTACCTATAAAAATAGTTTTTGGAGACAGCAAAGTTTCCTACTTATAATAGGTGTTCTCAGGACAGCAGGATTCAAGTCCTCACAGAATCCTCTCATTTCCCTTTGGATTTGATTCCTATATCTTGTTAGTTTTATTAAGAAATGAAGGGGGCCTCAGGACTTACAGTGATGATGCAGAGCTGAGCAATTGTCTGTGCTCTCTGTTCATTGGATCTCTGAAAGGCTTTTCTTTTTTAATTGAACTAACCTGCAATTTACTTACCAGCGAGGATATCTAGTTTAGTACATTAGGTGAATGGACATTTCTGGTGCAGATATACTTATCGATATGTCTGGGAGACAGAAGAAAAGCTTTCATTACAGGATGACAAAATGGCAGCAGATGAAGTGTCAGAGATTTTGCTAAGAGAGCTGACTAAAGTGGTGTCAGCACTGCTGAATGACCAGCTGCAAAAATTGCAGTCTTCTTTAGATGAGCTGCATGACAAGCGGGAAAACAACCAAACCACATTAAATGCCATGGATGCCAGAGTAAGTCAGCAGGAGGACAAAATGGAAGACATAGTGGCCTCAATAGTGGTGCTACAAAAGAAAAACTTGGAACTGGAAAACAAGTTGGATGAATTAGAGAATCGCAGCAGGAGAAATAACATACGGGTGGTGGGCCTGCCTGAGCATCTCCAAAATGAAGCCCTGTTACAGTGGTTCGAGCAATGGCTGCCGGAGGCCTTAGGGTTGGCAAACACGAGTCAGCAGATGATCGTGGAGAGTGCACACTGACTGGGGTCCAATACAACTGCTAATCGTAAGCCTCGCCAAGTGATCGCGAAGTATCTTAACTTTATAGATAAAGAAAAGATCTTGGGGCCTTCAGGAAGGAAAGAATTGCTCTATGAAGAAAATAAAATCCTTTTGTTTCTGGATTTCTCAACGTGTGTTTTGGCAGTACAATAAAGAAATAAAGTTTGCTTTGCAGTATCCTGCTCGCTTGCAGGTGTTCCATCAAGGCTTGTCTCGTCTTTCCAACTCCAAGGATGAAATCTAGCAATTTCTAGATGGGTTCTAATTTTTGCACCCGGGCGTGTCTTCAGAGGACACTCTGTTATTGTTGGTGGTTTTCTCTTTCAGTTCCTGTTTTCAACTTTTCTTGACTAGTATGGGCCCTGAGCAGTGATCCTGCTCTGGGAGGGAGTTCTTTGTCGTTGTGATTAATACTGGTGTTAACACATCTTAGAGGAAGACTTTGGGACAAATTGCCCTCTCTTGTTTTTTTTAGTCCTTTCTTTATGCATTTTTCCTTCTATGGTTTTCTGAAATGTTGTGAAATAAGCTGTGCAGGATAAAAGCACTTTGATATGTGTCTTGCAGTTATCCGGAGCTTCGAGGTTTCTGTTTCAGATCCAAGACGATTGATGCACACAGGAGTTTTCAACTGAAAAAAAGTGTCTGAGTTGGGATCTGAGCAGGACTTTGGGTTTGAGACAGTGAGATTCAATGTCTGTTTTTGAGATGGGGGGGGGGGGGGTGTAAGCAAGTGTATGAATGTGGCTGATTCTGAATTACCGTAATTTTGTATGGATCTGGAAGGGAAATCTATGAATATGCGTCGGGCAGGAGGGGAGGTTTAGACTGGGAGACCTCTCCTTTTCAAAATGTTCTGTATATGTCAAAGTTGGTTTGGATTAAGGTTTGAATGGCTAATGTTATTGTGAGCTCTCATAACATTGCTGGCTTGCATTCTCCTATAAAGAGAAAAAAAATTGTTGTCTGACTTAAAAAAGAAAAAATATAGCTGTGGCCTTTTCAGGAAATGCATTTAAATGACATGGAGCATCAAAAACTATAGAAGGATTGGGCTGGCTGCTGTGGTTACTCCTCCTATATGACTAATCAAAGAGGTATTGATTAGCAAGAAACTGACCTTTATTAAGGAAGATGTGATTATTGATCCTTAAGGGAGATTTGTAATAGTACAAGGGATGCTCCAGGGAATGAAAGTGTTTACGCCCCTAACAAATACTCTCATGCTTTTTTCACTCAATTAGTCTCTAAAATTTTAGAATGGGAAATTTATGCTGTTATCATGGGAGGGGATTTTAATATCACAGATAATCCAAGCGTGGACTGCAAGCCACTTAAAACCCTGAGAAAAAACCAAGCTGATATTGGTGCAAGTTTCACGTGCAAAGAATTACAGTTAATGATTCTTGGCGCACACTACATATGAAATATATGGAATTCACACATTATTCCCTTGTGCACAGTCTTTATACTAGACTATATCCTGATTGCGGAAACTTTGTTAAATTGAAGTCCAGCAGCATTGACATTATCCCTTTTTCAGATCATGATATGTTTCCTCGCTAGTGTGGAATATGGGGGAGGCAGATCGAGGCAATGGAAGATGTCTCCCTGGCTGTACAAAGATAAGCAATTTGCAGCTTTTCTTAAAAATAAATGGGAGGATTATATAGAATTCAATAGCAAACCAGAAATAAATGACATCGCATTTTGGAATGCCACCAAAGTGGCCATGCGGGAGCACATTTTGGCATACCAAGTGAACAAAAAAAAAAAGAATGGGACAAAAAGATCATGAACCTTACAAAAAGTTGCAAATTTTAAAAAGGCAGCATGTGAGGGATTTCTCGCCATTTGCAAAGGAAGAATTACTAGTCGCAAGAAGGAACTTAATGAAATTCTGACTATTAAGAGACAACAGAATGTTGTTTGCTATAAGTATAAATTATATCTATGGTAAAGCAAACCAGGTGAACTACTGGCGAGAATAATCAAGAGCAGTAAAGGGCCTAGGGGATTGATAACTCAGTATATTATTTTTGCTCTTATACACATACCCCGTATATACCGTCAGCTGTTATACAGTACTATGAGAAATTATATGCAGCAAGGAAGGTGCACAGTCTTTGAAGGCCTAGATATTCCTCAATTATCTGATGTTTCTTGGACCAGCTTGGAGGTTCCTATCCAGGATACTGAAATCCTTACAGTTATAAAGCAGCTAAAATTGGTCAAAAAAACTTGGACTGGATAGGTTGGGCCCGGAATTTTATAGGCTCTTAGGGAAAGCGATCTTAGAGCCTTTGAGGCGCATGTTTCATGCTAATCAGGAAAGGGGATTCTTTAATGTGGGACACAACTTGGCCACCTAATTCAATAATGACATGGGCCACAAGCTGGCCCATGTCATTATTGAATCAAGATTTCAAAATTTTGACATCATTACTTGCTGCTTGACTGCTTGTTATCCAGGTTTTGGTGTCTCCGGACCAGACTGGATTTATCAAAGGCAGACTCTCTAATAATAATGTATTGAAAGTGATAATGACGCTTCAGTCATCTGGATCTAGCACACAGGATGGGATGCTGGTTAGCTTAGATGCAGCCAAGGCCTTTGATTGTGTAGAAAGGCCATTTTTATTGTGGGTGCTGCAGAAATTTGGGTTAGGAGATCAATTCATAAGCTGAATTTGGCTCCTATATTATCAATCCCTAGTTCAGTTGTTGGTGAATGGAGTATTGTGTACTGCTTTGCTTTGGGCAGGGGCACTAGAGAGGGCTGCTCACTGACCCCTTTGCTTTTCATCCTTTTCCTAGAACCCTTGGCCATAAAACTACTTAATCTGGATATTTTTCAAGGCATACGTATTAACTATAAAACTGTGAAATTAAGCTTGTTTGCAGATGACATAATATTTTTGGGTAATCCTGGGGAATGTGTGGGAGAGACTCTAAGGATTATTATTGCCTTTGTGTCATTTGCTGGACTGCAGGTCAATTATGATAAGTCTCAGGCCCTTCCCTTAGATTGTTCTTTGCCTACCAGATGGGAAGGTGGATTCTCACTGGCTTAGGCGGCAGACAGTATATGTTAACTGGGGATTGTTGGCCCATAAAGATTCTGACATGTATAAACGTAATTTCACGTTTACTTTAGACAAGATTAAGTTGCAGCTTTGGAGATGTAGAAATCTGCCTCTGTCACTTATGGGGCGGTGTGTCTTGGTGAAGTTGGTAATCCTTCCTAAGTATCTCTATTTTTTTACAGATGGTTCCGTTATGTGTTAAAAATACAGATAGAGGATTGAGTTATTAGGATCCAAGATGGCGGCACGCTATGAGTAGGAACGGAGCGGTATCCTGCTGTTGCCACGAACAATTATCTAAACACTCAAAATGCCACCCAAAGGGGAAAAATCAGGGTTTACCCCTCGACACCCCTACCGTTATCGATATTGCAGCAGGAGAACACACGGTTCCTTACTTCTTCAACTATCGAAATTCCAGGAGTCGAGGAGCCCTTGGTACAAGGAACTGAGAGAAGTTCCTGTTCCGGAGGAGACTACGCTGAGCCCAGACCAAAGAGCAGCTCCAACGCAAGGCACAGGGCTTGTGTTTCAACCCGATGCGCTGGATGAAGGGACCTCTTCCAGGTTGTTTGCAGAGACTCCCAACGTTGACCGCAGCCCCACAGGTAATACCAGCGTTTGCGGTCGCCCCGGTTGAGATGAGGTGCAGCGCGGGAACTACAGGAATCTGACTGGGAGAAGGGGCAGTTGGGGTAAGTCCAGTTGGTATAAGCCTGCAAATACCGCAAGAGTCTACCCCATTATCTAAGCCCCTTAAAATCCCGGATTGTCCTGAGACTGTTACTATGGCTGCATTATGGGACCTGATGGTGGGTTTGCATCTGCAGTGAATAACTTAAGCGAGAAAGTGGAGATTTTGGCTTCTCAAAGCACTCATAATTTGTCTGAATTTCAAAAGAAACTTGATCAAGTTTCTAGGAAAATTGTGACTTTGGAGGAGAAGGAGCAAGAAATCTTAAAATTTAAAGCGGCGGTGGTAAAAGATAAACAATTTATTGCCAGAAGAGTGGAAACTTTGGAGAATGTTTCTAGACACTTAAATATAAGGATTCTAAATTTTCCTCGGGTATTGGGTGAAAACCCATATGTTTCCTTAAAAAGATTTATGTTAAGAGGTCCTCGGCTTCGAAGAAGAAAATTTACCAGCTATAAATAAATATTTTCTGCCTAAAGTTATTTCAACACCTAACAGAGTCAATATTCAGGAAAATTTGAATGAACTACGGGTAGCGTCAGCCCCACCTTGGCTCAAGGGTCCAGCTCCGGTGCAACACAGCTTCCTCAAGGGGGGAAAAATTTACCATTGTTGCCAATGTGCTACCTAAAATGCATATTTTATTAAACTGGAAATCTGATGTGTTGCCAACAGTGGGAGCTTGGAAAGTATTGATGAGGCAGATGGCATAGATGCAACTGTAGAAAAAGAATGCTCTAAAACCTAAACAGATACCAATGATGTGAGGGTATTTTACCTTGTGGGAGAAATTTATCAGACTACTTTAAGCCATATTAAGATGATAGAATCAGTCGAGAGTGATTGTGTGATATGGGGTGGGGATAGATTGGGGAAGGGATTTTACTGTCTCTTCTCTGAGAGGTGGGTTAATGTGGAAAAAAGAAAAAAGGAGAAAAGTTGCAGAGAATCCTTTGTTGTATCAGTTTTCTATATGATTATGCTGTCACTTCTACTTGGTCAGAATGAGTTGTATAGATAGTGGCCTCTGATGAGATCTCATTGTATTCTGTATTTTTGTATTCTTTGTGATGTGAAAAAAACAGATTAAAAAAAACAAAACATAAAACCCAAGAACTGAAGGGGCCCCATGTGACATCTATAACATGGGATGGTGTGCACATGCTCAGTAGAGCACGTCAAAACTTCTAGAAAGTTTAGCATCTTCACAGGCTGGTCTATGTTGAATGATGGCCTCCACCTGTGAAGGCTTAACATCCTGCTTTTCTTGGAGAATACCTATTGCAGGTAAGAAACTTTCTCTTTCCAGGGACATGGTTAAATTTTAGCCAGTGAGCATTGATATTCAGTGCTACCTGGCTAAAGTTAGCAGAGATAAGTTTGGTCAGAAAAAAATCACTCCTAAAGTTCCCAGATAACTTTATCCAAGTATATTCAGTAGAATCCACTTACCCAGTGATGTTTTGCTGCATATATGGGTAAAGTTATCTGAGCAACTTTTCCTGGGTAACTGTCCTGTTCACCTCTCTGCTGAATATTGACTTCTTGATATTATGCAGATAAATAAAAGTTCTACTTTCTTTTTTATTTAGGTCTGGAACATCAAACAGATGATTAAACTGACCCAAGAACATATAGAGGCTCTTTTAGAGAAGTTTGGAGGAGAACATAATCCGCCTTCAATATACCTGGAGGTGAGTCCAGAGCATCATGCCCTGTCAGAAGATGGAAGTGAATAGTTGGTATGCCTCAGTAGTGCTAAAGATGTAAATCTGCCAGTGCACTATTTTTGAAAGTATAGAAAAACATATTCATAGAATTATATAGTTACAGTACTTATTTACAAACTGGATTCAAATGTATACTTTGAATGTAACAATCTAAGAAAGAGAAAAACAGGATGATGGAAAGAAGAGAAAAAGGACCAAATTCAAATAGAGTTATGCAGTTGAGCAGTATATTCCATGTACAAACTATAATGTAATATCATGAAACATTTCCAGACCAGTCACTAAGTCCTTTTAAAATTGTGACGCACAATGATTAATATGTAGGACAATTGTTGTTACCTTATAGGCTATAATATCTAGGGGTTGATGAACAATTTTATTCTGTTACAATACTCCCCAGTTTCGCTGTATTATGGTCATGGGGAGGGGGGATCATCACTTGTTCTGCAAAGAGCTGTGTACCTTTCACAATAACAGAGTTGGGAGAATTCCTCTTATATCTAATACTTATTGTTCAGCATAATGGGCGGAATTCGGATTTTGCATTCTGTGTTTTGGTGATTTCAGCGTTGATGTCCATCCAGGAGTTGATGGCGGTGTTTGGATTTGTAAGGTTTCGTGTATTAAGGGCATGGGGGAAGTGTTCGGCGATGACATCGCTGGGGCATGGTTTGGGAAAGTGGATGTATTTTTTGGGATCGCTTGGTGAGGGCTGGTGAGCTTTGAGGAGTAGTGTGGTCTGGATGAGTTTGTGGTCAGACCAGGGAATGCTGGTGGTGGTGGGTAGACTGTTAGTTGAGATTTTGCTGTTGATGAAGATAAAGTCGAGGGTGTGACCTGATTTCTGCGTTGGGGAGTGAATGATTTGCTTGAAGTCCATAGCGTTCAGGGTGTCGAGGAGTAGCTTGCATGGTGGGGGTAGTGGGGAGGAGTCCATGTGGAGGTTGAAATCTCCTAATATTATGGCTGGTAGGTCCATGTTAATCTGAGATGAGATGGTTTCAATGAGGGGGGAGAGGTTTTGACTTAGGCAGTTGGGAGGAGCGTATAGTAATAGGATTTTGAGGTTTTTAGATTTAAATAGGCCTATTTCTAGGGGGGTTGTGGAGGTGATCGGGATGCACGTGATGTTGAGCTTCTTGCGGGCTATGGGGAGAAGGCCTCCTCCTTTTTTTCATGGTCTGGGTAGTGAGAAGATGTTGTGATTTGCTTGTGGCAATTGGTTGATTAGGGCTGTGTCGGATTTTTTGAGCCATGTTTCGGTGATGCATAGGATGTCGTTGTGATTGTCTGTCAGGAGGTCGTGAATGATGGGGATTTTTTTGGTGATAGATTGTGCGTTGATGAGGAGTAGGGATATTATGTTATATCTTCTATTGCAGTCTAACCCACCAAACACCTCTTTTTAAGCCTTGTCTGCCTTGTCTAACATGTAGTCAGTTTCTATGGTACTGACTTTGTCCACTGTCATGTTGGCCCTTGCTTCAGGAGTTGTAGGCCCAAATATTGGAAGGGACACTCTGCAAGTCCTTTCAGCATATATAGTCTCTCATCTGGCCCAGAACATGGAGACTCTGATCAGGGGGAGGAGACATCTTCACAGACCTATGCTATCAGGGGAAATGTCTAGTTTTCTTTCTTACTCTCTAGTTCACATAGGTGTACTCATGGTTTGTATATGCTCAGGGTCAGTGGGATGCCTTTTAGGTTGATGGGGTCAAATCTACTGAGATCTACCTGCTTCTCCACTGCCACCTGCATCCCAGCTCCTGCCACCAGCTACTACTGCCAGTTTCTTTACATTTTTAGCATAAATCTGAATCTAATATATATTTACTAGGCCAACCTATAAACAGCTGGATGATAGAAAACCTAGCATAGTGGTAAATGAGCACTATAAAAACTGCATTCCTAATAGAATGAACCAGGTAAATATTCGGCAGTAGTCTTGGAGAAAAAAAGAGAGATGATCATCAAGGGCCAAGAAATGTCATGAGAGATGTAGAAAAGCAGCCCACATGTTCAGGCACTGACCTAAGTAGTCATCACTCACTAGCTCTCTGGGATCCTTTGATTGTATATATTCTGGTATAGGGGTGCCATCTAGTGTATCTATATCTTTATATATGTGTGTGTGATACACAGTGACTTGCAAAAGTATTCGACCCCCCCTAAAAGTCAGCAGATTTGTGTGGATTACAAATGACACTTATATAGATTGTTCCAGACAGTATGTTTTATTGCAAACCAGTATGCTCTTAAAGTAAATTTTCAAAGTTACAATTCATTATTTCTCTGCAATTTTTTTTACATTAAAAATTGAAAAATGCTGCTTGCATAAGTATTCAACCCCTTCAGACTGTTATGGTTGTAGACCTCTGTGTGATTGTGTAGTTGACTCAGCCGCATGGGCGAACCAGCAAGTCTGGGGAGGCGCCTGGAGCCTAGTGCAGACTAGTACTTGATAGAGCCACATTTTCCTACAATAACACCTTTAAGTCTGTTGGGGTACGTTTTTAACCACTTTGCGTACATTTTGGGGGTGATTTTTCCCATTCTTTCTGGCAGATTTGCTTCAGGTTGCCAGGTTAGTTAGATGATGCTTATGGACTGCAATTTTCAAATAGTGCCACAGATTCTTGATTGGATTGAGACTGGACTTTGTCTTGGCCATTGAAGAACATTTGCTTTTTTGTTGTTCAACCACTCCTATGTTACTTTGCTCTTGTGCTTGGGATCATTGTCCTGCTGAAAGGTGAACTTTATCCCAAGTTTTAGTTTTTTAGCAGACTGAAGCAGGTTGTCTTGCAATATCTCCTGTGTGTGTGTGTGTATGTATAAAACACCTTCCTAACAACAGAAAGAAGCTGGTTGTCACAATACTAGTAATAAGATGAGCACTAGCTGTAAATTACCAAGACAGAGGTGATATCCTACTGGTGAGGGTTTTTATTATAGTATTTGCTAGATAAATATAAACCAGTTATTTAAACATATACTGTATATCCCTTGACACCTCCCCCCACCCAGTGCAGTCCAAATGTGGGTGCTAAACTGAACCAGGACAATTCCCCATACAACTTATAAAAACATAAGCTGTCAACATATTTGCTAATATAGTAACAAAGAAAAAGGAAGCTTTAGATCCGTCCAGTCTTTCCTGTTGCTGTTTCTTATCTCCTTAGGACTTAAGACTGATCATGCTGTCAGGGGCCTTTTCTTTGGAATAATCTTGCAGATAATAGACATCATTACTAACATCTTGTCAATACATTGTTACCAATTTTCAGTGAGACCCATTAAGTAGAACAGGCCTGCAAGCTTAGCTACCTGTTTTAGAACAACACAATCATTTGTATTGGAAGGTGCACATTAGAAATCAGAAAAAGCTGGCATGCCGAAAATTCCTATATTTTTCCTACATTTATTTATTATTTATTTATTTATTTATAGTATTTCTATACCGGAAGTTCCTGTATAATATACATATCACCCCGGTTTACAAAGAACAGGAACTGTCGCTTCATTTAGCGGTTTACATTGAACGGATTAATCAAATTTACAAAATAGTCTAAACTGCTAAACAGATAAGAAAACAGTTAAAAAAATAAGTTAAAAACAGTTAAAAAATTAACATGCAAGTTAATGAATAACGTGATTATATGATTATATACAGTTCAATAATGATCTCTTACAGGAGTTTTATGCTATGGGCAGGGGGAAGTGCGAAAAGTCTGAAAATGTCTTTCTTCCTGTTCTTAGCTCTCAGGGAATGCTTGTTTGAACAACCAAGTCTTAAGTTTCTTTTTGAATGTGGTGTGGCAAGGTTCAAGGCAAAGGTCTGGAGGTAGCGAGTTCCAGAGTGACGGGCCCGCTGTGGATAGTGCGCGTTTCCTCAGGGATGATTTCGCTGGTTGGGTGATTAGTCTGTTCTGATATGCACTTCTAGTCTGTTTCACGGAGGTGTGTAGCTGGAGTTGAAACGTTAAGTTGAGAGGAGCGATGTTGTGTAAGGCCTTGTGTATCATCATTATGGACTTGAATTGGATCCTGTATTTAATTGGAAGCCAGTGGAGATGATGAAGGATTGGGGTAATATGATCTCTTTTTTTGGCATTTGAGAGAATTCTAGCCGAGGCATTCAGGACCATCTGAAGTGGTTTGGTGGTGCATGCTGGAAGGCCTAGAAGGAGAGAGTTACAGTAGTCCAGTTTTGGGAGTATGATGGCTTGTAGCCATCATACTCCCGAAAGTCTCTGTATTGAAGTCTCTGTATTGAAGGAGTGGCTTTAGTTTCTTTAAGGTTTGTAGTTTAAAGAAACATTCTTTTGTTGTGTTATTAACGAATTTATTGAGGCTGAATCCGCTGTCTATGATGACCCTCAGGTCTTTTACTTGATGCGAGTTGGAGTGCAAGGAGGTATCCGGGCGTTGAATAGCGATAGGAGGTGTGGGTGGGACATAGTTTTCCGGTGCTATGAAGAGGATTTCGGTTTTGTTTGTATTTAATACCAGGTTGAGGCTGGCGAGTAGGTTGTTGATAGCTGAAAGGCATTTATTCCAGTATGACATGGCTTTGAGAAGTGAGTCTTCTATAGGGATGAGAATTTGTATGTCATCCGCATATAGGAAGTGTATTAGCTTGAGGTTGGTGAGTAAGTGACAGAGCGGGAGAAGATATATATTGAAAAGGGTCGGAGAGAGGGATGATCCTTGCGGTACCCCCCTCTTTGATTCAATGGCGTGAGACTCTTTATTATTTATCTTGACCTTGTAAGATCTGTTCTCCAAAAACGATTTGAACCAGTTGAAGGCTGCTCCTGTGATGCCGATGTCAGCTAGGCGCTGCAGGAGGCACGGGTGGTTTACGGTGTCAAACGCTGAGGAGAGATCCAGAAGTGCGAGGAGGCAAGGTTGGCCTTTTTCCAGATTAAAGATAATTGTGTCTGATAGTGAGGTTAATAGCGATTTGGTATTCTTGGTCTTACGGAAACCAAATTGGTTTGTGGTGAGGATGTTGTTTTCGTCAAGGAATTCTGTAAGTTGTTTGACAACTTTCTCCATAATCTTGGCGATCATAGGAAGGTTTGCTATGGGTCTGAAGTTAGCTGGGTCTGAGGTGGGAAGGTTGGGTTTTTTGAGGAGCGGTTTGAGCATGGCCAACTTGAGTTGGTTAGGAACTAGGTCTTGGGTGAGAGAGCAGTTAATGATGTCTGCAACAGGTTTGGCTATGATGTTACATGCTAACATGATGTTACATGCTAACAGAATAACTAATCTCAGTTATGCATAATGATCCTCACTAAAAGACCTAATATGCCAGGGGTAGCCAACTCTGGGCCTTGAGAACCACAAACAAGCCAGGTTTTCACAATATTCACAATGAATATGCATGAGATAGATTTGCATACAGTGGAAGCAGTGCATGCAAATCTTTCTCATGGATGTTCATTGTGGATATCCTGAAAACCTGGCCTGTTTGTGCTCTTGAGGATTGGGGTTGGCTACCCTTATAATATGTGATTAAAACTGTTAAAGCAAAATATGCAGACCAAAACGGAAATAGTAGTGCCAAGAAGCCAAACTCTGCACCCAGTGCAACACTGGAGAAATAGAAACAAACATGAAACTCCTTGTAAGATAGCATGAGCTGAGGTTTTTTCAAGTGCTTTATTTACAGTGCAGAAAATACCAACAGTCTACTTATTTTCAACAACACAACTTCAGGTTAAAACATTCATAATTATTAGAAGCAAGCCAACTACATTAAAGGAGCTGCCTTTCCCTTCTTACTCACAGTTAGGACGAAATGTTACAGGAGCTGTCTTCTGGAGTCTCTAGGGCCTGTCTTCCTTTCCCTGGGGCTGTATGTATAACACCGCTTTTAGATTTTCCTGGTTGCCTTATCTTTTTTAAGGGGGACCAGGCCAGATGCCTGTCCAGCACTGGCTAAGGAGGTTTCTCAGGGACACTCCTTCACATACCCTCGCTCTCAGCTCGGTCCTATCTGCTCATCCTGAATCTCTTTCTTGGAAGTGATTTCTCTCTCCAGTATACTTCCTCAGCCTGAACTTGTGTTGACTCTTCCCCCACATCTAAAGGTCCTTTCCACTTTACATGTTTTCTACATCATTTTCTCAACATCTTTCCACTTAAACCCGAGGTAAGGGCTACAGGGCCATTATTTCCCATTTTTGCTAGGTTACCCTTAACCAAGCCCCAATTATCAGAACCACCTACTGTGCTCTTTGTTCAGTGTCTTCCCATATTCTTTTACTTGTGTCCATATTGAATTCTGAGTTCCAAACACTCTTTTTGGTTTTTTCATTTTGATAAAGAAACAAAACCTTGCTTATCTGGTACTAACTCACTTTTTGTTTTCTTACTCAGGTGAAGCTAGTCGTCTTGGCCTGCTATTTCTTTACACTGTCATAACTGCTCCTGCAGCCAGACTGTTAGGCAAATTGTCTTCATTATACGCTCATGTGCACTACATAGTTTAGAGCCACAGTTCTTCATGCTTATTCATGATCTGTGCATTCCTCTAGAGCATTTCTTCACTGGAACAAGCCTTCTGCTCTGCGCATGCCTGTGCTCTGTATATTGTTTAGAGCCACAGGCCCTCTGCTCTTTGCAGAAGGAAAACAGGTTTCTAAAATTTCTCTTCTTACTACCTTTTCCTGGTTTGTGCTGCTGTCTATCCCAGAACTTCTCAGCACAAGTTCCTGCTCTGTACCAGGCTTTAGATCAAACCAGGTTTTCTAGAAAAAAAGTGTTTTTCTCTCTTCGTTCTTTCTCTTTCTCCCCCCCCCCCCCGAAGGTTTGAGCTCTGCTCTGCTGCTATATAGCTCAGACAATTCTGTAACCCAGTCTCTGCTCTGTACAACATTTTAGAGCAACCGAGTTTCCAAACTTAATTTTTTTATTTTCCTCCTCCTAAGGCATGAATCTCTGGCTGTACCTTATTTAGCACAGAAAGTCCCCTAGCTGACAACCTTTGTAAGATACAACTCAAATGCTCAGAACGATGAATTTTTTTTTTTGGAAATTGTGAGTCAAAGGGGTGATCATACAAAAACACTAATTTCCCAATTATCAACACAATTATAATGACGCTTAGATAATGACCATCATAATTGGCATCATTGTGCAGTGCTATACAGCTTGTCGTCACTCTGCCTTATATTTAATCATTGGTCAGTCCGATGTTATACCACAAAAATTTTTTAATATTTTAAAGTGTGCTCCTTAGATTCTTCATCCATGAAATTAAAATAATGATTGGCTTACTTCATCATTATAGTTCATGATTAAATACAACTGAAAGTTGACTTATCTGAGATATTTGTGCATGTATTTTTCCCACAAAAAGCTTTCAGTAATTTGTAATTTCCATGCCCATATTTTCAATGCTGTTAGCCGGTTACGGTCTCTCTGCCCGACACGGTACTGTGTTTCGGACCCTGTAACGTCCTTTGTCAAGGGCTCCTTCTGCGTCAAAGCACAAATTTATTGTTCATTACTCAAAAAATACACAAGAAATACAGTTACCAACCTTGTTATTCAAGTTACTCAAAACAGTCCTTACTATGAAAGCAGCATGGCGTTTCTCAGCGTTTTTTTCTGATTCTTTTCCGGTCACCCCCGGATGTTAGATATACCCTAATATGGCTGCCTACGTCACGGTCACATCGCTCCTCCCTCTCCAGACCTTTAAATAAGGGAATTCCACTCTATGACGCTATTTAGACCAGTCGGTGTCACCATATTCATCCAAAATATCCATTGTTGTTCACGGAGATTCAATACTGCATTGGGATTACCACCCCGCAGATTCAAAGGGACGTAGTCCAAAATTCGCCATTGTAAATCTTGAAATGAATGATTTTTTTTCTACGCAGTGAGCCACCATAGGTGCTAAAACTTTTCCCGTGGTGATACAACTTCGGTGTGCAATAAGTCGCACTCGTATAGTACGTTTTATCCGTCCTATGTAATACAGATTGCATGGGCATACAATGAGATAAATCACTCGCATAGATGAACAATCAGTATCTTTCCAGATTTATCTGTCCAATTTGGACCGAAATAGTTTGCTTACACATAGAGCAATGGTCAGATTGCCAATGGCCAATATTCAAATCCGTATGCACTTTTGATATTGGAGACAAAAAAGAATGAGTGACCATATCACCCAAATTTTTTCCATGACTATGTTGTTATGGGTGATTTTTCAAACACTTGATGAGTTTTCAACACAGACCAATGATGGTGAATAAGGGCAGCTATTTGGCCTGCTTTTAAAGAATATGGTATAGTACATACTAATGCAGTCTCATCCTGAGCTGTGGTGTTTTCCAACAATAACCATTGTCGCTCAGCGTGGTATGCACGTTTATATGCTTTTTTTATGCATTTATACGGGTAACCATGCATCAACAATCGTCATTTAAGTTGCTCCGCCTGTACTATAAATTCATGTTTAGTATCACATAATCGCCTCAGGCGTAAAAACTGCCCCATTGGTAGATTAGTCCGAAGGTGGTATGGATGAAAACTAGTATAATGTAATAGAGTATTTTTCTCACTCTTTTTACGATATAATGAAGTCGACAAACTACCTCCCATCTTTGTAATCTGTAAATCCAGAAAATTAATGGAGGTATAATGGTAAGAGATGGTAAATTGTAAATTAACATCAAGAGTATTTAACCATTGTTGAAAACTCAAAAGACTCACTTCATCTGCATGCCATAGACAAAAAATGTCATCAATGTATCTAATCCAATTGGACACATGTGCTGCTGGATACAATTTCTCTTCTTCAAAAGATGTAACATATAATTTAGCTAAGCTTGGAGCCATGGTTGGTCCCATCGCCGTACCACGTTTCTGCTTATACCATACTTTTTGAAAAATGAAATAATTATCACACAATGCTAATTCAGCAATTGTGTACAAAAATTCAGTTGGGATACGATGGGGTCGCTCTCTTTTTTTCTAACACTTGAAGCAAAATTTTTAAAGTGTCCAACTGTGGAATACAAGTGTATAATGATTGAATGTCAAATGTCACTAAAATTGCGTGTTCAACATTATGGATGTCCTGTAGCATATGCAACATGTGTTTGGTATCTTTACAGTATGACACAGCTCTCATTACAGTAGGGTGAATCATCACATCAATGAAAGTTGAAAGAGGTTCTAACAACGAACCTATAGTGGTAACAATAGGCCGACCAGGAAGATTTACAGCGTCTTTATGCATCTTTGGTAGCATATATATATAGTTGTAGACACTGGGTATTTTACCCGCAGAAATCTTGCCTCACGAGATGTTAAAAAACCAGAAACATACCCAACTTCAACAATTTTATCAATTTTATTTTGTAGACCAGGAGTCTGATCTTGCCTCAGTACTTCATAATTCTTAGGATCCTGTACATGGGAAATGACCATCGATATATATTTTCCTCGGTCCAAGATGACCACTGAGCCCCCCTTATCGGCTTTTTTAATAATAATACTTTGATCTTTCCTCAATGATTGTAAAGCCAAAAACTCTTCCCGCCGAAACTTTAAACGTGGTACATCTCTCTTCTGTTCAATTATCTCTAAATCCCATAGTACAAGGTCCATGAATGTCTTTATTGAGGCATCGATTTGACCTGGAGGCAACCATTGTGATTTAGGATGCACTATAGACATATCTATACTTTCTTCACATTTCAAAAAAAATAAGGTAAGTTGTAATTTCCTACAAAACTTATATAAATGTCTCCGTCATGCAAAAGCATCATAAGCATGATATGGAACAAAAGAAAGCCCCCTATCTAGGACTAGTTGTTGAGCCTTAGATATTTGTAATTGAGACAAATTTACTACGTTTGATTCTTGGACTGGGATCGAGTCCACGGTCTCTGCTCTAAATCTGGTGCCATGGATTGACGAGTTTGCTGAAAAAATCGTCGGCTCTGTGATCGATAGGGAGGATGGTAATTGCCTCTACCCGAATGTTGATACTGATTACATTTTTGAGCATTATTCCGATGAATAACTGAAAAACACATGTTGCATATGCTACAGGACATCCATAATGTTGAACACGCAATTTTAGTGACATTTGACATTCAATTATTATACACGTGTATTCCGCAGTTGGACACTTTAAAAATTTTGCTTCAAGTGTTAGAAAAAAGAGAGCGACCCCATCGTATCCCAACTGAATTTTTGTACACAATTGCTGAATTAGCATTGTGTGATAATTATTTCATTTTTCAAGAAGTATGGTATAAGCAGAAATGTGGTACGGCGATGGGACCAACCATGGCTCCAAGCTTAGCTAACTTATGTTACATCTTTTGAAGAAGAGAAATTGTATCCAGCAGCTTAATTCCAATATGTGTCCAATTATATTAGATACATTGATGACATTTTTTGTCTATGGCACGCAGATGAAGTGAGTCTTTTGAGTTTTCATCAATGGTTAAATACTCTTGATGTTAATTTACAATTTACCATCTCTTACCATTATACCTCCATTAATTTTCTGGATTTACAGATTACAAAGATGGGAGGTAGTTTGTCGACTTCATTATATTATAAAAAGAGTGAGAAAAATACTCTATTACATTATACTAGTTTTCATCCGTACCACCTTTGGACTAATCTACCAGTGGGGCAGTTTTTATGCCTGAGGCGATTATGTGATACTAAACATGAATTTATAGTACAGGCAGAGCAACTTAAACGACGATTGTTGATGTGTGGTTACCCGTATAAATGCATTAAAAAAGCATATAAACGTGCATACCACGCTGAGCGACAATGGTTATTGTTGGAAAACACCACAGCTCAGGATGAGACTGCATTAGTATGTACTATACCATATTCTTTAAAAGCAGGCCAAATAGCTGTTCTTATTCGCCATCATTGGTCTGTGTTGAAAACTCAAGTGTTTGAAAAATCACCCATAATAACATACGGTCGTGGAAAAAATTTGGGTGATATGATCACTCATTCTTTTTTGTCTCCAATATCAGAAGTGCATACGGATTTGAATATTGGCCACTGGCAATGTGACCATTGCTCTATGTGTAAGCAAACTATTGTCGGTCCAAATTGGACAGATAAATCTGGAAAGATACACATGTCACGTCAATATACTGATTGTTCATCTATGCGAGTGATCTATCTCATTGTATGCCCATGCAATCTGTATTATATAGGATGGATAAAACATACTATACGAGTGCGACTTATTGAGCACCGAAGTTGTATCACCACGGGAAAGGTTTTAGCATCTATGGTGGCTCACTGCATAAAAAAAAAAATCATTCATTTCAAGATTTACAATTGCGAATTTTGGACTACATCCCTTTGAATCCGCGGGGTGGTGATCCCAATGCAGTATTGAATCTCCGTGAACAACAATGGATATTTTGATGAATATGGTGACACCGACTGGTCTAAATATCGTCATAGAGTGGAATTCCATTATTTAAAGGTCTGGAGAGGGAGGAGTGATGTGACCATGACATAGGCAGCCATATCAGGGTAAATCTAACATTCGGGGGTGACCGGAAAAGAATCAGAAAAAAACGCTGAGAAACGCCATGCTGCTTTCATAGTAAGGACTGTTTTGAGTAACTTGAATAACAAGGTTGGTAACTGTATTTCTTGTGTATTTTTTGAGTAATGAACAATAAATTTGTGCTTTGATGCAGAAGGAGCCCTTGACAAAGGACTTTACAGGGTCCGAAACACGGTACCGTGTCGGGCAGAGAGACCGTAACCGGCTAACAGCATTGAAAATATGGGTATGGAAATTACAAATTGCTGACTGCTTTTTGTGGGAAAAATACATGCACAAATATCTCAGATAAGTCAACTTTCAGTTGTATTTAATCATGAACTATAATGATAAAAGTAAGCCAATCATTATTTTAATTTCACGGATGAAGAATCTAAGGAGCACACTTTAAAAATATTTAAAACATTTTTGTGGTATAACATCGGACTGACCAATGATTAAATATAAAGCAGAGTGATGACAATCTGTATAGCACTGCACAATGATGCCTAATATGATGGTCATTATCTAAGCGTCATTATAATTGTGTTGATAATTGGGAAATTAGTGTCTTTGTATGATCATCAACCTATGTAAGATAACATGAGTGATCTGAGACTGTTTCATGTGCTTTATTTACAGTGCAGAAAATACCAGCAGTCTGCTTACTCCACAACTTCAGGTTAAAACATTCACATTCTTTCCCCTAGAAGCAGGCCAGCTATATTAAAGGAGTTGCCTTTCCCTTCTTAGTCACGGTTAGGATAGAAATGTTTCAGGAGATGCCTTCTCCTGGGGTCCCTGGGGCCTGTCTTTCTTCCCCTAGGGCTATATTCTTAACTCTGCTCTCAGGGCTCCCCCCTTAGAGCTACCTGTTGCCTTATACTTTTTAAGGTGGACCAGGCTGGTTAAGGAAGATTTCAGGGACATTCCTTCACTATTCTCCTGTACTAAGCAAAATACAAAATAGCAGAGATGTTGAAATTGCAAAGCAGATAGAAAAATTAATTCAGTTCCCACAATAGACTCTGCAGACTCTTGTTTCCCCCCTGATAAATTAGGGGGAAAATGAGAGCAACAGCTAAAGATGTTATACTTGGGGAAAAGGCCATCTGAAATAATATAATTAAATGTGTATTATTGTATACAGTGGAGTAGTTGTTGTGTGGTTGGAAGGCTTGAGTGGGGTGGATTATGGAGGGTCAGTGTTCATGCATGAATGAATGAGTGGAAGGGTGTGCATGACTGAATGTGTGGGGCTGTCTATGGTGTTTATTTGAGTGGTGAGTTAGTGAAAGGCTTACCACCCCCAGCCACTCTCTACCCAGCGATCAGTAAAGTTAAAGTACAGCCAGAAAAAAATAACCAAAGTTCCACACTAACATTCCTTGAACAGGAAGCCAGCTGTAAGAACCCCCAAATTCTATAAATTGAAAGGTAAATAACATTAAGGCAGCAAGGCAATCTCAGATTGTGAGATTTAATGGGAAACATACCATTGCATTCTCTGCCTTAGATTCAGACACTATATATAAACACACATGCAGAATATATAACCTTTCACAAATGGAAATCAAGGATGAACTCTATCAGAATACACTTTGGAAGAAATACTTTTAACAACGGCGCACGGTAGCAAATATGTGTAGTTTTGCCATAGTATTTTATAACCTGCATATATGATATATAGACACGTTTTATAAAACACTTGTATCTCTACCCCAAAACATATGCATGTATGCAGGCTTGCATGCGAATACTTGCAATGAATTGAACATGTGCTTTTTCTACCTATTTTAAAAGTAAAGTATGACTTGTGTAAATTGGCCAATTTTAAAACATGCACGTGTAAATGAAATTAACCAGTTTACCAATTATTCAGGTCATCGAGACCTTCCTGGTTATTTAGCCTGAACTCCCCCAAGACCTCCCACCCAGTCAGTACTATACAATAAACAAATTTAATATCATTTAGTCAGATAATTAGCAAATGTAAAAATGCACAAGTAAATTGGAAAATGTATGCATGTCTTTTAAAATAGCAACTTAACATTGTTACAGTTTTGCCTGATTCATAGTCTCCCCTCCACCAGGGGTCCTCAATGAGCCTTGCTCACAGCTATGCAAGTTAGCTCCTTGATGATCACATGACACCTTAGTTCCAGCCTTACTTAACCTAGTTTGACCATTCCCTCAGTGCCTGTTCATTGAGTCACCTCTGCTCCTTGACCTGGCCACCTCTTCCTTGCTATTCTGCTTTGCCTCGTGGCATTCCAGGCGTAGCTACGCTTTGAGCTCTTCCAGGCTTCCTGGCCTTGCTCTGAAGCCTTTTAGGTCCACCTACAGTGCTTGGTGCCCTCTTGGGCTTTTCTGCTCTACTTTTCAGCCTCCGGGCCCCCTAGCTTCGCCTAGCCTGCCTTGTGCTCTGTTTGGGCTTTCTTGTTTCCTGTTGCCTATCTAGTCCAGTCCTTGTCCAGTCTTGTCATTGTCTTACCCTTGTATGCTTTTGCAGGCCTTGCTCTCAATTCCAACCTTGTCTCCAGCTCTGCCGGTACCTAGTTCCAGCTCCCAGTCTGTACCGTGTTCCAGCCCTGCCTATATCCTTTCCTGCCTGCTCTTAGGATTAGCCTTGCTTCCAGCCCTATCTGTGTCCAGCTCCCAGCCTGTGTTTGAATCCAGCATTAACCATGATGTTCTCCAGAAGGCAAGATCTACTGGCCCTCGGAACCCAAGGGCTCAACCTGTGGGGGAAAGGACTAGATAGATAGAAGACCACCAACAGTCCTGCCCTTCAGCCCTGTGCCGCTTCTGCAGGAGTACTCCTTGACTCCAGCTCGTTGTAAAGTGAAAATATGCACACATTTTTTACTTTTATAAAATAGGGAGTGTGAGAGTAGAGGCTATTTACACACCTATATGTTCATTTTAACATGCATAACATTTTGAAAATTCACCTTTATCTGACTGCAGTTTTGAATATGAAAGACGTAAAGGAAAGGCAAAATGGAAACCCCTAAAATATATAAAGTTTCTGATATGGTACTGCATTGATTTTTTTTCTCCAACCATTGCAGTCAGTATCTGGTCAGAAAACACATTCAGACTGGACTCTGGCTGTTTTCTCATAAGCTGTTTATTAGTCACAGAAAAAATTTAACAAAAGCAGCTCTACTTACCTTAGCAGTTCTCAAACAAAAGACAGAAGTATTTCTTCCCTAGGCTTTTTCTCTGGGGCCCCTGTGTTCTCCTTGGGCCTAGTTTTTTATCCCCTTCTAAGGAGAAAGCCCTCAGAATGGAGCTCCCTTCCTGTCTGTGGCTTAAGGTGGACCAGGCTAAATGCCCGGTCCTGGGCTTTTAAGGAGGGTTTAACATACATTATTTCACAATACCATGTTCTAATGATGTAAGTGCCACATTACTTCCAAATGATGAGAGATACATTATCTCCATCAAACCCTACACAGAAAAGTATCCTCTGTGAAATAACATTTAAATAGGTGTAGCTTGTAAAGAAGATGGTCACAGGGCAGAAAAAGCTGGCACGGCACAAAAGAGTTCTGTAGCTACACCCCAGAGTTGTCCCTGTTGTAATGTATCCTTGAGGATGTATTACTGTATTTCTTTGCAGTGTTTCATTCAATACTAGTAACCTTCTAGTGTGCCTACTGTATTAATCATCAGAGTAATGCACTGATGCCAAGACAAACCACAGATGTGATTTAATGCCTCCTCTACAGAGACTGCATTTACTGTTAAGCTCTCTACATGTGCTGCCAATTAAATGCTTTTGTTAGGGGCCTAGAACTGTTTAATGACAACAGTTTTTTATAACCAATAGCACTGCCAAAATATTAATATATTTTGTCAGATTTGCATCTGATCTGTGCTGCCCCTTTATACTAGACAATATAATCACAAAAACCTTATTTCAATGTGGTAATAATATCAAAAAGCAAAAAAACACCCATTCAGCAGCTCATAAACCTGCCATTCATTTTGAGACCTTCATACCAAGTGAATGGGCATTAAATAGATCACTTATATATGGTTAGGAACATCGGTATAGAAAAATTAAAAACAAACAAACAAAAACAAACAAATTTCTTTTTATAACCACTAAGGTGATAAATGCCCGCCACTGATAGGGCGCCAATATGCAATAAGTCATCATAGTAAGATTGCAGAGGAGTGAGCACTCCAAAGCTAAGAATTTTATAGTACTCTGACCCAAACCCGTCCTGCCCCGCCGCTTTGCCAAGCCTAAGCTTCCGGATGACAGCATAAATTTCCTGAGTAGTAATAGGGCGGTTCACCAACTCCAGTTGTTCTTGAGTAAGATGAGGCCAGGGGAGTCCACTAAACATCAAGTCCGCTGTCTCCTTATTCATATATTTTGTAGCATACAAAGCTGTATAATATTCTAGAAACCTGGCTGCAATACCATCAGGAGTGGTCTGATGTACCCCTTGCCTATCTCGAATACCCACTACAGATGTTCGCTGACCCCGAGGCCAAACCAGGTGAGACGTGAGTCGACTGGCCCGGTTGCCATATTTATATAATTGGTACCGATAATACCTAAGAGACTTTGAGGCTCGTTGATGCAACAAGCTATTTAATGCCTCCCGAGCCCGATCTAAGAGAGCTTTAGCATCAGCTGACATGTCCCCCATGTGAGCACTTTGTGCATTTTTAAGAACCCCAGTAAACCTTAAAATTTCTGCGTTACAGCGTCTGTTTTTCTTTGCCACATAAGCAATGACTGCCCCCCGCATAACTGCCTTCCCAGCCTCCCACACTGTCGTGGGGGAGACATCAGGAGTCGCATTATGTTCAACATACTCCTTCCAGCACACTTGTAAGTACCCATGGAATTCCTTATCCAAGTAAAGGTCGGGTCGCATGCGCCAGGAGTACGGGGGTCGGAGCCCTAGGCCCCACTGAAGAACCATTGTCACCGGTGCATGATCTGACAGGAAAATAGTCCTTATGGTAGCATCCCGAATCTTAGAGAAGCACTGATCTGAGACTAGCAGATAGTCCAACCTAGAATACACATTATGCGGATGAGAGAAAAAAGTGAAATCACGGTCTTGCGGACGAAGTATCCGCCAAACATCGAGCAAATGTAATTCCTGGCACAGTAAGTTGATACCCTCTGTGCTTTCAGTCCTAGAGGGAATTTTAGGAGGGGCGTTATCTAGTTGGCGATTTGCGAGAGCTGCCGCGGCCATTTTGACTGCACGCGGTCGATGAGGTCGGCGCTCTGACTTGCAGCGTGCCCTCGACCGGCGCATTACCCGCGGGACTTCTTGCTATGGCGGGACTCAGCAGCACCTCCGGCAGTCAACCCCAGGCAAGAGCGATGAAAATGAATAGTATTAACAAGTTTTAATTGCAGATTCAGGGGAGCGGGGCCACGGAGCTTTCCCCCTAGTCTTGTTTAAATGAGTTTGAATTAAATATGTCTTCTTAAGGACAGTCTTGGATGCAATCCAATAAATTAGAGTTAATCTCATCAGATTAATTATATGATTGCTATTCTTTCCAGGCATCACTTATAGTGGATAACACGTTGAAATCATCGATTCAGTGTGCTGCGGCAGTCAGAAAAGCAAACAGAATGTTGGGAACTATTAGAAAGGGAATGAAGAATAAAACAGAAAATGTCATAATGCCTCTGTTTCGCTCCATGGTGAGACCACACCTTGAATACTGTGTACAATTCTGATCTCCACATCTCAAAAAAGATATAGTTGCAATGGAGAAGGTACAGAGAAGGGTGACCAAAATGATAAAGGGAATGGAACAGCTCCCCTATGAGGAAAGGCTGAAGAGGTTAAGACTTTTCAGCTTGGAGAAGAGACTGCTGAGGGGGGATATGATAGAAGTGTTTAAAATCATGAGAAGTCTAGAATGGGTTAATGTGAATCAGTTATTTACTCTTTTGGATAATAGAAAGACTAGGGGGCACTCCATGAAGTTAGCATGTGGCACATTTAAAACTAATCGGAGAAAGTTCTTTTTCACTCAATGCACAATTAAACTCTGGAATTTGTTGCCAGAGGATGTAGTTAGTGCAGTTAGTATAGCTGTGTTTAAAAAAGGATTGGATAAGTTCTTGGAGAAGTCCATTACCTGCTATTAATTAAATTGACTTAGAAAATAGCCACTGCTATTACTAGCAACAGTAGCATGGAATAGACTTAGTTTTTGGGTACTTGCCAGGTTCTTATGTCCTGGATTGGGCACTGTTGGAAACAGGATGCTGGGCTTGATGGACCCTTGGTCTGACCCAGTATGGCATGTTCTTATGTTCTTATTCTCCAATATCCATGCAAATGTTATGTTAGATATCAAAATGTAAATGATATAGTTTTTTTGAGCCTCTAAAACTCGAGTGTTTTTAGATATGCACTCCTAGAGGCACCCCTAGCTGTCGTGATCCTCGCTCAGCCTTTTCAGCTTTTTCCTCTTGAAATGTTTTCTTGATTGATAATTCGCTCATATTTCTGAGTCCTCCCATTTTTCCTTTATTTTAGTGCATGTTTATTTGGAAGCTGTAATATTGTATTACCTCTATTTGGATTACCTGTTTTGCACTAATATTTCTATACAAGATTTTCTCCTGTATTAATTTGGAAAATATTTGAAAATAAAAAACAACCCCCCCCCTCAAAAAAAAAAAAACCAGGCCATTGCCTGTGCTCCCCAATTGCTCTCCTAAATCTGTTGCTGAGTCTTGAGGCTGAACATGCATGCTTTCTGAATGTCCTGCCTGTCCTTGCTGCGCCTGCTGACTGGACCCAACCTCGCTGTGCATGTGTGTGTTCATCGACCTCATGATCGCGCTCTCTCTGAGTGGCTGGCTTTCTACGTTCTTGCCTTGCACCTTCCTTCGTCTACCTCTCAGGCCTCGTTGCGACTGGATGTGGGAGAGGGTACAGTACCTGACTCCTGAACGTAAGCGGTGGGCTTTGGATTGAACTGCCAGATTCTGCTTCCCCTATACCTGTTTCGTTTTGACTCGCTGCGTGTGCCTGAGCCTTATTTCGGAGATCCGGCCTCTTCTCCCCCCCCTCCCAAAGGTGGCTGCTTTCACCTGGCGGAAGACTTACTCCGCTGCCTCATCACACTCTCTTCTATGAATTGCAGACTTTTTTACCGCATGTGTGCTCTCGATTGGCATCCCCGCTACAGCGCGGTAGCTTGCCTTTGATCCGGTCCTGCGCCTTCTCCCGATCGCCCGCTCTGAGCGAGCACACAGCGTGCTGGAGGGATGTGATATGACCAGCAATGAAAAGGAAATGGCACTGCCCTGTCACCATATTTCAGAGCCGGTCAGCATCATCACCCCGTGCCCCTCCCCCAACACCACACCCGATCTGTTGCAGGAAAAATAGGGACCAGCCACACAATGCCTACCCTGGACGCCCGGATCCTGCTCGTTGGGGGGGGGGGGGGGGTGGCGTTCCCCCACCCGCCATGTTAAGTGAGGGCATCCAGGCACCTGTCCCAGGCCCTCATGTTTTCTCTTGTATTTGGTAATTTTATCCCTTTGCCTGTACCTAAGGTGTCCTAGGCCTACTGGTGCTAGTCGGAGTTCACTTTTTGGAAGTTCTGTCTGTATTGGTTTTTGTGCAGCTCGGTGGCCATTTCACCCCGTGCTCGCATCATGCCTGTGCCGTTGGACACTTTGCTGCCTATCGGGGTTTTTGTCTCTGTCTGTTGTACCAGTTTTTTTGAGGTGAAAAACCCAACTCTTTTCCCTCCTAAAGCCCTTATAGGTCAGCTGCATCACTGAAAAAGGGGAAAGGTGGGAATTGGTGCTGCTTCCACACTAAAGTGTTTCACCATTTTTCCTGTTTTCAGCAGCTTCTAGCTTGGAATTCTTTCATGTGTGAGTACTGCCATCCTGTTTAGCAGAGTTGCTTACCTGTACCAGGTGTTCTCTGATAACAGCATGTCAGTCCTCAAAATACCCTCTCGCCTCCCATGGGAGTTGGTTTTTCCATGTATCTGCTATTTCATGGACTTGAAGGACTCTGTACGAGAAACAGGGAGGTGGCTAAAACTGCACATACTTAGTAGAGCATGCTGAAAGCACTAGATTTTTTGAGATCACTGTTCCGTGCCGTGTTCGATCTGATGATGTCACCCATTTGTAAGGACTGACATCCTGCTGTCCTTGGAAAACACCTGTTACAAGTAAGTAATTCTGCTTTATTCAAGCTCACAAAATTAGCTGAAAGCCTATTATTTCTAAATGCTCACAGTTCTTAATAGTGGCAAACAATTATTAACTTATACAAGCTCGCAAAATAACCCAAAGTCCTATTGCTAAACACCCACAATTCTTAACACTTGCAAACAACTACTAGCCTTAATCTAACACACAATAAACACAGCTAGTAATGGTTTAATGCTTTCAGATCTTTTTTTTTTTAGGTATTCTTACCTAGCAAGTCCAACCTACCACCTGCAGATACAGGTTCTGCAGTCAGCACTCCCTCTGGAAGCAGCATGTTTTGATGTTGATAGGGAGGGCTAGTATTTTAATGCTGCACAGACTCATTCAGTGCGCAAATGAGTTTGGTCTCAGAGGAGGGCGTCGTCTAGCCTTTTGCAGTTGGTAAATGAGGAAATTACCTTGCAAAAGAAATTGGTGATGTAAGGAAAAAGGGCACTGTACAGAATCTCTGCCTTGGACAGCCATGAGCCCTGAATATTCCATAAACTGATAAATTAAAAGGTTGTGTGGAATGACTTTTAACGTTGAATAAGTTTATATAGGCTGGACCCTAGTGTGTGCTTGTGAGAGATTCATTGTATTTAAATTTCCAATCTGACTTGTTTTTGCAGGCTTATGAAGAATACACCAGCAAGTTGGATGCCCTACAGCAGAGGGAACAACAGTTACTGGAGTTCATGGGAAATGGAACAGACTTCTCAGTTTCCAGTTTGGCATCAACTGATATGGTTATATCATCTACTGCCTCCAACCCCCCTGTTACGCCTTTGTCTCTTGCCATCATCCAGAACCCCACTAAACTATCCCGGACGAATCCCAAGTCCCCACAAAAACCGATTGTTAGAGTCTTCCTGCCCAACAAACAGAGGACTGTGGTGAGTCAGCTATTTGTGTTGGATCTTCCTTTCCCACTTTGCAACAGTGAAAACTCCCTGAAACATCAGAATTCTGAAGTAATTTTATATTGTGGTGGGTTTAAGGTTATGTACCAGTATTTAAAAAATTATAACAATTATGCTTACTCAAGAAGCTTATAATGAATTGCACTGTTTTAGTGAGACTTTTGACTTTGTTTCCCTTTGAGAAAAATCATGCATTGTGATTGGTCAAGCAGCATTAAATTGATGTCTGTTTAATCTTGATGCATGATCAATATAGCCTGAAATCACTGACCACATCCGTAAAAGTGTCTACTATTACATTGTGCTCTGATTTTATTAAAATGTTATCTTAATGATTCATATAGTGAAGTAAGCATATAAAGACTTGATTCATTAAGGCTATTTCCCCTTTTTGTACTTTTGGGAAACTACCTTGAATCAGGCCCTAAATGTTTTTTTCTATGTTATAAAGCTAATGTTCTCTGAAGGCAAGCAAATGAATAATCATACAGTTGGGCTACATGCAGCAGTATGTACTAACAGACATTTTCAGAAATTTCAGGCAAAGACCTAAAGGTTTTTCTGCTCATGTGCATAACTTTTTTTCACGGCTGTGCAGGCCAGTTCAAGGTACTCCCCAAGCAGGAGCAGCACTGGTCTCAAAAGTAGGGCAGTGCAGGGTCTTTTGCCTGACCCGCCACCACCACCTTGTTTTGAGCCTGCGGGTTCTGGTGGCTGGCAGGACTTTGCTGGCGGTGCACTTGAAGCAAGGGGTTCAAGCAGAGATGAAGGCAGGCTAAGGTTAGGGTTGGCGGCAAGCAAAGCAATGTCGAAGGTTAAGCCGGGACATGAACAAGAAGTTAATCCAAGTTGGAAGAAAAGCTGGGCAGGCAGGAACCAGGGCAAACAAGGAGAAGGGAATATAAGCATAGAGCAAAGGCAGGGCAGAACTGGAACAGGGTGCAAGGCAGGGACCAGACAGACATGATACCAGAGGGACAAAACAAGAACAAGGCAAAACAGGGGTAGGATAAGCAAGACACCAAGGCCAGGACAAGGACAGGGCTAGGGCTAGAAAGGCACAGGGCAGGGCAATATAGAAACAGAATGCAGGGCAAGGCAGGAATCAGACAAACAAGGACAGAAAAAAGGTAAGAGGGCCACTGGGAGGCCACACAGGAAATAGGGATAACAATCAGGCAGGAAGGTCCCACAGGAGATAGGGAAACAGGTATGAGGTAGAACAGGCAAACAGGAACCTAGTCAAGCAAGTTAAAGCGCCCTGAGTGGCCACAGCAGGGAGTAATGGAGACTCAGTGATGAGGCAGTGGGCTGTGAGTGAGACAGGCTTTTAAGGCATGGCAAGGCTGCCTCATGTGCCTTCGAGGCAAGCCTGCACAGCTCAGACTGCAGCCCATGGAGGGCCTGTGCAGGCAAGAGGACCGCACAGCAGTCAGGGTTGTTACACTTTTGATACACCAACAATTTCACAACTTCCTCAGTTCTAGTTTTGTTCTCCACTCAGCTGAACAGGTTTTCAATGGTTCTGCAGCTGCTCCAGTGGTATTCAAGTTATTAACATTATTGTATGTGGTAATGTTCTTGTTTTTCCATAATGAGGTTTTTGGCATTTCAGAAAGTTTTATGAATTCTTCATTGCTCCCACAGTTATTTTTAGTCAGTAGTGCCACATTCCTGTGGTTCAGCTTTTTAAAATATTTTGCTAAATGTCTTCAAAAAGAAAATATATTTGTTTAATTTCACTTATACATTCTCTTCATGGTAGTCTCAAGTGCATTCATTCTGAGTGTTACAGGTATTTGGGGATGGCCTATATTGTGTCTGTCTGTGAGATCTGCTCCAAGGTGTTGCTGACAGCAGTTTGATATGGAAGGAATGGCAGGGCTTCCCAGTCCTATCCTAAGGACACCACAACCACTCAGCATTTTAGGATATCCACAATGCATGAAATAAATTTGAATAAACTGGATACTCAGTAAGTGCATATTTATCTCATGCATATTGATTGTGGATATCGTGAAAACCCAATTGGCTGTGGGGTCCCCAGGAAGGATTTGGGAAGCCCTGGGCTATGGGATTTTCTTTATAGTGAACTTAAGTCCAGAAAGATGTTGCATCAAAGGCTTAACACAAGGCCTAGGAAACTGACCACAGCTACTCTGGTGTTATGGCCCTCTCTCTCTTCGTTGTCTTTTACTGAGAATAGGCCCAGGATTCAAGGCAGATCTTGCCATCCCCTCAAATTGAGAGAAGGGTTTGTTTTATTTCTCTTAATTCCCTCCACATTATATCCCCTACTTTTAAGTTGTTTTTTATACTTGTATTAACCATTCTAAATTTGTTAGTAAGAAATTTTTGTTTGTCTGTGCATTCCTTTTTATTTGTAATTTATTATGTATGTTTTTAACGTGTAAACCGCTTAGATCTAACTCCCATTGCATAAGCAATATACAAAGACTTTTAAATAAATAAATAAATAAATAAATTAAAAAAACAAGTTTAAAAGAGTTAGTGCCAAACCTTATGAAGAAGCATTAATGCATTTGTACAGCTCTTCAGTGCATGGCTTCAAAATCTCAGAAATTGTGGATATTCCTCATGCTTTCAAGCAACAACTCATGGAAGACTGCTCTACCTTATACATTGAGGCTGAACTGCAACAGTGTTCTAGGGGGACGATCAGAATCTTTTGAGTTGAACCTTGAAACTGCCACTGAAGGACACGTAAAAGGCCCACCTCAGTATTTGTTGGACGATAACTTGCTGAGCTTGACAGAATGATAACTAAGATATTATTGAGTAATATGTCAAATGTGTTGAGGTATAGGTGTTGGGTACCTTGATGCAGCTGGTGGCATCAAACAGTGTGCATCACCATTTTGTGTATCAAGCATGTTGATGTAGATGCCAGCTTGGTGCTTTGTTGCAACATAAACTCCAGCTCTACCAACATTCAAAGTAGTCTTATTGCTTCAGAGAAGTCTGTCACCATATATTATGTCTCCACTCCATGTCTGGGCTGACACATCTGTAACATAATGCAGCTACACTTGTGGGTGATGTGATTCAATGGCACCAACATGGTCAGTGTTCCTGAAAAGCTATTGAAAAGCATTTAAACTTTTCCAAGCATGTGCAGGATTCCCACTTAGTCGCTGCTGCTGTCCTTGGCCCCCCTTGATCCTTTTTTGTCTGCAGATAACATTGGATGCTTCCTCATCATGTTAGAGAACTTTCTTCAGCATGATCAGACCTGTTTGTTTCCTCTTTTCTTGGTTGTTGTCTTAGATAGCCACTTTTCTTCTCTTTTCATGTGCAGGCCCGGGTTGAATGGTCCGGAGCCTGCAAGTAACCTGTCGCCACATCCCGCTGTTAGCCTTCTACCTCCAATGCTGCACCATCAAGGACCTAGTTGCTGGGCTGCGGCCATCTTCTCACCCTCTGTCGGTGTGCCAACAGTCTCATGTCGGTTGCATCGGAGGACATATTTGGGTGGGGATTTCGACATCAGACCCCCCTTCTGCTTTTATTTGTGTCAGAGGCTCCTTTGTGTTGATGGTGGCGGCTTTCGGGCAATGTTCCACGTTATCCATCTCTTCTAACTGGCATCATATCCAGTGATATGCTCTCCAATTCCAAAAAAAAAAATTTTCACTGCTGCACATGCAGCATTCCAAGACTGATGATTTGCTCTGTCACCACATGGCAGCGTGAATGGCTTTCCCATTGAGCCTTGATTTCTTCTCCCTCCTCCAATTCGCATCCATGTGCTGGATCTTCCAGGTAACGTTTCTTAAACAATTTTTAGTGCTGAATAGAGGGGTTTGCAGGCCTGGACTAGCAGCAAGCAGGCAAGCCTTTTTTAGCTTCTTGGACTACAACCATAGTTTTCATTCATAGAGGCTGAGCTCCAGATCTCCAGCAGGACATGCACCCTTTTTAAAGACCTGGTCTATCCCTTCAACTGGCTCTGCTCTCTAGACCTCCAGGACGCATACACTCATATTGCGATAATTCCATCTCATTGCAAATACCTGAGGTTTCTAGTAGGCCCCAAGCACTATCAGTACCGAGTGCTTCCACTCGGCCTCGCATCTGCACCACGAGTCTTCACAAAATGCCTCGTCGTAGTTGCAGCCTTCCTCAGGACTCAAGGTGTTCACATCTACCCCTATCTAGACGATTGGTTGATCAGGGCTCCCACTCAGCAAGCTGCTCTGTCGTCCCTGCATCTTACCTTACACACTTTAATCTTGATAGGATTTCTCGTCAATTACGACAAATCCTACTTAGTCCCATAACAAACTTTGTCGTTCATTGGGGCAGACTTGGACATCTTGCAGGCAAAGGCTTTTCTGCCTTGACAGTGAGCTTTCACTCTCGTGTCTCTTGCACACCAGCTGCAGTTTCAGAACTCCACGACTGCACACCAGTTTCTCATCCTACTGGGACACATGGCGTCCTTAGTTCAGGTCACCCCAATGGCCCACTTGGCCATGAGTCATGCAGTGGACTCTAAGGTAACAATGGACTCAATCCATTCAGCCCCTGTCGACCATTGTCCACGTAACCGACTCACTCCGTCAGTCTCTCACCTGGTGGAGAAATCAGGTCAATCTCCTCCAAGGCTTGCCCTTCCAGGCTCCAGATCCTCAAATAACTCTCACCACCGATGCTTCCAACCTTGGCTGGGGAGCCCATGTGGCCGATCTGCAGACACAAGGATCTTGGTTTCCAGAGGAAGCCAAACACCAAATAAATTTCCTGGAGCTTCGAGCAATCAGATATGCTCTCAGGGCATTTGAGGATTGCCTCTCAAATCAAGTTATCCTGATCCAGACCGACAACCAGATGGCCATGTGGTACATCAAAACAGGGAGGCACGGGCTCCTTCCTTCTGGGTCAGGAAGCTGCACAGATATGGGCGGAAGCTCTCTCCCATTCGATGTACCTCAGGGCCACCTACTTGTCGGGAGTGGACAATGTGTTGGCAGACAAGCTGAGTCGCATCTTTCAACCGCATGAGTGGTCTCTCAACCCCTCGGTAACGAACTTCATCTTCCAACAATGGGGATATCCTCACATAAACCTATTTGCGTCTCCTCAAAACCGCAAAGTAAAGACCACCTGCTCTCTCATTCGCAGTAAACACTCTCAGCCCAGAGACACATTCTCCCTCTCGTGGGCAACCGGTCTACTTTATGCATTCCCTCCACTTCCTCTTCTCTCGAAGACTCTCGTGAAGTTAGATCGGGTCAAGGGAACTATGATCCTGATAGCACCTCACTGGCCACGTCAGGTGTGGTTTCCAATACTGCAGGATCTCTCCATTTGCAGGCACATTCCCTTGGGAAAGGGCCCACTTCTGATCACTCAAAACAACGGGTGCATCCACCACCCCAACCTTCACGCCTTGTCCCTGACGGCATGGATGTTGAAAGGTTAATCCTTCAGCCACTTAACCTTTCTGAACCAGTTTCCCGTGTCTTGATTGCTTCACGGAAGCCTTCCACGAGAAAATCTTACTCTTACAAATGGAACAGGTTCACGTCATGGTGCTCTTCACAGTCCCTTGACTCCTTTACCTGTCCAATCACGAAGTTTTTGGACTATCTCTGGCACTTGTCAGAGTCAGGTCTAAAAACGTCTTCCATTAGAATGCATGTCAGTGCGGTAGCTGCCTTCCATAAAGGTGTTGGGGGTGTGCTCATTTCAGTACAACCCCTTGTAACACGTTTTCTGAAAGGCTTGCTTCACCTCAAGCCTCCACTGTGTCCTCCGGCCCCTTCTTGGGACCTCATCCTGGTTTTGGGTCGGCTCATGAAACCACCATTCGAGCCTCTTCACTCCTGTGATCTTCGCTATCTCACATGGAAAGTGATTTTCCTTCTGACAATCACTTCAGCTCGCAGAGTTAGTGAATTACAGGCCTTAGTTACCTATCCGCCTTACACTAAACTTCTGCAGGACCGGGCAGTACTCCGCACTCACCCTAAGTTCTTGCCTAAGGTAGTATCGGAGTTTCACATTAATCAATCCATTATACTACCTACCTTCTTTCCCAGGCCCCATTCCAATCCATGAGAACAGACTCTGCATACCCTGACTGTAAACAGGCTCTAGCATTCTACCTAGACCGTACAGCTGCCCACAGGGAAAGCACTCAATTGTTTGTCTCTTTCCACCCTAACAAGTTAGGGAAGCCTGTGGGTAAGCAGACTCTTTCCTCCTGGTTGGCGGACTGCATATCCTTTTGCTATCAGCAAGCAGGCATTCCGCACTCTGGCGACTTCAGTAGCACACCTACGATTGGTGCTGCTTCCTGAAAGACAAGATTCCATCTTCGGCCAGTCTGTCCTTTGTAACCTATTTATAACGTGACGTACCAACATCCTTCCGCCTGCCCGTTAGGTTCAGGATGCCCTCGGCCAAATTTTATCCTGTCCTAGTGCCTTGCACACCTGGGTACATTTGGTGCATTTCTCGGACATCCTCAGCTCGGTACTCACCCATATGTGAGGACTACCATCCTGCTTGTCCTGTGAGAAAGCAAATGTTGCTTACCTGTAAAAGAAAATTATTCCTTACCTGCTAATTTTCATTCCTGTAGTACCATGGATCAGTCCAGACAGTGGGTTATATCCCCCGTCCAGCAGATGGAGTCAGAACAGAGTTTGAGAGTGTCAGCATATAGAGTAGTGCACCCTCTGCTGGAGCTCAGTATTACGCATAGCAAAGCCCAAAAGCAAAACACAACATTTTGGATCCAGATCCGTCCCCAAAAAGGAGCAGAGAAAGATATAAGTAAACAAACGGTCAACGGGACCACCAACAGTCAACTTGTGAGGAGCTGTGAACAGTAACAATAATCAGAGACAAACAGAATGAAAGTTACCTGGAAGAATCCGAGCAGGACCTAATGAAACCCCTAGTGGCGGGTGTCTGGACTGATCCATGGTACTACAGGAACGAAAATTAGCAGGTAAGGAATAATTTTCTTTTCCCTGTACGTACCTGGATCAGTCCAGACAGTGGGATGTACCCAAGCTTCCCTAAACCGGGTGGGGTCCTGAGAGACCTGCTCGGAGAACTTGATTGCCAAAAGAACCCGTGTACTGAGGCGCCAGGTGTAGTCTGTAATGTCTGGAAAAAGTGTGCAACGACTTCCACGTCGCCGCATGGCAGATTTCCTGGGAGGAAACGGAGCGAGATTCCACCCAGGACGTCGCTTGGGATCGCGTGGAATGAGCCGACACGCTGCGAGGCGGCACCAGCCCCGCCACAATGTAAGCCGATGAGATGGCGTACTTTATCCAGCGCGCAATAGTCATCTTGGATGCCTGAGAACCTCTCCTCGGTCCTGACTAGAGGACAAACAAATGATCGGATACCCGGAAGTCATTGGTAACCTCCAGGTAACGGAGCAGCACACGCTTGACATCCAGGAGCCAGAGAGACCGGGGTTCCTCTGGAGCGAACGCTGGAAGCTCCACCGTTTGATTGACGTGGAAGGCCGAGACCACCTTTGGTAGGAAGGATGGCACCGTATGAAGGGAAACCCCGGAGTCGGAGAAACGCAGATAAGGGTCCCGGCAGGACAAGGCTTGGAGCTCTGAGATCCGGCGAGCAGAAGAGATGGCTACCAGGAAAACCGTCTTGAGGGTCAGGTCCTTGAGGGAGGACCCCCTCAGGGGTTCAAAAGGAGGGCCCGACAGCGTTCGCAGTACCAAGTTGAGGCTCCAAGAAGGGAAAGGATCCCTGACCGGTGGCCGTAGGTGTTTGGCACCCTTCAGAAAACGTGCAATATCCGGCTGAAGGGGTAGAGAACAGTCCTTCTGTACCAAGACATTCAAGGCCGCCACCTGAACCCGGAGCGAATTATAGGCGAGACCCTTATCCAGACCATCCTGTAGGAAATGAAGGATCAGCGGGACAGTCGCCTCCATGGTTTGGACCGCGCGGTCAGAGCACCAGGCTTCGAAGACTTTCCAAACTCGAACGTAAGCGACGGAGGTCGAAGGCTTGCGGGAACGAAGCATCGTTGAGATCACTGTCTCCGGGTAGCCTCTGTGGCGGAGACGGCGCCGTTCAAAAGCCAGGCTGCAAGACAGAAGAGTTCTGCCTGCTCGAAAAATACCGGCCCCTGACGCAGAAGATGAGGAAGATGGGACAGGCGAAGTGGGCCGTCCACCGTCATCTGAAGTAGATCTGCGAACCATGGCCGACGGGGCCATTCCGGGGTGACGAGAATTACAGTCCCTCGATGATGTTCCAACCTGCGGAGAACCTTGCCGACCAGAGGCCAAGGAGGAAACACATAGAGCAGTTGATCCGACGGCCACGGAAGGGCGAGGGCATCCACCCCCTCCGCGCCGTGCTCTCTTCTGCGGCTGAAGAAGCGTGGAGCCTTGGCGTTGAGAAAGGTCGCCATTAGATCGAGGCGTGGAGTCCCCCAACGACGGACGATGAGATGCATTGCCTCGTCGGAGAGAGTCCACTCGCCGGGGTCTAGCTGTTGACGACTCAGGAAGTCCGCCTGAACGTTGTCCATCCCGGCGATGTGAGAGGCCGCTATCCGGACGAGATTGCTCTCCGCCCACTCCATCAGGGGAGTTGACTCGAGGGAGACATGCTTGCTTCTTGTCTCCCCTTGACAATTGATGTAGGCCACGGTGGTGGCGTTGTCCGAGAGGATCCTCACCTCTCTGTGTCGCACCAGGGGAAGAAAACGCTGGAGAGCGAAACGCACGGCTCTCGTTTCCAGGCGATTGATCGGCCACTTTGCCTCCTCTGGCGTCCAAGTCCCCTGCGTGGCGCTTCTTTCGCAGACGGCGCCCCATCCCGCGAGGCTGGCATCGGTGGTCACCACCACCCAATTGGGAACCTCGAGCGAGACTCCCCGAGCCAGATGCGAGGGGACAAGCCACCAATCCAGGCTTTTCCTGGCTAATGGTGGAAGTGGCAGGATCACCTGATACTCCTGGGAGACTGGTTTCCAACGGGATAGCAGGGACGCCTGCAGTGGACGCAGGTGTGCAAACGCCCAGGGTACCATGTCGATGGTGGAGGCCATTACTCCCAGGAGCTGCAGATAATTCCAGGCAGTTGGTTCTTCCAAAGCTGAAAACAGAGACACGTGCTCCCTCAGGGCTTGCGCCTTGTCCTGGCGCAGGAACACCATACCCCGCCGGGTATCGCTCCTAAGAAATCCAGGTGTTGGAGGGCACAAGGGAACTCTTTGGAAGGTTCACCACCCAGCCCAGAGAGCGTAGGAATTGTACTACTCTGGCCACTGAGGTCTAACCATGTGAGAAGGACTTTGCTCGAATCAGCCAGTCGTCTAGGTACGGATGTACTAGGATACCCTCCTTGCGGAGGGCCGCCGCCACCACTACCATGATCTTTGTGAAGGTCCGAGGTGCGGTCGCCAAACCGAAGGGAAGCGCCTTGAACTGAAAGTGTTGACCGAGAATCTTGAAGCGAAGATACTGCCGGTGAGCCGGCAGGATGGGAATGTGCAAGTATGCTTCCGAGAGATCCAGTGAAGCGAGGAATTCTCCCTTGTGCACTGCGGCAATCACTGATCGAAGAGTCTCCATGCGGAACCGGCTGACCCTGAGGGCCTTGTTTACCTCCTTCAAGTCCAGGATGGGCCGAAAGGAACCGTCCTTTATGGGAACGATGAAGTAAATGGAATAGTGGCCCAAGCCCACCTCGTCGAAGGGGATGGGAACGATGGCCTCTATTTCCTGCAGTCGGTCTAGTGTTTGTTGAACCGCTATCCTCTTGAGATCCGAACCACAGGGGGGAGAATATGAACCGGTCCCTCGGGGGGCGGACAAACTCCAAGGTGTAACCGTCTCTTATGGTGTCCAGCACCCACTGGTCCGTGGAGATAACTGCCCACTCCTCGTAGAAGTCCATGAGGCGGCCTCCGATCCGGGGAGGTGAGAAGTGGGCTCCTTTGGCATCATTGGGAGGACTTTGTGGGCGGATTTCCCTGCCCTGGACCCTCTCTCGCGGGCCTCCGCCCACGAAAGGAACTAGACCAAGGCTGGGATCTTGTCGGCTGTGTCCGGGAACCGGACTGCCGGTAAGACCTATAACGTCGCTGTGCCCTGGCCCAGGTTCTACCGGAAGAAAATGACCTGAAGGAACGCTGTCTATCCTCCGGCAGCCGATGCACCGAATTTTCCCCCAGTGACTTGATGATCTGATCCAGGTCCTCTCCAAATAAAAACTTCCCCCGAAAGGGGAGGGAGCCAAGGCTCGACTTGGAGGAAGCATCCGCCGCCCAGTTGCGAAGCCACAAGAGCCGTCGGGCTGCTACAACCGAAACCATGGACCTCGCCATTACGTGAAAGAGATCATACAAGGCGTCCGCCCCATATGCTATGGCAGATTCCAGACGGTCCGCCTGGGCGGCCTCTTCGGGGGGCAACTCCTGAGAGGTGAGAAGCTGCTGTACCCAGAGTAAGCTGGCCCTTTGCGCGAGCGAACTGCACATCACGGCCCGCTTACCTAGGGCGGAGACTTCGAAGACCCTCTTGAGGAAGGTTTCTAGTTTACGGTCCTGCGGGGGTTCCGGGGAGTCGTCTCTCACCGGCGAAGCCGCCCCCGTGGTACCCCGGGGTGGCATGGGAGAGGGACCTGGCAGGGATCCAGGCGTAACGGGCGAGGCGGTGAGACCAACAGCAAGTTTAGGAACCTTGGGGGGAGGGGCCCCCAGGGGATTCGGCGCCTGCGCTCCCATACCCTGCAAATAAGCCATGTGCATTGCCAGAATAAAATCAGGTGAGAAAAACGGGGAGCTGATTGGAATCCCTGGGGGGGACCGTCCTGGGAGCCCCGGTCGGGCAAACCCCCCGCCGGGGGCAAAGCCTGTTGAGAGCCAGTGCAACCAATCCTGTCTGCATCTGGGAGCGAGTCCGTCTCACGCTGTCCCCCTAAAATGGCCGCCATTCCCGCCAAAGGCGGCGTCGTGGCCGGCCCGCGCCGCCCGAGCTGAGGAGGAGGCAGGTCCGAAATCGCACCGGAGGACTGCAGGGTTCCTTCCCTGTTGGGGAAGCACCGCTCACAAAGCCCCTCCCTCAGAAATTGATTCCCCGGTTCGCCGCAGGCCTCACACCTCGAGGACCGCGGCATGTCAGCATCGGGAAAAAAGCCTCGGGGGGGGGGGGGGGCCCAAAAACGAGCTAGTGTCGCGGGGGGGCCTGAAATGGCCCTAACAACCCGCCGAAGGGGTCCAGGAACTGCGGGGGGAAAACCCCGTTTCAGTTGAGGACACACCCATGGGCGGAGCTTGCGAACCGTGGGACCCACAAACGACGCGTGGAGCGGCTGGAACCACCGGCATCCACGGGGCACCACCAAAAAGAAGCAAACCTGTGGAGAAAGAAACTCAAACTTCCACTTACCCCAACGGAAGAGGAAAGGAGTACAGAATAGAGAAGGCCGAGCCACAGACACACGCCTCCTCAAAAATTGAAAAGTCTTTTTTTTTTTTTTTTTTTAAATTTTAAGGATCCAAAATGAAGAGAAACATAAGACAGGGAAATACTGTGGAGAAAAAGAAAGAAATAACCAAAAATGAAGAAACCCTGTCAATCTGGGGGAGCTAGTGGATCCCCCCACTCACATCTGCTGGAGTCAGAAGAATACTGAGCTCCAGCAGAGGGTGCACTACTCTATATGCTGACACTCTCAAACTCTGTTCTGACTCCATCTGCTGGACGGGGGATATAACCCACTGTCTGGACTGATCCAGGTACGTAGAGGGAACAGGTGTTCTCACAGGACAGCAGGATATTAGTCCTCACGAAACCTGCCCGCCGCCCCGCGGTGTTGGGTTCGTTATGGTTTTTTTTTATTTTCGGCACTGCCTGTAGCTTTTAAACAAGACTGAAGGGGGAACCCTGCTGGCTGCAGGGTTAGTGCCATGCTGGGCATGCCCAGTAGGGGCCAGTCAAAGTTCTGGAAACTTTGACAAAAGTGTTTTGTGATTGGGCTCCGTGCTATGATGTCACCCATATGTGAGGACAAACATCCTGCGAGAATACCTGTTACAGGTAAGCAACATTTGCTTTCTCTCCAGCTATCATACCCTGAATAGAGTACGTCTCTATACCCTCTCTGTCACTCAGTATACTGTGAAGCTCAGTTCTCCCCAGCTGTCATACCTCACCACTTGTTACCCTTTACTCTCCTCACACCCTCAGTAGTCACTTCCCCTTAACCCTCCAAATTTCTCATTTTTCCCTCAATGCTATGTTATATAATGCACTGTACAGTAATCCCCTGATTTCACATCTTACCTTCTTTTACCCTGTAACTCTTCCACACCCACCAAAGACTCCTCCCGGCATCCCATAAACTATCCCAAATAGCTTGGGATATCACATATTGCACAATACAGTCATCTTACTTTTAGCCTTTTAATGTACATCTGTTATTTTTCTCCTAAGTTAGTTTATATTAGGTTCTTACAGTTCTCCTCATAAGTTAAATACCTTGTTCCTTTTTACCCTTTACACCTCATCCTATATACTTTAGTTTCTCCTCTATTCATACTTTATAACCCCTCGCTTCTCTTCCTGCATCCCAGTTTTCCCCTTCCTTGTTTTTTGTATTTTTCTATTAAGTTCCTTGTAAACTGATATGATGTACCCATGAATACCGGTATAGAAAAGCTGTTAAATAAATAAATAAAATAAATAGTTACATAAGATACTGAATATAAATACATTCTTCCACATTTACTGCTGTGCTTTGCAATTATATGTTTTCCATTTATATCAGTAATAAATTTTATATATTTTTCGTGGATAAGCAGGCTGAATTAGCCCTACTATTTGGGTGACGTCACTGGACAGTGCACTTGATCGGATACTTTCTTGAAGATTCAAAGTCTTTTGAACTGTGCATGTGCGACACTTCCCGCGCGCAGCTTGCGGCTCCTCTCCTTCAGTTGTTTTTCTTCTGTGCTCTTCAGAGAATTTCTTCATGCGATTAGCAAGATTCAAACAGCAGTTTTCAGTGTTACAATGGCCACAAAAAAACCCGGCTTCAAATGTTATGTTTTGTAGGGTTTGGGTGGACCCTTGGACACTGTGGCAGCTGACCACGCCCACGGGGGGAAATCCCGTGAGGGGCCACAGGTCAGGCTCGGCTCCGGACACACAAACACAGATTATATCTTTTATTAAACAGTTTATGAAGCCACCAGAGGTGGCGGTAGTGAGTAGAAGATGGAGCCCGGCTGGGCTAGTATTCCTCAGGGCGCTGGAACAGCGACTTCTTTGGTAGCAGTGCTGTAGGAAGAAGAACTGAGAAAATGAGTACACTGAGATATTCACAGAGGGGCGGATTTTCAGAGCCCTGCTCGCGTAAATCCGCCCAAAACCGGGCGGATTTACGCGAGCAGGGCCCTGCGCGCCGGTGAGCCTATTTTACATAGGCTCACCGGCGCGCGCAGAACCCCGGGACTCGCGTAAGTCCCGGGGTTTTCGGAGGGGGCGTGTCGGGAGGCGTGTCGGGGGGCGGGGCCGGAGCGCGCGGCGTTGCGGGGGCGTGTCGGCAGCGTTTTGGGGGCGGGTACGGGGGGCGTGGCTACGGCCCGGGGGCGTGGCCGCGCCCTCCGTACCCGCCCCCAGGTCGCGGCCCGGCGCGCAGGAGGCCCGCTGGCGCGCGGGGATTTACGCCTCCCTCCGGGAGGCGTAAATCCCCCGACAAAGGTAGGATGGGGGTTTAGACAGGGCCAGGCGGGTGGGTTAGGTAGGGGAAGGGAGGGGAAGGTGAGGGGAGGGCAAAGGAAAGTTCCCTTCTAGGCCGCTCCGATTTCGGAGCGGCCTAGGAGGGAACGGGGGTAGGCTGCGCGGCTCGGCGCGCGCAGGCTATATGAAATCGATAGCCTTGCGCGCGCCGATCCAGGATTTTAGCCGATACGCGCGACTACGCGCGTATCTACTAAAATCCAGCGTACTTTTGTTTGCGCCTGGAGCGCAAACAAAAGTAGGCTATTCGCGCTCGTCTGAAAATCTACCCCAGAGTCCCCAGTATGGAGAAGCCCCGAGATACTGAGAGCTGGCCGTTGAGGAGCGAGTACCATATCCCTGGGCACAGAGACTCGTTGGCAAGTACTCATGCAGCAGTAAGATGGCACTGGTGCTGGAATGGAGGCAGGCCCTCGAGGAGCGAGTACCTGGTTCCAGGGAAACAGTTCTGAGGAGTAGATGGTAGTAGTACTCACAGATGGTGTCTGTAGCAAATTCTTCCAAGTAGAAGAGGAGATGGACACAGGCAGCGAGTCAGGGAACATGGGCCCTTGAGGAGTGAGTACCGGTTCCTGATAGCGACCTGAAAGAAGCAGAGAGGCCCCTGTGGAGCAGGTACCTCATTAACAGCAAAGAGTCCAAATAGAAGTTGGAGGCAGAGTAGCTGGATACGGAGAGCGAATCCCATCCGTAGGAATCCCTTGCTAACTCAAAGGCTAGCAATAAACAACAGGCATAAATATCCGGGCAGTGTGACGTCATCACAGGGGGACGCCCCTGAGGTTCGCGCCATAGAGGAAATAAGAATGAGGGCCGCGCGGCACGTGCGCCCTAAGGTACTGAGGAGCATGGCGGGAGGCAGCGCCCAAGCCGGTCCGGGGATGCTGGAGAGGATGGCGGGCAGACTACAAATACATTCTGCTCACAGGAGGCCTTAAATCAAATCTCTGCAATATTAACAAATCTATTTTCATCCTTACATCTGCAAGTATCTCCACCTCATTTTTCAGGTCCAGCAGGGGATGCACTGCCTCCCACTACTTCTAACTTGCCACCCTCTCCCAACCCAGAGAAGACCAGGGAAAAAGTCCATTCGCCTCATTCAATACCTCTGGATTCCTCGGGCAACCATTCCCCTGACAGCTCTACTGGTATACCCTCTGATCCGCCAGAAGAACTTCCTGACCATTCTTCTCTGCCTGAAGACCTTACTTATTCTTGTTTTATTGAGAAACTGGGTACCCTTCTAGGAGTAGAAATCAGAAAACTACCGGACTCCAGGGAAGAAGTTTTTGGAATTCTCAAAATTTGAGGTGTTCTTGCTGAGCCATGAGCTCTACCATCTCATAAAAAGTATTAGAATCCGTCCTAGCAAAGACCTGGGAATCTCCTCAATCAATACCTCCAGTTAAGAACGTAAGAACATAAGAAATTGCCATGCTGGGTCAGACCAAGGGTCCATCAAGCCCAGCATCCTGTTTCCAACAGAGGCCAAACTAGGCCACAAGAATCTGGGAAGTACCCAGAATCTGGCAAGTACCCAGATTACAAAAAGCTAATACTTACGGAGTAGTTCAGCTTCCTCTTGCATCGGTAGTAGTTGAATCAGCTATGAAGAGAACGACGAAGACCAAGCTACATTCCTTAATTACACCCATAAAGGATTGTAGAATTCTAGATGATTATGCTAGAAAATGTTTTCAAAGTGCGATGCTAACTTCCCGAATACAAGAGCATCAATTTTACATCATCGAATATCTTTATGAATCCCTCCAACTACTAAAACCATTTCTCCATTCAGACACAGGACAAGCTATCACACGTCAACCCTTTTACAACATGGAAGAGGGTCTCCGACACCACCTATGAACAGTATACGAATATTTCGAAACATCTTCCAGAACTTCCGCTACAGCCATTGCTGCTCGTCGTATCGAATGGCTACATTCCAATCCTATCAGAGAAGATGTTCATGAGAAGCTGGCTAATCCCCCTTGTGTGGGAGACAGTTTGTTCGGAGACAAATTTAAGGATACAGTAGCTCAACTAAAGGAGCAAAATGTAGCAGTCCAGTCTCTCAGAATATATAGACCCTTAATCCTCATTTAAGCGCAATTTCCAACAAAAGCCAACCTACTACCAAAGAAAACCATACAAAGGCTACATATCATTTAGAGCCCAGCAATTCCAATTTTATCAGGTATCTCGCTCACAGTCTCAATCAACTCAGGCTAGACCCTGTCAGAGAGAAAGAAAACAGAAACCAGCCCAGACCCCTCTCTAAAAACCTTCACAATCTTTTTTTGAAGATATCTCAGCCACAACCGGAATTCCTAATTGGAGGAAGAATCCAAAATTACTACCCAGAATGGCAAAACATCACCTTGGACCAATGGGTTCTCCAAATTGTAAAGGAGGAATACCATCTCAATTTTCTTTCCAAACCTAGTCTTCCCCATTTCACTACCAGAGTGACAGATATCTCCAATATTCATCTGTTGGAGCAAGAATTACAGATACTGCTACAACAACAAACGATCCAAATAATCCTGAAGAACAAAATCAGTTAGGGATTTTACTCCCAATACTTTCTCATCCCGAAACGCTCAGGGGGTCTCTGTCCAATTCTAGACCTTCGACCCCTAAACAAATTGCTCCAGAAGGAGAAATTCAAGATGACATCCCTCAAATTAGTTCTCCTCTTCATACAACTGAATGATTGGATGTGTTCTCTAGACCTCAAGAATGCATACACTCACATCCCGATACATCCCTCCTGTTTGGAGGTAACTCTGCTTCCAGGTGAACTCCATACACTACCAGTACAAGGTTCTGCCCTTTGATGTTTCCTTCGCTTCCAGGGTCTTCACCAAATGCCTAACTGTGGCAGTAGCCCATTTAAGGCATCAAGGAATTCGTCTGTTCCCTTATCTGGGCGATTGGTTAATAATTTCTCCCAACCCAAACTCTTTATCTCAATATTTGAAAATGACAATTTCATATCTAGATTCTCTGGGTTTCCTTATCAATTACGAGAAATCGATACTCAAACCGACTCAGACTATTCAATTCATAGGGGGTGAAGATAAACATGATCAAAGCTCATGCATTCCTTTCCCAGGGAGAGGACCAATCAAAAACATCAACTAGGTATGGACCTACTAATAACAAAAACAACTGCCCACCAAATTCTGACTTTTCTGGTACACTTAGCGGCTACATGTCACGTAGTTCCCCATACTCTCCTTCGTATGTGGCATCTTCAATGGGTATTAAAAGCTCAGTGGATTCAATTTCTGATGCTGATGTCCACAGTGGTAGCAATCAGAGAATCCATGGCAGAGGACATCCGCTGGTGGTTAAATAGAAACGGTCTGACAGTGGGATTTCCACTTCAAGATCCAGTCCACAACTTAATCCTAACAACACATGCGTCGACACAAGGGTGGGGAGCACACCTACTGAATTAGAAAACGCAGGGTCTATGGACACAAAACGAAAGATTATATCCAATCAATCTCTTGGAACTCGGAGCCATGAAGAATTCTCTAAAAGCTTTTTTTGCGAGGTCAATCCATGATAATACACACAGACAATCAAGTTGTAATGTTTTACATAAACAAGCAAGGAGGGTCACGTTCATGGACTCTTTGCAGGGAAGCTGCTTGAATCTGGGTGTGGGCTCTCAGAAATTCAATAATGTTAAAGGCAACTTACTTACCAGGTGTGGCGAAAACTTTCACCGATCGCCTCAGCAGAATACTTCACCCCCACGAATAGTCACTGAACCAATCAGTAGCAAACAGAATTTTTCTACAGTAGGGTCATTATTGGATAGACCTTTTCACAACAGAACAGAATCGGGAAGTTCCACATTTCTGCTCAGTACATCCCAGCCCCATCAGATATAGGTAGGATGCCTTCCTGAGTCATGGTCTCAAGGTCTTCTTTATGCATTTCTTCCAGTTCCTCTCATATCAAGGACAGTTCAGAAATTGATTCAAGACCAATCTCGGATGATATTCATAGCTCCTGCATGGCCAAGACAACCCTGGTATGCTTATCTAGTACAGTACTTGGAAACAGACCCTTGGAATTTCGGTCAAGATCCAAATCTGCTGACTTAAGAGGGAACTCTCCTCCACCCGCTTCATTCCTCTCTTCCCCTGATGACTTGGATGTTGAATGTCAAATTTTAAAAGATTTCACTCTCTCAGCTGATACTCAACATATCATTATAGCATCGAGGAAGCTGTCAACAAGGAAAAATTACTTCTTTAAATGGAAAAGGTATACTTTATGGTGCCAAACTCAAAAGATTCTTCCTTTCTCTTCAACGCCTACAGAAATCCTCAGCTACTTGCATCACCTTTCCAAATCAGGCTTAGCTACGTCATCAGTAAGAGTACACCTCAGTGATATAGCGGCTTATCATGAAAGACTTAATGGCGCCTCCTTTGCCTCACATCCTTTAAATAACTAATTTCATAAAAGGACTTTTCAATCTCTACCCTCCGCTACAAAAACCTCCGGTTCTGTGGGACCTAAACATAGTTTTATCAAACTTAATGAAACCCCCATTCAAACCTCTGCAATCTTCTCACTTGAAGTATTTAACTTGGAAGGTAGTTTTTCTGGTCACAATAACTTCAGCCTGAAGAGTAAGTGAACTTCAAGCCTTAGTTCATTACACACCATGGGGTACATTTTAAAAAACAGAGCGCGCGCGTACTTTTGTTCGCACACCAGGCGCGAACAAAAGTACGCCGGATTTTATAAGATATGCGCACGCAAAGGGGTGCACATTTGTGCAACTTGCGCGCGCCGAGCCTGCGCGCGCTGCCCGTTCCCTCCAAGGCCGCTCTGAAATCGGAGCGGCCTCGGAGGGAACTTTTCTTCCGCCTCCCCCCACTTTCCCCTCCCTTCCCCTATCTAACCCACTCCCCAGTCCTACCTAAATCCCCCTACTAACCTTTATCCGCGAAGTTACGCCTGCCTCTGGGCAGTCGTAACTTACGCACCCCGGCTGACTGCTGCCGTGTGGAGGCACTTGGCCACACCCCCGGACCACCCCCACGACCCCGAACACGCCACCAAGCTGACACCATGTCCCCTGGCCATGCCCCCGACCGCCCCTTTTTGCAAGCCCCGGGACTCACACGCGTCCTGGTGCTTGCGCCCGCCGCTGAGCCTATGCAAAATAGGCTCGGCGCGCGCAGGGGTTTTTTTTAAGGGTTACGCGCATAACTTATGCGTGTAGCCCTTTTAAAATCTGGCCCTGTATCTGCAGTTTTTTCATGACAAGGTAATTCTAAGAACTCATCCAAAATTCTAACAAAAGAGAATCTGAACTCCATACATTAGACTGCAAAAGAGTATTAGCTTATTATAAACAAAGAACTCAACCTTTCCATAAGTCTTCTCAGTTATTTATATTGTTCAACCCAAACTCACTAGGAGTTACAGTCTCCAAATGAACCTTATCAAACTGGATCTCAGACTGCATTCATTTCTGGCATACTTCTTCACAAACTCCCTTTTCAGGGTTAGTCTCAGCGCACCAACTACGAGCAAAGGCATCTTCCATTGCACATCTCAAAAACGTACCCGTGGAGGACATATGTAGAGCTGCCACTTGGTTTTCAGTTCACACCTTTACAGCTCATTACTGCGTGTACATTTAACAACAACAGACAGGATACTTGGCCAAGCAGTCCTATCCTGTGCTCTAGCTCAGAAAACCATGTCCACGAAGGATTAAAAAAAAAGTATGTAGGTAATGGAACAGTAGGTAACATAGACCATTACTTTCATTCCATACCCTAACTTTATTCATCATATGCTTGGGGAATCCCAAATAGCAGGGTTAATTCAGCCTGCTTATCAACGGAAAAAAGCAAGTTTGCTTCCTGTAAATGGTGTTTTCCATTGATAGGAGGATGAATTAACCATGCTTCCCACCCTCCTCCCTTGACATGTTGTTTTCTGCTTCCTTACTCTAAGGCCGATGCCTTCTAGCTTTGTTATCAACTGAAGGAGAGGAGCTGTGAGCTGCGTGCGGGAAGTTCTGCGCATGCACAGTTCAAAAGATATTGAATCTTGAAGAAAGTGTCCGATCGAGTGCGCTGTCCAGTGACATCACCCAAATAGCATGTCTAATTCATCCTACTATCTATGGAAAACACCATTTATGGTAAGCAAACTTGCTTTTATGAATGTCTGGTGTGCATATAATTATTTCTTTATTACTTTAATAACGTTTCTATATATGGCACATAACTGCAGGTAAAAAAGAAAGAGAAGCATGTGGGGGGGGAGGGGGCGCAAAAATTTTGGACTTTGAAAAGGAGTTCCATGCTCCCAAAAAGGTTGGGAACCCCTGCTCTAGTGCTTAGGTTAGCTGGAACAACTACAGAGGGATTCTCCTAGCAGTCAGAATCAAGGTCCATGTGGACTAGATTTTAGAAGGAGCCACAGTCTCTTTCCTGGCCAAGTGTTATAAAATGTGAAAATAAATTACGCATAATTTAACCTTCTATAGTTCAGCTGCTAACAACAATGGTATAACTGCTTTGTGCTTCTGAATATGCATTGGGTAACCTTCATGGAGCGGTGGTATGATTGCATCCAGTATCCAAGAAAGCATGAGGTAAATGTGCATGGAGTGGTGGTTATAACCATAAATAATAGTAATATAACAGCATCCGGCTTCTTAAGAAGGCTGGAGTGATCTACATGGGTGGAGAGGGCCATTGTTAAAATCCAAACTTTGTTTCAAATCTTTTTTACTCAACAACTTTCACATACAATAATAATGTCCAAAACAGTACAGAAACACTCATGGGGTTATTGAAAATCCAGACTTTAATGAGCATGACATCATTAACCTTGGTGGCTTGGTGGTTATTTAAAAAACTTAGTAATGGGTAGGGGTCTTGGGTGTTTGTGATATTGACCATGGCAGGGCCTGAAATGGCCTATCAACAGAAGAGAAGAATGCCATCATTTTGGCATGTTATGGGCATGCTTGGGACAGATAAGGAGGAAAGTGGTGGAAAAAGGGTTGAGAGGACACGTAAATAAGAATTGGGGGAGGAGGGACTTAATATTGGGTTGCATAAAGGATTTCGTTTGTGCATCTACCTAAAACGGATGAATCTCTACTGGACAAACTGGATAGACCATTTGTTCTTTATCTGTTGCCATTTACTATGTTTCTGTGTAAACCTGGATTGTGCTTATGAAAGCTTATCGTACTGTGTGCCAGTAGAAGACAGTTCCATTTAAGCTGGAAGGCCAAAAGAGCAGGAGCGGGATCCCCCCCCAAAATAATTAGATTTATATTTTAAAAAACTGAATAGACACAACTAGCTTATTCAACAAGTGTGGGGAAGGGAAATATAAACTACAAAATGTTTCAATATAGACATTTTTCCTATTTTTAAAGATAAAATATATCTATTTTTCTCATTCTTTGTATATAGATATACTTGTATGTCTTTAACAATCCCCTTATATATGTATGCATACACCAAAGTTGCAAAAGTGTTTTTTCTTTATAACCACCAAAACTGTTCTGAAAAAATGGGGAAAGCATTCATAGACATGGTTTTGGGGACTGCTTTCCAACACAGATTTGTAGAAGGTAGTGCATTATGTATTGAGTTCATGCTATGCTTCTGTACGGTTTTTCCACTTGTTGCCACATGTTCCACTTGTTGCACAAAGAGGTTAGATTGTGGGAAGATCAGCTTGGAAACTGCAATTGTATATGCCATTCACATAAAGGAAAAATGCATTCCAGTTTAAATTTCAAGAGCTTGTGTTTGTTGTACTCTTGTGTATTCATTCTTGAGCATTAAAGGCTTGTTCCTTAGATTTCTCGTTATATTTGTACTATCACAGGTTCCAGCAAGATGTGGGGTAACCGTCCGAGATAGTCTGAAGAAAGCCCTGATGATGAGAGGTCTTATTCCAGAGTGCTGTGCAGTTTACAGAATCCAGGATGGGTATGGCATGTGTGTGCTGTGAGGATTGTTGAGGTTCTTTTGAGGAGGAATGTTCCCCAAATATCAACCAGCCAGGCGTAGTGATAGTCAGTGCTAAGAAGATCAAGGAGAATGTTAAGATAACCAACTGTAAACATGAAATAGTTGAATTGCCAATTTTTAAGGCTGTCTCAAATAATTAGATAGGCCTGGCAATGTAAATATTTGCTATTCAAAGCTAGAACAGAGGCTGTATAGGAGGGTCATTGACAGACAAATGTAAAATAAATCAATAGACTAAAAGTACTTTGGATTAGCTGTACATCCCTACTCCCTTAGAAGTTTTAACTTGATAACAAATCAACAAAATTAAGATGTAGATAGTAGTCCAGCAGTGAGAGGGTGGCTATCCAGTCTTTTGCACTGAGTGTCACATGTATGATTATCTCCCAGTTGGCGAGAAGTTGTGTGTGAGCACTAGATGCAAAGAGCTCCTGGTCCGATCCCTGGAGGCTAGAGTGGCAGATTTGGAGGAGCTAAGGAAGACAGAGTTATATAGAAGAGACCTTCAAGGACATAGTAGAGCAGACCCACCTCCAATCTGGCAGCCCCTGTGTTCCCTTGGAGGAGAAAGGTCATCTGGAAGGAGAGCATCTCCTTGGTGTGGCTGGAAGCAATCCTGTAGCTAGGACCTGCCCTCAAGGTGATGTACTTTCCTCTCGCACCAAGGATATGCCTCAAGGGGCATGTACCCAGGCAGAAAGAGTTAGGATGGCTGTTGTAGTTGGTGAAATGATGATTAGAAATTTTGAAAGCTGGGTGGCTGGTGGAGTGAGGATCGCTTGGCAATTTGCCTGCTTGGTGTGAAAGGGGCAGGCCTCAGGCGCCTCTTAGATAGGATTTTAGATAGTGCTCGGGAAGTACTGGCTATCTTGGTACAGTAAGATAGGAAAGTGCAGGAGGGGGAGGTTCTGGAAGCCAAATTTAGTATTTTAGGTAGAAAGTTGAAATCCAGAACCTTCAGGATAGCATTCTCAGACATGCTCCCCATTCCACATGCAGGACCTTTAAAGCAGGCAGACTAAAGGGAAGAGGGTTTTAGGTTTGTTAGGAACTGGGCATTATTTTGAGGAAAGGGGGAGGGCTTTTTTGAAAGGATGGTTTCTACCTGAACCAGAATGGAACCAGGTTGCTAGCACTAACCTTTAAAAAGGAGAGAGTGCAACTTGTAAACTAGATGATGGGGAAAAGCTGACATTCACTCAGAAACGCGTGTTTTGGAATATTTCTTTGAAGGATACTATTAGGGCATTCCATTAGAGAGGTTGCAATAAATGCTAACGTTGACCAGGTGCCTTTAAGTACATATCAGACAGAACAGAAAAATTCCACATTACCCCTGTCAACTTTATAAACAGATTGTTAATACAAACAGAAACATACTTTGAAATGTCTATATGCTAGGTGGGAGAGTTAGAGTATGTAGCACTGAATGAAGAGATTGGCATCTCAGAGACTTGGAAGGAGGATAACCAATGGGACACTGTGATACCAAAGTACAAATTATATCAAAATGATAGGATGGATGAAATTGGTGGAGAGGTGGCACTATAATTTAAAGAGGGCATTGAGACAAACAGGATAAAAGTTCTGCAGGATACAAAATGCAATGTTGAATCTTTGTAGATATGAATTCCAGCAGAAAAGGGGAATAAAATAGCAGTGGGAGTGTTTTACTGTCTACCTGGCCAGAATGAAGAAACAGCCAATGAAATGCTAAAAGAAATTAGGGAAGACAATAAAATCAGCAGCACAGTAATAATGTATGATTTGTTACCTCAGCATTAATTGGGTGAATATCACATCAGGACATGCTAGAGAGGTAAAGGTCCTAGATAAAATAAATGACTGCTTCATGGATCAGCTGGTATAAGAACCAAGAGGAGAAACTGTTTTAGACCTAGTTCTTAGAGGAACACAGGATTTGATGCAAGAGATAACAGTGCTGGAGCCACTTGGCAATAGTAATAACCCAGGCCCAATGCCACAGCCCGGCCTGAAGGCCGGGTCCCAACACAAGGGCCTCCGCCTGGATCCAGGCCGAACACCGAGACCCAATCCAGAGGCTGGGTCCCGATTCCTGGGCCTTGGCCTAGGGTCAGGCCCAGGCCTGGAGCCCAGGCCTCAGAGCTTTGATGATCGCGTCCTCTTCTTTCTTCTTAAACATACTTTGTAAGAGGGATTGCGCCGGAGTTAATTAACTCCGGCGCAACCTCCCCAGCGGATGTGCCATTTTAATCTATGACAGCTAATTCTGTATCAAGGCTGAGGCCCTTGTGTTGGGACCCGGCCTTCAGGCCGGGCTGTGGCATTGGGCCTGGGTCTGGGCTTTGGCCTAGGTCGAGGCCCAGGTATCGGGACCTGGCCTCCGGGTTGGGCCCCTGCATCAGGCCTGGGGTCTGAGCTCTGGCATAGGCCGAGGTCCTGGCTTCAGGATCAGACTTCCAGTTGGGCCCCAGTATCGGGCCTGGGCCTGGGCCGAGGCTGCGGAGTTAGGCCTAGGTTTGGGCCCTGGCCAAGGCCTAGGTGTTGGGAATGGGCCAGGATGCAGCATCTGATTTGGTAAGTATGGGGGGAGGTCATTGGGAAATTTCTTGGCCTGAGCCTTTTCTCGGGTCTTGGCCTAGGCCCTGGCCCCTTCATCGTGTTGCGGCCTATGCCTAGGTGAGGTCTAGGCTTCTGGCCTAGGCTGAGGCACTGCTCGGGCATAGACCGCAGCCCCTTCTTTGGGTCTCAGCCTACTCCCTAGGCGAGGCCTTAGTTTCAGGCCTAGGTCCGACCGGTGACTTTTATATTTTAAATAGGTTTTCAAAACGAAACTAGATTCCGACAAAATATAATTGGAATTTAATTTGTTTCGTTTTGAAAACGATCCAGAAAGAAATGAAAAATTTTGTCTCATATCCTATTTCGTTTCTTCTGAATGCCCATCCCTAGTGATAATGCCTCTTTATGCCTTCATGGAGCAATCTCATCTTGAGTATTGCAGCTTAAAGTACACCTGCTGTGGAAGATTCAACATGCTTTTAGTTCCACTGAGGAGGGAAAGCCAATTTACATGCATAAATCAATATTTACCCGCGTAAATGGCTTTGAAAATTTCCCCATTAAGGCTTCCAAATACCTGTGTGCTGTTTTTTTTAAAGATGCTGTTAGAGGCAACACTTATTAGATAAGACTAAGAAGATAAGAACATAAGAAGTTGCCATACTGGGTCAGACCAAGAATGCATCAACCCCGACATCCTGTTTCCAACAGTGGTCAATCCAGGTTACAAGAACTTGGAAAGTTCCCAAAACATTAAGTAGATCCCATGCTACTAATGCCAGTAATAGCAGTGGGTGTTCCCTAAGACAGCTTGATTAATTGCAGTTAATGTAATTGTCCTCAAAGAACTTATCCAAATCTTTTCTAATCCCAGTTCTAACCACATCCTCTGGCAACAAATTCCAGAGTTTAATTGTGCGTGGTTTGAAAAATAATTTTCTCCGATTAGTTTTAAATGTGCTACTTGCTAACTTCATGGAGTGCCCCCTAGTCCTTCTATTATCCGAAAGAGTAAATAACCGATTCACATTTATCCATTCTAGACCTCATGATTTTATAGACCTCTGTCATATCCCCCGTCAGCCATCTCTTCTCCAAGCTGAACAGCCTTAACCTCTTTAGCCTTTCCTCATAGGGGAGCTATTCCATTCCCTTTATCATTTGGTTGCCCTTCTCTGTACCTTCTCCACTGCAACTATATCTTTTTTGAGATGCGGCAACCAGAATTGTACACAGTACTCAAGGTACAGTCTCACCATGGAGTGATACAGAGGCAGTAAGACTTTTTCTGTTTTATTCACCATTCCCTTCCTAATAATTCCTAACATTCTGTTTGCTTTTTTGACTGCCGCAGCACACTGAACTGACGATGTATTATCCATTATGACGCCTAAATCTTTTTCCTGGGTGGTAGCTCCTAATATGGAACCTAACGTTTAACTACTGCATGGGTTATTTTTCCCTATATGCATCACCTTGCACTTTATCTACATTTACATTTCATCTATTTGGATGCCCAATCTTCCAGTCTCACAAGGTCTTCCTGCAATTTATCACAATCCGCTTGTGATTTAACTACTCTGAATAATTTTGTATCATCTGCAAATTTGATTACCTCACTCGTATTCCTTTCCAGATCATTAAAAAATATATTGAAAAGCACCGGTCCAAGTATAGATCCATGAGGCACTTCACTGTTTACCTTATTCCACTGAGAAAATTGACCATTTAATCCTACTCTCTGTTTCCTGTCTTTTAACCAGTTTGTAATCCACAAAAGGACATCATCTCCTATCCCATGACTTTTTAGTTTTCTTAGAAGCCTCTCATGAGGGATTTTGTCAAGCACCTTCTGAAAATCCAAATACACTACATCTACCAGTTCACTTTTATCCACATGTTTATTAACCCCTTCAAAAAAATGAAGCAGATTTGTGAGGCAAGACTTCCCTTGGGTAAATCCATGCTGACTGTGTTTCAGTAAACCATGTCTTTCTATATGCTCTGTGATTTTGATTTTTGGAATAGTTTCCACTATTTTTCCCAGCACTGAAGTCAGGCTCACCGGTCTATAGTTTCTTGGATCACCCTTAGAGCCCTTTTTAAATATTAGTTTTACATTGGCCATCCTCTAGTCTTCAGGTACAATGGATGAATTTAATGGTAGATTACAAATTTTAATTAAGAGATTTGAAATTTCATTTTTGAGTTCCTTCAGAACCCTGGGGTGTATACCATCCGATCTAGGTGACTTGCTACTCTTTAGTTTGTCAATCAGGCCTACTACATCTTCCAGGTTCACAGTGATTTGGTTCATTTTGTCTGACTCATCATCCTTGAAAACCATCTCCGGAACTGGCAGAATCCATTTAATCTTTCTGAAATGGCCTTATGCTCCCTAAGAGCCCCTTTAACCCCTCGGTCATCTATCGGTCCAACCGACTCCCTCGCAGGTTTCCTCCTTCGGATATGTTTTAAAATGTTTTTATTATGAGTTTTTGCCTCTGAGACCAACTTCTTTTGAAATTCTCTCTTAGCCTGTCTTATCAATGTTTTACACTTAACTTGACAATGCTTGTGCTTTTTCCTATTTTCTTCAGATGGATCCTCCCAATTTTTGAAGGATCTTTTTTGGCTAAACTGCCTCTTTCACCTCACCTTTTAATCATGCCAGTAAACTTTTTGCCTTCCTTCCACCTTTCTTACTGCTTCAAATACATCTGGATTGTGCTTCTAAGATGGTATTTTTAAAAATGTCCACGCCTGTTTTACAATTTTAAGCTTTGCAGCTGCTCTTTTCAGTTTTTTCTATTTTCCTCATTTTATCAAAGTTTCTCTTTTGAAAATTTAGTGTTAGAGCTCTAGATTTACATATTGTCCCCCTTCCAGCCATTAGTTCAAATTTGATCATATTATGATCACTTTGTTACTAATGGAACGATCCTGATAGCATAGTTCTGTTTTCATGAACATCAGATGAGTAACATGAGAGGCTGAGCATGATGGATTTGTCTTAAGAACCAGGTAGGTTAATAGGAAGAATTTATATGGTGGCTCTCATGTGAGTTTTATGGATAGATTTCAGATGAGAGGGATATAACATTATAAAGTGAGAAGCTATATGTTTGACTGATGGAACAAGGATTTCAAAGGAAAGGGAAGAAAAGAGAGCAGCTGTGTAGCAGAACAAAGAAAGATTAGTTATCAAAAGGACTTATGCAGGTAAAAAAGGTCCCTTAGAAAATTGCCTGCCTGATTTGCGGATAAGCTTACATGTGTTTGTCATGTTTGCGCATAAGTTTACCCAGACCGGGCAGAGTTGAAGAGGAGTTTAGACTTAGGCACATACTTTTGGATTTTAAAAAGTATGCACAGAAATTTCCATGAAACATTTGTGCATAGTTTTTACTTCTTGAAACTTGTACGGGTATATTTTGTGGGATAATTTTGAAAGCGGACTTATGTTCATAAGTCCAGTTTGAAAACTGGTGTAATTTATGTGCATATTTGATGAATTTCTTATGTGTGATGGAATTTTTAATCTCCCAACAGAGTTTTCAGTCAGGACTGTAAGGTCATTTTGAAAGGGAAACTTCTCATGGAGTTTTCCTTTGAAAATATAGCCAGCGTGAACAGCACGGGTATATTTTTACCTACATACTTTGCACTTGCTTCATAGCTGGTGCAAAGTATGCACATGAAATGTAAAGATTTGAAAAATATTTGAAAAAGAAATTTCACTCTCCCAACCTAACTCTTCGCATTTTTGTGGAAGTAAGCGGTGCACACACTTTTACCTGCACACAGGAGGTAGAGGAAAGGGGGGAATCATCAAAATGCCTTTTTACATTGGTAAACATATTCTTATATGCATAAACTTTTGATTATTTTCTCCAGAGAGAATGTTGAATGGGTAGTTCATGCGGCAATGTGACCAGTTATTTTTTCCAAATTTATGACATAAGGTAGTCTTATTTGATAAGTGGTACCTTAAGTACTTGATATTTTGTTCTTTAGTCATTTTTAAAATTTTTGTTAAGCTTTGGTTTTCAACAGTTCAAAATTATTCTGTGTAGGGTGGCAGTATACAAAAATAAGGAACAGAGATTTGTAATCTCCAATTTCTTTCGGTATCTCTTTGGTGTTGACTAATTCAGATACGAATAAAGTTAATTTGCTCATCTATCAGTACTCGTGAAAACCTGATCTTTTGATGGCCTCAGCCCAATACCAGCATTGAAAAGCTCTATTTAAAAGAAATGCATGGGACGCCCTAGAGTTCACTGAAGCCTTCTGGAGGCATATTGCCATGCAAGCACTCTTTCTTGCTGTATAGATAGAGCAGTTCTTCACTGTGAATTTTTGAAATCTTGGAACCAACCATTCCCTATGCTGGAAATAAGTTGAAGAAAAGAATACATTTTTTAAATTGTTCTCTTAATTCAAAAGAGGAAAACTAAATAATTGTTGCCATTTTAATTTCTAAAACATGGGAAGTAAACTTCCTTTTCACTACTGTTTCCTTAATTAATTACTGTGTCCAGCTTTAGTTTGATGTTATATCTGGTGGGTATATTTAACCAAGAGGACTTCTGTCTTAATTTTATAGAGAGAAGAAACCAATTGGCTGGGATATGGATATTTCCTGGCTTACAGGGGAAGAGTTACACGTGGAAGTTTTGGAGAACGTGCCGCTTACAACACACAACTTTGTATGTACCCCACCTTTAAATATCAGAGATTTAAAAAGTCAATTTTAGTTGTCTTGACAATTTTGTAAAGAAAATGTTTTTCCCCCAACACCCCTAAATAAATTATATGTTTGAAAAGATTGTTTGACCAGAAATGCTCACCTGTATTTTTGTGATCATAAGGGAGAAATAGACCTTAGAAAAGAGTAGCTAAGATAACAAGGTATATACTGTATTTCCACATTTATATGGTGCTCTTATACTTTTCTTATCCTCTGATGACATGCAGCAGTAACTCAGCCACATGAGTGGGTCAAGTCACCTTTGTTGTGTGTTCCCGTAATAAACTAAAAGGTAGATTGTAAGCGCTGCACATGTGCGCGTGTTTGCTGGTGTGTTCACATGGACACTCCGATTTTATAACATGTGCGTGTCTGTGTGCGCATGTTATAAAATCTGCTACCTGCGTACACATGCGCGCACGATTTTATATTGACATGCGCATGAATGCCGTCTCGCGCGCATAAGTGGGGGGATTTTAGTAGATGTGGGCGGCGATGCATTAGGGTCCATTTCCCTGTTCCCTCCCAGTTTGCCCCTGTAAAGGAGTGGACGTCCTCAACCTCCTGTCTAACCTGCCTCCCTTTTACCCTATTAGCCTTGACCCCTAAAACCCCGCTGTCTACCTTAGATGTTTTTGTTTTACTACTTACCAGCCTTCCTTAGCATCAGGAAGTTATGTGGTTGTCGAACTGCAGCACGCACCTGGGTGCAACACGGACTTACTGGCGCTTTCCCAGCCTGCACCTGGTCTGCCCCTTTTTGCAAAAATCTTTCCAGTGCGCGCACCGGGAGATATGTGCGTGGCTGTGGGCCTTTTAAAATCCGCGCAGTCCGCATGCTTATGACTCAAGTGCGTATCTCCCGGCTTGGCTGCATGTAGGGTTTTGAAAATCTGTGTAACTTCTGAGGAGTAGCTTTCTAGATCTTTGTTTACTGTGCACTGTTGGTTCCCAAACCCTTTGTTACATTTTTAAATTTCTTTGAACACTTCTTCTTAAACATTTTTTGCAGTTTTAAATTCTTTATCTATATCTTCCATGTTCTGAAGGGGCTGTGCCTGGAGAACACCAGGCCTTGCTCTTTTAAGGCCAAGCTGCTCCATCCTTTTAAAGGCCGAATGTGCAGTTTCCTTTGTGGTTTATATAGGTCTTGTAATTTATTTTATTTATCATCTATATTTATTTAAAACATTTATAAATCTCTTTGCAGATTAAAAATTTACCCAAAGCAATGGACACAATTTTATATAAAATTATAACACATAATTCAGTCACAATGAAACAGTAAAACAAATTCATAAAATGTATTTATTTATTTGATATTCCAAAGATGTATTACAATAATTGATTATGTTCATTGGACAAGTGTATCTTTGAGATCTTCAGCTGATATCTCAGATGTACAGATCCATAGATCTCAGGCACTTCAAAGCTGATGGGTGCGTCAAGAGATGTGCTAAAGACCTTTCCCACGAGGGAAATGCTAACTCCTTGGATACCTAAGGAGTTAGCATTGTCCATCTATCCTTTTCCACAGGAAATACCCACACACTACTTCCTGTTAATGAGAAGGCAGTGTTAATCTATTTTTTTTTCTTAAATAAACAACTTAGGCAGTCTTCTTACAAGTAAAGAACTTTTATTATCGATAGGAGTAAAAGGAAAAACTACAGAAGCCTTGTTTAAAAGCAAATAAAATACAAAGAGTTCTGTAAGTACTAGGATCTAGTTTCTGCCTGCTGCCAGCAAAGTAGCAGAAAAAAGATGCCAGCCCGATGTTTCCCTGTAGAGCACAGCTTTATACAGTTCTTATCTTTCTCACACCAATATTCCTTCCTTGTCCTTATATGGTATTGCATCTTGTTCTTTCTTTGATCTATATTCCTACTTCCTGAGGCACACTCATCACAGTGCTTGATATCTGCATGTTACTTAGCATGTCTAGATAGAATCTCTTGATGTGATTAGGGTTAAACGTTCTTAGACCCATGCGTAGGAAATGATAGGAAATAGTATCAAAGGCTTTGGATACAGGTTGTTATTTCCTGATACCTTTGAACTGCATCTTTATCTTATTCTCAGTAGACACAAAGTATCATGTCTAGGCAGCTACAAAATTTGACAGGATTCAGCTCCTTTCTTGGAGCATAGTGGTTGAATTTGCTCTCAGCAGACACAAGAAGCCTAGGATACCCATGCCTGTTTCTCTAAGTCATGAGTGCAAGACTCTGGATCTTGTTAGTAAACAAACATTTTAGAACATTGTGGTTTTCTGCATATCCAACTAATAGATTTATGTAGTCAGTTATTTGCATACTCTTGGGAAGAAGTCTAGAAATTTACCCAGTTTCACCCTTGAGAGAGAGAGAGAGAGAGAGAGAGAGAGAGAGAGAGAGAGAGAGAGAGAGAGAGGAGTTTCACTCCTTTGGGCTAGAGGAGAACAGTGTGAGATGAATTTGGTCTGGCTGTCCATGATGCATTTCAGAAGGCATTGTGAGCCTCTATATGGCCATTATTTATTGGATTTTCTTACCTTCTTTTTACTCATGCCCTTTATATTAAAGAGATTTACCATTGCTGTCTGCAGCTCACAACACCAGACTTCCCTGGTAGTCTTAGATACTAGCTAGGCTTGACCATGTTTGGGTTCTCCAAGGCTACTATTATTAGGTCCATGGCCATTGATACTCTCAAACTCACATGGCTTTGTATTTCAGGGTTCAGAGAAGATATGCAGGCATAATGTGCTAGTGTGCCCTGCTTGTGGGAGAATTTGTTCAGAGAGAAGATGGAGACAATCTACTCTCTAGACCTTATCCACTTCCATTACTGATTTGCTTTTATTGTTTTATTTATTTATTTAACACTTTTTTATACCGACCTTCATAGTAATAACCATATCGGATCGGTTTACATAGAACATAGGAATAACTGAAGCAATAACTGGAGAAATTAACAATAGCGGTGAATAAGTCAAAGTTACATTTAACAGGGAGTACAAACTTGGAAGCTAAGCTAGCTGGAAGAAAGTAAAGGCATGAAGTAATTGTAATATAATACACTAACAAATATGGGCTAAAGCTTAAGGTGCTTTAGCCTAGAAATGCCAGGGTTGTTGGATGAGTTTGAGTGGATTCTACAGAAAGCAACCTTTTTCTCAGTAAAGGCATTTTGAAGGGCCTTCTCGCCCACTACTTTAGGACGGTTCCATGCAAGTATAAACTTTAAGGTTTATAATGCCCACCCATTCAAAGCTAGGATTAGGTTTTTGATGGGGCCCACAGTAAATAGCTTGCTTTCCAGTCTTTGTGTAGGAAGATTTCTTTGTAGGGGTAAAGGTGAGTTGTTTTTTTTTCTTTTTTTTTTTAATCATTGGTCCCTTGTAACATTAGCGAAGTAGGGGGTGAATTTTCAAAACGTTATGCACATAAAGTTTAGCATACGTGGGCATAAGTAGCATCTACTCGCACATTCCATATTTTATAAAAGTAAAAAATATGGGCTGGATTTTAAAAAGGTTACGCGCGCCGGGCCTATTTTATAAAGACCTGGCGATGCACATAAAGTCCCGGGACGAGTGTAAGTCCCGAGGCTTTTCTAAAGGGGCGGTCCGGGGGCGGAGCAGGCAGGGGCGGGGCCAGAGGCCTCCAACACAGTGGCCGTTGCAGCTGTGTCGAAGGATCGCGTGCCGGCAGGCTGCCGGTGTGTGCAACTTGTGCCTGCCCGGAGGCAGGCGCAAAAGGTAAAACAAAAATTTTGGGGGGGGGGGGGTTTAGAGTAGAGCTAGGGGGAGGAAAGGTTAGGGGAAGGAGTGGGAAGGTCAGGTTAGGGGGGAGGGAATGGGTGAAGGCAGCGCGGCTCAGCGCCCGCAAGGTGCACAATTGTGCACCCCCCTTGCGCGTGCCGACCCCTGATTTTATAACTTGCACGCACCTAAGTGAGAGGTCTGGGTGAACCAGGCTGAAGAACCAGGAAGATCTCAATCACCCGGAGAAGGACTGGGCATACCAGATAGGTCATATGATGTTTTTCTGCAGTCATGTTTCTATAGGTCTGTGTTTCAGTATTTATTTCATTTGCTAGTAAAAAAAAAAAAAAAAAAAAAAGAGGGACACTATTTACAAGGAGGTCTGGAAGCAAAGTTGGGGGCCTATTGAACTTGCCAACTTCTGCAGCGAATGGAGTAGACATCAACACAGTTTAGTTCAGGACTGTGTCACATCTTTGATAAATTCTTTCATAATAAACCGCGCTTCTATTACTCATAAAGTAGCTCAATTAAAGGACGTAGGCCTAGTGGAACATAAGATTTGTTGCGAGAGGAAAGGTTTTGGGGCTGCTTAGCAATAATGATCTGAACACGATCAAATTTTACTTAACTGGAGGGAGGACACTAAAGAAATGTACTGTGATAGCATTTAACTTTCAAAAGGAAGACTATGATAAAATTAGATAAATGATTGGGAAAAAAACTGAAATAAGTAGCTGGCAAGGTTAGGAAAATGGGTAGGAAAAAACGAAAGGAGCAGCTGCCAGGGTTAAGAGTTTTAAGCAGGCATGGACCTTATTTAAAATTCCATCTTGGAAGCCCAGACCAGATCTATTCCACGCAATATAAAAAGGTGGAAAAAATGCTAAACGACTACCAGCATGGTTAAAGGGTGAGGCGAGAGAGGTTTTTATAGCTAAAGAATATCTTTCAAACAGTGGAAAAAGGATCCAAACGAAGAAAACAGGAAAGAGCATAATCACTGGCAAGTTAGCTGCAAAGCATTGATAGAAAGGCAAAGAGAGAATTTGAAAAGAAACTTGCCATAGAAATTCATGCTGGCTGTGTCCCATCAAAACATGTCTGTCTAAATGTTTTGTGATTCTATTCTTTATAACAATTTCCATAATTTTTCCTGACACTGAAGTCAGGCTTATCGGTCTATAGTTTCCCAGATTATGCCTGGAGCCCTTTTTAAATATTGGGGTTACATTGTCCATTTTCCAGTCTTCAGGTACAATGGATGATTTTAATGATAGGTTACAAATTAACTGAAATAGGTCTGAAAATTCATTTTTTAGTTCTTCCAGAACCCTGGGGTGTATACCATCCAGTCCAGGTGATTTACTACTCTTCAGTTTGTTGGTCTGGCCTACCATATCTTCCAGGGGGGATTCGGGAGTGTGGGGATTTGTTTTAAAGGGTCGGGGTGGGTTTTAGGGTTGTTTTGGTGTGCCAGTTTTCCCGCCCTCCCCCGATTTACGATTTTTTGACGATAAATCGGGGGAATTGCTATTGTATCACGGCTCTAATGATTTTTGACGATTTAAAATATATCTGACGATTGTTTTAAATCGTCAAAAAACGATTCACATCCCTAATCTTTACACAGGTATATTCTTTTGGACAGGTAGATCAGCCAGGTAGCATTAGCCATAGCTCCTACTGTCACAGGCATCCCTCACTCCATCTGTCTACAAGGTTCCTTCCCATTTCCAATCCCCTTCCTTTACAGTACTTGCCAACTGTTGATCTTACCCTGACCATCCATTGCTCTGCATATTTGTTGCACCACTTCTCAGTCCCTTTATGCCACTCCAGATGCCTCTTGATCTTTACTATTTCACAGAGGCATATGCTACTGGTAAGATCAGCTATGTAGCGCCTTTGACTGGGAAAGGCATCCCCTACTCCAACTGTCTATGAGATTTCTTCCAAATCCTCTTTCCCTACAGTACTTGCCAACTCTTGCTCTTGCCCTGACCATCCATTACTTTACACAGGCCTTACTCACCCAGTTATCTTTAATGGTTTCATGGTTTCTTGGACATTTTCTTAAGACTCTGTATCCTTATGGTTCTTGTGATATTGGTCTCATCCGGTATATAACCTTTGATGGATTATACCACAGCAAAAAGCAAGGGCTGTAGAAATGTGGCACCCAGAAACACCAGGACCGCTTTCTTCCATGATTACTACTTCTGAGGTAAAGGAGGCAGTATTTGCAAACCCTTTCAGAAGAAGAATTGTGTCTTGGATTCCTGAATCACAGGATATTAAATTGCTAGTGACTAAAGAGCATTTGGTGCGTGTCCTTGGTAGAATCTTAGCCTCCAGCGAAGACCATTACCAAGGCCAAACAGCCAACTCCTTCAGAAATGGCATTTCTTTTCCAGGGATTTCCCTTGGCTTCTTCCTGCCTAGGACTATCTATCAATTTAGTTGGTGTCCTTTGCTCATCGTTTGGAGCTTTGGGGTATTCTTGCCAGTCTGGGTGACTGCTTTGCACCTTTTATGATGATTTTGGGGGTTTCATGACATTCTTTTTCTTGCTTTCATCCTCTATTACTGCCTTGGGGGATTTTCTGTCTCTTCTGGTGCTTTGTTCCCCATTTATGGTTCCTTTAGATCAGGGGTGGGCACTGGGAGGAGAAATTTGTATTTTTTTCACATTTTTCTCCTGAGGACAAAACACCCCAGTATAATCAATAAAGAAGGCTAGAGTGGGAAGAATACTACAAAGCTTCAACAGAGGGCACAAACTATAGTGGCATAAACCCTCCAAGGCTATATGAGAGGGGTAAAGTAGCAACAAGTATAGCATGACTATCTAAAGCAGGGGTGGGCAATTCCGGTCCTCGAGGGCCGCAAACCGGTCGGGTTTTCAGGATATCCCTAATGAATATGCATGAGAGAGATTTGCATGCACTCTGCCTCAGTCGTATGTAAATCATTTTCATGCATATTCATTAGGGATATCCTGAAAACCCGACTGCCACATTTTCTGCTTTGTTTCCCCTTCATGGTGCCTAAGGATGTTGATGCCACTGTTATTGCAACTGCCTCTGATACTCCTTTCAGAGTTTATGCCATTGTTTTTTGTGCCTTCTTTTGATGCTTTGAGGTGTTCTTCCCCCTCCTGCTGCTTCTTTGCTTCTCTGACAATACTTTAAAGAGTTCCTGCCATTGCTGGTACCCCTATGACCTCATACAGTACCTTAGGCTAGTCTTGCTACTGTTTGTACCATTTTGCCACAGTTTATGTACTTTGGAGTTGTTTCCCCCTTCTGATGGTGTCAACACAGAAATTTCATGAGAATTGATGAGAAAACCCCTATTCTGGAGCCCATCTCCCATCGACTTAATAGCAAACAAATGAACAAATAAAATAAATACAAGAATTATTTTCTGTTTTGAAACTAATGAAATGAATAGAAAGTGCTCATGAAATGAATGAATGAGCCAAAACAAATATTTTCCCTCTGCACATCCCTAGTATGCATACTGAGGTGGCATTTTCAGTCTTGCAGTTCTATAAGCCAGTTTTCAAAGGGAAACTCCCATGGAGTTTCTCCTTGAAAATTTGGTGGTGGGCCAGAGCTACAGGTGCATGCTACTGCTTTGCTACGAATCCCATCACGATTCCAGCACAGTGAATCTTGACATGCCCTACCCGGCCCAGGTTTTCCTGGGTGTAACGAAAGTGGTGACATTCACTAGCCATGAGAAGTAATTCTCTTGGTTATGGCAATTTCAGATTTATTGTTGTCAATGAAACAAAAGCTGCCTGGAGTGGCGGAGGGCTAAATAGTATTTAAATATTAAGATTTATTTATTTATCTATACCGACATTCGATCTGGCATATCACATCGGTTTTCATATAACAATATGTCTAAGGCGAACCTTGTAATAACATAGTACATTATTTATTTATTTAATGAGTTTTATAAACTGTCATTCGGTAAAGCCATCATAAACGGTTTACAAAAGCTTAAAATGCAGGATTTTTAACAATTGAGCAAAAAGGGATAACAGGAAGTATATTAAACAAAGGAGAGATATTCAATTGCAAAGATATTAACTGGCATTTGCACTACAGGTTGCACTAAGGGGTGCACAAAGGGGAGGGCCCCTTTGTCGCGGCGCCTGGTGGCAGGGCGCCTTTCAACGGTCGGAGCTGCCCCTGGTGACGTCAGGGGGGGGCGGGGCTTCCCATCGGGTCTCTCCCTCACATTGCAGTTGTTTTTTTCCCCCCTTTTTCAGTTTCAGGTGATATTTTTTCTTCTCTTCTGTTCCCATGGCGATGGAGAAGTGCCACAGGGTGCCCAAAGGTGGTGGGTGGGCTGCCAGTTCGAGGGCGCCTTTCATTATAACAGCTTAACTGAGTAACTGACTATATACCAATAACAGTTTGTAAGATAATTCACTCTTACAAAGCAGGGGAAGGTTATAAAAAACATATTCTGCTGAGAATGTGGATTGGCAGGCTATAAACTTTATAAATAAATAACATTTATTTATTTATTATTTACTGACACAGGTACTGTAGATATTTTCCTATCGCCAGAGGGCTCACAATCTAAGTTTGTACCTGAGGCAATGGAGGGTAAAGTGACTTGCCCAAGGTCGCAAGGAGCAACAGTGGGACTTGAACCCTGGTCTCCTGATTCATAGCCCACTGCTGTAACCACTAGGCCATTCCTCCATCTCTAAATGCTTTCAGTTATCAATTTAAACTGTCAGAAACATACTTAAAAATGGAAGTATCTTGTTTGATTGTAACAAAACAGTTCAGTTTTCATTTCGTCATTCTAAAGTACACTTTTCCAAAATGTTTAAGGCTTATGAAGGTTTAGATGACTTTTGTGTTGAGGTTTTAGAAATGGTTTCCTTCTGACAACTTTCTTATGTAGATCAATGTTGTTTAAGCAATACTATTCTATTCACCATTACCCTAGTGACAGCTAAACTTTTCAGCAGGACAGTTGTAGTGAGTTGTGGGTTTTGTTTTGCAGATAGGATCAGTTTTTGGGCATTTCTACCAGATGTTTTTCATGGTTGTCTAGATCTTGTAATTTAATGCCTCTTCCTTTCTTAACAACATTTCTGATAGTTGAAATTGCTAGCTGCAAGTGTTTAGGGTTTGTTTTTTAATAGACTTCCCCTGCTTTGTAATAGTGAATTATTGTTATTTTCAAATGCTCAGACAACAAAGTAACATAACATAGTAATGATGGCAGAAAAGGACCAAATGCTCCATCCAGTCTGCTCAGCAAGCTTCTTATGGTATTTATTTTATTTATTTAGTATCTGCTGCACCGTGCAGGTTACTCCCATGTTTCTCTTAAGGGTAGCAACTGCCGCTCTGTGCATTTATCCCCATAATTTAATTAACTAAGACATTTTATATACTATCGTTCCATGTCAAGATCACAACAGTTTTCAAAAATAACATTCATAACTATAAATCAACAAAGATTGATTACAGAAGTAGTATTCATAAACAGGCATTAGTATCTATCAAATTAAATTTTCCAATAGATTTGACTAAAGATCTAGGACATTGACGAGAAGTACAGAAAATAAAATAACAAATTTCACATTTTAGTCAGTATGTTGAAATGATTCTTAAATTCACTCATTAAATTTATTCCTCATGCTTCAATTATAAGCTCTTGTCCTTCTTGTTTTTTGTAGCTCTCTGCTTTCTGATGTTTTAAGTTAGGTTATAAGCATTTTTGAATAGCCATGTTTTTAGCTCACATTTAAGTTTTGATCTATCTGGTATCAAATGTAGCATCTCAGATAGAGAGTTCCATAGCTTTCGATCTGCTATGGAAAACACAAGGTCTCTTGCTTGCATCAGATGTGTACTCCATATTACGGGAACAGTCAGTAGTCCTTTATTTTGAGATCTTGGTGTTCGTTGAGGTGTGTATGGTTATAATGTCACACCTATCATACCGGTGTTATTGGAATGAATGGTTTTGAATATCAGTGTTAATACTTTAAAATAGATTCGGGCTTGTACTGGCAGCCAGTTCAGTGAGATCAGCGAGGGTGTCATGTGATCAGATTTCCTGGTTCTAACAACAGTCTTGCCAAGGCATTTTGTAATAATTGTAATGGTTTTAAAAGATAGGCTCGGCGCATGCAGGGACAGCTTTTCGGGGGTTACGTGTGTAACCCTTTGAAAATCTGCCCCATAGTTTGCATTAAAAATTGCAGAAAGATGTCATGTTTAACTTTGTGAGAACAGAAGGTGTGACAAAGGGTAATGCTATTCCAAATAAAAATTAATCCAGTTCAATCTTCAAAAAAACTATGTTTATTTTAAGCATCAAGGCAAATTCAGTCCCTGTATTTCTTTGAAAATTTGCCGTGATGCTTAAAAGAAGCATTGCTTTTTGAAGATTGAACTGAATTCATTTTTGTTTATTTGGAACAATATTACCCTTTGGTCTCACACCTTTTGTTCTCATATATATACTCCCCTGTGTGACCACATTTACTCCACACTGGTGTTTAACTTTGTACCATATAAAGGTTGTGTCAACTTCTTTTCACTTAGAGACTCATTAAAACATACAGTTTGACCAGGAGTGCCTAAACATTTGCATACAACTGTAATAGATTTGCAGCTCCAACTAGTTGTTGTTAGTACAATTTCTTGCTGTTTATACTGTATCTTGTGTGTATCCTCTCTGTCAGGCAACATTATCTATGAAGAAAATCCTAAATGGAAAGCTTATAAAATCGATGTTATATCAGAAGAAACTTCTCTATGTTGTCAAATTTATATACAGAACATTCAGAAAGTATTTAGACCTCTTTCAATTTTTGCCACATTTTGTTACATTACAGCCTTATTTTAAAATGGATAATATGCATTTTTCCCCTCCCCAATCTACACATAACCCATAATGGCAAAGCAAAAACCCAAGGGAAAGATACATTATTGGAGGTGAAATTCATCTAAACACAAACGGCCGGCGATATTAAGTCGGAGGCCCCAAAATTTAAAAAAAATTTTAAATCTGCCTGCGGGTTGGAAGACGGATGCTCAATTTAGCCGGCGTCCGTTTTCCGAACCCGTGGCTGTCAGCGGGTTCGAGAACAGACTCTGGTAAGATTGAGTGTTGACTGTCAAACCCGCTGACAGCCACTGCTTCTGTCAAAAAGACGCTAGGGATGCGCTAGTGTCCCTAGCCCCTCCTTTTACCGCAGGCCCTCATTTAAATACTCGATCGCGCACCCAGGAGAGTGGCCTGGACGCGTGTTGGGAGAGCGGGTGCTCGCCTCGGAGTGCCGGCTCTCCCGCGGTTTTTACTGTATCGGCCCAAAAGGAAGAGCGAGATCTGGGGATAATTGTAGCTGTAGCTGATGATCTTAAGGTGGCCAAACAGAAAAAGCAATGATGAAAGCCAGAAGGCTGCATAAGGAGAGGAATGGTCAGAAGAAAAAGGGAGGTGATATTGCCCCTGAATAGGTCTTTGGTGAGACCTCACTTGGAATACAGTGCACAGTTCTGGAGACTGCACCTTCAAAAGGATATAAACAAGATGGAGTCGGTCCAGAGGGTGGCTACTAAAATGGTCAATGGTCTTCATTCTAAAGCTTATGAGGATAGACTTAAAGATCTAAACATGAATATCCTAGAGGAAATGTAAGATAGGGGAGATATGATAAAGACATTCAAATATCTCAAAAGTTTTCCATGGACAGGAGGTGAGCCCTTTTCAGTGGAAAGGAGGCTCTAGAACGAGGGGGTCATGAGATGAGGTTGAATGGGGGTAGACTCAGGAGTAATCATAGGAAATATTTCTTTATAGAGAGGGTGATGGATATGTGGAAGTGCCTCCCAGTGGAAGGGGTGGAGACAAAACAGTATCTGAATTCATGAAAGCTTGGGATAAATACAGGGGACCTCTACAAATTAATTGGACAGATGGGTAGGCTAGATGAGTCATACACTTTTTATCTGCTGTTATGTTTCTATATAAAGTGAAATCAGGTTTGTAGAATTTTGTGCAAATTAATTAAACCCCCCCCCCCCCAAAAACCTGAAATATCACATTTACCTAAGTATTCAGATCCTTTGTTATGACATTTAGAGTTGAGCTCAGGTGCATCCTGTTTGCATCGATCATCCTTGAGTTGTTCCTCCAACTTGATTGGAGTCCACCTGTGGTAAATTCAGTTGATTGGACATGATTTAGAAAGCAACACACCCGTCTGTGTAAGGTCCCACAGTTGACCATATGTCAGAGCAAAATCAAAAAACCAAAACCTTCCCTAAATTATTAGATCATTGAACTCGGGGTGTCTATTTCTTAAATAAAAAAATATATTTATTTATATTTAAATTTTTAAATGAAGAAGGCATAACCATCATATCACCAGGCTGAATGCTGCAGTATTTTCTGCAGTGTCTTTATGCCTAAATATTGGTTTAATCATCAGTATGTGCCTCCTTCCAACCTTATTACATTTGGTGAATAATAGTGAAAATTAGTGATAAATATCTGTAGTGAGCGCTCAATTGAATATCGGTGAATTTCCAAAAGGGAGAAGACCAAAACCAACGCAGTCCACGTTTCAGAACTCACCAGCTTCCTACCTCAGGGAACGGTCTATTTCTTCCCTCCGGTTGATCAAGACTGTCCATGAGATTTTTCAGTAGTGTTCACCTTTTAAAAAGATGCCAGGTAGTATTTCCCTCTCTGTCGAGACATAATATTGAACGGGATTCATCTCTTCATCATGGCGCTCAGAGAGGAACTGGGGAATGTTTTTTTTCATGACGTTAGAGCAAAATCAAAGCCATGAAGTTGAAGGAATTGTCTGTAGATCTCTGCGACAGGATTGAGTTGAGGCATAGATCTGGGGAAAGGTACAAACAAATTGCTGCAGCATTGAAGGTCTCAAAGAATACAGTGGTCTCCATCATTCTTAAATGGAAGAAGTTTGGAACCACCAGGATTCCAAATTGAGCAATCGGGGGGAGAAATGCCTTGGTCAGAGAGGTGACCAAGAACCCATGATCACTCTAACAGAGCCTCAGGCTTCCACTGTGAAGATGGGAGAACTTTCCAGAAGGAGAACCATCTCTGCAGCACTCCACTAATCAGGTCTTTATGGTAGAGTGGCCAGACAGAAGCCATTCCTCAGTAAAAGGCACATGATAGCCCACTTCAAGTTTGCCAAAAGGCACTTAAACTACTCTCAGAGCATGAGAAACAAGATTGAGCTCTTTGGCCTGAAAGCCAAATGTCATGTCTGGAGGAAACCAGGCACCACTCATCACCTAGCAAATACCATCCCTATGGTGAAGCATGGTGGTAGCAGCATCATACTGTGGGGATGTTTTTTAGCTGCAGGAATTGGGAGACTAGTCAAGATCAAGGATAAGATGAATGGAACAAAGTATAGAGAGAACCTTGATGAAAACCTGCTCCAGAGTGCTCTGGAGCATAGGCTGGGGTGACAATTTACCTTCCAACAGGACAAGGACCCTAAGCACACAGCCAATACCACACAGGAATGGCTTTGGTACAAGTCTGTGAATGTCCTTTAGTGTCCCAGCCAGAGCCCAGACTTGAACCTGATCGAACATCTCTGGAGAGATCTGAAAATAGCTGTGCATCAACACACCCCATCCAACCTGACAGAGTTTGAGAAGATCTGCAGAGAAGCATGGGAGAAAATCCCCAAATCTAGGTATGTCAAGATTGTTGTATCATACCAAGAAAAGTTGAAACTCTAGTTGCTGCAAAAGGTTCCTCAGCAAAGTACCGAGTAAAGGGTCTGACTATTTATGTAAATATATTTCAGGTTTTTAAAAAATTAATTTGCTCAAATTTCTACAAACCTGATTTTGCTTTGTCATGGGGTATTTTGTGTAGGTTGAGGAGGGGAAAAAATTCATATTATCCATTTTAGATTAAGGCTGTAATGTAACAAAATGTGGAACAAGTGAAGGGGTCTGAATACTTTTTGAATGCACTATATATTGTCCAGAAATGTTGTCTGTCCGGCCTTTACAGGCCAGTGAATTTTGGAGTTCTGGTACTCCCATAATAAGCTGGCATTAATATTCCTTATGGGCCTCTGAATGACCAGCAAGGATGTCTTAGTAGCGCCTATACTTGACTTCTGTGAATGCCTTATTTTGTTCCACAGGTACGAAAGACTTTCTTCACCTTAGCATTTTGTGACTTTTGCCGAAAGCTACTTTTCCAGGGATTCCGCTGCCAAACTTGTGGGTACAAATTTCACCAGCGCTGTAGTACAGAAGTGCCACTGATGTGTGTAAATTATGATCAGCTTGAGTAAGTAAAATCTTTTATTTTGTCTGTTTTCTAGACTTTAGTAAGAGGACCATTGTTATATCTCAGAACAGAAATGTTTTCACCTAGGTATCTCATTCTTCATGAACAGAGGCTGTTGATCTCTGGATGACTAGTCACACTCTCACATTTTCTGATTTGAAAAACACTTCACCAGGCAGTGCATAATTAAAATTGTTGATTCCATTTTCCATCCTATTATAACTAGCAACATGTGCAAGAAAACCACAGGATTTGAAAGTATTAAAAATAATGTTAATATTCTTAGGAAAAGCAAAAAGAATTGAAATGGTTTTAGCTACCATAAACTGTACAATATTGTTCCTCTGTGTTATCTACTAGGCGTAGCTCTTCAGCTTATCCTATAATGCAACTATCTCCTGCTTTTGAGGCAACTTCGCAGCTCACTGTAGGCCTGATTTTAAAAAGGACTTACTCGAGTAGAACTGGGTTTTACTGGAGTAAATGGGCTTTTGAAAATTGCTGCAATATATACCATTGAATTGTCCATAGGATTTACTCGCACAAATGCACTTTACTTTTGAAAATTGCTCAATAGTATGCTAATTTTTACCTTTGAAAATTATCACCCGTGAGTGTACTTCTCAGCTCATAGTATATGGAGTAGGACTGTTTATATTTTATGCAACTGCTGTTGTCCCTTAGCTAAAGCTTTTCTACTCACTGCATGTAGTTGTCCTGCTCCGCAGCTCACAGGACATATCTCCTTCTCCAACAGTTCCTCAATTGTTTGCATGCAACTGCCTTGTGGTCCTGAGCATTTGAGTTACTCCTAATTAAAGATTCTGTTTATACTGTGATTATTGCAGCAAATGATACATGTAGCCTTCTCATGTATAAAGTAAAGCTTCTAGATCTATTTAGCCGACTTCTCTTTCATTGGATTAATACTGCAATAAGTCAAACAGGACACCAGAATAACTTAAAGGTGAGAGGCAAATTTAAAGATATTCAGTTTGTACCACTTCCTTTCCCCAACATAAATTGAAATTAAATTCTCACACTTATGAAAATATGGAATGTCATAGAAAGCCAAATAATGTAAAAAAAAAAAAGTTTCATCTGAAAGAAACCTCTGGTTTGAAATGCTGGCATGCAGTGAAATTTGAAGTTTGAAGTAATAGACACTTCATTACATGTGTTCAAGCTAGTTGGCATGATGGCATAATGACTCTTCTGCCTGTGTGCCTGCTTGCTTGCTTCTCCTTTTCTTTAGAATACAGAACTTTATTCCTTTTCTTTGACACTTTTTTGCTGTATTCTGGATAACCTCTGGGTTTTGCATAAGTTAGGTTTGTTTTTTTTGTTTTGTTTTTTGCCTCACAGTTTGCTGTTTGTCTCCAAGTTCTTTGAACACCACCCAATATCTCATGAGGAGGCCTCCTTAGGAGAGACCACTCCAGCCACTGAATCGTATCCATCGGTGCCCCCTGCTGAATCCTCTGGGTAGGAATATTTTTATCTTATTATTTTAAGATTCTCTCCATTTGTTGAAGGCTTAAAAAGAGAGATAGGAACCAACTTTCCCTCAACAGCCCACTCTGCCTCTTTAAAGAGAGGCAACACAGAAGCTGGTGATACTTCTCTTTAAAGAGACTTCCTTTTAAGCTAAAAAATGTTTTTGTATTTCAACTTTAGATTTCTCTTTATATAGTGAATTTTAGGGAGATTAAAAGCAAAGCTAGTAGTTAAATTCTTAAAAATAACTAACTTTCTCTTGTGTCCTCTACATTTTACTCTTAGGTCTATCTTTTTGTCCATAATATGCTTTACTAGTTTAAGGGTCTGTCAAAAATAAAGGGGAAAAAAAAAAATTATTCATTCCTAAAACCTTGCCCTATCCCTGGAAATATTCCTTTTCTCTGAGGACAAGCAGGATGTCAGTCCTCAAACAAGGGTGACATCATCCAATGCAGCCTGGCATGGAAAAATTGTCAGAGTTTCTAAAACTTTGACTGAACCACTCTAACCATTATTTATACCACACATCCATGCAGGGTCCCCCTCAGTATCTTTTTTTTTCTGCGGAGCCTTGTGTGACGTGGCAAATTGAGTCTCTCTGAACTTCTTTAAGAAGTACACTGTTTTTTCAAGTAGTTTTTTTCAGGATTGCATCAACATGGGGTCTCTTCTGGTTGTCCCCTTATCGTCAATAGCCAGGTTTCTCAACGTTTTTGGGTAGTTTTATTTTGCAGTCAGTTCCTGGGTGGCAGTGCGCTCAGTGCCTGCCAGCTATTGAGAGCCATAGATTTCAACATTGTGTCCTTTTTTTTTTTTTGAGAATACGTCTGCGTCCGTGTTTAAGTGGTGTCCTCTGTGCACAAGAGCCATGTCTGTCATGGAACCCCATAATACATGTTTCCTTTACCTGGGGGCATCACATAATGTCCGGGATTGCAGCAAGTGCATCCAGAGGAGCCCAAAAAGGGCGTAAAATCCAGCTTGACTAGATGAAATGACTCTTTGGACTGGCTAAGACTGATATATCAACATTGGCATCGGGGGCATCTGTATTGTAGGACCTCAGAGCCACACTGGACACTGAGCCATCAACATCTGTGGTGCCACTGGTTCTGTCTGTGTCGATGGTTACCAGGAATGCCAGAGACAGGCCAACGTCTGCCTCTTCCAGGTCCAAAACATCGAGTTTGTCATCTTTGGCCTTAGCACCAGGGAAGGACCAATTTGAGCATCGAGGGAAGCCGGGCAAGGGGATGCACCAGTTTCATCTGTGTTGCCACCAAAGTGTCCCTGTGGTGAAGAATGCCAGTCCTTCAGCGATACCAGGGATTTACCATGGTCCTCCACCGGTCCTGATGCTCACAACCGATCCTCCTCTCTGTTACAAAGAGGATCTGGTTACACCTTCTCAGTCCCAGTTTGTCTTAACATTGGTGTTCTTAGAGGATGAGCTGAGAAGCTCGTACAGCTGGCCATGGAGAAGGCTGTGCGGGTCCTTGGTGTTGGGGCACTGACAACACTGGGGTTGGCACCATCCCTCCTGGAGCCACTGCTAGAATCTCTACATGTCCTCATCAGTATGCTGCTGATACAGCCGATGTCTGTACCCAGGGTGGCACTGAAGTCTAGTGGGTCATTAGTGGCACCAATAGCCGATCCAGTGCTTGTCCCTGGTTCCTTGGAGGATGCCCCCTGGTGATGGGGTGACACTGGGGCTTGAACCTCCACGACTAGTCAAGTTGGTTCCTATATCACTGGATGGAGGCCGAGCGCCCATCCCCTGCATGACAGCGAGGATGAAATCCCTTATGGCCTCTGGGGGATGACTCCTCCGATGTTTCTGACGAAGCGTTGGATGATCTCCCCTCAGAACTGTCTCCTCCCAACAGAAGGAAGTCTCCCCCAGAAAACCTCTCCTTCACAGGTTTTGTCAGGGTGATGGTGGAGGCCATCCCATTTCAGTTGCAGATGGAGGACGATACCCGACACAAGATGCTGAATATTCTCCAGTATGTGGAGCATCCCAAGGAGATTGTGGCAGTCCTAGTATATGAGATCATTGTCGAGTTATTGATGAGGATGTGAGAATACCCCCTCTCAGTTCCTCATGTTAATAGGAAGGTGGACGTGATTTCTCATCCAGAATGCTCTTGGATTCCACATGTGCCAGCTGCCACACCAATCGGAAATGGTTGAATCTGCTTTCAAAAAAGGCCAAGCACACTCTGACCCATTCCTTTGCGCATCCAGGGAAGGATTAGAAGGCCATGGATGCTCTTGGGAGGAACGTGTTTCAGGGTGCTATGCTTATCACTCACATAACAGCCTGGGCCAGTATATGTGGGACATCCTGAAGCAGGTGCAGGAGGTAGCAGAGTAGCTGCCTCAACAGCAACATGACACTCTTCATGTGCTGGTGCATAAGGGTCTGGAGTGTAGAAAACATGCAGTCCAGTTGACCTACAATTTTTTTTTTCACTTTTTATTTTTCAGCAGATACAGGACATGAGACGTTATATTGTCTAATACAAAAAAGAATATGACTAGAAAGTATATCAAATAAAGACATGTACATAAATCGCACTTCATAGACAAATAGGAAGAACAATAATACAATATTTTTAACAAATTAGTCTCACTATATAGTGGAAATCTGATATTCTAATTCTGAGCATGCCATTTTCAAAACTTTCCCCATGTGATTTCATATTGTTCAAGTTTGCTGTTTAATAAAGGCATAGCCAGTTCAACCACTTTGTTTCATCATACTGAAATTTGAGGTGAGGATTTCCAAAAATAGGCAATTGTCAGACAAGCAGCCTGTAGTAATAAATGAGAAATTAACCGCTTGTCCGACTTTGACAAAGTTATATCATCCCATCCATTTAACAAGCATAATTGAGGGGACAGCACAGTGTCAGTCTCCACTATAATATTAATTACTCCATGGATTCCCTCCCAAAGTTGTTACACTGTTCTCCACCCCTACAACATATGAATGTAGCTCCCCTGCTCACCATACAACCTCCAGCACAAGGGACTAGAATTACTGAAACGAGAAAAGAAAGAGGGGGTATAGATATATACTATGTAGCAATCGATACATCAATTCCTGATTTTTGTTGCAGATGGATAATGTAAATATGGAATGCCATATCAGAATCCGATCAGTTTAATCAAAATCAGTATCTGTCTGTGTTCTGTTTATCAATCAAATCAGTGCTAGTAGCCCGATCATCACCACTATACAGAAGGGAGTAAGAGAGTGTGTAATGAGTTTGGGAGCAACAAGGGATTACGTTAACATTTTTCACGCTCGTCTTTCGTTGCAACAGGGTAATGCCTGATGGATCTCTGAAAATAGCTCTTCTCAGCTGAAAATAAATGCACTTGGTATGATTTGGAACATCAAACCCCTCATGTAATGCTTGGAAATTTTAAAAAATGTCCCCCTCCCAAATCTATCCCAAATACAATAGGCCAGCTTTTTCCCATAACAGCATATCTAATGAAAACGTAACCTGAGAGAGCTGTGTATTAGCTGTCAATGGTGAAATTGGAGAATATCTCATATCTACCACTCCATGTATTTTATGGTATTGATGCCAGACTTTCAGGGTATGTGCTAAAATTGATGCCTTCCTACCCAAACCCAACCTACGATGTTTTTGAGACGGTATCGAGGGTCTCTGCCGCAGGGATTGGCGCCTGTAGACTCGCATAGCTGCAGGCATCAGATCTCTATCAGAAAGTGCAGGAGCAATTTGCTGACATGCCGTGACCTGAGAGAATCTTTTCAGAGATAAAGTGAAGGAATGGGTGGCACAATTGCAGGACTATTATGTGATAATCCAGCAGCTGTCCACTGGCACGCAGAACCCGTCATCCTCTGCTAGGAGGTCCTCAAGGTCTGGCCACAGGAAGTCTCTTCTGCCGAGAAGATACTATCCTCTGCCTCCTTGACCTCGGAAGCAACAGCAGGCACCTTGTAGCCATCCCAGCCAACAGTGGGCACCAAAGTCCTAGCCAGTGCCTCAGTCAACTCCAGGGATGGGGTTTTGACTGGATTGTAGGGAGTGCAGCCACATCTGCCATAGCCAAGATGATGGACCCTCCAGGCAGAGGGAGGCTGCAGTTCTATGTGAGCCGGTGGCGCAGTGTAACCTCAGACTGGTGAGTTCTGCCCATTGTCTGCGGGGGGGTGCAATTTAAGCCTTTTGAGTACCTTATTAAATTGCCCCCCCCCCCATTCCTTTTTGGGGACCGGTAGTGCAGCAGGAGCTACTTCTCGTGGAACTCTCCTCCCTCTTAATGGCCAGAGCAGTCAAGCCCATTTCAACAGGGCAAAGAGGGTAGGGATTTTACTCCCAGTATTTCCTGACCCAAAGAAAACTGGGGGACTTCGTCCCATCCTAGACCTAAAGGCCTTGAATAAATTTGTAAGAAAAGAAAAATTCAAGACTGTTTCCCTGGATACCTTGATCCCCTTCTTGCAAAAAGGGTAATTACTGGCTTTGCTCCTTTGATCTGAAGAACACATACACTCACATCAAGATCTTCCCTAGGCACCAGAAATATCTCCAATTCGTAGTGGGAAAATAGTACTTCCAGTACCACATTCTGCTGTTTGGACTAGAGTCAGTCCCTCGTTTCTTCACGAAATGCTTAGCCATGGTGGCAGCGCAGCTTTGCAGACTGGGAGTCCATATTTTCTCCTATCTGGATGATTGGCAGGTCAAGAGCATCTCTCGGGCAGGGGATAAAGAGTCCATGTGCTCAACCATCCGGGTGCTGGAGTCACTAGGTTTCATCATCAACCATCCCAAGTCCTATCTTAAGGACTTCATTGGAGCCCTGGTATACATGGCTCAGGCCAAGGCCTTCTTGCCCAGGCAACGGGCCATCAACTTGTTGACCATTGCGGCAGAGATTCAAGCAGGTTTCATTGTGGCACATGTTGAGATTGTTGGGCCACATGGCCATAACAATAAATGTCATTCCCTTGACACAATTGCACATGCGAAGAGCCCAGTGGATCCTAAGGTCCCAGTGGCACCAAGCCATGCAGGATCTTCAAGACTGCATTCAAGTCACCCTGCCTCTCCGGGACGCTCTGTCCTGTTGGCAGGTAAATTCCAATCTGGAACATGGAGTCTTTGTCCAAAGTCTTTGGGTCCAAATTGTGCTAATGACAGATGTGTCCACCCTGGGCTTGGGGGCTCATATCAATGGGCTGTGCACCAGGGACTTGTGGTCTGCCCAGGAACACAGAAATATAGAAATGACAGCAGAAAAAGACTAATCAGCCCATCCAGTCTGCCCAGCAAGCTCCCACACTTATTTTCCTATACGTATCTTTTTCAACAACCACCAATTTCAGGGCCCTTGTTGGTAACTGTTTGATTAAAGTTTCCTGCCATCCCCTGCCATTGATGCAGAGAGTAATGTTGGAGTTGCATCAAAGGTGAGCATAAGGCATAATGCTTAAGGGTAGTAACCGCTGCATCAAGCAAGTTATCTCGATGCTTGTTTACCCAGATTGCACAGATCATTGCCTTGTTGGATGTTGTCTGAATGTAAATCCTCTTTTCCACATTTCCCCCTGCCATTGAAGCAGAGACAATTGTGTCAAAACAATTTCCTGGAGCTCTGGGCAATCAGGTATGCTCTGTGGGCTTTCAGAGATTGGCTGTCCAACAAAATTATATTGATTCAGACCGACAATCAAGTGGCAATGTGGTACGTCAGCAAGCAGGGAGGTATGAGATCGTACCTTTTGTGTCAGGAAGTGTTCCAGATATGGTCGAGGGCCCTCTCCATTGGGATGGTGGTCAGGGCCATGTATCTGGCTGGAACGGAGAATGTGAATGCGGACAGACTAAGTCACTCCTTCCGACCCCACGAATGGTCTCTAGATCAAGGGGTAGCAAACCAGATCTGCCTGTAGGGAAGCCCAGAGGTGGATCTGTTCGCTGCACCTTGGAACAAGAAGGTTCTCAGTTCAGTACTCTGCACAGGACATGTGGCACACCAGCCTCAGACACCTGGGCCCGCCATTGGGCCTCCTGAATGTGTATCTGCCAACTCCACTGGTGAAGATTTTATTCAAGCTTCGTGAGGACAAAGGGACTATGATCCTTATAGCCCTCCATTTGCAGGTTTCTACTCCTTTGGGAAATGTCCATCAGGAAACAGATCAGGCTGGGGAATTTTCCATATTTCAGCTCATAGAATTGGGGTAGTTTGTGGCATCCCAACCTCCAGACCCTGTTACTCACAGCAAGGATGGTGAGAGGTTGATACTACAACCACTCGATCTCTTGGACGATGTGTCTTGGGTCCTTGTAGCTTCCAGGAAGCCTTCCAATCGAAAGTCCTATGCACCGAATTGAAGGAAGTTTTCCATGTGGTGTGAACAAAAGGCCCTAGATCTTTTCTCCTGTTCTCCACAAAACCTCTACACCTTTCAGAAGCTGGTCTGAAAACCAACTCAGGATTCACCTGAGTGCGGTTGACAAATATCACCATGGTGTAGAGGGTAAGCCCATTTCAGTATAGCCTGTAGTTATACAGTTTATACAAGGTTTGCTTCAGTGGAAGCCTTCCCTAAGGCCTCCTGTTGTGTCCTCGACCTCAACCTGGTTTTAGCTCAGCTGATGAAAGCTCTTTTCAAGCCACTGTGCTCCTGTGACCTGAAGAACCTGACCTGGAAAGTCATATTTTTGGTGGCGGTCACTTCAGCATGCAGGGTCACTGAGCTCCAGGCTTTAGTAATTTATCCACTTTACATTTAGTTTCTCTATAAGGTGGTCTTGCGTACGCACTCTAAGTTCCTACCTAAGGTGGTGTCAGATTTCCATCTTAACTAGTCTATCGTCCTGCCAACATTTTTCCCAGACCTCATTCACACCAAGGTGAACAAGCTCTGCACAATTTGGACTGCAAAAGAGCCTTAGCCTTATGTCTGGAGTGGACAGAAGCCAATAGACAGTCCACTGAACTTTGTTTCTTTTGATTAGAACAAGTTGGTGATTGCCGTTGCCAGCAGACACTTTCCAATTGGCTAGCAAATTGCATCTCCTTCTATTATACCCAGGCAGGATTGCATCTTGGGGGCCATGTCAAGGCTCACTCTGTTCTAACCATGGCAGTGTCAGTGGCCCACTTGCGAGTAGTCCCCGTGGAAGAGATCTGCAGAGCAGCAACATGGAGTTCCATCCATTCACATTTCATTACTGTTTGGATAGGGAGGGCAGATGTAACTGCAGGTTTGGCCATTCTGTCTTTCGGAATTTGTTTGAAGTTTTAAACCCTATTCTGTTCCTGGCTAGGGACATTTCTTTCTGTTGAGCTGTACCCCTCCTGTTACCAACAAAACATTATTGTTGTTGTTTTGTTGGTCCCCTTTTTTGTTTGGGGGGGCCAGCTGTAGTTAGGAATTCCACCTATATGTGAGGACTGCCATCCTTTAAGAAAGCAGAGCTGCTTATCTGTAACACATGCTCTCTGAGGACAGCAGAATGTCAATTCTCATGAAACCCACCTGCCATCCCACGGAGTTGGGTTTCCCCTTCGTGGGTTTTGTTCTTTATTATTTTAATAATTCTATGTTAAAAGACTGAGGGGACCCCGCATGGATGCATGGTATAACGCATACTCAGAAGCTCAGTCAAAGTTCTAGAAATTTTGATATAATTTTTCTGTGCCGGGCTCCATTGGAGGATGTGTGAGAACTGACATCTGTCTGTTCTCAGAGAACAACTATTACAGGTAAGCAATTCTGTTTTTTCTATGGCTGAAAGTATATGTTTGCATACTCTTTTCCTAGTAGGTAAAAGTTTGCATGCTCTGTATCAGTGTACATACTTTTGCACACATCCTTGGCAATGATTGGAATGCTATTTTACATATATAAATATATATGTGTGTGTGTGTGTGTATATACACACACACACACACAGTGTTTTTACCTCCATGAAATACACAGAAAATTGCCATCTTTGTGTCCCATGAAAAATAATTTGTAATGTATTGTATCGTCAGTTACGGTTATTGAGGCACAATTTTTGGTGGGATATCAAAATTACACCTTACAGAAACAAAACTAATTATTAAAGATCCAGAAAAGACAGTACAATAATGTTTTTTGGAGAATGACTGACAAAGAGCAAATTATATATAGAGAAATTTGTTTGATAGCAAGCAGAAGCATGTCACACTTGTGGATTATGTAACCTGCATTGTGTGCACAGATTGGAGAACGTTCTAAAATGAACTTTGTGCTTGTGCAATAGTCTTCCTGCATGTAGCAAATCCATGTTCAGTCAAAAGAATTTTACATTTTTCTCCATGGACAAGCAGGAACACCCACAAGTGGAACACATCATCTGATGGTACCAACACATATGTGCTCTCCGAGAGCTCAGAAAATAAAGCGTTTCTGATCATGCACACCCATTCTGTACAAGTCTCAATCAGTTTTCTTCCGCAGGCTGTAAAGACATTTTGTTCTTCCTCTCTTGCCACGCTGCAATGTTTTGTGATTTCTTGTTTATTTTTCCATTCTAACAGTTAATTTTCTTATTGTATTCTTTGTTTCTTTGAGACTACAAAAAAATAAAATTCTTTTTAAATTTGTTTTCGTCATGTCTGAAAGGCAGCCCTTCAAACTGTGTACTAAATGCCATCACAAAATGGCTAGCGTGGACCTTGATGACATATGTGTTTGCTGTGGAGGGCCTTCACATGATATCTGTAAGTGCAGAGCATGTGGAAAGATTTCCCTATGGCAGGGGCATAGTTACTGGTGGGCCTGGGTGGGTCATGGCCCATCTACTTTGTACTTAAGCCCACTCAGTTCTGTCCTCTTGCCAGCTGTACACAGTGGGGCCAGTGGCGAGGAGGCAGGCTGCCAGTGTTGCAGGGGCCAGTAGCATGGAGGCAGCAGGGTCTGATTGTTTTATTAGACATTCTGTTGTACCCAGTGATTCCAGTACTGCCAGTTACATGGTAGGCTACCGCCAGTCATAGGCTCTGATCACCACTCTTTCCATGGTTCTCTGCATTTAGTGGCTACTCTGGTTTCATGTGCATGGTGACCTGGCCTGGGTTGGCAAAGTAATAGCTGCAGTTCTGGCTCTTCCCTCTTTCTGTGCCTGCTGCACCATCAAGAGCAGAGCCAGCTGCAGATAAGTCCTGCATTTCTGTCTCTTTCTGCTTCACATGCTACTATATAGCCCCCACTCCTTAAAAACCAAAAAAACAAACAAACCATGAGCTCCCTGGCTCCACCTCATCCTGCAGGACAACAGTGTCAGAGGCTGCGCTTCCAGTCTGCTCATCTGTCCTTTCTTTCAGATCAGTAATTTGAATATGTTGATCTCTTAATCACATGGCAGGAGGAGTAGGTCAGAGGTAAGATACTAGTGATGTCTGTGGAGGGGAATGGGTCTGGATTCACTGGAGAGAGGCCCAGATGGGAGGGGAGAACATAAGTCAGTGGGTCAACGGGTTTGCGCGGGGAGTGAGAATGGTTTAGAGGGTGAACTTGTGGACTGAATACAGAGAGAGGGTGAGCATGGATTGGTGGGTAGGATCAGAGAGAGCGAAAGTGAATTCAGGAACTAAGTAGGGGGAAGATAAAATTGGGAACTGAGTGAGAGAGAGAGAGGCCCCAAATGGGGAGGGGAGAAGGAAGAGTGCAGAATTGAGTGACATAGTAGGCAGTGGATAAGAACATGGACTGGGGGGATTGAGTGGGAGGAGAGGATGGAAGAAAGAGAAGTGATCAGGAGAGAGTAGATTCAGGGACTGAGTTGGAGAACTGAAATTCAGGGATGGGTTTAGATCTGTATTAGAGATGTTTTATTTATTTATTACTCTATTTGTTATGTAATGTACTGCATATTTTTATTGCTGCCATGATGTAAACCACTTTGGGTCCCCTATTATAGAAAAAAGATGGTATGTAAATATGAGAATAGAATAAGAATTGAGAGGAGGCAAAATGAAACTAGGAATTGAGAGCGATAGAGGCCCTGGATAGGAAGGGAACATGTACTCATAGATTGGGTAGGGATTCTTGAGAGCAGAGACTTGGAAATTGGGGGGAGGGGAGATTAGGGAGTGTGAGATCGGATAAAAGATGGGCTGATGGGTAGAGAAAGGTAATATTTAAGACATGGTGTGAAGGTAGGATATTGGAGGCAGTAGAAAGGAGCTGGAGAATGCAGATGGGTGACAAAGGAAAGGGATGGTAAAGTTGAGAGAAATGAAATGGGGGACTGGGAAGGGTGAGTAACAGTGAAGTAGCTGAGGTTGTTGAGGGGATGAGGCGCAGAGGTAAATAAGTGAGGTCTGGGGAGGAGTTGAGACAGAAAGTAAAAATGGATTAGGGAGTGAGTTAAAGAGAAAATAGGAAGGTGTGAGAGAGGAGGGAGAGGGGCTGGGTAGGGGATGAGAACGAGAAATGGAAAGCTGGTAGGTAAGTGAGGTGAAATGTGGAGACAGAGTATAAAGGGGATAACAGATAGGATGGAGGAGATGGTGAGGTACAGTGCAAGAGATGTGGAGAAATTACAAGGAGAGATGATGGGATAATATGATGTAGTTAACTGGAGGGGAATGCAAGAGCTTGAAAAAGGGATGTTTAGAACAGGGTGAAAATGAAAGGGAATGCCTGGGAGAAATAAGAGGGGATGGTTTTGGGGGGTGGCAGGGAGTGGGAAGGCTAATAGAGGTAGAAAAAAGATGGCTGTTGGTGGGGACAAGGAAGCCAGATAACTAGATATTAGTAATGAGAGCAACCCAGTGAGGGAAGATTGACATCTCAAAGGGGGCAATGGAGGAGGGAAGTGGGGAGGAGGAAGGTAGGGATAGGAAGAACTGGAGGGGGAGATAAAACGACAGAGGGTGGCATCTTCCTAGGAATGGATAGAGAGATGGAGAAGACGAAAGAGAAAAAAGAAATGTAGGCGATCTGTAGCAGTCTAGCTTGTTCTGTTTTCCATTTTTAACCTCCCAGTAGGAAGTGTTTTGGTGATAAGAACATGCCATACTGGGTCAGACCAAGGGTCCATCAAGCCCAGCATTCTGTTTCCAACAGTGGCCAATCTAGGCCATAAGAACCTGGCAAGTACCCAAAAACTAAGTCTATCCCATGCTACTGATGCTAGTAATAGCAGTGACTATTTTCTAAGTCAACTTAATAGCAGGTAATGGACTTCTCCTCCAAGAACTTATCCAATCCTTTTTTAAACCCAGCTACACTAACTGCACTAACCACATCCCTTGGCAACAAATTCCAGAGTTTAATTGTGCGCTGAGTAAAAAAGAACTTTCTCCGATTAGTTTTAAATGTGCCCCATGCTAACTTCATGGAGTGCCCCCTAGTCTTTCTACTATCCGAAAGAGTAAATAACTGATTCACATCTACCCGTTCTAGACCTCTCATGATTTTAAACACCTCTATCATATCCCCCCTCAGTCGTCTCTTCTCCAAGCTGAAAAGTCCTAACCTCTTTAGTCTTTCCTCATAGGGGAGTTGTTCCATTCCCCTTATCATTTTGGTAGCCCTTCTCTGTACCTTTTCCATCGCAATTATATCTTTTTTGAGATGCGGCAACCAGAATTGTACACAGTATTCAAGGTGCGGTCTCACCATGGAGTGATACAGAGGCATTATGACATTTTCCGTTTTATTCATCATTCCTTTTCTAATAATTCCCAACATTCTGTTTGCTTTTCTGACTGCCGCAGCACACTGCACCGACGATTTCAATGTGTTATCCACTATGACACCTAGATCTCTTTCTTGGGTTGTAGCACCTAATATGGAACCCAACATTGTGTAATTATAGCATGGGTTATTTTTCCCTATATGCATCACCTTGCATTTTTCCACATTAAATTTCATCTGCCATTTGGATGCCCAATTTTCCAGTCTCACAAGGTCTTCCTGCAATTTATCACAATCTGCTTGTGATTTAACTACTCTGAACAATTTTGTGTCATCTGCAAATTTGATTATCTCACTCGTCGTATTTCTTTCCAGATCATTTATAAATATATTGAACAGTAAGGGTCCCAATACAGATCCCTGAGGCACTCCACTGTCCACTCCCTTCCACTGAGAAAATTGCCCATTTAATCCTACTCTCTGTTTCCTGTCTTTTAGCCAGTTTGCAATCCACGAAAGGACATCGCCACCTATCCCATGACTTTTTACTTTTCCTAGAAGCCTCTTATGAGGAACTTTGTCAAACGCCTTCTGAAAATCCAAGTATACTATATCTACCGGTTCACCTTTATCCACATGTTTATTAACTCCTTCAAAAAAGTGAAGCAGATTTGTGAGGCAAGACTTGCCCTGGGTAAAGCCATGCTGACTTTGTTCCATTAAACCATGTCTTTCTATATGTTCTGTGATTTTGATGTTTAGAACACTTTCCACTATTTTTCCTGGCACTGAAGTCAGGCTAACCGGTCCTGTAGTTTCCCGGATCGCCCCTGGAGCCCTTTTTAATATTGGGGTTACATTTGCTATCCTCCAGTCTTCAGGTACAATGGATGATTTTAATGATAAGTTACAAATTTTACTAATAGGTCTGAAATTTCATTTTTAGTTCCTTCAGTACTCTGGGGTGTATACCATCCGGTCCAGGTGATTTACTACTCTTCAGTTTGTCAATCAGGCCTACCACATCTTCTAGGTTCACCGTGATTTGATTCAGTCCATCTGAATCATTACCCATGAAAACCTTCTCCATTACGGGTACCTCCCCAACATCCTCTTCAGTAAACACCGAAGCAAAGAAATCATTTAATCTTTCCGCGATGGCCTTATCTTCTCTAAGTGCCCCTTTAACCCCTCGATCATCTAACGGTCCATCTGACTCTTGGTACTGAAATTGGCACTGAGTTGTAAAACTTCCTTTGTTAGCAACTTTCCAAAGTTCTGCACTGTATAAATATAAAGAAAAGCATATCTGCAGACACGGGTTAACAAGGAGATTTAAATAGTACTGCATAAAGGCGCCAAACAGAAATCATATGACTAGGGCTGTCAATCATGTCTACATCAACAAAGATATCAGAAGGAGCATCAAGGACATATCATGGAGGATGTCAGAAACCATGAAGTCAGAAAATAGCAGAAAAATAGCCTGATTGACAAACTGAAGAGTAGTAAATCACATGGACAAACTGATTGACAAACTGAAGAGTAGTAAATCACCTGGACTGATTGACAAACTGAAGAGTAGTAAATCACCTGGACCGGATGGTATACACCCCAGAGTTCTGAAGGAACAAAAAAATGAAATTTCAGACCTATTAGTAAAAATTTGTAACCTATCATTAAAATCATCCATTGTACCTGAAGACTGGAGGATAGCAAATGTAACCCCAATATTTAAAAAGGGCTCCAGGAGCGATCCGGGAAACTACAGATTGGTTAGCCTGACTTCAGTGCCAGGAAAAATAGTGGAAAGTGTTCTAAACATCAAAATCACAGAACATATAGAAAGACATTGTTTAATGGAACAAAGTCAGCATGGCTTTACCCAGGGCAAGTCTTGCCTCACAAATCTGCTTCACCTTTTTGAAGGAGTTAATAAACACGTGGATAAAGGTGAACCGGTAGATATAGTATACTTGGATTTTCAGAAGGCGTTTGACAAAGTTCCTCATGAGAGGCTTCTAGGAAAAGTAAAAAGTCATGGGATAGGTGGCGATGTCCTTTCGTGGATTGCAAACTGGCTAAAAGACAGGAAACAGAGAGTAGGATTAAATGGACAATTTTCTCAGTGGAAGGGAGTGGACAGTGGAGTGCCTCAGGGATCTGTATTGGGACCCTTACTTTTCAATATATTTATAAATGATCTGGAAATAAATACGACGAGTGAGATAATCAAATTTGCAGATGACACAAAACTGTTCAGAGTAGTTAAATCACAAGCAGATTGTGATAAATTGCAGGAAGCCCTTGTGAGACTGGAAAATTGGGCATCCAGATGGCCGATGAAATTTAATGTGGATAAGTGCAAGGTGATGCATATAGGGAAAAATAACCCATGCTATAATTACACAATGTTGGGTTCCATGTTAGGTGCTACAACCCAAGAAAGAGATCTAGGCGTCATAGTGGATAACACATTGAAATCGTCGGTGCAGTGTGCTGCGGCAGTCAAAAAAGCAAACAGAATGTTGGGAATTATTAGAAAGGGAATGGTGAATAAAACGGAAAATGTCATAATGCCTCTGTATCGTTCCATGGTGAGACCTCACCTTGAATACTGTGTACAATTCTGGTCGCCGCATCTCAAAAAAGATATAATTGCGATGGAGAAGGTACAGAGAAGGGCTACCAAAATGCTAAGGGGAATGAACAGCTCCCCTATGAGGAAAGACTAAAGAGGTTAGGACTTTTCAGCCTGGAGAAGAGACGGCTGAGGGGGGATATGATAGAGATGTTTAAAATTATGAGAGGTCTAAAACGGATAGATGTGAATTGATTATTTACTCTTTCGGATAGTAGAAAGACTAGGGGGCACTCCATGAAGTTAGCATGGGGCACATTTAAAACTAATCGGAGAAAGTTCTTTTTTACTCAATGCACAATTAAACTCTGGAATTTGTTGCCAGAGGATGTGGTTAGTGCAGTTAGTTAGCTGTGTTTTAAAAAGGATTGGATAAGTTCTTGGAGGAGAAGTCCATTACCTGCTATTAAGTTCACTTCGAGACTAGCCACTGCCATTAGCAATGGTAACATGGAATAGACTTAGTTTTTGGGTACTTGCCAGGTTCTTATGGCCTGGATTGGCCACTGTTGGAAACAGGATGCTGGACTTGATGGACCCTTGGTCTGACCCAGTATGGCATTTTCTTATGTTCTTAGAAATAGAATACAGACAAAATATCTTAAGAGTGTGTTAAAAGAAAACTGACTAGTCCAAATCGGCATCGAGCCCATGTAGGGAAAAAGTTTTGAGAGTATATATCCGAGTTCACACTGGAGAAGAATCTGGGAATAGTCACCCCCTCTGTTAGAGCGGAAGATTTTATTTATAATAAAAAATCGCAAATCCTCAGGTGTATGGTGAGCTTCTAACTAATGCTGTAGAAGAGAAACATTTTCATGGAGTGTCAGAGGCATGATAGAAGTTCATAGATCCAAGTCTGGATCATGCAATTGGTTTTCCCAATGTAGAGAAGGGAACAGGGGCAGAGGATCGATAAATAACATCCATAGAACTACAGTCTGAAGAAAATCTTAAATGTAAAGGTTTATGAAAAGTGCAATCCGTGAAAACAGAAATAGTTAAAGAAAAAGGGCACGCTTTACATTTCCCACAGCGAAAGTGTCCAGAACACAAAATAGGTATAGGAATGAGTTCATGGTATTTAGAGAACACCAACATGTCACGTAATTTGAGCTTGTGGCGAAAGGCAAAGCAGAGATTTTTCTGAAATATTGGGATGGGATATAATAAGGACCAATGGCGTCATATAATATTACAGATGTAATGGCAGACAGGAGATAAAGGGGAGAATGCAGGTAAAGGGATCTGAGTAGTCAGGGGGAGACTTAAAAAAAATGTAGATCATGCCTGATATATAAAGCACGTTTAAACACATGTTTATAGACTCGATATGGGTAACTGTAGGAAAAAGTTGGAAACAGAACTGGCTTGAGCAAGGAACTCATTGTGAGTAGAGCACACCCTCCGTAGTCGAAAAAACTGGCCATACTGTTATATTTTCCCTTAGAGACCTCGAATAACAACTTTTGTATGAAAGTAATGTATTCTTGTCTGTAGGTTTCTTAAAAACAGTAGTAGGGAAAGCACCATTAACAAGGGAGATTAGAATGTTCAAGAAGGATATCTCATGATGGTCAATATAGGCAGTGAATTTAAGGTTTGTGTTACACAAGTTTAACCAATCAATAAAAAGAAAAAATTGTATGTCTGTGCCCTTCCAAATAAGGAAGACATCATCGATATAATGGTACCATTAAAGGATACATTTGTAAAAGGAGATGGATAAAGGAATACGCATTCAAACTTAGACACATATAGTGGTCCCCATAGCCGTGCCTTTCACCTGCTGGTAAATTTGACCATTGAATGAAAAAAAGTTATTAGTGAGGGTGATCTGTGTAAGTTGAACCAGAAATTGTGTGGGAACCCTGTGGTGATCTTGACGATTTTCTAAGGCCTCTTCAACAACTTCAGTAGTCTCCAATTGAGGGATATTGGAGTAGAGAGATGCGATATCAAGGTTGGCAAGAAGGACAGATTCAGAAGGAAGGGAAATCTGGTTGAGAAAAGAAATAAAATGACTAGAATCATGTATATAAGAAGGAGCCGCGGGGATGAGAGATTTAAGAAAAGTCTACGGTGCGTGGAAGGGATTCAAGAAGGGAACCAATACCTGAAATAATGGGTCTACCAGAGTTTTATGCATCTTGGGAAGAATGTATTAAGACTGGCATCTGTGGGGATGGTTCAATCAAAAAAGCGTCTTCTCATGAAGTGATATGTTGGGCATCAAGTGCTGCTTGGATTAATGAAGAAATGGAAGCTTTGAGTGAGGGGGCTAAAAGTCTCATGGATTGTTGGAAGTGGACGTGTACCTGAAATGAATAATATTTAGAGGAAGGGTCCATTTTAAAGTACTGATTGTTCCGTAGGAGAGAGGGAGCATGAAGATAAACTCACAACCACTGACAACGGAGTTATGACCATGGGTCCTTTGGTCCTTGAAGGTACTGGGTATGAGTCATAAGCATAGAGCGAGGTGGGTTTCGTTCTCGGGAGCGATTGGATAGTGTGATGGAGTGCAGCGCTGCCGGAGGCAGGAATGGATAAGATTCCATAAGGCGGCTGGTAATACTAGAGCCAGCCAGCAGGAGGAGCAGGTGAAGGCGAGAACTACAAATCCCAGGTTCCTAGAACCACCACCTGACCTGTAGGGAGAGCCTGGAGGCAAGCAGGTGGCAGACTCTGACACTAATGAGTCACACAGGTGAGCCTGGGGAGCTAGAGGAAGAGGGCGTGCCTAGGTAGCGGCAGTGGCCAGAAAAAGCCAGTGCCAGGAAGCAAAGAGAGGGAAATGGAGGTAGGTTCCGGGGGGAGAGGAATCCTCCAGCTGTCTCAGGGGCACCGCCTAGCCTGAAAAGGGAAACAGAGAACCTGTACCCTAAGGGAAGTTAGGGCAGGGGTGTTTGCGGGTGAACTGGAGAGCCAGGGGGCTCAAACAGTGCCTTTGCTCCAGCACCTGTGTTAAGGGGTTAGACTGCTGGAGAGCGGGGGCAGGGTCATTTGTTCAGCTCCTGAGGGGACGGAGCCAATGTAACAGATTCAGCTACTCTCATTTATAAAAATGCTTTGAGGAACCTCTCTCTCTCTCTGTGTTATCTTTGGGGGTTGGGGGACTGCTTCAACCCCACGCCACACAAAGAGAACCCAGAGGCCCAGCAAAACCAGGGCCGGCGGAGACCTGAACCCAGGGAGTCCTGTGAGACTGAGAGACACCAGGGATATCCAGGACTCGCGAGGGGCCTGAACCGGAGGCAGCGGAGCGGCACCCAGGGCAGCACGGGCGGTGAGCCTTCACAATAGACATTGTATTTTTGGTGGGTGAGAGTTCTGACGCGAGTCCAAAAAAGAAGAAGAAAAGGGGGATATAGATGCTTCAGTAGATTGGGGAAAATTCTGTAGGTGCCGATTCTGCTAAGTTTTCATCTCCGGATAAATCATCCGAGGAAGAGGAGGAGGCGGCAAAGATGACCTTTTTCCGCTGCTGATGGGTTTGTGACATCAAGTCAATGGTGAGATTTCTTTTTCTATGATATCTGCTAATTTGTCTCTGTTGCCTTTTTGTCCACTTTCTGATGATTTATTTGTAATTTTTCCTATAGATCTGGTCCCTCCTGATGCAGTTTTTCAAAATGTGGTCTGTGTTGGGGGACTGTTAGCTTCTTTACTTTTGAGTTTGCCCTATTGTGAATCTATAATAAAGCTTTTTGTGAACATCATGTACAGGTGGCCTTTGAATTTTGCTTCCTGACCCTTTGTGCTTCGAATTGTAAGAGGAAACATCCAAAGTCTGTTGTAGAAGAAATTTCTATGGATGTGAAGTGTTGCAGAACTGGAGGTGTCGGGTTAATATTGAGATTCCATTCCTTCATGCATAGACTCCAGACTTCACTCTCATATCTATACTGAAGAACTGGTTTACCCCTCTCCATATTTAGCTTGCCCCCTCCACAAATAAATCTGTCTAGAGATGTCACTGGGGCACACTTGGCTGATATGGGCCAGAAGGAGGAAGTGGTAGCAATCTGGCAATATGATTGGCCCAAGCAAGGATTTGCTTCTTTTATTTTGCTGTGGTAGATAGGGAAAATGGTAATCTGTCCTGCTCATCCAGCTCTGTTGTCACCTGTTTTCCTGGAAGGACCTGGTAGTTGATCAGGAAGGGTGCTGTGCATGCAAAATTTCCTTCTTAAAAACTGATCCCTCTTAGCAGCTCCTGGGATCAAAGAGCTTTTGCTTCCTGTTCTGGTCCCATCTTACAGTGACCCTTAAGGGACTGAAGATCTGCGCTGCTCCCAGCTGTTCACCAGCCCACTCAGTGTGTTTACTAAGAAGTGGATCAGTTTCATTATGAATGATAGAAGAAAGAGACTGACTGAATTTCAGTTTAGAAAACATACAAGAATAGAAATGTAAAGCACAATCAAATTATTCAAAGACAAATTGGATTTCTTTTTCTCCAAAGTGACAATTTCTGATGATGATAATGAGGGCAAACATGAAGAGGCAGAAACCATTCCTTCTGAAAATGATGCCCATAAACTGATGATGCTGCTAATATTAGTGCAGAGCCTCTGTAACATTTCAGAAGTTACCAATTATAGTGTATTGCTCATAGCTCAGGTGACTTGAAATGTACATCAAATAGTAATAATGACCCTGTTGTAATGCAGAGTTTGTATGATGATCCTGCTAAATGGACAATCAACGACACCACGAGAGACTATGTTGCTGTACATGAAATTACACAAAATAGGGATGTTGATTTTGCAAAGTCTAAGAAACAATTTGGAGATAAGATTAGGATCCTGACTGGAAGTATGTTTGAGAGAGAAATTTTGAAAAGGGAAAAATGGCCACGAAACTACCTAATCTATTCATAAAGCAAGGGAATGGTGTATGGTGCACCCTGTTGTTTGATTGGTGGGTCCACTCAGCTAGCCAAAGATGGTTTTAATGACTGGAAAAATGCCACTGCTCGTTTAAATGAACATGAGAATTCATCTGAGCACAGATCTTATGTAATGTCTTTGAAAGAGAGAGGAAATACTCTGGGAAGAATTGATTCAAAGTTTACAACCTACTTGCTTGAACAAGTAAAGTACTGGAGGGAAGTGTTGAGAAGAGTTGTCACAGTCATTAAGGCATTAGCTAGTCATAGACTTGCTTTTCGAGGGAGAGAAGAACAGTTTGGTTCCACACATAATGGCAATTATTAGATGGCACTCAAACTGATTGCACAATTTAGTTCATTGCCTGCTGAACACATTTCAAGATATGGCAAATACAGGTCGTTCACTTGCAAACAGTTTATTCAGGTAATGGCTGACAAAGTTGTAAGTGAAATTATCGAAGAGGTAAAGACTGTAAACTATGTCTCCATTAATGTTGATTCGACACCTGATGTTTCCCATGTTGAACAACTTGCATTTATACTTAGATATATTAAAGAGAATGACTCACCTGTTGAGTGCTTTCTGGGCTTCATTCCAGATCCTGGGCATAAATCGGAACAACTGGCTGAAGCTATGCTAACCACTCTTAAGTCACATGAATTGGAAATCGCTAACTGCCAAGGGCAATCTTATGATAATGCCAGCAACATGTCTGGTGTTTACAGTGGTCTATAAGCAAGGATGAAAAATGTGAATCTGCATCCCATATATGTGCCAGGCTCTGCACATTCACTAAACTTGGTGGGGATATATGTTGCAGATTCCTGCAAAAAAACCCCAAAACATCTTCAATCTTTCATCTGCTCCAGCATCTATATGTTTACTTCACGGCATCCACCCACCGTTGGAAAATCTTGCAATCTCATTTGTCATTATTGAATGATGCAGTAACAGTCAAGAGACTTTCAGACACTCATTGGTCAGCCCGTGAAGAAGCCTGCCATAGTCTGAATTGAGACTGGGACCAAATAATTCAGGCACCGAAAACCATTGAACTGGATATTACAGAGGAAGCATCAGAATGCAGCAAAGCAACAAGTCTACTACACTTGACTTAGTTTTTGGGTACTTGCCAGGTTCTTATGGCCTGGATTGGCCACTGTTGGAAACAGGATGCTGGGCTTGAAGGACCCTTGGTCTGACCCAGTATGGCATTTTCTTATGTTCTTATGTTCTTACACTAATTTGAACGACTAGAGACAGCAATCATAGCGATAGTGTGGGCTTCACTTTTGCAGAGGTTCAATGCAACCAGCAAAAATTACAAAGCATTGATAATCATGTTGGCACCATAGTGGAATTGTATGGTTCACTGATTGAATTTTTGAAAGATGTCCATGAGGAATTTGACAGCTATGAGGCAATTGCCATACTTAAATCCGGCTCACAGATTATGAGGTGATACGAAAGAGAACACTCAAACTTCAGTGTGATGAAGAACCTTGAGAGTAAAGTAGAACTTACTGGCCAAGATAACTTTAGGGTGAACATATTCCTTGTGATACTTGACACCCTAAGATCTAAGCTAGAGAGAATTACTGCATATGAAAATTTCTATAGAAAATTTGCATTTCTCAAGGACATTGCATGATTGGATTAGTCAGTAGTTGTTGATCATGCTCAAAAATTACACAAGTGCTACAAAGATGATAGAGGAGTATTTAGATATGGTGTGCCTCCATTTCCAGGGTTAGCAGAAGACAACAGGTGAAGAATGGAGCTCACTGCAGCAGATATGCAGCAAACTGCATGCAAAGGAACTTCACTGTGTGTATCCCAATGTAGACATTGCCATTAGAATGTTCTTCTGTTCACCAGCTGCAAACTATTCAGCAGAGCACTTTTTCTCAGCACTTAAACGCATAAAGACATACCTGTTCAGAAGACCGCCTGAACACCCTGGCTGTGCTTTCTGTTGAATCTGATTTAACAAATTCTTTATTATATGATGATGATATTAACAGCTTTGCTGAGCAGAAAGCACGAGGCTGGCAACTTTAGACATGGGCTACTAGCAGGATAATTGTTTGTTGATACAGAAACATAGAAATGATGGCAGAAAAAGACCAAACGGACCAAACGGCCCATCCAGTCTGCCCAGCAAGCTTTCACATTTATTTTTTTTTCTTATACTTATCTGTTACTCTTGGCCCTTATTAGTAACTTTTTGGTTCTAGTTACCTTCCATCCCCGCCATTGATTTAGAGAGCAGTGCTGGAGCTGCATCTAAGTGAAATATCTAGCTTAATTGGTCAGGGGTATTAACTGCCGCAATAAGCAAGCTACTTCCACGCTGATTTGTTTACCCAGCCTGTGCAGAGGCAGTTCCCCTCGACAAAGAAAACTGGTAACTGATTCTAGGGAATTTTTTACTTTTCTTCCCTCTGGCCCCCAGACACCACGATTTAAAGTCTATTAGTAAGAGCTCTAGCATCGTGGAGTGCCATAAAGACAAAGTGGGTGCTTCCCTAACAACCCATCTGGCCAATAATAACCTCCTAATAATACATAGCCCCTTTATCAGAAACATAGCTTTACAAGTATTGCAGTCCACATCATCAGAAAGTATCCCCAAAACTCACACAGCCGACTTTGCTGGAACCTGAATATGCACATTATCAGATAGAAATTTCCTGACCACTTCCCAAAATTTCTGTATAGGCGGACAGTCCCACAGACCATGACTTAGGCTAGCCCGAAGTTCAGGGCATCTCTGACACCCTTGGCTCTGCACTAACTTCATTTGATGTGCCCTATGGGCAGAAATTACGAGTCTATGTATAACTCTCATTGTTCCCTAATCAATTCTGAAGATATATTACTATTTAGCAAGACCAGACTGTCAAATAAATCATCACCCTCCAGTTCTGTCCCGAAATCAGTATTCCATACCAGAGCTAAAGTTGATAGTGCTCAATAGGTAGTAACTGAGTGGAAGTACTTATACAAATTCGCTAACGACTGTTTTCTCCAGTGACAAGCCTAGGTCAAATCCAGTATCAATCCGAAGGGAAAGAGGGCATGGAGAGACAAGAAGAGGCAGGCGAGAAACACTGAAGAAAAGGCTGGACTGAAGACAAGACATTGGGCTGAAGACAAGATGCTGAAGGAACACGCTTGACTCCAGGAGTAGAGAAACCTGTTGAGGCAATGAGGGAAGGCCAGGACGAGCCCTTTATCTGACTTGACGTCTGATGTATCAGCGGGTGTGGTGGGCCTTTCCTGCCATGGGCTCTTTAAAAGTCAGGAGGTCAGGCCTGCACGTGCCTAAGGAGATGCGCAGCCAGACAGGTCCTCCGGTGTCTTGAAGTATATAGTGCTGATGGCATCTGATCGCGCTAGAGCATGGCATCTTGCTAGCAGCGTTTCACTGCGTTGAGGGATGGTGAGAGAAGCGGTTCATAGAGTTAGCCCCTGGACCACTGAGCACAACATGTAATAACTCCTTTTACTTTGGCCCACTGTTGTTCCACTTCACCCATCTTTTCTCAGACGTTTAGCTCTTAAGAACATAAGAAGTTGCCATAATGGGTCAGACAAAGGTACATTAAGCCCAGCATCCTATTTCCAGCAGTGACCAATCTAGGTTACAAGTACCTGGTAAATATCCAAACGTTAAATAGATCCCATGCTACTAATGCCAGTAATAGCAGTGGCTATTCCCTAAGGCAACTTGATTAATATCAGTTTATGGACTTCTCCAGGAAATTTCCAAATCTTTTTTAAACTGCCCTAACCACATCCTCTGGCAACATATTCCATAGCTTAATTGCGCATTGAGTGAAAAAGAATTTTCTCTGATTTGTTTTAAGTGTGCTACTTTCTAACTTCATGGAGTGCCCTCTGTCAACTATTATCCAAAAGAGTAAATAACCGATTCACATTTACCCATTCTAGTCCTCTCATGATTTTATAAATCTCTTTCATACCCCCCTTAGCTGTTTCTTCTCCAAGCTGAACAGCCCTAACCTCTTTAGCCTTTCCTCATAGGAGAGCCCTTCCATCCCCTTTATCGTTTTGGTTTGTTCAGTACAACTATATCTTTTTTTGAGATGTGATGACCAGAAATGCACACAATATTCAATTATTCACCATTCCCCTCCTAATAATTCTTAACATTCTGTTTGCTTTTTGGACTGCTGCAGCACACTGAGCTGATGATTTCAATGATGCCTAGATCTTTTTCCTGGGTGGTAACTCCTAATATGGAACCTAACATTGTGTAACTATAGCATGGGTGTTACGTTCGTGGACCCTTGAGCCAGTTGGGACAGAAGATGGAGTACTTTGAGGGCCCACAGCAAGTGTCCCAACCAGGAGGTGGTTCGGAGACCCTGAGCAGGCTGAGATACTGGACTAGGGTGAAGTCTTATGCGACCAAAGACTCCGTATCTACTGGAAGGATGGCTGACTTCAAACCCTGGTGATAGAGGAATCTTCGCCCTGGAGACCGGTACTCCCCCGGGAGGAGCCCTTAGGAGTCCGGTCGCTGGGACTTCTGGAGATTCACCCTGGAAGCCAAAGTCCCCCCAGGAGGAGCCCGTAGGGACACGGCCGCTGGGACTTAGGCGACTCCTTGAAGGTGGAAGGTGGTCCGGATGCAGGCGCCTCCTGCAGGTCGTGGGTTCCAGACGGCTGGCACCTCCAGCAGGTCGTAGGTAATCCAAGGTCGGTTCAGGAGTCGGAGACCAAAGATGGTCCGAAGCCAGTCCAGGGGTTGGTATCCAGAGGGCGGTCCGCAGCCAGTCCAAGGGTCGAAGCCAGAGCACAGTCCAAAGCCAGTTCAAGGGGTCAGAGCCAAAGCACGGTCCAAAGCCAGTCCAAGGGGTCAGAGCCAAAAGAATCAACAGCAAGGGGAGCAGGCAGAAGCGGGACAAAGACAATCAGGAACGCAGCAACCACAGGCAAAAACCAGGAACCTTGTTGCAAGGCAAGGAAGAGAGGCTAGTTGCAGGGTACTTGTACCCTGAGGGCGTCTGACGTCATCATTGGTTCAGCTGAGGATTTTCCCGCGCTGGCCCCTTTAAACGGGGCTCCTCCCCGCGCGTGCGCGTCAGGGGGCGGGCCAGCCGCGTCAGAGCATCGGCATCTCTCCCAAGGAGGGAGAGATGCGCTGGAAGGCCTGCAGGCCCGGGGCCTAGTAGAAACGACCAGGGGAAGGCTCGAAACAGCCCGGGCCGCCCCCGAGGTAGGTGGAGGGACCGGGGCATGGCCCAGGACCCCAACAATGGGTTCTTTTTCCCTATATGCATGAACTTGCACTTGTCCACATTAAATTTCTTCTGCCATTTGGACGCCCAGTTTTCCAGTTTCGCAAGTTCCTCCTGCATTTTAGCACAATCTGCAAGCTGTTTAACTACTCTGAATAATTTTGTGTCATCTGCATATTTGATCACCTCACTCATCGTATTCCTTTCCAGATTATTTATAAATATATTGAAAAGTACCAGTCCAAGTATAGATCCCTGAGGCACTCCACTGTTCACCCTTTTCCACTGAGAAAAATAACTATTTAATCCTACTTTCTGTTTCCTGTCTTTTAACCAGTTTGCAATCCATGAAAGGACATAGCCTCCTATCTCATGACTTTTTTGTTTTCTTAGAAGCCTCTCATAAGGGACTTTGTCAGACGCCTTCTACAAATCCAAATACACTACATCTACTGGTTCACCTTTATCCATGTTTATTAACCCCTTCAAAAAAATGTAGCAGATTTGTGATGCAAGACTTTTCTTGGGTAAATCCATGTTGACTGTGTTCCATTAAACCATGCTTCTTTATATGATCTGTGATTTGTTCTTCCACTATTTTTCTTGGCACTGCAGTAAGGCTCACTGGTCTGTAATTTCCAGGTTCACCCTCGGAGACCTTTTTAAATATTGGGGTTACATTGGCCACCCTCCAGTCTTCAGGTACAATGGACGATTTTAATGATAGCTTACAAATCTTTACTCATAAATCTGAAATTTTATTTTTGAGTTTTTTGCGAACCCTGTGGTATATACCAGACGGTGCAGATAATTTTCTACTCTTCAGTTTGTCAATCTGGCCTACTACATCTTTCAGGTTCACCATGATGATTTGGTTCAGTTCAGCCGAATCATCACCCTTGAAAATCTTCTCTGGAATCGGTATCTATCCAACATCCTCATTAGTAAACATGGAAGTAAATAATTTTGTCTTGCCATGATCGCCTTATCTTCCCTAAGTGCCCTTTTAACCCTCTCGATCATCTAATGGTCCAAGCGACTCTCTCACAAGTTTCTTGCTTTGGATATATTTTTTAAAGTTTTTATTATGAGTTTTTGCCTCTATGGCCAACTTCATTTTAAATTCTCTCTTAGCCTGTGATATCAATGTTTTCCATTTAACTTGACAGTGCTTATGCTTTTTCCTATTTTCTTCAGATGGATCCTTCTTCCAGTTTTTGAAGGAAGTATTTTTGGCTAAAATAAACTCTTTCATCTCGCCTTTTAATGATGCCTTCCTTCCAAATTTCTTAATGCATGGAATACATCTGGGCTGCACTTCTAAGATGATATTTTTAAACAATGTCCATGCCTGTTGTACACTCTTAACCTATGCAGCTGCATCTTTCAGTATTTTTTTGTTTTTTTCCATTTATCAAAGTTTTCCTTTTGAAAGTTTAGCACTAGAGCTGCTCCCCTTCCAGTCATTAGTTCAAATTTGATCATGTTATGATCACTATTGACAAGCAGCCATTCTACCGTTTCCTCTCTTACCAAATCCTGTGTTCCACTAAGAATTATATTTAAAGTAGCTCCCTTTCTCATTGTTTCCTGAACCAATTGCTCCTGAGGTTGTTTATTCCATCTAGGAACTTTACCTCTCTAGCATGTTCTGATGTTACATTTACCCAGTCAATATTGGAATAATTGAAATCTCTTGTTATTACTGCTCTTTCAAATTGGTTACAAATTGGTTCAGATTGGTACATCGTCCTTTTCATCATTTTGGACAGGTGGACAGTAGTATACTCCTTTTGCTATACTCTTACTCATCACACATGGAATTTCTACCCATAAATATTCTACTGTGCATTTAATCTCTTGTATGATCTGTATCCTGTTGGAGTCTATGCCATCCCGAATATAAAGTGCCACCCTCTCACCAAGTTGATCCTCCTTATCCTGGTATAGCATTGTCCCATTAGTTATCCTCCTTCCACCAGGTCTCTGAGATGTAAATTATGTCTAGCTCATCATTTACTGCTATACACTCTAACTTTCCTATCTTCGTAGACTTCTAGCTTTGGCATATAGACATTTCAGAATGTGTTTTTGTTTGTTTTAACAATCTGCTTTTCAGTTGATAGGGATAATTTGGTATCCTTTAGCTCAGGTAATTCTTTACTTATAGGCACATGGACTACTTTTGCTTTTTTTGGAAACTCTTCAAGGTATCTCCCCATTTTACCAAAATCTGTTTTTTGAAATCTAAAACTTGGATTTTTATGTAACTTCTATCCCTTCTGGCTGCCATATCGAACCATACTGTCTTATCACAGGTTCTCACCTGAGCACCAATCTGGACATTAAAACATTATCCCCATTTATGAGCACTAGGTCGAGTATCGCCCACCTCCCCTTGTGGGCTCCTTTACCATTTGTTTGAGACTATCCCCTTGTAGGGCACCTATTATTAGTATAATAATAACAGGGATATTCTCATCCATGTCAGGTAGAATAAAATCTCCAATGAGCAACACTTCATCCTTTCAAACCTTTTGGATGCCTTCAACCAAATCTCTATCAGGTTCTTCTGTCTGATTTGGAGGTCTGTAGCTCACACTGATATAAATGGAACTGTTGTCTTTATTTAAGAGAGCTCATAGTGCTTCTTCCTTTCACCACGCGCCCTACATTTCAGATGCTCCCCTGGTTTCTGTCTTCTGTATCCTTTCTGAACATTTATAGCCCTATATGGTTATATCCCACTCATGAGGCTCATTGGATCATGCTTCTGTAATAACCACAATGTCCAAGTTCACTTCCGCAATTAGGGCTTGCAGATCTGGAATTTTTTTGCCCAGACTGTAAGCATTTGTGCTCATAGCTTTCCAGGTTTCCTCACCCAGCTTGATGCTCTTCCTGGACACATTGTCTGCCTTTTTATTTCAAAGTTGTCTATTAAGCTGATTTTTGTTAAATTCTCCACTCCCTGTATTTGTTAGGGGCGATATTCAAACTCCCTTCCTCTAGTTTAAATGCCTAATGACGTGATCTGATTTTATCACTTAGGATCCTTTTTCCAGCCACAGACAGATGAAGGCCATCTTTATCATATAGCCTATTACTGCTCCATACACTGCCTCATCTGCCAATATATCTGAAACCCTCTTTCTTATACCAGGTTTTGAGCCATGCATTGATGTTGTCTATAAGGCTTAGACTTTCCTTTCCCTTTCTATAAACAGTCTATCCTTGCAGTGGTTCCAGCTATCTGGTCTAAAGTCTGGTGTCAGGACTGTTAACATAAATAGTGACTTTGGCAGGAGACAGATTTATGACATCTGTATAGTTCAGAGATCTCATAACAGTCAGCAACTGCATGCCAAGAGAAGTTTAGTTTTTTTTAATCACCTTTATTATAAGGAAATCAAAGTGATGTGCATTAGTATCAAGTAAAACACATATAAAAAAATAAAGTATAATAGTATCAAAACAAATAAAACAGTAAAATACAGTAGCATAGTCAATTAAAAATCTCATGTAAATTAAACATTGAAACACTAAATAATAGGGTTGTACAAACATGGAAATTAAAACTAAGCACACGAGGTGATAAGCTAATAAGAAATGAAAGTTAAGAAAAGATTTGGGAAAAAATCCATACTTTCAGATGTTTCAGAAAGTCCTTTTCCAGATACAGGGCTAGAGCAAGGAGTTCTATAGAGAAGAAGCTAAAAATGAAAAACTCATTTTCTGCGTTCTCTGACTGGTATATTCAATAGCTGTGCAACAGCATCTCCTACCAAAGTTAGCTGGTTAGGTTTATCTAGCTAACCTTTCGGCCAAACAGCAGCTGAAAATGGATCTCATTTTTGACAAGAATGTTTTTCTTGGTTGGATACAACGTCTGTTAAGTTCTAGCTGCCAGCTAATTTCAACTGTGAAAAACAATGTGACAGCAAATTTCAGCTGTGAAAAACAATGTTCTGTTTATTGAGCAATAGCAGTTTTAGTTTCAAAACAGCTTAAGAGTATCCATCTTGCTTTGCTTCAACTCCATATTTCTTTGTTCGGATGGCACGCAGCTCTTTTAGTGGCCACCTGGGCTATTCCTACAAACCTGTAACAGACATTGTGCTGAATTTTGAATTATTTGAAGTCTCCTAATAGATTTGTTTGATAAGCCTAGAAATAACACATTGCAGTAGCCCAATTTGGCATTGATTATGGCATGAAAATAATAATGGGCAAAGTTGTTATAACTATCTTAATTGAAAATAAAAGAATTTCCTAATTACCATTGAAATATGAGATTCCAAGATTAGACCGGTGTCTCTTATAATCCCCAAACTACAGTATATACTTCTTTTATTGGCAATAGAACTCCCTGTATTCAGACTTTTCCTTTTCCTTACCCACTAGATTTTGGTTTTCAGGGGATTCAGTTTTCATTTGTTACACATCCAAGTGGGAATAGCTGGCCACATTGATTTAATTTATTCATTGATTTAGTATGATTAGGACCCAAAGGAATGTATAGTTGGATATCATCTGAGAAGGAATGTTAGGGTAGATATTCAGAGGCTAGGCATCCAGCTAATTGAAACCAGCTATTCAGTGGCATGGGCACACTGCTGAATATACCCAGCTATCGAAATGTCAGCAGGGTAAGTTTATCTAGCTAACTTTAGGCCTGATTTCAGGCAGGCCTAAAGTAAGCCAGCTGTCTTAGCTAGATAATGCCGAATATCAGTGTTTCTTGGGCTATCTTGCCTGGTTAAGTGGCACTGTTCCAGAATGCCCCCACCCGGCCCATGATATTGAAATTTATCTGGCTATCTCTGGGCAGTCAGCATGGCTAAGTCTGAACTTAACCAGACAAATGATTCTGAATATTGTCCTCCATATATGTGTTGATATAGATATATCAATATATAAATATGAAGAGAAATATTACAACCCTATGCATATATGTATTTTCTAATTGTGTTTTTACAGTGTAAAAATATGCATCTCTTGTCATTAAAAATGGAAAGGAATGTAATATTAGTTGTTCAAACCCTATATTTCTTTCCATGCCTTTACTTTTTAGACTTCCAGTTCTTCCAAGCATTTCTCCTTCAAAATCCATTCCAATCCCTCAGTCCTTTCGGCCAGCTGATGAAGACCATCGGAATCAGTTTGGACAGCGGGACCGGTCCTCTTCAGCACCAAATGTTCACATCAATACCATCGAGCCAGTTAATATTGATGTTAGTATCTTGGAAGCCATGAAATTAATGCAGTAGGACATTGAACTTTTAGGATATCTGTTTACATTAAACAGGCACAGAAAAGATCAGTGTAATAGATGTTTACAAAGGATAGGATAGATAGAGGATGTGAGACTGGAATATTTTAGAGAATAGGCAATGGATAAAAGATTAGAGCAAGGTTCAGAAAATAAGAACTGGTTTTGAGACACTGCATATGGTATAGAAATTGGGCAACAGGTATGTTGTGACTGGTATGGGGTACAGGAAATGGGCAATAGTTGAGACCCTGGTGTGGGGTCTAATTATGGAGTTAGTGGATACATGAATTGCTTTTTTATGACTTGTTTATTTTTCTTTTATGTATGCATTGAATACATCTTGTTTTATTTATTTTAGGACTTGATTAGAGATCAGACTCTTCATCGAAGTGAAGGTTGTAAGTTCTTACATGTATATATTTATTTACTTTTTGTAATTGAGATATTCCTGCACAACAATAAAAAGGAATATTGACATGGTAATAAATCTGTGTATGAGCCATATTAGCAAAGGGAAAATAATAAAGGGACCAATGTTTCACCAAACAAGTAGAAGAAAATTATGTTAAAAATTACAGATACATGAGAAGGAAAGCATGAAAGGCAGTTATACTGGCAAAAGCTTAAATAGGAGAGTTTATTGTCCAATCAATATAGTAGGAGATAAAGCCTATTTTAAATATATAAGTAAAAAGAGGAAGACATATAAGGGAATAATATGGATAAAAGGCGAAAATGGGTTTAGTGAAGAGCAGATACTTTCAAGGATACCGCATTAGTAGATTGGCAGGGGAGGGGAAAAATACAGTAGATGTAGTCTACTGTTCCTCAAAGATGACTGGTGAATAAGTTAGCCAGTTTGGGAATTGACAAAAAAATATAAACAGGTTGAAAGTTTGGTTGAACAATAGAAATGAGTGATAGTTAATGGGATCCACTCGGGTGAAGTGAAAGTGACCAGCACGACACCGCAGAGAGTAGTGAGAGATCCAGTTGTCGCTTCTTGGTCTTTGGGGCCAATGTAATAAAGTATGCTTGGGAATGTGCACAGGTTTATATGCAGTTCTGCACACATTTTTGGTGCACAAACTTTATTGCTAATGCAGAAAAATGTATGTGCACAAAAGTGTGCATACAGGTTTGTACCTCTAGATATAAATTTAATGGTAATGAAGGCATTAGCCACTATTCCCCAATGCAGAGAGGTGTGCTGGCTTAATGAATGTTTTCTTAGTACTGGAACATGTAGTCCGAGGTGGACTAAAATTTCCAGGGCTAATGTTAGAATATGGGAAAAAGCTTGAGTTCTGGTGCCGGGACCAATATGTGTGACTTATATTCTGAAAATATGCTTTGTGCATACACATCATGTTTTCAGTGCATAAAATATGATTTATGTGTACAATAAATGCTTTCTGCACAGAAAAAGTCATATTTTCTGCCCAAACAACTGTGTGCACAAAGCATATTTTCTGCACATAAATCCCAAGTACAGATGCTAACATACCTGGTGATATATCAAGCCTCAATAGTGCTTTAATGTGTGTTAAACAGCATATATATCATGTGATAGAACACTATCTCAGCGATATCTGCAATATTTTACATGGCCCTGTTCGGATTGCCTCCCATATTACGAGATGCTTTGCATGCAGTTTGCATGCATGAATAATGCAAATGCATGCAAAGCAGGTCATTACTAAGCAATTTCATGTTAAATTTTTATTGTGGTCAGCCGTGATAAAATAACACGGCCTCCTGGGGATTCATTAAATGTAACATTAGAACCATGGGACCTTAATGCAGGTCCCAAGGCTCCTGAGTTACATTTAAAGGATCCACGTTATAAAAAAATTAATTGCCATAGCATAAAAAGTTGAGCAGGAGTCCTGATCTCCAAAAGGTTTAAAAATATATTTAGTACCATGCATGGTGCCTGCCCCCATCTCTGTCTTCAATACCTTGCATGTCACCCCCACCCCTTTCCCATTGAAAATAATGCAATCAAGGCCCCCCGCACCCCAATAGACCCCTAAAATTGTTGGGGGTATAGTGCCCTTCCCCATCCATCAAAAGTAGTAAAACAAAAAAAAAAAAAAGCATTAGTGGTGATGTGGGGCTGTGCTACTCCCAGGCACCCCCCTCCCATACCCCCAAATCTTGAAAAAATAGAAGTTTCTACAATGGGGCCTGAGGCTCTTCGAGCCAGTTAGTGCCATTTTTCATTTGATTGGGGCAAGGTTCTGTGAAAAATGACATTGACTGGGGCTAGGGGGCACCCTAGCCCCAGTCAATGTCTATTTTTTCAAGATTTAGGGGTGCGGGAGGAGGGTCAGGGGTGGCGGGTCCCACACCATCACCAATGCTTTTTCTTTTAATTTTGGGGGAGAGGGCATTATACACCCAATAACTGTGGGGGATGGGAAGGGGAACTTTGCATTATTGTCAATGGGAAGTGGGTGGGTGGGGGGACATGCAGATATTGAACAAAGAGTTGAGGGAGCGGGGGGATTGCCATCTCCGTGCATGGCACTGAATCTATTTTTAAACCTTTTGGGGGTTGAGGGGCCACCATTTGAGGCAGCCCCGAGTTGAGCCAGGGGTCAGCCCTGAGCCACGCTCAACTTTTTTTTTGCTGCTGCAATTTTTTTTTTTTTGCCAGCGGCCCTTTAACATGATGGCAGTCCCTTGAAGATAGGGTCGCTATTGCGCCTAAAGGCCCACTGGCTACGTTGTTTTGTTCCGTAGTATATAGCTATGAGACAAAAGAATGCACTGTCAAGCTGCAATATATTTTGGGGGAGGGGGCCCACTATCATGGCAACTCCCCCACTTGCAGTAGTAGGACGACTCCTGCGAAAAAACATTGTGACTTAGTGGCTCTTGGTGATAGGAGCACAACATGAGTTTGGAGCACGAAGTAAGAAACAGAAAAATGTGACAGCAGAAGAAGCCTATCAAGTCTGCCCATCCATATCAACTAATTCAGCTTTCCAATCTGTTCTACTCTCTCAGAGATCTCCTGTGTTAATCCCATGCTTTCTTTAATTCAAATACTATTCAAGTCTCTCATCTCTAAGGGGAGAGGCTGTTCCATGCATCCACTATCCTCTCTGTAAAGCAATACTTTATTGGAGTACTTCGGGATCTACACCCTTTCAACCTCATCCCATGACTCCTAATTCTAGAACTTCCTTTCAATTGAAAGAGGCTCGCCTCCTGTGCATGGAAACCTTGGAGGTGTTTAAACATTTCTATAATATCTCTCCTATCTTGCCTTTCCTCTAGCGTATACATGTTCAGATCTTTAAGACTGTCCCCCATATGCTTTAGAATAAAGATCACTGATCATTTTAGTAACCACCCTTTGGACCAACTCCAAGTGGTTTAAATCTTTTTGAAAATGCGATCTCTTGATTTGTATATAATATTACAAATGGGGGTTTCACCAGGGACCTATACAGAGGCAAAATTACTTCCCTTTTTCTGCTGAACATTCCTCTTACTGTGCACCCAAGCATCTTTCTGGCTTTTTCATCACCTTATCTACTTGTTATTTCCAGATCCTGCTCTTTCATGCTTACAGTTTCACCCCCTATATTGTACCTCTCCCTTGGGTTTTTGCAGCTTAAATGCATTACTCTGCATTTATTAGTGTTAAATCTTAGCTGCCAGACCCTAGACCATTCCTCAACCTTTGCTAGATCCCTCCTCATGTTTTCCATACGTTTCTGGCTGTCTACCATGTTGCAGATTTTGATATCATCGGCAAAAATACAAACCTTTTCTGACTATCCTTCCACAATGGCAGTCACGAAAATATTGAAAAGAACCGATCCAAGGACCAAGTCCTTCAGCACATCACTAGTAATGCTCCCCCTCCTCGGAGTGAACTCCATTTACTACTACCTTTGCCGCCTCCCATTCAACCTGTTTCTAACCCATTTCATCTCCTGCACTCTAATATTAAACCATACTATCTAGGGATCCCTGGATTCCAAATGATCATTCATTACAACATCAGAAACAACGTCCTGGTTTGTAAGCACCAGGTCTAGTATTACCTCTTTCCATGTGGATTCTGTAACAGTTCTCGCTGCTTCTAGAAGACACTGCAGCTAGGATGTCCCAGTCAACATTTGGCATATTGAAATCCCCTAGTAATAGCACCTCCCCTTTTATAGCAATTTTGTGAATATCCTCTATTAAATTTCTGTCCATTTCTTCTGTCTTTGATGGAGGTCTATATATTAAACCAATGTAAATAGATGTTCCATTCCCTCTTTCCAGATAACCCACAGTGCTGACTTCTTAATTATAAGCTCTACAATTCTGTTGCTTAATATTAGTTTTTATACATAATGCCAAGCTGCCTCCTTTTCTTCCTTTCCTGTCCTTCCTGAATAGATTGTAACCCAGTATAACTAGATCCCAGTCATTTTCCCATGTACCACATCTCCATGACAGCCACTACATCCAAGACAGCTTCTTTCATGACTGTTTCTAGATGCAGGACTTTATTTCCCATACTATGAGTATTAGTATATTTAGCTTTCTGTATGTTGCCCTTTTTTACTATTTCTATGTAATTATTCAATATTTTACTTACCTTATGACTTTATTCATCCATCCCCAACAATTCCAGTTTAATGTTCTCCTCAGTAGGTTGTTGGAAGACGCTGCATCCTTTAACAGATGTACTCTGTCTCTGCTCAGCAGTCCTTGAAACATGATCCCATGGTTCAGGAAGCCAAAACGCTTTTGTTGACCTCATCTACCCAGCCATTCATTTCCAGAATGTGAGCTTCCCTGCCTGTTTTATTTTATTTTTATTTTAAAGTTTCTTATATACCGCTTATTCATAGCATGGTCTAAGCGGTTTACAATTTAGATAGCACATACATAATTCAAAGAGTAAAAACATAGGCATTGAAAATAAAATACATTTGAATAAAATGAAATAAATAAAATGAAGTAAAATGAACGTGTTAAACAAAGCAAATAAAAAAATAAAAATGCAATGTAATACAGAGGAAAGTAGCGTAAGTGGGATGGTGATATTAGTCTCTGTATGTTAAATTGAAAGCAGTTCCTTGACTGGGAGGATGGTGGAGAATACCACGTGCACCATCTGCTTTAACTTCTCTCCCAAAGCCGAGAAGTCACTTTTGATATGATTTATGTGGTACCTTATAGTATCATTCATGCAAGCATCGATGAGCAACATCGGATAATGGTGAGTAGCTTGAGGCGTTTTGGCTGTTTCTCCTTAATGTCTTGGATTTTGGCACTCAGCAGACAGCACATTTCCTAGTACATGTCTGGGTAGCAGATGAATACATCTGTGCCCTTCAGAAGTACGTCAACCACCACCACCACTGTCCTCCACCTCCTATATGTACTGGTTGTTGAGCCCACAGCTTTGGAGTTGGCAAGTCTTGGTTCCTCCTTATCCTGGGAAGACTTCTCCTCCTCCACTTCCAGAGTTGTATATCAGTTCTTCAGCATGAGGGAAATTGGAGTTGGGGTGTAGGGTTTAGTGCAGGGGATGCCAAATACAGTCCTCGAGAGCCACAAACAGGCCAGATTTTCAGGATATCCACAATGAATATGCGTAAGATAGATTTGAATACAGTGGAAGCAGTGCTTGCAAATCTATCATACATATTCATTGTAGATATCCGGAAAACCTGGCCTGTTTGTGGCTTTTTAGGACTGGAGTTGACCTTCCCTTGTCTAGTGGCTGTAGTAATCTAGGTCCAGCTATAATCTTGTGATCTTCATCTTCCACTCTGCTTGAGTTTTCTGTCTTTGACACCTCGATAAACATGTTGTCGATATAGTCCATTCTTCAAGATGCTTCTTAGTCTTGCCACCTCCTTTCTGAGTTACACCACCTATTTTCTGAGAGTCGAATTACAAAGATCATTCACACTGAACTGGTTCACTCTGTGGATCAGGACATCTGTCAGGACAGCAATAGAAATAGTAACAGTAGTGACAGCCTTAGCGAAAAGAGCTTCTGGTACTTGTTGAAAGAAATGAGAAAGTCGTACAAAGGTTTCTACATTTTCTTCAACTGTTAGAGTCCGCAGATTCGCTAATTTCCTAACTATTTTCTACCTCCACACTCAGAATCCCTACTTGTAGTCTTGCTTACTTGTATAAAATGTCTTATCTTATTCTTTCAAACTACAATATGTATTTATAAATCTATGAGGTTTGTAGTTTTGTGTTGCTGCCTTTGTAGACTCTTGCTGCTTAGAATATATTATTACCACAAAGATCAAATATGATGCTTACATTCAAGCTCCCAAGAAATTTACTAAATTGGTTTTATTAACAGATGACACGAAATAACCTAAATCACTTGCTATCCCTCCCCTTCTTAGTACAAAGCAGTACTTTCTCAAATTTATGACTAGTAATTTATCCTAATCTTTGATCTTAATTTGTTTACCTATGACATTAATAGACCTCCTATTTCAAATAATTTTGGGTAGGGTTTATTTTGTACTTATTTGTCCAAGTTCACTAATAGATACAGTTATACACGAGTATCCAAAGCTCCCTTTTAGTTTATAAAGTGCGTTTTTGTATCTATTAAATCCGGTTGTCTTGTCTACTAAAGGATTTACTATGACATTACTAATTAAGCTCTCCCTAATTTTACTTAAATGTTCTGTTTTTACAAATGACAAAATTTATCTAAATTACTTCATGTTTTTCTGCCAACCAATATCAGGTTATTCTGTGTTATCCAATCTTCTAATTTAGTGGATTAGTCTGTCAAATTAGAATGGAAGGTCAGGTGATGGGGAGGGAGCCTTTATCTTTTAAAAATTCCTCTCTAAACCTAAGCAGTAACAATACCCAGCAAAACAGTAAAGCAATGTAAATATCTCTTTTTAAAAAATAAAATAAAGGAAATAAATGCAATAAAATTGATTTTCTCCTTCAGTAGAAAGTCTCAGCAGTTGAAAATCAAGCCAGAAAAATTACATGTTTGTAACTGAACTCCTCCAAGAATGGCAGATCTTTCTTCGCTTGGCTGACTATATACAGAACTCAGGCTTTGATACAATTAATATTAGATAACAAGCTCCTTTGAACTCCCAAGACTTTAAAATGAATTTTCCCTTTGAACTGCTAAATGTAAAGGCAGAAGAAAAAAAACCTAAAAGCAATGCAGCCCTTTCTCTTCTAAAATCCCTCTACAAACCTAATCAGTAATAATACCGAGATGTAAGCAATATTCCTTTTCAAAAATAAAACAAAAAAGCAATAAAAAATGATCCTTCCTTCAAAATAAGGTCTCAGAGGTTGAAAGATAAGCCAAAAAATGTACCTCTGTTTGTAATTGAGCTCCTCCCAGTTGTGCTCCTAACTAAAGTTAGTCGGGATTTACATGCAGAATGCATTTTTTTGTGTATAAATCATACTATATGCACAGAAAATGATTTGTGTACTCAAACCATGTTTTCTGCACAGTAAGCATGGTTTATGTGCATAAATCCATGTTTTTATGCGCACTAAGCATTTTTTGCACACGTTTTCCAATTAGCACACTTTTTGTAACTCTTGATGCGTTCTCATACCATTAGCTTACTGTACTGAGAGTTAAATTTTTTTAGTTTGTGCGTTAAGAAACTATGAGCGAACAGCTTATTACAATGGCCTTTTTATTAATGATGTTATGACATAGCTAGAAGAGAAAGTGTTTGTTAAAACCAGAAACATGGTAGATATGCTACAGGAGGATTGATGAGATGAAAATTGACTTGAAAATATTGGAAGAATTGTCAAGGGTTTGGCAACAGTTTCAATGTAAAAAATGGCAATGGAAATCCGAGGTCTAAATACTATTTTGAAGAGGAAGAACTAAGCAGTCATGAAAAGAGATTCTGGGGTTCATCACCTCGGATGGCCTCAAAGTGAGAAAATAGTTGGGAAATCTAATAGTATATGTTGATGCATAAATAGGGCTATCACTAGTAGAAAGAAGGAAATATGAACTCTGTAGAGCTCTTTGGTGAGACTCCACCTTCAGTATTGTATGCAATTCTTGGGTAATGATACAGCAGAAGGTATATCTTGTTTCCTAAACCCAATTAACCTCAAAACCTAAGGAAACACTTCCAACTAAATATTTCACAAATAACAATAATATATGATTTATTTCACACTATATTTATTACAAAATTTTACAAACATCGTTATTCTTAATCAATTAATTCTTTGCACTACTTAAAATACATACAAAAGGCATCTATATAATACCATACATTTATCATTCACACCACTCATACCATGCATACTAAAAATGTCATCATGAAAATCCAAACCCAACAAAACAGTATCTTCTTTGTTTCGCCTGAATCAGGCTTCCTCAGGGAATTTTCTGCAATGTTCAAATCCAACTCTATTCACAATGATGTCTTCTAACTGGAGAGTTCCATGACATAATTCTTCCCACTCCAGAATCGCTCATATTCCATAAACTTTTAAAATTAAGGCTGTCAATCTTCATTTGTTAATTGGTCAATTCTTAACAGATTTCTTCAAATCTCGGTTGCTGATCTTGCTTAAATTGTTCTAAAAGATATCACCACTCAGCACTCGATTTTAATTTCCATAGAAATCCTTCTGCTTCAAATGAACTCAATGCTTCAATCTTAAAATTTTTTTTTTATAAATAACCCATAACACTAGCAGCCGCCACTTACCCTCAGTGTCCTGCGTCCCTGTCCTCAGGGCCCCTTCATCCCCACATATCAATACTTACACACTTTACTATGCAGAATAGAAAACCGCTGAAACTGTTATTGGTATCAAAAAGACTACAGCTTTTATTTCTTTACACAATACAAAAAGAAGAGGAAAAAGGATATAAATCCAATACATATCACATATAAACCAAAATAATTTAGAACAACCTATATAACAGCTGATGACAATATCATCAATGATTGCCTCAAGATATCTCTCTGCAGCCTCTCGCCACTCAATGGGCCGCAAGCCGTAATCGGTCAATGAAGCAATAAGTTATTTGTAATCATTTACTGTCATCATGCTGTAAAACTATGCAAAGAAATTTTAATAAAGAAAATTTTTATTTTAATGATACTTTTTAGTGTTGTCAAAAACTGTGGTGAATACACCACTAGAAAATCTAAGAACCCCAATTCAGAAAACACTATATTTCCCACATTTTAAACTACCCCAATCTAAAATACCTAGTAACTAATGCCCAAACGTCAAAGAAACATATACTTAGCACTTAATTTGATACGACCCAAAAGGGCTCATGCAGTGGAAAACACCATCATCTTGTTTAAAGCTGTCCTGTTTAAAGCTGTCCCGACATGTTTCGATTGCAAAGCAATCTTCTTCAGGAGATCAAGAATAAGATCTAAATGTCAAGCAAATGTTCCTTAACCCTTAAAAACAAAATTAAAAATATAAATGGTTACAAACTCACAAGCACCAAGGAAAAAACTTACATCCATATTCAAACGGCCGCACTGATGAAAATGCAAAACACTTACCCGGGCAGAAAAACTACCTCTACCTTCACATTCAAGAAATGGCGCCTCAGCGTTTGTGTCCACAAAGGTGAATCTCTACGCTTTTTAAATCAAACGGAACCGGAAACAAACTACAACTGACTACAACTCCCATCATACAAAGCACTAAAAAACGGACCAGTCAATCTCACGGTTAAGGCCCCTAGGGGCCACCGTATCGAAATAATGTATCCATTTTTGTTCCCTTCGTAATAGAAAATTATCAAAATCTCCACCCCTATTACTTGGATTTAATTTTTCAATTGCTGCAAACTGCAATACTTCAAAAGAATGATTCAACTGTAGACAATGTTGCACTACAGGCGCCTCAACGCACTGGCGTACAATAGCGCTCCTGTGCTCAATCATCCGTACTTTCAAACTGCGGCTGGTTTTCCCAAGGTAAAGGAGGGGACACGGGCACCATAGTCCATAAATCACACCTTTAGATTGACAATTTGTATAAGATCTCAATCTAAACCTTCCATCTTTGAAGAATGGTAAACACTCACCCGAAAACGACTGACTACAGACACTGCAATGTTCACAAGGATAATGTCCTATAATATGATCCTCATGTGCATTACCCTGTAATATCTCATCCAAAAAATCAGAATGTACAATAAGATCTCTAAGGTTTTTACCTCGCTTAAAGGCAAACCTAGGAATTTCATGTAGTTCTGAATGCAAGCTCACAACATGCCAATACTTCTTAATGATGTTCTGAACCTTATAAATTTGAGAAGAGAATGGAAGTACACAGGTGATACGATTCGAAACTTGCTGGTTATTTGCAGGAAGAAAGAGTAAATCTCGATTGATCCACCTCGCACGTTTATAGGCTTTTTTGAGCAAATATAAAGGATAGCCTCGTTGTTTGGGAGGGTGCTGAAAATGATTTTGTAATGTTTATGTCGTGGCTCAATGGTTGTGACATACATTTGAAGTTCACTCATACTTTCTCGACATCATGTGTCCCGTATTTAGACATCTCTATTTCGTTACAAACTACGGGTTTTTCTTTCTCAATCTATCATAAACCTACAGACAAAAATACCTTGCTTCGTTTCGATAGCAGTCATCCGCATCATTTGAAGTCTAATTTGCCCTATGGGCAATTTCTGAGACTGCGGCGTTTATGCTCTAATTTGAGTGATTACAAATTGAAAGCAAAAATTTTGACATCTAACTTTCAACAACGAGGCTATCCTTTATATTTGCTCAAAAAAGCCTATAAACGTGCGAGGTGGATCAATCGAGATTTACTCTTTCTTCCTGCAAATAACCAGCAAGTTTCGAATCGTATCACCTGTGTACTTCCATTCTCTTCTCAAATTTATAAGGTTCAGAACATCATTAAGAAGTATTGGCATGTTGTGAGCTTGCATTCAGAACTACATGAAATTCCTAGGTTTGCCTTTAAGCGAGGTAAAAACCTTAGAGATCTTATTGTACATTCTGATTTTTTGGATGAGATATTACAGGGTAATGCCCATGAGGATCATATTATAGGACATTATCCTTGTGAACATTGCAGTGTCTGTAGTCAGTCGTTTTCGGGTGAGTGTTTACCATTCTTCAAAGATGGAAGGTTTAGATTGAGATCTTATACGAATTGTCAATCTAAAGGTGTGATTTATGGACTATGGTGCCCGTGTCCCCTCCTTTACATTGGGAAAACCAGCCGCAGTTTGAAAGTACGGATGATTGAGCACAGGAGCGCTATTGTACGCCAGCGCGTTGAGGCGCCTGTAGTGCAACATTGTCTACAGTTGAATCATTCTTTTGAAGTATTGCAGTTTGCTCTCCCGCAATTTTACTGTATCGGCCCGTTAGAAAATAGCCACTGCTATTACTAGCAACAGTAACATGGAATAGACTTAGTTTTTGGGTACTTGCCAGGTTCTTATTTATTTTATTTATTTATAACTTTTTCTATACCGAAGTTCAGGTAACAGAGTTACTTATCACTCCGGTTTACATTGCAACAGATATAAATATTAAACAATGACAACAAGTGTCTTACAGAGAACAGGGAAAATGGCCTGGATTGGCCGCTGTTGGAAACAGGATGCTGGGCTTGATGGACCCTTGGTCTGACCCAGCATGGCATGTTCTTATGTTATCCTTTTCTCCTTCCATTCATCTGGCCGTGGTCCAGTGCACCACGCACCTTGACAAAGTGCTCCAAAACCCCAACCTCCTGATGCATCGGTCTGGATGTTCAAGTCCTTGTTGGATAGTGGGGGCCCTTGTATGACTGAAACACCATTGAAGTTGTCCAGGAAGGAGTTCCATATTTTAAAATCCTCTCGGATTTCCTTAGATACTCATTGGTAGTGATGCGGTCGCCGTATCCCCACTGTTGCTGCTGCCAATCTTCGCATGAATGCTCTTCCCACGGGAATAACTCGGCAAGCAAAATTTAAGGTTCCCAGGATAGCTTGTGCGACTTGTAGTGTTATATTCTTCGCTGTGACTGTTTGTTCTATTAGATTGCACAGTTTCAAGATTTGTTCCCCCGGTAATCTTGCTATCATTTTTTTTGGGAAACCATCTCAATTTCCAGGAAGGATATGGTTGTAGCTGGACCTTCTGTTTTGTTGCCCGCCAGTGGAACTCCAAATTTCTCTGCCATCGCTTGCAATTCTGCTAGTAAGTCACCACATGTGTTGGAATCTTGTGGCCCCACAAATAAAAAATCATCCAAGTAATGTACGATGTTATTGAATGCTGTCTTTTTCACAACTACCCAATGCAAGAATGAGCTGAAAAGCTCAAAGTAAGCACATGAGACTGAGCATCCCATGGGCATGCATTTGTTGAAGTAGTATTGGTTATTGAAGGTTAACCCTAGTAATGGAGAACTGTTTGGGTGTCCAGGAAGAAGTCTGAATGCCGACTCTGTCTGCTTTTGCCATAAGAGCCCCCTTGCCGCATGCTCGTAGCATTGCGACAGCTGTGTCGAAGGATGCATATTGGACCGAGCATTCCTCTTGAGGCAATTAAGAACATAAGAAATTGCCATGCTGGGTCAGACCAAGGGTCCATCAAGCCCAGCATCCTGTTTCCAACAGAGGCCAAACCAGGCCACAAGAACCTGGCAATTATCAAAACACTAAGAAGATCCCATGCTACTGATGCAATTAATAGCAGTGGCTATTCCCTAACTAAACTTGATTAATAGCCGTTAATGGTCTTCTCCTCCAAGAACTTATCCAAACCTTTTTTGAACCCAGCTACACTAACTGCACTAACCACATCCTCTGGCAACAAATTCCAGAGCTTTATTGTGCGTTGAGTGAAAAAGAATTTTCTCTGATTAGTCTTAAATGTGCTACTTGCTAACTTCATGGAATGCCCCCTAGTCCTTCTATTATTCGAAAGTGTAAATAAGCGATTCACATCTACTCGTTCAAGACCTCTCATGATCTTAAAGACCTCTATCATATCCCCCCTCAGCCGTCTCTTCTCCAAGCTGAACAGCCCTAACCTCTTCAGCCTTTCCTCATAGGGGAGCTGTTCCATCCCCTTTATCATTTTGGTTGCCCTTCTCTGTACCTTCTCCATCGCAACTATATCTTTTTTGAGATGAGGCGACCAGAATTGTACACAGTATTCAAGGTGCGGTCTCACCATGGAGCGATACAGAGGCATTATGACGTTTTCCGTTCTATTAACCATTCCCTTCCTAATAATTCCTAACATTCTATTTGCTTTTTTGACTGCTGCAGCACACTGAGCCGATGATTTTAAAGTATTATCCACTATGATGCCTAGATCTCTTTCTTGGGTGGTAGCTCCTAATATGGAACCTAACGTCGTGTAACTACAGCAAGGGTTATTTTTCCCTATATGCAACACCTTGCACTTGTCCACATTAAATTTCATCTACCATTTGGATGCCCAATCTTCCAGTCTTGCAAGGTCCTCCTGAAATGTATCACAGTCTGCTTGTGATTTAACTACTCTGAATAATTTTGTATCATCCGCAAATTTGATAACCTCACTCGTTGTATTTCTTTCCAGATCATTTATATATATATTGAAAAGCACCGGTCCAAGTACAGATCCCTGAGGCACTCCACTGTTTACCATTTTCCACTGAGAAAATTGACCATTTAATCCTACTCTCTGTTTCCTGTCTTTTAACCAGTTTGTAATCCACGAAAGGACATCGCCTCCTATCCCATGACTTTTTAGTTTTCGTAGAAGCCTCTCATGAGGGACTTTGTCAAACGCCTTCTGAAAATCCAAATATACTACATCTACCGGTTCACCTTTATCCACAAGTTTATTAACCCCTTCAAAAAAATGAAGCAGATTTGTTAGGCAAGACTTCCCTTGGGTAAATCCATGTTGACTGTGTCCCATTAAATCATGTCTTTCTATATGCTCTACGATTTTGATCTTGAGAATAGTTTCCACTATTTTTCCCAGCACTGAAGTCAGGCTCACTGGTCTATACTTACCCGGATCGCCCCTATAGCCTTTTTTAAATATTGGGGTTACATTGGCCACCCTCCAGTCTTCAGGTACAATGGATGATTTTAATGATAGGTTACAAATTTTAACTAATAGATCAGAAATTTCATTTTTTAGTTCCTTCAGAACCCTAGGATACATACCATCCGGTCCAGGTGATTTGCTACTCTTTAGTTTGTTAATCTGGCCTACTACTTTTTTCAGATGTGGCGACCAGAATTGTACACAGTATTTAAGGTGTGGTCTCACCATGGAGCGATATAGAGGCATTATGACATTTTCCGTTTTATTAACCATTCCCTTCCTAATAATTCCTAACATTCTGTTTGCTTCTTTGACTGCTGCAGCACCCTGAGTCGACGATATTAAAGTATTATCCACTATGATGCCTAGATCTTTTTCCTGGGTGGTAGCTCCTAATGTAGAACCTAACATCGTGTAACTACAGCAAGGATTATTTTTCCCTATATGCAACGCCTTGCACTTGTACACATTAAATTTCATCTGCCATTTGGATGCCCAATCTTCCAGTCTTGAAAGGTCCTCCTGTAAGGTATCACAGTCTGCTTGTGATTTAACTACTCTGAATAATTTTGTAACAGCCGCAAATTTGATAACCTCACTCGTTGTATTCCTTTCCATATCATTTATATATATATTGAAAAGCACCGGTCCAAGTTCAGATCCCCGAGGCACTCCACTGTTTACCCTTTTCCACTGAGAAAATTGACCATTTAATCCTACTCTCTGTTTCCTGTCTTTTAACCAGTTTGTAATCCACGAAAGGACATCGCCTCCTATCCCATGACTTTTTAGTTTTCGTAGAAGCCTCTCATGAGGGACTATGTCAAACGCCTTCTGAAAATCCAAATACCGGTTCACCTTTAACCACATGTTTATTAACCCCTTCAAAAAAATGAAGCAGATTTGTTAGGCAAGACTTCCCTTGGGTAAATCCGTGTTGACTGTGTTCCATTAAATCATGTCTTTCAATATGCTGCACGATTTTGATCTTGAGAATAGCTTCTACTATTTTTCCCGGCACTGAAGTTAGGCTCACTGGTCTATAGTTACCCGGATCGCCCCTGGAGCCTTTTTTAAATATTGGGGTTACATTGGCCACCCTCCAGTCTTCAGGTACAATGGATGATTTTAATGATAGATTACAAATTTTAACTAATAGATCAGACATTTCATTTTTGAGTTCCTTCAGTACCCTAGGATGCATCCTATCCGGTCCAGGTGATTTGCTACTCTTTAGTTTGTCAATCTGGACTAGTACATCTTCCAGGTTCACAGTGATTTCGTTCAGTTCGTCTGACTCATCACCCCTGAAAACCATCTTCGGAACTGGTATCTCCCCAACATCCTCATTAGTAAACACGGAAGAAAAGAATTCATTTAGTTTTTCTGTAATGGCCTTATCTTCTCTAAGAGCCCCTTTAACCCCTCTGTCATCTAATGGTCCAACCGACTCCCTCACAGGTTTCTTGCTTTGGATATATTTAAAAAAGATTTTATTATGAGTTTTTGCCTCTGCGGCCAACTTCATTTCAAATTCTCTCTTCGCCTGTCTTATCAATGTTTTACACTTAACTTGACAATACTTATGTTTAACCTATTTTCTTCAGATGGATCCTTCTTCCAATTTTTGAAGGATGTTTTTTGGGCTAAAATAGCCTCTTTCACCTCACCTTTTAACCATGATGGTAATCGTTTTGCCTTCCTTCCACCTTTCTTAATGCATGGAATACATCTGGACTGTGCCTTTAGGATTGTATTTTTAAACAATGTCCAAGCCTGTTTTGATCGTTTACTGATTCTCCAGGTGGGAATGATAAGATTCTAGATGAGCCGGAATTTTCCTTTTTCTTTCTTGGGGATTACTGCAAATGGTGAGATGAACATGTTCTGAAAAGGTTGTTGCGTGAAGGGACCCGCCATCCTTCCGAGTGACAGTTCTGCTTCTAACTTCTCTTGCACTATGTCTTTATGCTTGGTTGCTGATGGTGCATTACCGGCCTTCGCACCTTGTATCTGGCCTTGAAATGGGATTATGAACCCCTCCTGAAACCCTTGGGTTATTTTTTCTGCTTTCTCCTTGTTTGGGTAGAGTTCTAGCCACGGTTTCATTGCCTCAAGTTGAACTGGTGAAGGTGCTTTTTCAAACTGCAGATCCTCATGTTGTTTTACTCTTACTTGCCGCCGTTGTTCTTTTTGGGCATTTTATCATTGGGTATGGGGCTGTGCAATTAGTGCAAACATGTTTAAATTTGCAGTCTTGAAACGAGCATACTGCTTTGTTGTATCGCCAGCAGGTGTTATCATGTGCCAGCTCCTGCCTTGTTGTGTGTCTCGCAGGAGATGACCTTTGGTATCTCCTTGATCTCATTCCTTGCTTGGTTGTTTCGCAAGTCATTTGCTATATCCATAGGCTAACGTCCTGTGTTCCCCATGTCATGTACCGGTTCTCCTCCATTTTATCCCGGAACTTTTCATCGTAATTCAACCAGGACCAGCCTTCGTGCTGTTGATACACTTGCAGGATATTGACTGCGCAGCTTAGCATGGGTCCATATTACTAATTATCCTTATGTCCCACTACGCTTATCATATATAAAAATGCCTTTATCCAGTTGACTAAATTCTTAGGGATTTTCATCTCCTTTTCCCTAGTTGTTGGGTCTTTTGACTTCTTTCTGTCTTCTGTTCTATAACACCCGTGAAGAATACTAAAGATGTCTATGCATTTTATTTCGTATCTTCTTTCTCATCTGCTTGGGCACCACCTCCCAGAGCTCTGATAACATTGTGAACGCGGGTGGTCCTCTCGACTCCTTTTCCACCGTCTTATTGGATGCTTGCCGTTCGATGTCTGACCCAGAATCTGACGAAGATGTGTCTGAGGAACTGTATGAGCTGGAGCTTGGCCTATGCTTGCGCTTCGTTTTGCGCTTCCTTTCCTCTGCCGCTGTGATCCCCGACCTGGAAGACATTGTCTTTTGCTCGTTATCCCCTTCTTTGTCCCCACACTCATCCGCACTGCCTTGATCGGTCTGTAATTGCCATGCAGACGGGCTTGTTGATGGTCCTTCTTCTGCATTTTCATTGTCTTGTGGCCCTCTTTGCACCATCTGCGCTGCTGCCCCCTCTTCTCCGGAAACCTGATTTTTTTGTCCGAAACACCTCTCGTGGTGTTCGAAACACCACCTGTACCTGACCTTGGTCTTGTTTCGTTGCTTGATGAAGTTTCATTAGCCGATGATGCTAGCCTGCCTTCCATCTTGATAATGTATGAGTTCTTGAGGCGGCACTGAGCAAGACCACCATGGAGGCTGGCATTGTTGACTGTTCATTCCTCCATGTTGTGGCCTATCCCATGGTCTCCCCGTCGAGCTCCAACTGGTGCATGGGCCTTGAGCTCTGCACCCCCATGGTGCTCTGTTATGCCAGCTCGTGCCATCCTGGTTCTGCCGTGTCTGGCATGCTTGGTTGTCGCATCCAAAATGTTCGTGCATTCCGCCTGAATATGCATGTGGCTCGCTGTGCTGGTAGCTTGGGTATCCCATTCTGTTTGCATGCCAGCATTCCTCACTTCTGCTGGAATACTGCTGCGAGCGTCTACAAGTACTATGATGCGGTGTCGGTGTCTCATTTATCCTCATCCTGTCGCCGATGTTCGACACAACTGCTTCTTCTGTCTTGTTTGCCATTGCTTCCATATCTGTCGTTTCCTCCATATTGTTCACTTGCCGTTCCGCTCTCTCTCGATTGATGCTGTACTGCCACCTCTTTTCCTCTGGTGCGCTCCCCTCTTGTTCTCCTTCTTTCTCACCCCCTCTGCTGTATTGTGGTTCTGGTGTTCGCTCCCTCCTCATTGATTTTTTCAATCGTTGTGAAGCGCGTCGATCTCTTATTTCTGCCTGTTTGGTCCTTCTCTGATGAGGCTCGTGTAGTGCTGCGGGATGACATGCTGTGCCTATAATTCTCACATGAAATCAGTGGTTTATTAATTGCTGTTGATATGTCAATAAACCTTTCTTCGATCTACTTGCCTCTTTCCCCCCCTCATCCTGTTTGCTCTCCGCACTCCGTTCTATATAAATCTCTCTGCTTTGCCTACCTTGAATACCCCTGCGTCCCACCAGCCCTATCCGAGGGGATGTCTATTATCCTTCTGCATGTCCAGGTGCTTTTTGTGCCCGTGCTGTCCATTACCCTAGGCTTTTATGTATGTATTTTGATTATTTGTTTTATTATATATATAGCTAATTGTTTTTTTTAAATAATGCCCCACTATGTCATGTGTCTGTAGGCTACTGCCCTGTACCTGATAGGGTGAGGGCATTGGGCGGGCCGCCCATCTGTCCGTACAAGCCAGTGTGTCCCTTATTTCCCATCTATAAAGTGACTTGACCATGGGCACAAGGAGCCACCATGGGGACTTGGACCCTGGTCTCCTGGTTCATAGCCTGCTGCTCTAATCCCTAGGCTACTCCACCACTCCGATTTCTGTGCCCGGCTGCCATCCCTGCATTCCGTGTGCCACCGGCTGCCTGCTGTAGCGCCGCGTGGCTCTCAGTGACCCCCCTACACACAGGCCTTTGTGAGCATAGAGGGCCCACTCCTTCCCACTCTCAACTCGCACTGGCCTGCCCACCCCATGCTTTCGTGAGCCCGGGGCGGGCCCTTGATTCCAGATACTTGGCCCGCAGCGCTAATTATTTGGCTGCACTGCCCTTAAGCAAAATCATTAATTTATATATATATATATATATATATATATCTTTTTTTTTTTTTTTTTTTAATTAACCAGGACCAGCCCCCTTGCCTGAGGCAAGCTAGTCAAATACCCCTTCTGGCCTCTCTCCAGCATCATGTCCTCCCCTTTTCTTCTAATGGTAGCATTATTCTGTTTCTTTTTTTTTTTTATAGCCTGTGTGCCACCCCTTGTGCCACCCCCCTATCCCGTAGCATCCTGTTAGGCACTTCTACATTACAATACTCCCACATCTAAGCAAGGAGGCAAATTATGTTTTTATAGTTTTGTTTTGTTTTTTAATTCAAAGCAAAATATCACATATCCAATCAACTCCCCAGGCGAACTGCCCAAGAAAGTATTTTATTTATTTATTTATTTTAATACTTGTGATCCTCCTCTGCCGTCTTCCGGACCTCCACGGAGCTCTCTTCCCTTCTGCTGCTGCTCCTGATGCTGCTGCCACACCCGGATTCCTCACAGCTCGTCCTCTGACACCCGATCGCGTTGCTCCTCCGCCAGTCCACCGGCTCACGCTGCTCCTGCCCTCGCCTATCTGTACTGCCAGTGTTCAGCGTGGCCGCAGTTGCGTATCGTCGCGGACTCGTCCTGCTGGGTTGCTCCTACTGCTAGGCTGCTTCAGTGTCACTGGCTGGTTGTCGCTGGGCTGCCATGTGTTGCCGCGGGGTCGTCCTGCTGGGCTGCTCCAGCTGCTGGGCTGTTTCCTCTGTGCTGGCTCCTGGAAAAGGGGGATTTTTCCTCCTACACGGCCCTTTAAATGGCCGGCGATGTCATCGGCCGGCGCCTCTGAGGCCTCCGATGATGCGTGCTCAAGGCCGGCAACATCATCAGCTAGCGCCTCGTAGCCTCCGATGACGCACGCTCCTCTTTACTCCTCCCGTTGGCCCCCCTCCCCGCTATCGGACCGCCGTCCTCATGTCACTGCTGCACAAGGGTTTGGAGTGTGGAAAACTCGAGGTCCATGTGACCTACAGTGTTTTCAAAATGGCATCGAGGGTCTCTGCAGTGGGAGTTGGTGCCTGTAGACTGGCATTGCTGCGGGCCTCGTATCTCGATCCAGAGATACAGGAACAACTCGCTGACGTGCCATGCACTGGAGAGAATTTCTTCAGAGATAGGGTGAAGGATGCTGTGGCCCAGCTCTGGCATCATCATGAAAACCTTCAACAACTGTCCGCCAGCACTCCAGACCCGTCTTCCTCATCCAGGAGGCCGGGGCCAGGAAGCCTTTCTTTGACCGAAGGAAATACCGTCCTCCGCCTCCTTGATCCCGTACACATCATTAGAGCTCCTGCGGCCATTCCAGGCAACAGAGAGCTCCCAAGCCCCAGCCAGATCCTCAGTCAACTCCATGGATGGGGGTTTTAACTGAGCCATAGGAGTGCATAAGCCAGTTGCCTGTACCCATGAAGATGGACCTTCCGGTCGGGGGCAGGCTGTGGTTCTTTGCAAACTGGTAGCCTAGTGTAACCTTGGATCAGTGTGTTTTGTCCATCGACCGCCAGGGTTACCAATTAAATCTATTGGGTGTCCCACCAAATTGCCCTCCGTGCTCATTTTGGTTCTGGCTCAAAGAATTAAGTTCATAGCTACACTAACTGCATTAACCACATCCTCTGGCAACAAATTCCAGAGCTTAATTGTTGAGTGAAAAAGAATTTTCTCTGATTGGTCTTAAATGTGCTACTTGCTAACTGGAGCATAGGTCTTCTTTATGCAAACTCATCAAATCCTATGATCACTAGGACCATCCAGGTTAAGATTAGGATAATACTTGTAGCGCCAGCCTGGACATAGCAAGTTTGGTATCCATATCTAGTCTGTCTGTCAGTTCAGTCTCTGGTTCAATTGGGAATATCCAGACATCAGTCAGGAAAAATGCAATCTCTGCTATCCAAACCTGCCATCACTGGCCTTCATGATGTAGATGCAGAGTACACACTCGTCTCCTCCTTATTACTTCCTAAATAGGGGAGGATGTTATGATTTCCACCAGAAAACCTTCAACTAGAAGGTCCTATGGTTTCAAGTGAAAGAGATTCTTGACTGTGTAGGTTCAGCTAATTGGATCCCTTCTGTAGCCAGAGGGATTTGCTTCAATGTCTGTTTTGTCTCTTATCCTAAGGCCTTAACATCCATTGAAATGGAGGAAAGCCTAGATAGGGGAGATATAATAGAGACATTTAGAGATCCATATTCAGTAGGCCAGATTGAAGACAAGCTATTTACCTAAAGTTAGCCAGACTTGTTCTGTATATTCGGTGGGAGAAATGTCCCACTGAATACACTTTATTAAAGATAACCAGCTACATATAGCCAGATAACTTTAACCCAAACATTGTTTAAATATGGCCGGTTAGGCCTAAAATTATCCAGCCTTCCATGGCCAAATAATTAGCTACTTACCCGGATATCTTCACAGATATCTGGTTAAGTATTGCACCTTAAAAAAATAAATAACTAAGTTGTGGGCCTCCCAGTCCGATGTCCCCCCACCCCACATGTCACAACTCACCTCCTGGTGAAGAAAACCCGTAACCTCAAGACATGATTTGTAACTCCAAAATTAATCTCATTGCCAGACCCATGCCGCCCCTCTCCCTCTCCACTAAGAATCCAATACACCATTTATTTATTTATTTATTTAAAAGGCTTTTTCTTAAATACCATCTTCTCCCCCAACAAAAAGACCTCCCCTTCAGGCAGACACCTACCTTGTACCTGCAATGGGGCACCTGTATTTAATGCTGGGCTTGCTATGCAAACAGTCACATGAAGCCGGTAATAGTGGGTTGGTGAGAAACCAGTAAGCATGTGAATTTTGGGAGGAGCTCCCCAAACTTTCCCCTTCCTTTTCTTGATCATAAGAGTAGTGGAAAATAGTTAGAGGCAAATGAAGGGCCACCTACTAGCACCTTGTTTCAGCATGGGATCAGTGATCAACCATCTTAGATTCTCCTTGAATTAGCTATTTTTTTTTAATACTTTATATTTATTACATGTTTCACAAATAATATTCCATGGCATATATAAATAACAGACAACTATAATTTTGTGAATTTAACACAAAAAAATAACAATATATTCCTCTATTAAGTTCCCAAGGAGGTGTAATCAACTGCAATAAGGAAACTTATGCTTATATGCTCAAGAAAATAGGAAAAATATGCCTTGGGTAGGAAAACTCATTTATACGGTGAGATGAAACTATACACAACATAGTTATTAGTTAATTACCGTGACATCTTATTTACAAATTTTCGCATCAAGAAAACTCCTAAGTTTTTAAGAATAAAAATAAAAACATAACATCATATTTTAGCTAGCATTTATATGGAAATTGAAGAAAACATTTGCTGCTAGAGGTTAAAACCTTTGTCTGCATCTGTAAAAATTCCTTATGTCTACACTGTGTTTCATAACAGAGATCCAGAAAAAAAAAACATTTTTTGACCCATAAACATACTATCCTTAACTTTAAAGAAAATCCACATGACAGAATGTATCGATTTTGAAAACAAAGACTTTTAAGGTAGCACATCTAGTTTCTTCGACTTGAGAACACTCATGAAAAGCAGTTAATCCCAAGTTATCCATTGTGACTTGTATAGCCCAGCATGTTCTTGTATCCCATTGACTTCAATATGCTTCTTTGATGGACGATAAAAAGCTTTGTTCAAAGGAGGCATAGAATCCACAGGAATCTTGAGAATTTCCTTCATATATCTTTTGAAAAGTTCCACAGAATCTATCATTATAACCTGAGAAAATTGAGATTTCTTAGGTTCAAAGCCCACATTCTGTTTTCTACCATTTCTAGCCTATGCTGAAATCTCTGGCAGTCTTTAACTAGGCTGCCATTTATTGTCTGCACTGTCTGTAATTGCTTTTCATAAGACTCCAATTTTTGCTACATTGGCTATCCTTGTAACTTGCTCATTACAGTCCCTCAGTGAAGACTCCATTAATAGCCTTTTAGCAACAGTAGAGTCCAAATGAGTATTGGCAAACCAAATCAAGTGCATACCAGAACATGCTTCTCACCCAACCGGCTAAAACTTCACTGAGGAAACAAGCTCTGTCCACTGCAGGTCCCCCTCTTTGGAACCTGCTTCCACCAGACCTCCGCCAAGAACCTTGCCTTTTGACTTTCAAAAAGAAGCTAAAGTCATGGCTATTCACCCAAGCCTTCCCCGAGAGCTAAAACTTGTCGAAGCGATAGACGGTATCCTTACCGCTGTACATATGTTTCTAATTTTCTTCCTTGTTGCAGTTAATCGTGTTTATGAATGTCTCCCTAAAAGTTCTTTGTCAACCTGTTCCAATGTATTCCACCCCTGAGGCGACAGTTCAGTTCCATGTAAACCGGTGCGTTATGTATTGTATACAGGAACATCGGTATATAAAAATTAAAAATAAATAAATAAAGTAAATAAATCAACTCCAGCGTTATAGCTTCTAAAACCCCTCCCCCCACTCTGCTGACTCTAGTCCTGGAAAAGACTTGAGGGTAACCAGGCACTTCTGCTTCCACCGCTGCTAGCACAACTTCTTAAATCTCCCCCAGCAATGGCAGAAAGCTTACTGAGGCTTCCCTTTGATTGCCGAGTCTCACCTCCAATGTTGAGAAGGCAACTGGCACTTGCTGCAATGGCCTTAGCATGTCTGAGATTCCTCTCTCAAGCAGAATACCCATCTCAAATGAATTCTCTCCTCATGATATTTCTTCTCCAGTACCAGTAAGAAAACTGGAGAATGAGGGGATCTCATGCAAATCAGAGCTAAGGAAACCTCCACCTCAGACCACCAGCATCCAGATGAAAACACTGCAAAATTTGGGACCATAAACCTCTGACTGAGGAAGGGAGAGGTGCACGCACACTACCTTTCCCCTTCTTCCCTATGTTCAGCCAGGAAATCAATCTAGTGAGAAAGATAGGAGCCTGAGTTTCAGCATCCTAACCCGTGGATGCCCTTGAATTTGCCATTCTTAATACCCATTCAACTCCATAGTCAACTACCAGCTAAAGCTTAAGTTTTAGAAGAGACTGAGGGGCTCACAGGGCAACGTGCGTGTGTGGGAACTCCCATGCATGCACAGCAAAGTTTTCTGAGCTCTGAAAGCCTGGTTTGTGTTGCACTGTCAAATTATGTCATATGGATAATTATTCCTGCTATCTACAGAGATCCCTGTTTACAGATAAACAAACTTGCTGTCTTAAAAACAACCTAAAATGTGGACTGTACACAATATCTCAAGTAATGATTTCCTTGCCCAGCAATGCAACTGATCTGTGAAATATTCAGGGAGATAGGATTAATGTCTCTTTCTCTTTTTTGTTTCCTCTTGCTCCTTTTGGCTTCCAGCTCAATTGTTTTGGAAATTGGTACCATGAGCTTTCATTCACAACTACTAAGATTTTTTTTCCAATTGTACAGTATATCCCTTCTCAGCTTGCTTTAGTCCAAATATTGTAGCAGTGATCCTTGGCTGTTGGGCAATGCACCAAGGCTCCTTCTGGAGTCCAGCTGTCATGGGCCCTAAATTGAGTCACTAGATGCTGCAATTACATTATAATGTCTCTTCTCTAGTGGACTGTAGTGCTGGTTCTAGTCTATTATATTCTCCAAATAAACGTATTCAATGTTTTTTCTGAGTTAATAGAAAGAAAAGTGACAGGTAAGAAAATATCTCATAAATAACATTTAGGAGGCAAATTTCAAAGAAGGAACATGTGGAAATGTAACATACTATCAAAGCAATTTTCAGAAGCCTATTTATGTGCTTAAATTGTAGTTAGTTATGTGTGTAAAACCTATTAACAATTCAATGGCATATATTGTAGCAATTTTCAAAAGCCCTTGAGTAAGTGCATTTACACATGTAAAACCTTTTAAAAATCCCCCCCATATTGTATTTATTTAAATAATTCATGGACATTATAATTAGAAATAAAAACTGAGACTTATGTATTGTAATTTCATATACCAATTACTGATTAAGGAAGTCAGCTCTTTTTTTTAACACTATGCATGTGGTTGGTTACAGCTTGGGAAGAAAAATGGACTGTCGTTAAACACTTACCACTAGCTCCAATCCTGAAAGAAAATATAGTTCTCTAATAGACAGGTTTTAGTGAGCATTGCATAAGATGTTAAAACCTATCTTTAATAGTTTTGGTAAGATATAAGAATAATAATTTTCAAAGCTATGTCTGCTGGTAAAACAGTGCATTACTCAAGGAAATGGCCTTTTAAAAATTGCCCACCTTATTATAGGTGGGTAATTGTACATGTATTTGGCCATTATGCATATTTTTTATCTGCAGTGTGAAGGTGTTTTTATGTGCATATTAGATTTTTTTATTTTCAAAAGTATGTGTGGAACTTTTCCAAAAATATATATCAGGTGAATTTTCGAAAGAATTACACATGTAAATGTAATATACAATCATAGCAATTTTCAAAAGTCATTTATCCACATCAAGTGCACATAACATAGGAAAAACCTATTGACAATTCAATGGAGTATATTGCAGCAATTTTCAAAATCCCATTTATATGTGTAAAGTGCATATACACATGTAAAACTTATTTTTAAGCATGCAAATGCTTTTGAAAATTAGGCCTTGTGCACACATTAGCAGATACAAATTTGTGCAGTTTTGATGGAATAATTTCAAAAGGAAACTATGCACATAGTTTCTCTTTAATGCAGGTGCAAACATATGTGGATAGAAAGTACCTACATTCCCAAGGCTGAGAAACTCATAGGGAATTTCCCTTCAAAAATTAGTTTGCAGGCCCATCAAGATTTTTCTTTAATGCCCCTAAAAATCTTTAGCTCTAGATGCTTTGGACTGAATATAGCTTTTCCTATTTGCATTAAATTTTAATTAACACAGACACTAACCCTTCTTTAATGAATAGCCTTTCTACTTCTGTTTTATTACTAAAATTGCTGTTATGTTTAAGGAGATAGCTCATCTTAAAAGATGTCTGGCTTCTTTACAAGTTCACGTACCCATTTTTAATACCCATTTTTGCTTTTAATTGAAAATTCAGGTTCTACTCCCGGTTTGTCTGCCACTCCCCCTGCTTCCTTGCCTGGATGTCTTACCAGTGTGAAAGCATTGCAGAAATCTCCAGGTCAGCAACGAGAACGGAAATCCTCCTCGTCCTCAGAAGACAGGAGTCGTATGGTAAGGGGGATCAGTCCTCATTTTTTCCTCCGTGCATTCATGCCACTATAAGTGCTGTTTAAATGATAATATAGAAATTGAACAGCATTAGTTGGAAAGGACAGCCCTGAAATTTAGAGGGAGAAATTCAGCGCCACCTAGCCAGGTAAATTTGGACTAAGTTAGCTGGATAAACTTACCTGATAGCTGAATACATTCAGCTGCACAGCCATGCCGCTGAATATCTTGGCCAAATTAGTCATATAAGTTTATCAGGCTAACTTGCTCAGCCTGATAGCAGCTGAATATGGACCCCATAGTACTGTACAAGGTGTAGTTAATAATAAATAAGCTAAATTTAAACATTACATAAAAACATCTTAAATTAATCTTATTTATTAACTTTCCCTCATATAAGTAGTATAGAAAGGAGCAGTTTAAAAGCCTGAAATTTTTAGAAGAAACTGCCAGAAAGCAGTGCATTATTGCAGATGTCTTTAATTTGTTTTATTATTGGTTAAAAAAGGAAAACACTGCATCATAATTGGTTCCACTTTAAAATGAGTCACATTATTCAAGCAATAGATAGTGGTGAGGATATGGCTATTCCTTCATTGTTCAGTCATCTCTAAGACTGCAGAGAAAACCATATTGCCTACAAGAAAATATTTTGAGGCCAATATTCAGTATGCTAGTGAGCAGACAAACTGTCTGAATAACGTTAGCTCGATAACTTTGAAACTTAACTGGCTATATTCACGCAAAGCTGGATAATTTTGCACTGTCCCCGGAGCTCCTTTTTTTAAGTGCCGGGGATTTTCAAAAGTTGTCATTTAGCCAGATAACATACAAGTTATCTGGATAAATGCCTTTAAATATTGATCTCTCTGTTATTTTAACTTTAATTTAAAAAAAGTTTGGCAAAAGAAAAGGAAATTGGTGAAAATGTTGCAGATCTTCAAGAAAGGGTAATATAACAGCCAGACATGGGAGTTAGGAAGTGTACAGAGAGTCCTGTATTATCATATATTTTCCCTGCAGCATAAGTGAATTGAAGATCATTTAAATACTAGTTGAAAACTGGAAAATTAAATTAGGGAAAAAAGGGTGGTCAGGTAGAGGTTCAATTTCTGGGTTGACTGTCAGGATCGACAGATAGGGTCAGTATATTCTAACCTGAGAGAATCAAAGCTAAAAGTCATCTGCACAGAAAGGGTAAAGGGTCTGAGTAGGGCTAAAGTCTGTACCCATGACCTTAGCCTGAATTTTCACAGCAAATTTATACAGCTGAATCCGCTTTGAAAATTCCTGGGTGCATGCAGGAACATGTGTGCGGGAAATTACACCTGCTCCCGAGTAGGTATAATTTCTTGGGTGTACGTTTATATGCCTACTTTTAAAAATCGAAAGTATGTCCGTAAATGCTTTCCTAACCTCAAGCCGGCCCTCCAGAATGCTTATTGCTAGTGTGGAAAGAAGTACTCACATAATCAAGTTATACATGTACTGTCCCCTGTACCAACCCCCTGGATGATTTTCAAAACTCATAAAATTCATTTGAAATTTACCTCCTATAATGGACACCATGCAGTGGAGGGTAGGAGTAATAGTGGGTCAGGTTACAGAGTGAAAAGGAAGGAACATATAGGAAATTGGAGAGGGTGATAGAACAACATGGAAAGTCATGTTTGCAGATGCTCATAGTGCAACTTAGAATTATTTATCTAAAAGCTATTATGGTGGAAGAATAGATTATTGTAGTTATAGACACTGCATTATTATTTAATGCTGATCAGTGTTAGGAAGTAACCACACTGGGATATAATTTTTCAAAAAGGACAGGATAGACAGTGTTGAAGAAGGGGTAACTTTATATGCTATGGGCAATGTAAAAACCATTAAGGTACCAAGTAAGCTAGGCACAGCTGAGTTGCTATGGGCTGTCTTGAAAAAAACCTAAGGTAGTCCATATTTAGACATTGTCTGGCTAAGAAAGTTAGATAAATATATTTGGCAAATTTAATTGGGATATTCAGTGGTGCACTGTGTCCAGATAACTTAGAGTTAGTTGGATACATTTATCTGGCTAACTTTAGACCTGCTCAGTAGCAGGTCCCACTTGTCTAGCTAACTTACTGGGTCATTCATCAAAATGCGTTAGGGCCCGAATGTGTGTTAAATGGGTCTAATGCATACAATAAATATCACAACGCAAGTTAGCATGCAAATTTTAAATTTGTTATGCAAGTGGGAGACGTTAATGCAAATTGGGGTCTTCTACCACAGAATGCGGTAGAGTAATGCACAGTAATGTGGGATTTAATGTCAAATAATTACACTTTTTTTTTTTTTTTTGCAGTATCAGGGGAAACTGTTTTAATTGCATGATCACAATCATTATCGCAAGAGAGAGAGAGCAATAGAGAGAGCACTGTAATAGGGATAAGATTATATATATATAAATGAGAGAGAGAGAGAGAGAGAGAGAGAGATATCTAGCACTGTAATACCAAAAATTCGGCAATGGCTACCTAGCTAGTGCTTAGTATAAGCCACAAAAAACCCCTAAAAAGGGGGAGGAAAAAAGCACCTAAGTTGTCTTGTAATATTTGATACCATCAATTTTTAAATTAAAAATTCATATTTATTGAAAATATTGTAAAAATTTAATTTACATACAATCCATGGTACTCATACATGAGTTTAATATATAAAATACACAATACCTCATTTATCTGAAAACCACTCCTCAACCCTAAACTATAACTAATCTCATACTGTTACTAAATTGATCACCCTTTATACTTTAGCACAATACACCTTAAATTTCTATAATTTTTCATGTATAACTCATTTTCATCAGTTAATACATAAAAATAATATTTACAGTACATGTAGCATTCATCCACTTATCTATTAATTAATAATACAGTACATTACTGAAAAAGAAACTATTATCCCCAACTATAATTTTCCAATATCTATTCATTTCCCACTGTGTTGTTTTGATGGCTAACCACGTTGCTCGCTTGTCCCTGTCAGTTTCCCATTGTATCATTTGATGGTGTAATCACATATCTCACATATTCCAACAAGGCCTTGTTTCACCTGTACGGCTTCTTCAGGGGAACTTTTATTTTCAAACGAAACCATCAAATGAAACCATTTTGCGTGTAGCTGATATATATAGCGTGTAGCTGATATATATAGCGAGAGAGAGAGAGATATCTAGCACTGTAGATGGGTACATTCTACTCAGTGCAGGTTTGAGGAGACAGTGTTACATAGACAGAGGAATTAACTGCAAATTTGAAAGAAATCTAGAGACTGCATCATACAATCAACTCCTCTTGTTGTACCTTTCATTGATTCAAATGATAGAAATTCTTTAGTGATTTCAAATTTGCAGTTAATTCCTCTGACACTGTATGTAACACCACTACCCCAAACCTGCCCTGAGTTGAATGTACCCATCTACATTGCTAGATATTTATAGAATCCTCTTCTCCCTGTTACAGTACTCGCTGTCTCGCTCTTTCTCTCTCTCTGGTAGCTGGTATAAACCACATAGCATGCCACACATAAATTAACGTGTGGTGCATAAAATGATGTGCGATACTGTATCGCACTTTACAGAAATTGCCTATGCAATGCAGAAGATAGGAAATTAGCCTAACAATGCCCATTTGTATATTGCAGGCGCTATTTCTGCTATATCTATAGCATTTTGATGACTCTAGGGATTAGCCAGATAAGTCTGAATATGGACAGTTATCCAGCTAATAGGGTGATTCATCAAAATACGATAAGGCGTTCACTCACACTGTTGTCATTTTGTGCATTCAATAAAACTTTCAATACAAAAAAAAAATACGATAAGGCGTTAATGCTATAACGCATGTGATAATCGTATTATCGCACGGCACGAATGCAAATTTTTAGAAGGGGTGGGATTGGGGAGGGGTTTGGGCAGGATTAATTAAAATGAGGGGCAATATCGCACCGTACAATAGCATGCATTAAGCTATTGCATGGTTTTAACGCCGGAAATAACTACACCTTTTTTCCTGGCGTTAAGCTGTGCGATATTCCTGAAACAGCCATAATGCAATTTGTGATAAATATTGCAAATTGCATTTCAGCCATTTCTGGCCTTGGAGGGAGAGGGGAGAGGAGTAGAGAGAGAGAGAGAGTGTAGAGGGGTTTATTATACAAAAGCAACTTGGCAAGCAATAATTCAGTTTAGCATTAAAAACAGAAAAGTATACATGAGTAAAACCAAAACAAAGTTTAGCCAGGCCCATGGAGGACCACAGAAGGAAGATGCTCAACCAGACCCCCCTGAGAAAAGTTTTGCGGGACATGATAAGAGTGGCAGAGTATCCCTTAAACAATAAAACAAAAGTGGGAGGAGGTACCACCGTGGCCAGGTCATTGCCCACTCCTGTCCCGAGAACGCACAACAAAAGGTAGGGGAAGAGTTGAGCCTTTCAGCAAAAGGCCTAGCTCTCGGGCTTCCCACATAGCTATTGCCTCTCTTCCTCCCAGCTACCAGGCATGGCCGTGCCTGCCCCTTGCCGCCGACCTCGCAGTCACTAGTCACACGAGCCAGGGCTATGCACTCCCAGGCTAGTGATGGCTTCATGGTGCTTCCTCACTCCCATAATCCATTACGGAAATTCATGGACAAGTGAGTGCAGGGAAGGCTGATCCCAGCCCACAGAGTACAACTGTCCCTCCTGCTAGCCAGACCAGAGCACTCAGCAAATGCAGCAAGGAGAAGCCACAAGAGCAGAGGGAGGTGGGAATGAACAGCTCTGCCATCCCCTCCCCCACCCTAGCTGTGACATAAAGCTCTCTCTACAGCCAGGAAAGAGGGGCAGCACCTTTACCACCTCTCCCTCCTACCGGCAGGGGGGCGCGGGGAGACCCTATAGCAAACACCAGCAGCCAACAGAAATCTTAGAGGGCTAAAATCCAGACTATTTCTGGACATTTGTGCCCTCCCTATGGTTTCCGAACATGAAACAAAAAAATCTAGAGTCCAGAAAAAATCCGGATAGTTGGCAACCCTAAGGAGATGGGAAAATTGAATAAACTGTATGGTTTTTATCTGATACCATGTTCTGTGTTTCTATGTTATAAGTGTAATTTGTAAATTATAATTTGAAACACAGTATTAAGCACTACAAAATAAAACTGCACAAAAAATGTAAATCTGCTAAGAAAATAAAAGCAGTACCTGTTTATGTTCAGTTGATCTTTCACATTCTGTTTCAGAAAACCCTTGGGCGGCGTGACTCAAGTGATGATTGGGAGATACCAGATGGCCAGATCACAGTTGGGCAGAGAATAGGTTCTGGATCCTTTGGAACTGTTACAAGGGAAAGTGGCATGGTATGTGGAACATTGCCCAAGGTGTAATCAGGGTTTGTAAAAAAGTGTTTGTAGTCACATAAAAATCATATTGATTTTAAAAGAGTTATCTTTGAGTTGCTTGTGTGTCCCTTGCTAGATACTGTAACTTCGGATCAGATATATTTATTTAATACATTTAAAGCCCACTTATCTACTATTCTAGGCAGGTAACAAATAGAAACACTCATAAAAAAATTAGACAAAACCTAAAACTCAACATAGAATTCTGCTTACATTAAGCTCAACAGATAGAAAAGAGGATGTCAGAGTTGATAGGGGCCTTCGTCTTAGACTAACATCCTCAGAGATCTGCTCAGTTTACTGGTTCAGAATTCTGTCTTTATGAACATTTCTCTTCTGTAAATTGATTAATGGGCAGGAAAAACATTTTCATTTAATAGTGTGGCTGTACTATTGAATATGCCTCCAAAGTCAGCCAGATCATTTTATTTGGCTAACTTTGCTAGTTGGACAGTGACTGAATATGTACCCCTCTATGTCTCTACATTTATTGATATATATTTTTTTTTATTAGTCATACATCTAGTTTACACTTAAAAATGTTATGCCTTATTTAGATATGATTGTAGATGATTTCAGTGACATAATGCCCAGATTTAAAAACATGGTGGGAAAATTGATGGAGATTCTTTTGAAGGAAAGGATAGTTTGGCTTTCTACAATCCAGTGGATTTGCAGGATCTGAGGCAGCATGGTTTTTCCACAGGCAGATCCTGCCAAAATGATTCTCATTGATTTCTTTGATTGAGTGACTCCAGAATTCGATCAAGGATGTGCACTGAATGTGGTTTACTTCCCATTTCAGCAAAGCTTTTGATACTGTTCTGCACAGGAGGTTCATGAATAAATTGAGCAGCATTGGGCTGGGTCCCAAGGTAGTGGCCTGGTTTAGAAACTGGTTGAGTAATAGACAGAGGATAATGGTAGAGAAAGGTGAGAAGAGAAAGATGATTAGGAGAGTGCCTTAGGGAACAGTCCTAGTGCCAGTTCTTTTCAGCATCTTTGTCTGCGATATTGTGGAGGAGTTAGAGGGAAAAGTTTGCCTTTTTATAGACGACACTAAGATCTGCAATAGAATAGACATCCCTGAAGGAATAGATAGAATGGAAAGTGATCTATGAAAGCTTGAGGAGTGGTCTAATACTTGGCAGTTAAGATTTAATCCAAAAAGTCAAGTGCCTTATGCAAATGAAATAAACTTATTACAAAAAGCAAGCTGCAAAGTAATTTCAACAAATTAAAGAATACAGAGAATGTCTCTAAGTAATATTGTATCCGGACCATCATACCACCCCACAGATACTGGAACAAATTCTTTTGTTTTCCGGTCTTTTCATCGCTAAAGGTACACTTTAATCATCAGTCTAAAGAATGAGAAACTTTATCATTCTATCATGAATTAGGATTGAAAAGCACATTTTTGAGATACGTATTCTTCCCGCTATACAAGAATTAATTGGCAGCCCCTGGGGCAGCTGTGGTGAAACGTGATATCATGTCGGGCTTTGCTGAATGGGGAAGTATCTCTTTTTATTAAGCATTTAAAAAAGCTAAAAAACTAAAGTTTCTTGTTCTTTGGACTGATGATTAAAGTGTACCTTTATGGTGAAAAGACTGGAAAACAAAAGAATTTGTTCCAGTATACGTGGGGTGGCATGATGGTCCCGATACAATATTAGTTAGAGACATTCTCTGTATTCTTTAATTTGTTGAAATTACTTTGCAGCGTGTTTTTTGTAATAAGTTAAGATTCAATGCCAAAAAATGCCGAGTCATGCACTTGGGTTCAGAAATCAACGGGAGCTGTATATAATAAGTGGTTTAGAGCTGATATGCACTGACAAGGAGAACGATATGATAAAGCGGTGGCCAGAGCCACAGACATTCTTAAATCCATAGGGAGAGGCATAACAAGTAGAAAAAGAAAGGTAATAATGCCTCTCTACAAGTCATTGGTGAGGCCTCACCTGGAGTACTGTATTGAGTTTTAGAGGGTGTATCTCAGAAAGGATATAGAGAGGCTAGAGATAGTTCAGAGTTTGTACAAAAAGTATTATAAGCTGAGACTGAAGGACCTTAATGTGTATACCCTAGAAGAGAGGCAAGATGTGGAGGGTATACACACTAAGGCATACCCTGAAATGTTTATGCACATTTAAATACCTGAAAGATTTTAATGTACAAGAAGCAAAGCTTTTTCAATGGAAAGGAAACTGTAGAACTGGGAGTCACAATATGAAGCTGTAAAGGGTTAGCTTCAGGAATAAAGTCAGGAAGTATTTTTTTCATGGAGAAGGGTGATAGATGCCTGGAATGCCCTCCTAAAGGAGGAGGAGAAAACAAAAACAATAACAGACATAAAAAAAAGCATGGGATAAACACACAGGATCCCTAGTTGCAAGAGAATGGTAATGAGGCATTAGGCAACCTTCACTGAGTGACATTTACTGCCCAGAGCAGCAGTGGTGTGTCTGCATTGTGCTTCCTGGAGGGCACAAGATAACCTGCAAGGAGTGGTAATTGCAACCCTAAAAGGACACACAGTAGAAATTGGGTTCCTTTTGGGAATTTGATCTACTTTGCATAGATGCGGACACAGTCGCTATTTGGCAGACTGGATGGACCTCTATGGTCTTTATCTGGTGTCATTTACTATGTTACTATGTTTATTTTAATATCATAGTAGATTTACCCTTTATCAATTTTATCTTCCCTTTGGCATAAACTTTTTCATCTCTCATGAATGTTTTCTTAATATGAATCTATCTTTGGACCTCCTAAATACTTATTTGATATTATAATAAGACCCCTTAATTTGCCTTTTCCAGTGAATGTCTGTAGTCTTACTAGTCTCTCCTGATATATATCATATTTACTGAACTATAAAAATGCACCATAGTTGTGAAGGTTTTATAAGTGTGACATTATGTTAGTCACTTGCTAGTGGAGGTAGTAATGGGATTTAACCTATGGAGTACCTCCTGGAGTGGGCATTCTGCTTCTGGTATAGCTATGAGAGGAGTGGGGAACCTGCCTCAACAACCAATATTCCATTGTTGTAGCAGGGGCTGCAGTCTCCAGAGTCTACTGCTGCTAGAGTGACAAGATGCAGTGGCGAGGCTAGAACCATTACTGGTGCAGGGGGAGAGTCACACTTCAGTAAGGAGCAGGTCATTCTGCCAGGTCACAAAATCCTTGGCAGGACTCCTGAGACACCCACAAAGTGGCAGCACATGATATGTGTGAGCCATCTTCATCTGCAGAATGTTCTTAGTGTATGATTGGAATATAAGACACAGATATTTTAGCCCCGTTTTTGCAGAAGCACAAAAACTTCAGAGATATGAAGAAAAATGAAAAACATCAAAATAAAACATTCAGGCAGAACCCAAAGCAGTTCACCAGGAAATGGGAAAAACACCTTAGTACTGTTAAAACACTACAAACCAAAGCTGAAACAGGTGGTTTTGGAGACATTTTTATGAGGATTTCATAGAGTATAATAGGGGAACAGAATGGCTACCAAGCATACAAGAGAATAGGGAAAGGGAAACATCAAAACTATAAAATGGCTTGAAGTAACAACAAAAGAGCTAGAAACCTGGTTAAAAAGAACCCAAAATTGGAAGAGCCCTGACCCTGATGGAGTATGCAACTTTTGGCTAAAATATTTAAAATCTCTCCATCATGACCTGGCAAACTGCAAAATTAATTGATCAGATTTCCAGAACTAACACCACAATGGATAATAATAGGAAGAATACTTCTCCTTCCAAAGGGAGTCCCAAATAACTTCTGCCAAAGTTATCAACCAATAACATGCCCATCTGCAAGCAGTTTACAGCAATAGATGCAGATAAAATATGCAGTCACATAGACATTAATAACATCATGAACAGAAGGGCAACAAAAGAAGAGCATATGGAACTAAAGACCAGTTGATGCTCAATAAAGCCATTATGACCATAAGAACATAAGAAATTGCCATGCTGGGACAGACCAAGGGTCCATCAAGCCCAGCATCCTGTTTCCAATAGAGGCCAAACCAGGCCACAAGAACCCTGCAATTACCCAAACACCAAGAAGATCCCATGCTACTAATGCAATTAATAGCAGTGGCTATTCCCTAAGTAAACTTGATTAATAGCCGTTAATGGACTTCTCTTCCAAGAACTTATCCAAACCTTTTTTGAACCCCACTACACTAACTGCATTAACCACATCCTCTGGCAACAAATTCCAGAGCTTTATTGTGCGTTGAGTGAAAAAGAATTTTCTCCGATTAGTCTTAAATGTGCTACTTGCTAACTTCATGGAATGCCCCCTAGTCCTTCTATTATTCGAAAGTGTAAATAACCGAGTCACATCTACTCGTTCAAGACCTCTCATGATCTTAAAGACCTCTATTATATCCCCCCTCAGCCGTCTCTTCTCCAAGCTGAAAAGCCCTAACCTCTTCAGCCTTTCCTCATAGGGGAGCTGTTCCATCCCCTTTATCATTTTGGTTGCCCTTCTCTGTACCTTCTCCATTGCAACTATATCTTTTTTGAGATACGGCGACCAGAATTGTACACAGTATTCAAGGTGTGGTCTCACCATGGAGTGATATAGAGGCATTATGACATTTTCCGTTTTATTAACCATTCCCTTCCTAATAATTCCTAACATTCTATTTGCTTTTTTGACTGCTGCAGCACACTGAGCCGACGATTTCAATGTATTATCTACTATGACGCCTAGATCTCTTTCTTGGGTGGTAGCTCCTAATATGGAACCTAACATCGTGTAACTACAGCAAGGGTTATTTTTCCCTATATGCAACACCTTGCACTTGTCCACATTAAATTTCATCTGCCATTTGGATGCCCAATCTTCCAGTCTTGCAAGGTCCTCCTGTAATGTATCACAGTCTGCTTGTGATTTAACTACTCTGAATAATTTTGTATCATCTGCAAATATGATAACGTCACTCGTCGTATTCCTTTCCAGATCATTTATATATATATTGAAAAGCACCGGTCCAAGTACAGATCCCTGAGGCACTCCACTGTTTACCCTTTTCCACTGAGAAAATTGACCATTTAATCCTACTCTCTGTTTCCTGTCTTTTAACCAGTTTGTAATCCACGAAAGGACATTGCCTCCTATCCCATGACTTTTTAGTTTTCGTAGAAGCCTCTCATGGCTTCTGAAAATCCAAATACACTACATCTACCGGTTCACCTTTATCCACATGTTTATTAACCCCTTCAAAAAATGAAGCAGGTTTATTAGGCAAGACTTCCCTTGGGTAAATCCGTGTTGACTGTATTCCATTAAATCATGTCTTTCTCTATGCTCTACAATTTTGATCTTGAGGATAGTTTCCACTATTTTTCCCGGCACTGAAGTTAGGCTCACTGGTCTATAGTTACCCGGATCGCCCCTGGAGCCTTTTTTAAATATTGGGGTTACATTAGCCACCCTCCAGTCTTCAGGTACAATGGATGATTTTAATGATAGGTTACAAATTTTAACTAATATGTCAGAAATTTCATTTTTTAGTTCCTTTAGTACCCTAGGATGCATACCATCCGGTCCAGGTGACTTGCTACTCTTTAGTTTGTCAATCTGGCCTACTACATCTTCCAGGTTGACAGTGATTTCATTCAGTTCGTCTGACTCATCACCCCTGAAAACCATCTCCAGAACTGGTATCTCCCCAACACCCTCATTAGTAAACACGGAAGCAAAGAATTCATTTAGTCTTTCTGCAATGGCTGTATCTTCCCTAAGAGCCCCTTTAACCCCTTGGTCATCTAATGGTCCAACCGACTCCCTCACAGGTTTCTTGCTTTGGATATATTTAAAAAAGTTTTTATTATGAGTTTTTGCCTCTATGGCCAACTTCATTTCAAATTCTCTCTTCGCCTGTTTTATCAATGTTTTACACTTAACTTGACAATGCTTATGTTTTATCCTATTTTCTTCAGATGGATCCTTCTATTTTTTGAAGGATGATTTTTTGGCTAAAATAGCCTCTTTCACCTAACCTTTTAACCATGACGGTAATCGTTTTGCCTTCCTTCCACCTTTCTTAATGCGTGGAATACATATGGACTGTGCCTCTGGGATTGTATTTTTAAACAATGTCCAAGCCTGTTGAACACTTTTAACCTTTGTAGCTGCACCTTTCAGTTTTTTTCTGACTATTTTCCTCATTTTATCAAAGTTTCCCTTTTGAAAGTTTAGTGTTAGAGCTGCAGATTTACTTATTGTCCCCTTCCAGTTATTAGTTTAAATTTGATCATGTTATGATCACTTTTGCCAAGTGGCCCCACCACCGTTACCTCTCTCACCAAATCCGGTGTTCCACTAAGAATTAAATCTAAAATAGCTCCCTCTCTTGTTGGTTCCTGAACCAATTGCTCCATGAAACAATCATTTATTACATCCAGGAACTTTATATCTCTAGCAAGTCCTAATGTTACATTTACCCAGTCAATATTGGGGTAATTGAAATAATTTTTGCAGAATTAAAGAATTAAAAAATGATGAAGGTGGATGATTGAGTAGTCCGGTTAGTGTCTGTTATAAAGACATATAACGTCAGGCTTGCTGACACCTTCTTAGGCTAATATTTATAATATTGCGATCTCCACATTTTTTGTTACTAGGTAATTGAAATCTCCCATTATTATTGCACTGCCAAATTGGTTTGCTTTCCTGATTTCTCTTAGCATTTCATCATCTGTCTGACCATTTTGTCCAGGTAGACGGTAGTATACTCCTATCACTATACTCTTACCCAACACATATGGGATTTCTACCCATATAGATTCTACTGACCAGCTGTAAGAAAGGTTGAAATCCAAGTATAGAATGCATTGACTATAAAAAAAAAAAAAAAAAAGCTTAGCATTACATACTCTTGGATAATAAATTACCTTAAAATATACAGAGTGAACCTTGGATTGACTGAGTATACGTTTACCATGAAAATATACCAGAATACAGTCTAAGTTAATTATGATAATGGACAATATGTCATTCCTAACATCAGGATACAGAGGGGAATATTTCAGGACAATTATCTGCCACCACTTCTGTTTTGTCTGGAATTGAATCCATTGAGTACCCTTATTAATTCTTTGGGCTGTGACATTAGCCTTAATTATAGAGACACTAATGATCTACAGATAACATCATACCCAGTTGTAGATGATTTGAAGCTCGTGTGAATGTCATTTAACAGAACAACTTTGAATAATGACGAGCTTCTCAGATGAATGTCAGGATAACATTCAGTCTGAACAAATGTGCTAAGACAGCTGCTTTTAAAGGCAAATCAAGCAAAATTGAAATCAATTTGGTCCAAAGAATGTAACATAAAAGAACTTGAGCCTAAGGGGGGTGTGTGTGTGTATATAAATCTCAGAGTAGAAAAAACATGCAACAATCCAGCATAATTTACTGAGGGAAAAGATCAGCAAAGATCGGCAAAGAATACTATAGAAGACTGAAATTGATATTGAAAATTGCTTTAACAGCATAGAATAAGATATACGTTTTAATCAATTTGTAATCCCTGTACTGTCCTATAATTTTGAAATTGTAGACTGGCTCAAGAATGATCTCAAGAGTTGGATATAAGATCAAGAAAACACTCCATGCCCATCAAATAAACAATAAGAATTGGTGCATGTTGAGATTGTATCTTCCAAGAATTGAAGGTCATATGGGTCTTATAGAATAGATTACATATATAGAGCTGTTATTAAAGGCCTTCAAGCATGTCAGACAGGAACAACAGATCCAAATACTCAAAATGTGCTGAAGAATAAAAGTGAACATCCAAAATAAATTGTTTTAAAAGAGCAGAAGGAATGAATAAGAGTCTTCCAGTGTAGGAGAACCGGAGGAGAATATAGTGATTTCCTGACTGCGTTATTGGAACCAAGGTTTCTGTCTTACCTGCCGGGACCTGAGGAGCCTTGCACCCGACGCTGTTTGTCGGAGAGAGGGGCAAAAGGAGTTTAAAATCTGCACTCCTGCCAGTAACCCCAGGAGAACCGGAGGAGAATATAGTGATTTTCCTGACTGCGTTATTGGAACCAAGGTTTCTGTCTTACCTGCTGGGACCTGAGGAGCCATGCACCCGACGCTGTTTGTCGGAGGGAGGGGCCAAAGGAGTTTAAATTCTGCACTCCTGCAGTGCGCCGCAGCCACCGGCGTGCCACCAAAGCTGCATGCGGGGCTTTCCTCGGGTTTGCCTGGAATTATTCGCTTTTTCGCCCTAACTTGGGCTGTTTTCTGAATTGGAATATAATCTACTTTGGAAGTGAGACACAATCGGCATAGAATTTAGGAACGTCGATCTGGTAAATATTTATTTTCTTCTTTTGAACATTATGCCAACTAAAAGGAAGGAGAAAATTAGGGGTTTTCCCACAGAACTCTTATCCTCCTTAACTCAACTAGAAATTGATCATTTCTTAAAGCAATTGGAAAAGGAGGCTGCTGGGGAGTCTGTTGGTGGATCCCGGGAAGGAGAACGGGAGACCACCTTAGATGAAGCATCCTTAAGCCCTAATCACCGACCACCTCCTGCTCAACGTAATTCCAGTGTAGAAGTAGTCCAGACACTCCAACTGGTAGGTGGGTCTGGATTAGTGGGAGCTTCTCCTGTGATTACGCCAGAAGTAGGGAATGCTTCAGAAGTGGTGAGTGGACCCACAGTTGCTGAGGAAACATCTGAAAGAGGGGAGCAGCATTCCCCAACCTTTGAACAGATAAACCAACTATCACAAGCTATTGTAAGGTCGGAGATGGGCACACTTGAAACAATCTGGGACGTAGTATCTGGACTGAGTTTAGCCATTAACAGGCTGGAAAATAAAGTAGATCAGGTTTCTTTGAATTTTCAGACTAAGATAGATGAGGTACGACAACAGTCAAATGATACTTTTTTAAGAGTAGGGGAAAATGAGAAATGTATTAAATCTTGCCAGAAGTTAAATGCATTAATTGTCAAAGATCAGTTAGCTTGTTCAAAGCGTCTTGAAATAATGGAGAATCGAATAAGACGCCTTAATGTAAGAATTTTAAATATTCCTAAAGTGGTAGCTGAAATACCGTTCATTACCCTAAAGAGGTTTCTTAAAGAAGTCTTAATGTTTTCAGATTTATTTATTTATTTATTTTATTTTTAATTTTTATAGACCGAAGTTCTTGTAGGGACTACAAATCAATCCGGTTTACATATAACTTTTAAATGCCCAAAAAGAGTAGGGGCTTTACATAGAACAATAAAACAAATAACAATAGAACAATAACAATGATGATGGAACAAATAGAATATATAACCAATTAAACATAGTAATATAGTAATAAATATTATATAGAAAATAAATATAAAAGAGATAAATATAGTGTGAATACAGTATAAATACAAAAGATGAAAGACAGATGAAGATATTCCATCGGTTAATGTATGTTACCCCTTAATAAAAAAGTCTTCTGAATCACAAGGTTTGATTCCCACAAATTTAACAATTTTTTTGGAAAGTTCAAGCATGGATGTCCTGGATATGAACACATTAATAGTTTCATTTATCTCAGGGCAGGATGTAAATAAGCTAATGCATAGATATTTTCAAAAATTTCCATTACAATTTTATGCTCAATCTATAAAAATATACCCAGATTTGGTCCCTGTAACTAGAATTAGAAGAAAGGAATTCCTGGCAATAAGGCCAAGAGTTATATCTCTAGGAATGTCTTTTCTTTTCTTCGTTATCCATGCAGTTGTGAAATTAAAAAAGATAACCAAACTTATGTATTTACACAAATAGAACAACTTCAACAGTTTTTTGGGCTCAAGTACCACTTTCTTCATCACCGAGGCTTTCAAATGACTAGGCTATAAGTTTAAAGTATGCCAATTGTTAAAATATGCTAATGTCTAACTTATCATGTATTGTTTGAATATCTCCTTACAACTAAAATATTTCTATGTCTCACAATATCCTAAAATTTCCTAATAAGGTAATATTTTTGATTATACAAATATATATTATATCTCTATCTATATTGGAATTTTTTTTTCTTTTTAATTTTGTATTAGTGAGATATCTTGGTGAAGATGGAGGGTTATAATCTGAAAGATCTGTTTAATAGATATTGCAAATGTTATTGTAAAAGTTATGTTCTTTCATCTGTAAACTGAAAACTTTGATAAATAAAGATTAAAAAAAAAAAAAGAATCTTCCAGTGTGTATGAGGGGAAAGAAGCAAATTTGCAAAGCAATATAACAAGGTGGTAGCTAAAGCCAGAAAGATGCTGGGCTGCATAGAGAGAAGCAGGAAAAGGGGCATATTTGAAAAAGACAGTGACAGGATGGAAACAGTCCAGAGGAAGGCAACCAAAATGGTATGGGGTCTGTTTCAGAAGGACCTACAAGGAGAGGTTGAAGGATCTAAATATATATATATATATATATATATATCCTGGAGGAGAGGAGGTACAGGGGAGATATGATACAGACCTTCAGATAACTGAGAGGTAGTGACAGTGTACACACTTCAAACCTTTTCCACTGGAAAGGAAACAGAACTAGAGGTCATGATATGAAACTCTAGGGGGGACGACTCAGAACCAGTATCAGAAAATATTTCTTGATGAAGAGGGTGGTGGATGTCTGAAATGCAAGATGAGGTGGCGAAGATGAGAAAAGTTAATACATTTAAAAGGGCATGGGACAAACTCTGCAGATCCCTAAAGGATTAAAGAAAGGGATGGCATTACATTTCTGCATGGGGGTAATCTGCACAGCGTGGCAGTTACTACCCTTAACAGAATGGGAGTAACCTTCATGGAGCGGCAGTTACTATCTTTAACAGAATGCATGGAGCACCAGTTACTGTAATTAACAGATCACATGGGATACCCTGCAAGGAGTGGCGATTACTACCCTTAATAGAACGTATAGGGGTAATCTGCACGAAGTGGCAGTTACTACTGTAAGCAAATTGCTGGGCTGACTAGATAGACCATTTGGTCTTTATCTGCCATCATTACTATGTTACTATATTTGCAAAGCAAGAGAAAAATAATTTGCAAAAACAAATGCAGTGGGAAATAGAATTTACTTAAGAAATTCCACATGAATCAAAATTTGACACAGGAATAGCTGTTACGACTGTCGCTGCCCAATGTCTCCGCTCTGCCCTCCTTACCTCTCTGGCGACTCTTCCTGCGGTTGACGGATGTTTGGCTGCCGAGGCGTCTGCCTGCCGTCCTCTCCGGCGTCCCCGGTCCGGCTTGGGTGCTGCCTCCCGCCATGCTGTCCAGCTGCCTTAGGGCGTGCGCGCCGCGAGGCCCTGCTTCAAATACTTTATTTGGTGCGAACCTCAAGGGCGTCCCCCTGTGATGACGTCGCGCATCCCAGAAACAAAAAGCCTACGCTACTGCTAGCTAATCGAGTTAGCAAAGGGATTCCTTACGGATGGGATTCGCTCTCCGTACCTAGCTACTCTGTCTCTCCATTTTTGGGCTTACTCTATTTGGGGTACCCGCTCCTCGGGGTCCTCTCTCTTCTCTTACAGGTCACTGTCTGGAACTGGTACTCGCTCCTCGAGGGCCCATGTTCCCGGACTCGCTGCCTGGACTTCACTTCTGCCTGGAAGATACCGCTGCCTACACCATCAGTGAATTACCATTTACTTCTCTCAGAGCTGTTCCCTGGAACCAGGTACTCGCTCCTCGAGGGCCTGCCTCTATTCCAGCTCCTGTGATTCCTACTGAGAGAAACCACTGTGTGAGTACTCAACCAATGAGGCTCTATTCCAGAACCCTGCATATACTTCATTGTACTCACTATCTCAGTTTCTCTTCACTACAGCACAGCCATTGTGGGATCACTGTTCCAGAGCCTGAGGGACTAAAAGCCCAGCCAGGCTTCATCTCTGTTCACTACTGCCACCTCCGGTGGCTCCTCAATACTGTTAATAAAAGATCTATCGTGTTGTGTGTCCTAAGCTGAGCCTGTGGCCCCTCACGGGACTTCCCTCCCGTGGGTGTGGTCAGCAGCCACAGTGTCCAGGGGTCCACCCAAAAAATATAAAGTACTCTCTATTATTCATAGTCTAATACACAATTCCTCTTCCACCTGGCTCTGTTCTCTACTCTGTATCTACAAACCCACTCGACATCTAAGATCACTAACACAAAACTTACTAGACATTCCATCACCTTGACAGACTAGATTAGATATTACCAGAATGAGAGCGTTCTCCGTAGCAGGATCCTCCCTCTGGAATTCTTTACCTAATCCTCTTCGCTTAATATCAAATCCTCTTCACTTCAAAAAATCTCTAGAAACATATCTCTTTCAACTTGCATTTAATATTTCATCAAATCATTCTACCTCCACTATTCAATCCTCCACCACCCCCTCCTCTCTACCTTTATGAAACTTCTTTCAGATGATCCATTATCATACGGACATATTTCACTCCCCCCTTCTCTCCCCCCTCTCTTACTAGAGAATTCTTCCTACACCCTACCTTGTTTTTCTCCCCACTTCTTGCTCTTTCCCTTCCCCTCTGTTTATTTTCTTAAACAGACCTAGGGAACAGCATCTTTCTTTTAATAAGAATTTTGTTTAAGGCTAGTAATCTATCTAGCTATATATCAATTTTATGTATTTTTAAATCTAATTTTAATTTGTTAGTTTTTATACTTTGTAAACAGTTTTGATAAAATCTATTTTTAAAAGCAGTATATAAACACTTAAATAAAATTAATAAATAAATAAACAATAGCTAAGGAGAAATGAACTTAAATTTAAAGATGAAAGTTTAGGACTGTAGCCAAGATGGTTCGCAGCTAGCATAGAACAAGGCAAAACAGATAAGTGCAGTTTCTGTAAAATAGAACTGGAAATGGTTACACATATCACTGGATCATGCTGGTGTTAATTTTCATTGCACTAGGTTATAATTTACTTTGATAGTCAAACCCCAAAATGTTTCAGCATGCTTGACTTGTGTTACATTTTTATTGGCTTGATGTTGTATTGTTTTTTATGATGTACATGTTTTTATTGTAACCCAGAATTATAGCTAGGTGGGATAAAAATATTTTAAATAAATAAATGACAGAAGGCTGATCCGCTGGAAATTATGCAAATATTATCACTGTATCAGAAAAGCACTTGGATTATGTAGAGAAGTTATGACCACCTGGGACATTCCTATTCCAACCGATAAAAAGCTTGATGCATGAAAACCAGAAATATGAAAAATGGAATTGCTATTAGAAGTGCCAATACCATGCAACTATTGTGGATCATATGGAGATACAAAGACTAAGAAAAGAAGCAGAAAGACACAGAAGTAGTCCCAGTTCTATAGGGTACCTCTGGGCTGATTAAAAAGAGCTTCCAAGCATGCCTTGATATGATGCCTATACATATTACATCTTACATTCTAAAGAAGGAGGCTCTTTGGCACAATGCAAGTATTGAAAATGGTATTAGCAGTAAATCTGAGAACTTGAGAATTAACAGAAATGGAGCTATCATTTAGATTCTTTGCTACTGAAAGTCCTGAATCAAAAGGAGTTTTCCTGTAAAGATATTCTCTGCCTGGCTATTTTTCTCGATTGGGCATATGAGCCAAGTGGTGGTTTGCATTTTTTTCTTATTAGGATAGCTATTCTTGGTGGTTTCTACTTGAGATGTGGAGGGTGAATCTTGATGGGTTTGTTGTTGAGGATTTGAAGTCTCTTGATTGGTTGATTTGAATGATGATTATATGGTTTAAATAGACATACAGATGGAGGGATTTGCATAAGCCGACGCTCTGAAGTAATGTTTGCTTTGAAGTGACAAGGATGACCTTTGCTGAAATGAGGTGTTAGGAACTGAGGTAATGTCTAGTATTGGCAGAAGACATGGAAAATAGGGAATTAGATTTATGGTTGGTTAATTGTTTATTGGTTTCCTTTTAGTCTTTTTTTGATGATCAGATATGACTGGACTGTGTGAAAAAAATGTCTCTATATTGATTTGAATGGTAAATTCTGGGGACATGTGTTTAGGTAATTTTTGATTCATTGTTTATTTTTTTTCTTATGTCATTTCTATATTATGTTTAGTCCCTATGAAACAATCTCTTTAATGAGGCAAAACATGGGCCTATGTTGGGATAGAATTTGAAGTCTGATGGCATTTGTAATGGAGTTGAACTTAGGAGAACTCTAAAGCAATATAAGCCCTAATGGCTATCATTTGAAGCTAGTTTGCTGAATATTTGTTGAAATACACCTCCATCTTTAAAGCAAAATGAGGAGAGACAAGATAGTTTGTAATATCTTGTCTCTTGTAATATCTTGCCTGGCATCGCGCGCCTAAGGAGCACGACCAAAGGGGCATGTCCCTTCGTGCGCCCCTTTGAGCCGCATCTTTTAAGCTTCACCCAGCATACACAATCATACCAACAATCAAGAGCAGCCTGGGTCCTACAACATGTCGCCTCCTAACCAGGTAAAGACGACTTCCTCAACTATCAAGCCCCGACCAGAGAGTCGTTGAACTTTGGTAAATATACCTATCAATGACACTTGGAAAAACATGATCTTCCTAGTTTTCCTAATCAACGCCCAATCATTAACAAAAAAATGTATGCTAATTTCAGACATTCTACAGGATGAAAAAGCGGGCTTTATTGCAGTTACTAAAATCTGGTTTAAAAAAACTGACCATGTAATAACGAATCAGATATCCAATAATTTATATGATATCTTTTCCATACCCAGAGTAGCATGACAGGGAGGAGGAATAATGTTAATAATCAAAAAAAGATTTGCAATCCACATACATTCCCACACCAATATGAAGTAGCCTTGTTCGACTCATCTGTGCTACAGATCTGCCTAGTTTACTGTCCTCCCAGATTACTCGAAAACAATATCTCACCTTTAATTGAATTCTTTATAGCAAATCTCAACCATAAAAAACCCACAATTATTTTCGGAGACTTCAGTCTTCATACTGATGAGATCCCCTTATCCCACACATGCCAAACCCTCATAGATGTTTTATCTGCTCTCTGCTTCTCACTACTCGTAAATGACCCAACTCATAAAGCAGGCCACACTCTAGACTTAGTCTTTACTAATGATAAATAACTCTTTTGTATCTTGTTCCCCAATTCCAAGGTCCCATCACTATCTTCTACACTGTCAGACAGTACTTGACACAAAAAACAAGTCATAAGATACTAATATTTCCAGTTTCAAATATAGGCCACCTTTGCCATTAGATTTGTTACAGCAAGAACTCGAAAAAAATGAACATTGACCTTTCAAATATCACCAATGCCTCTCAATCCTGGCTTCAAATAACAGCTGAAGTCGCTAACACTATAAACCCAGAAAAAACTAAACGGATTGATAACACGAGAAAAAACTCCAATCTATGGTACAATAAACAACTGAGAGATACCAAGATAATCTTAAGAGGAAAAGAAAAAGCCTGGCGCAAAAAGAAATGCCCCTTAACATTAGCAAACTACCGCACCTATTTAGCATACTATAAAAACATGATAAACAAAACCAAACGAGAATACTATAGCAAACAATTCAAAACTTCTCTAACAATCCAAAAACACTATTCAACATAGTGAATAAATTAATTTCAGATAGTAACCCCGTGACCACCTACACAAATAAAAATCTGAGCCAAGACTGGAGAAATTCTTCAAAAATAAAATCAATAAAATAACCGAGAACTTAAACAAAATCCCTCTACAAAATGTAAAACAAATTAGTAAAGACGTAACTCCATGGTCCACCTTTGAACCTGTCTTGACCATTGAAATTGAAAGCTTAATTAAATCCTTAAACCTCTAACCATGAACTCGAAATATCACAAACTATTACTCCAGTTATCACAACGATCATAAATAAATCATTGGATGAAGGAGCAATACCAGACAGTTTAAAAATGACCATAATCGAAACCCATTATGAAAAAAAAGAATCTAGATCCTGCACAGCTTAATAATTACCGACCCATCTCAAATTTATCCTTCCTCGCTAAATTAACCAAAAAAGTAGTCTTTAACTGAATAAGCATTTAGAACAGAATAATATCCTATACCCAACGCAACATGGATTCCGGAAACACTTCCGGATAGAAACCTTGCTTCTCGCCCTATCTGACACAATCATGAGAGGTTTTGATAATGGCCAACATTACCTTCTCATCTTGCTGGTTAGACCATGCCTTTGACATGGTCGACCATAAAAGTCTAATATGCAGGTTAACTGAAATAGGTCTAGCTGGTACACCATTTCAGGTAAACATTAATAATTCCAAATCAGAGTCAATATCACTGGAAACCGGAGTCCCAAAAGGCTCAGCCTTATCTGCCACACTATTTAATATATATCTCCTCCCATTATGTCAGCTACTCTCTAGTCTCAGCATTACCTACTTTATGTATGCCAATTACATCCAACTAATCATACCAGTGACAGACACATCAGAGAAAGCATTTAAACTCTCAGCCACATATCTCAATGACATAAAAAAACTCCTAAATCAAATGAGACTCTGCCTTAACATGGATAAGACAGAGTGCATACTGTATGAAAGAAAAATCTCAATAAACAATCCTAATAACACTATGCAAATTGACAATACTAGCATTAAACTGGGTGATAAAATGAAAGATCTTGGTATATGGATTGATCCAGAATTAAACTTCAAAAAACACATATCCATGAAGATCAAAGAAGGTTTCAACAAACTATTAATCCTCAAATGCCTGAAACCACTCCTAAATCAACCTGACTTTAGAACCATACTACAATCCCTGATCTTCATGAGCTTTGATTACTGCAATTCGCTGCTGTTAGGCCTACCCAAATCAACTACTCAACCGCTTCAAATATTACAGAACGCGGCCACTAGAATTCTAACTGGTCATAAAAAAATGGAACACATACCCCTGTCTTAAAAGCACTTCACTGGTTACCCATTGACAAACAGATCGAATTCAAAGTACTTTCCATCATCACAAAACAATAAATGGTAATGAAGTCGAATGGCTAAATGCTTTAATCCGAATACATACTCCACAGTGTAACATGAGATCAGCAAATAAGCCCTTGTTATCAGTCCCCTCAGTCGCATCCGCCAGACTTTCTATGGTATGGGTGAGAGCGATTTCACTGGCAGGACCGGGTCTGTGGAATACATTACCAGAAAACCTAAGGTTGCAGAGCAATGTAAAGCTTTTTAGAAAACTCCTCAAAACATGGGTGTTCCAAGAAGCATATAGAGACGGCATAGGATAAACTACACTAACACACTCTCCACCTCAGCCTTTTTAACTATTCATGTCTATTATGCATATAGCAGTTAATATTAAGGTTCTTAGCACTCTTATGATTTATGAGGATTGGATCCTCTATACTCATAATTAACTATGGGAGCAGATTATTTATTTTACTCTTATTTTCTGTTATATTTTCACACCTAACCTATTTATTTATTTATAATCTGATATTTCAATATTTTCTAGAGCATTGAATTTTTGTTGTTTTCTACCGATAGGAAATTTACAATGTTGTACTGTTATCCCTGTAAACCATTATGTTGCTGTTTACAAATTGTAAATTCCTTATGTTTTATTGTTATACCTGTAAACCGTTGAGAAGGCTAGTACCAAACAATGGTATATAAAAGCCTACAAATAAATAAAAATAAAATAATATCTTCAGGATTACATTGGTTTTGGTAGGGAATTACTTTCTTGGTGCACTTCAGAAAGAATATATTAGATATATTGGACCTTTTAGAGTGTTTGAGTGTTTGTTGAGTTGTATAACTTATGTGTGGGTGTTTTGAGAGTGCTCTTTTATTGTTTTAATGGGGGAGGGTTATTGTTACTTGAATTGACATTGTGTTGCAAAAAGCTGTATGATAATTTTTTCATAGTTATATGTATTTAGACATGTTTTTTGTAAATATGATTATAATTAAAAATTGGTATAAACTTTGGAATTGTTAAAAATATTCTTACATATGAACTACATTTTATTTTATTTTTTATTTACAAGTTTAACAATTATTTTCAAGAAAAAACACTTCTTGTTTGAAAAATAGAGATACATTATAATGAATATTTTAACAAGAAATATAACATCAACACTGATATATAACCCTTTTGATCTCAAATCAAAGTCCACAATAATTAGATCACAAGACTGAAACCTAAGGAAAAAAAAATTGTAAATTGTACATTACAATTTTATATTTTAAAGAAAAGGGAAGCTTGCTGAATATATCTAAGTACGTTATTTCTCATTAGCGGTCCTAACATTCATTCTATAGGAGAGGTACTTCCTGGCAATATGTTTTTCCCCACTAAAAAAGCTATAAGTTGATTAGGTTGATAAAAAACATATGACATGCCTTGATATTTTATAATGCACTTAGAAGGATATTTAATCAAAAACATAGCACCGATTTCCATCACTCTAGTTCTTAACAACAAAAACTGTTTCCTTCTTTTTTGTGGCCTTTGACAAATCTGGAAAAACATTCACCTTAAGACCCAAAAAATTATCTAATCTATGTCTGAAAAACATTTTTAATATCCATTCTTTATCTGCTTCAAGCAGAAATGTAACCATCAATGTGGCTGGGGTAACCTGATCTTTCTGAGAAGTTTCTAATATTTCAGTTAAGTTTAACTGTAATGGATCTGCAATAGGTGATATAGTATTCTCTTTACCACTTACATGGTTCTTACTCTTATTAGATGGTATATAATAAATTCTAGAAGTTACTGGTAAAGTTTAATCTGGGGTCTTTAATATTTCTATCATGTATTTCTTCCACATCTCTTTCGGAGATATAAACTGACTCAGGAAAATTAATAAACCGGAGATTCCTCCCCTTAAAACATTTTCCATATTTTCTAACCTAGAATTAAATATATGATTTTCTTTCATTAAGGCATTTTGTAAAACTACAGTATTTCCCAGTTCTGTATTAATTTTAGAAATATATTCTTTATCAATTACAATATCTTTTTCCACATTTTCAATGCGTGTTTCCATTTTCCCCATATGTGCATAAACTGGTGCTATCTGATTGTAAATATTTAAATTTCATGCCTGTATGGCCTCCCAGATGGATTTGAGTGAAATAATTGTTGGTATAGACAGTTCTATTTTCATAAGCTGAGGAAGCTCATATTTCTCTCCAGTTTTCTTCTCAGATGAAATGCTACTTATAACACCCCCAATACCTGATGGAAAATTAGGGAGACTAGTCATAGCCTGTGATGGTTCTCCCCCTTGAGCACCTAGGATTCGGGAATTTCCCACTTCAAGGTGTTCCGGCAATTGGATTTCAGGCCTCATCTCAGTGGGGTTATTTGGGGGGCTACCGGGGATAGGGTGGTATATAACTCTGGAGAGGGGTCAGGTAAACCTTCCTCCTTTCCCACACTCAGCGAGATTTCCCCCGGTTTTTCCGTACCTCGGTGTATGTGTGCGTCCATTGGGCCCAAAACAGTTTGTATTCCCGGTAAGGCCTCTTTTTCTTTAGCCTTCCGTTTTCTGACAGAATGAGGCATTTAGGAAAAAATTCTGCCACCAGGCACTACTCACATATCACCGGCTGCTTCTGCTTGTCTTGTGATCTATCACTTGGGTGCTACCCGGGCTGGTGGAGATATACGGGAGAAAAATTCCAAGTTTCAAGATATTTCAAATCTATTCAAAATTAATCAGGCACTTCAAAGCCGCGCAGCTTAGGCAGTGTGCCGGCGTCGGCTGCGCGCCGCAAATAAGCAGGCTTTATGGGCACTCAGCTGGTCCTTGTCAGATGACGTAGCAGGCAATAATTAATCAGCTGGATTCACTGCTCACCGTCGGGGCCAGCAAACCCCCCCCCCCCGGAATCGCTGATGGTAACCGCTACAGCTGTCCAGGCAAGTATCTCTCCCTTCTCTACCACCATGAACTACATTTTATGTCTGATTTACTAAATACCTTGTTTGTACTAGATGATTTAGTTCTGGGGTGGTGGTACTTGATGTAGCTAAATTTATTATCACATATAATTAAACATCTTCTTTTTTAGAATATGTGGTTAACTGTGTCCTGCAAGTGAATAACTTAACCCTTATTTTATACTGTATTAAATTTGTTCATTTGCAGGCTTACAGTATTTTCTATATTTGCTAAAGATAAATGTTTTCTCCATGGATAAGCAGGATGAATCAAGCACGCCTGTGAGTGGTATCACATGACTGTGCCAAATATGGAATAACTGCATGAGCTAGCAAGGCTTAGAAAGTTTTTCTGCTCATGTGTGGTCAGTACTGCGTACCCACCTGCTGCGAGTCTCCCTTTCTGTAGATCAAGGTAGATGTGTTATATCCATATTGAAAAACTTCCCTTCAAATCTTTGTCATAAGGTTTTTTCCTTAGTATCGTCATTTTTCTTCTTTTGATTCCTCAGCCTCCTCATTGGAAAAGCATGAGTCCATTTTATTCTGAAATGTTTTTGTTTTTTTTTATTTGGCTAACACCACATTTCCTTAAATGGTTGACAAAACAAAAGCCATGGGGATTAAAGTACCCTACTTGTAAATATAAAATTATCATCATCATTATCATCATCATCATCTCTTTATGATACTTTTCCAGCTGGAGAAATCTAAGCAAGTTACAGAATAGAACTGTTCTGTATGGTACAACACTGTATATTACACAAGCTAGTACTATAGGAACACTAAATTGAGTTACAAATAGAACCGTTGAGTGCAGTGTTATACGATAGTTCCAGCTAGCTAGGAATGGTACATCATAGTAGGTTATGAGAATACAGATAATAATTGGAAGTCAGCATAATAAAGAACATTGGTTAAATTACAAGTTTAATAGGGTTCCATTTGGTTAAATAAAGGTTAAATAGAAAGTTCCTTATAAGAACATAAGACTTGCCATACTGCGTCAGACCAAGGGTCCATCAAGCCCAGTATCCTGTTTCCAACAGTGGCCAATCCAGGTCACAAGTACCCAAGGGGTAGATAGATTCCAAGCTGCTCTCCATAGACCTCACATATGGATGACATTATCAGATGGAGCTTGGCACGGAACTTTGACCTTAAAGAATCTAGAACTTTCAAACGTGCCCTTCTGAGCATATGCAGCTGTAGTCATCACCCTACCCCTAGGCAGAGTCCCTCAGTCTCTTTTTTTTCTGCGGAGCCATGTGGTCATGGTATTCAGCTTTGCTCTCTTCCTCACAATCTTTGTAAGTGATTTTTTTTCTAGAGCTGCAGCTGCTTTCTTTCCTTTATCTTATGGTAGTTTTCTTTTCTTTCTCTTTTTCCTGTCTGCCACCCTCATGGCGGGCCTTAGTCACTGTGCAGTCTAGCAGAGTCTATTTCTTTCTTTAAAAAAAAAAGATAAAAATTTTTATATATATATATATATATATATATAGCACCTGTAGTTTAGTTTGTGTCCTCTCCTTGCCCTGTCTGTTTTTGTACTTTTTTTCCGGTGCTGTCAGGATTGACTGAGTGCAATCCATGAATGATCTATGTCGGCTGCTGGGCCTGGGGACTTGCCTGAGTTCTACCCAGTCAGGAGTTCCATGTTGTTTCACCAATCGTTTGGCATTGATGGATGTCAGCCAGAGAAGAGATCGAGGACCATACTGTTCCTGTAGGGTGGAGAGCTCATTTCCCCCCCCCCCCCACACACACCAAAGGAACTAGCTCCACGGGCAGGAGCCCTGGATGACGTAGCCTCCCCAGATTATCTGATCTGCCCTGCATAGGAGACAATCTGTTTGGGGAACAGATTCAGCGGTTGGTGGTGGAACTCAAGGAACATCATGAGACCCTTTGCCAGTTCTCTCTGATGCCCTCTAAGTACTCCTCCAAACAGCCTTTCAGGAAGAATACTAAAAAGTCATTCTTCTGTCCAAAGAAGTCCTATCCACCACAGTCTAGGACTTGTTCCACGAGACCTTTCCAAAAGGCCCAGTCTCATCAACCTCGTAAACAAAAGCTGCAAGCAGCTCCTCAGCCGGGCCCTGCTTCCGGTTTTTGACTCCTGCATAGAGAGTAGCAGCCAGTTTCCACTGCCTCACATACCAGTGGGAGATCGATTGTGCCATTTCAACAACAGATGGCACACAATCACCTCAGACCAGTGGGTCCTTACCATAATCTCTTAAGGTTATCGCCTGAACTTTCTCTCAGTTCCACTGGACTCCCCACCTCTACCAGCGTGGAGAACATCTGACCACTCACTACTCCTGGAGCAGGAAGTCTCCCTCCTCCTCCAGTCCAGAGCAATAGAACCAATACCTTACTCTCAACAAGGCCTAGGATTCTATTCATGGTACTTTCTAATCCCCAAAAAATTGGGAGGCATTCGTCCAATTCTGGACCTACGTGCCCTCAACAAGTACCTCCAATGAGAAAAGTTCAAGATGGTAACCTTGGGTTCCCTCCTTCCTCTTCTGCAAAGAGGAGACTGGCTCTGCTCTCTTGATCTCCAAGATACGTACACGCACATTGCGATAATTCCATCTCATTTCAGATTCCTGAGATTTCTAGTAGGCCCCAAGCACTATCAATACCGAGTGCTCCCATTCGGCCTGGCATCTGCACCACGAGTCTTCACCAAGTGCCTCATAGTAGTAGCAGCAGCCTTCGTCAGGACTCAAGGTGTTCACGTCTACCCCTATCTAGATGATTGGTTGATCAGAGCTCCCACTCAGCAAGCTGCTCTGTCGTCCCTACGTCTTACTTTACACACTCTGATTTCGCTAGGATTTCTCGTCAACTATGCAAAATCCTGCTTAGTCCCATCTCAAACTTTATCATTCATAGGGGCAGACTTGGACACCTTGCAGGCAAAGGCATTTCTGCCTCGACAGCGAGCTCTCACTCTCATCTCCCTCGCACACCAGCTACAGTCTCAGCAACGCACGACTGTACGCCACTTCCTTATGCTACTGGGACACTTGGCGTCCTCAGTACAGGTTACCCCAATGGCCCGCTTGGCCATGAGAGTCATGCAGTGGACTCTAAGGTCACAGTAGACTCAGTCCGTCCAACCTCTATCAACCACTGTCCATATCACCGACTCACTCTGTCAGTCTCTAGCCTGGTGGAAAAATCAGATCAATCTCCTCCAAGGCCTGCTCTTCCAGGCTCCAGACCCTCAAATAATTCTTACCACCGATGCTTCCATCCTCGGCTGGGGAGCCCATGTGGCCAATTTGCAAACACAAGGAACTTGGTCTCCAGAGGAAGCCAAACACCAAATCAATTTCCTGGAGCTTCGAGCAATCAGATATGCTCTCAGGGTATTTCAGGATCACCTTTCCAATCAGGTCATCCTGATTCAGATGGACAACCAGGTGGCCATGTGGTACATCAACAAACAGGGAGGGGCGGGCTCCTTCCTACTGTGGCAGGAAGCTGCGCAGATATGGGCGGAGGCCCTCTCTCGCTCAGTGTACCTCAGGGCCACCTATTTGCTGGGAGTGGACAATGTGTTGGCGGACAACCTAAGTCGCTCTTTCCATCCGCACGAGTGGTCCCTCAACCCCTCATTAGCGGACGCAATATTCCAATGTTGGGAACATCCTCGTATAGACCTCTTTACGTCACCTCAAAACCGCAAGGTAGAGAACTTTTGCTATCTCACTCGCCGCCAACACTCTCAGCCAAGAGATGCGTTCTCCCTCTCATGGGCAACCGGTCTCCTATATGCATTCCCTCCACTTCTTTCGAAGACTCTCGTGAAGTTACGTCAGGACAAGGGATGCATGATCCTGATAGCACCTCACTGGCCTCACCAAGTATGGTTTCCAATACTTCAGGATCTCTCCATTCACAGGCACATTCCCTTGGGAACAGACCCACTTCTGATTACTCAGAATGATGGATGCCTGCGCCACCCCAATCTTCAGGCTTTGTACCTGACGGCCTGGATGTTGAAAGGTTAATCCTTCAGCCACTTAACCTTTCGGAGCCAGTTTCCCATATCCTGATTGCTTCGCGGAAGCCTTCCACGAGAAAGTCTTACCTCTACAAATGGAACAGTTTTAAGTCATGGTGCTCTTCTCAATCCCTTGATCCCTTTACCTCTTCCACCACAAAGTTTCTAGACTATCTCTGGCACTTGTCAGAATCAGGTCTAAAAACTTCCTCCATCAGAATGCATGTCAGTGCGGTGGCCGCCTTCCATAAAGGTGTCGGGGATATTCCTATTTCGGTACAACCCCTCGTAACACGTTTTCTGAAGGGCTTGCTTCACCTCAAGCCTCCACTGCACCCTCCGGCCCCTTCTTGGGACCTCAATCTGGTTTTAGGAAGGCTCATGAAACCACCATTCGAGCCTCTCCAATCCTGTGATCTTCACTATCTCACACGGAAATGATTTTTCTTTTGGCAATCACATCTCGCAGAGTTAGTGAGTTACAGGCCCTAGTTAGCTATCCGCCTTACACTAAACTTCTGCAGGACCGGGCAGTACTCCGCACTTACCCTAAGTTCTTACCTAAGGTAATACTGGAGTTTCACATTAATCAATCCATTATACTATCTACCTTCTTTCCCAGGCCTCACTCCAATCCAGGAGAACAGGCTCTGCATACCCTTGACTGCAAACTGGCTCTAGCCTTCTTTCTAGACCGTACAGCTGCCCACAGGAAAAGCACTCAATTGTTTGTCTCTTTCCATTCCATCAAATTGGGGCAGCTTGTGAGTAAGCAGACTCTCTCCTCCTGGTTAGCGGACTGCATATCCTTTTGCTATCAGCAAGCAGGTATTCCACTTCAAGACCATGTTAAAGCACACTCTGTGAGGGCCATGGCGACTTCAGTAGTGCACCTATGCTCGGTGCCGCTTCCTGACATTTGCAGGGCTGCTACCTGGAGTTCTCTCCATACCTTTACAGCCCATTATGGCTTAGACAAGGCCAGAAGACAAGATTCCATCTTCGGCCAATCTGTCATGGGCAACCTTTTTACAACCTGACGTACCAACACCCTTCTGCCTTCCTTTAGGGGTCAGGATGCCCTCTACCAAATTCCACCCCAGTCCTTGTGCCTATTGCACATCTTGGGTACATTTGGTGCATTTCTTGGACATCCTCAGCTCGGTACTCACCCATATGTGAGGACTACCATCCTGCTTGTCCTGTGAGAAAGCAAATGTTGCTTACCTGTAACAGGTGTTCTCACATAACAGCAGGATGTTAGTCCTCACAAAACCCGCCCGCCACCCCATGGTGTTGGGTTCATTTTCTTATTTTATTTTTCGGCACTTCCTGTAGCTTTAAAGAAGACTGAAGGGGGGACCCCTGCTGGCTGCAGGTTTAGTGCCATGCTGGGCATGCCCAGTAGGTGCCAGTCAAAGTTCTAGAAACTTTGACAAAAGTGTTCCGTGATTGGGCTCCTTCCTGTGATGTCACCCATATGTGAGGACTAACATCCTGCTGTCCTGTGAGAACACCTGTTACAGGTAAGCAACATTTGCTTTATCTAGGCCTCCCAGACTATATCTTACGTCCTCTTCAGTTAATTCAAAGCACTGCGGCTCGATTAATTACTAATACGCACTGCAAAGAACATATTATCCCAGTTCTGAAACATTTACACTGGCTCCCTATCCAACAACGCATCCAATACAAAACTTTAACCATTCTCCACAACTTAATACATTGTGCATCATCTATCTGGTTGTGCTCATCTTTACTTTTCTGTCAATCCCTACGTCACTTAACTCTCAATTTTATTTATTTATTTATTTATTTTAGTTTTTTTCTATACCGGCATTCGTGAGGGTATCACATCATGCCGGTTTACAATAAACAGTGGAGTGAAAAAAGGAACAATGAATGAAATAAATAATAGGTGCTGAACACAAAATAGTTACAGTTACAATAAAACAGGGATGAGTACAACTGGGAGCAAGAGGAAAAATGAAAGGAACTTTAACATAGTATATTAACTGAAGTATGATGGGGTACATTACAAGAATTATGTGATTTACAATGATTTGTTCATTTGAAATAATTACAGTTTTTTATATAAGGGTAGTGGTCATAAGTGATGGTTTTCTGCATACTGGTAGTGCTTGGAAGTTGGTTGTAGGTGATGGAAGTTGGTTGTAGGTGAGGTGAGTAATGAGTTTAATCCGAGTCAGGGAAGGCTTTTTTGAATAGCCACGTTTTGAGTCTTTTCCTGAATGTTGGGAGGCAAGGTTCCTGCCTTAGCTCCGTTGGGATGGAGTTCCACAGAGGAGGTCCTGCTGAGGAGAATGCCCTGTCTCTGAGAGTTATGTGAAGGGAGGTTTTGGAATGAGGTACCTGATGTGAATCTTTATAGTGCTCTCTTATGGGTCTGGAGGATGTATGTTTTTTGAAAGGGATTTGTAGGTTGAGCGGAGCGATTTGTTGGATAGATTTGTATATTGTGGTGATGGACTTGTATAGTATTCTATAATGAATCGGCAGCCAGTGTAAGTCTTTGAGGATAGGGGAGATGTGATCTCTTCTCCGTGAATTTGTCAGAATTCTGGCTGCCGTATTTTGAACCATCTGAAGAGGTTTAGTATGTGATGAAGGGATACCTAATAATAAGGTATTGACAAATACCTTGTTATTAAAAGACCAATTGACAAAATTGACAAAGACCAATTGACAAAAATTATTTACAAGTGCCAAATATCAAAACTGTCAGACTCAACCTGACATGGAAACGTGCTTTTTCTGTGGCAGGTCCCATCTTGTGGAACTCTCTGTCCAATTTCATTTGATAACTTACCACAATAAATGTTTTTTAAAAAGCTATTAAAACTGACCTATTTTCAATAGCCTTTCCTGACTCCCAGGCATAAAACTCCACCTACTTCTCCTATGCAGTCTCTTATTTTTCTCTCTTCAATCTGTTTAGAATATTGTGTTTTAGTTTCATGTTTTAATATTTTTATTGACTGTATATGTTTTATTTTTGTAAACCGCTTAGATCTGCTACAGCTTGTATAAACGGTATAGAAAAAGCTTATAAATAAATAAATACTTCATCCTCCCTTACTCACCCCAACCTCAAACACTTTAAACGGTTTACTTTCTTCATTCACATCTCCTTTGAACAAAGCCACACTTCCCCCTACCATGGCCACATCCACTCTGTTTTCTTCTGACAGTATCCCTCTGTCCAAATTCAGAACAGTCTCCCCTATAGAGATTCAAAAAAATCCTTCAAAAGATCAATTGTTCCACTTGCCCATTGGATCCAATAACTCCCAAATATATCTGTGACTTAAGTTATAGCTTAGCCCCCTGGCTTATCATCATAATAAATGCCATGCTAGCTCAAGAATCTCTGCCCCACATCCCCCCCCCCCCAAAAAAGGTCATTATCTACCCATCCTGAAGAAACCAGCACTGATCCAAAAATAGCTGACCACTATCGTCCAGTCTCCAGCCCATGCTTTCTTTCTAAACAAATAGAAAAAGTAGTCTATTTCAACTTTGACTGCCTAGAAGAAGGAAATAACATTTACCCTTACCAGTCTGGGTTCAGAAAAGCCCACGGTACAGAATTTGTCCTTTTAGCCATAACCAGCAATATCCACCTGAATGTTGACAAGAATGTGACTTATCTTTTAGTCCTAATAGACCTCTTTGCCGCCTTTGCCACTATCGATTGCCAGCTACTTATGCAATGCTTAAATGACATTGACTTTGAAGGCACCGTCCTTAAATGTTTGAATTTTTCCGGGACAGCAGGACTCATTCCAACATCTTGGGCTAACAAATCATTCTTACCTAAAGACCTCACCTGTGGAGTACCTCAAGTATTGTCCCCGATTCTCTTTAACATTTACATTTGCCCGATCTGCAACCTCATCCAAGTCCTATTACATTGATTGCCCCTTTTTGCTGATGACATTCATCTGTACATCAATGTAGAATCAGATAAAACCACACCTATTACAAATCTCAGTCACTGGCTTAAAGCATTAGTCTAATGGCTTTATGAACACTAACTTAAACTAAATACATCCAAATTAGAATTATTCTGGCTAAGCCAGCAAGGGCACCTCTTACTATTTCCGCCCTTTTTGTCAAGTACTCCCTTACTACCAGGGATTGTAACTTTCAAACTGGTGCACAGGCGCACATTGAGGCGTGTGTGCTGGCACGCATCCAGGGACACAGCGATTTTATAACTTGCTTGTACATATGCATGCATGTTATAAAATAGCCTGGACGTACTCATATGTGCACACAATTTTAAGTGGGTGCACTCCTAGCCTTGAAAATCGCGTTTCTATTGTGTAAGTTGGGAGAATTTAAAAGGGACGTATGCCCACGCCATTGCCATTTTCACCAGTTTGTCCACTTGTTTCTTCAGGTAAGAGCTAGGTCTTCCTAACCCCCTTATAGTCCCGCCAGTTAGACCAGACTCTTTAAACCCAAAAAATATATGGCTTTTTTTTTTTTTTAACTTACACCTCCTCCATAGCAAAAATAAACTTATGTCGCACTTGATCTGGGCAGGTGCCCAGGTGTGTAAGTATTTGTGCACATATCTCTTGGCTACGCCCTGGAATGCCCATGCCCCATCCAAACTCTCTCCAGACCATGCCCCTTTTTCAAAACATGTGAGATCTGCGCACCATGGAAGATACTTGTGTATCTTGGTGGCTTTTAAAATTCACTCAGTGCATGCCAGCCTGACATGTGCACACATCTCCCAGATTTGGCACGTGCTGGACTTTTAAAATTCACCTTTAAATATTCGGTACAAAAACCGGGAGTCCAACTCAACCAAAACCTTACAATGGAATCCCACATATCAAAGGTGGTAAAGACTTGCTTTATGTATCTATGTCAGACAGCTGCATACTCTGCAACTATTTCGACAGATACTGTACCCCAAGTAGTAGTATTTGAGAGGGAAGCTGAAATTAGCTATTTTGCCAATAATAATAATTCTTAGAAACCAGAAAATTCCAAATAAACTACAGTTTTACTACAGTATAAAACTGTAAACCGATGTGATGTTTCCTAAAAATGTCTGTATAAAAAAAACCAATAAATATTATCAAGAATTTTATGTATTTTATGACTATGATTTATATTTGGAAATTCAAATGTTTTTAATTGTGCATTTGATAACAAGTTGTAAACCGATGTGATATTTCCTACGAACGTCGGTATAACCCCCCCCCCCCCCCCCCAATAAATAAATAAATAAATAAATACAATTACACATCGCAAGCCAATCCGGTTATAATATGATATCCATATTGAGCCTCTGTGCTAGTTAGCCAGGGTATATTCAGCTGCTTAGTTGCACCACTGCATATGCCCGGGTATCTTAAAGTTTGCCTGTTATGTATAACTGTTGCATTCGTGCCTGCTTTCGCCCTCGATCCACCCTCTCTACCTGTGTGGCGACTCCATCCGGGCCTGATGGATGGCTTGCTGCCGCGGCATCTCCATGCCGCTTCTCCCCGGCGTCCCTGGGCCGGCTCGACGCTGCGGATCCGCCATGTTCCTGATGACGTAGGGTGCTCGCGCGCTCCGAAGTATGTACCAGCAAGGGCGCGAACCTCAGGGGCGTCCCCCTGTATTGACGTCATCCGCTTCCAACATAAAAGGTCTTTACTTTTGCTAACAGATCGAGTTAGCAAGGACTCGCTTCGGCTGTCCAAGCTACTCTGCAACCGAAGGATTGATTGCGGGGATTCATTGGACCGCTTCTCTCTACGCAACTCTGCCTCCTCGGACTTACCAGGGGTACCCGCTTCTCGGGGGCCCCGCTCTCTTTCTCTATTTCAGATTACAGATAGGAACCGGTACTCGCTCCTCGAGGGCCCATGTTCCTAAACCCTCTGAAGATTCTCAATTGCCTGGAAGCGATCGCAGATATGGACATTGTGAGTTATTATTTTCAGATGGCATATAGGAACTGGCAATCGCTCCTCGAGGGCCCATGTTCCTAAACACTCTGAAGATTCTCTACTGTCTATAAACTATTACAGATACAGACTATTGTGAGTTACCACCGCTCTTTCAGAGCTTTCCCTGGAATCAGGTACTCGCTCCTCGAGGGCCTAACCCTTTCCATCTACTGAGCTTCTCAAGACTTTGTGAGTTATCATCTAAGTACTGGCTATATATATATATAATTATATAACCGCATACCCTGTCTATTCACTATCTACAGTCTCTTTACAGCTCAGCAACCCTGGGATCGCAGTTCCAGCCTCTGAAGGACTTCAGCCCTGCCGGGCATATCAGCTCACTACTGCCACCTCTGGTGGTTCTACTACCTGTCTAATAAAAGAACAATCTGTGTCTGTCTCCATACTCAAGCCTAGCCGGTGGTCCCTCTCAGAATATCCTCCTGGGGGCGATGTCATCTGCCATCGGCCCAAGGATTCACCAATTTACATTTCTGTCCAGCTGAGCACCCTCTCTAGTACTCCGTTGGTACAGGTTGCCAACTCAGCAGTCTAAATCATAACAGATTGCCAACTCCATAGCAGATCCGTAACAGATTGCTGGCTCCTCCTTCCATAGGAGCCAGTCCACAACTGATTGCTAATTCCTCCTTCCATAGGAGCAGAATTCTGACGGATTGCTAACTCCTCCCCCCTGGGGGAGTAGATTCTTTCAGATTGCTACTCTCATCTGCTAGCTCCTCCCATCAGCATAGCAGAGCCCAACAATAACCGGCTAACTTTAGGACACCTCTATGACCCGACCAGAATTGGCAACATAACTTATGTGGCTAACTCGGCTCCTCCTGGAAATGCTTTCTACCTGCTCCAGAATGCCCCTGGCTTATGTGGCTAAATTTAGCTGGGTAAACCATTTAGATGGATATCTATTACGTTATCCTTCTAAATGATGTTTGAATATGGACCTCTTTCATATAGCAATTTAATTAGATGTGTTCACAAGGAATCTCTCAAAGGTTATATGCAAACAGACAGACAGACTTGATTATTCCTACAAACAGTGCTTGCCCTCAGGTCCAAGTAGGCCACACTCAAGTCCTGAAGATAAAGATTAAGGCTGGGAGATATAGAGCAGTCACGAAATCAGGATATCGTCATGATGATGCCTCTGTTGTTTCTTTGTCTGGGGCATAATTACTTCATTTGCAGTTCATATTTCTATCAGTCACAAGTGACATATGTATGAAGGGGTATACTCTGTACTTTTCTGAAATTTTTTCCTGGTTACAGGTGATATATAACGGGTGAAGGGCGGAAGCATATGCTGGGCTACTTCTCGGAACTTCTCCTCTTGGCTTTGTAGTTGGAGATGCTGTGCCATTGTAATGTCTTCACAATGGTCTGAGATTTCAGTTGTTGCTGGTTCAGTGAATAATAAGCAAAGGTCTTTGCAAATCCTTGGAGGCCTGTACATCCTGCATTTCAGATATTATTTACAAATGCTTTTTCACTATCTTCAGCATATTCAGCAGCTTTCCCCAACTTCCTTCGGTTTCCATATTTGCTGGTTCAGTAATCAGCAAAAGTTGTCACAAAATTCAATATTCACAATACAACCTGGTCACTGTAATATACACTTTAATCACCAATTGAATTAACTATTGTAATTCTCTGCTTCATAGAATCTCAATCTTAACCGCTTCCAACTTCAGCAAAATACATAGTTTTTGGTTGGGGCCAAAGCCTCTGACCATATATAGCTTATCTTAAGACAATTACACTGGCTCCTAGTTGAAAACAGGATTCATTACAAAGCACTCTGCTTAGTCTTCGTGCATAAAAAATATGGCCCCAGAATGCCTTTCTCAGCTTCTCTTTTTCTACTCCTCCATAGAAGAACTTCATTCCTCTCAAAAGTCTCTCTTGTCACCTCAGAGTTTCTGCCAGACTAACCTGCACCAGACTTTCTGCATTCAATTGCTTTGTCCCGAAGCTATGGTGCAAGATTCAACTATCCATAAGCCAAGAGACTTCCTACCTCACCTCCAGGAAGAGAGACAAGGTCTTTCAATTCAACTAGGACTTTCTCTAAATTCCATCTTTAAAAACTGAAAAATGTGAGAAAGACAGTAAAAGAAACCATCTTTACCCATAGATTCAATCAGGTGACCATATCCTCATCACCAACTACTAGACTTCTTGTTTATTAACTCTCTCCTTATTACACTTACTGTAGCTTCTGCCCTCCCGATTCAACTATATTGTGGTTTCTTCCATTACCTGTCTCCCTATTTCATTTATCGGATTCCTAATGCTTGTTTTCCTTCATCTGCTTTATATTACCTATCTATTCCCCCTGTTAACTCTAATCTTCTTATATGCCCCTTCATATTTTTGTAAATTGACTGTAATATGTTGCACACTTGTAATAGGAAATTGTGCTTCTCTTTGTTGATTGTAATCTGTTTCACCATTGTAATAGGAATTTAACTTTAGTTACGATTGTAATTCACCTTGAGACTAGATTGGAAAAGGTGGCATATCAAACATTTATAAATAAAGAGGTTCAAAGCAGCACTAGCAGTGTAATGAACAGTCCAAGGCACCATGAGAGGGGGAATGAAACAGCAAATATGTCAGGAAATACCTTGAGGAGCAGATGAGCCACCCACAGAGACATGAACACCTGAAGGCATTGTGAGTGGGATAAAGCATCCTGAACAGTGAGCAGAGGTCAGAGGAAATTAGGAGGTGTAGTGGTCCTGATATAGATAGATTCTCTACGGCATCAATGATGGGGGGAAGAGAGTGTTGTGATAGAGTGGGTAAAGAATGCTTAGGGAGAACTTTTTTAAACTTTATTTTTATTAAATGTATTATATATGTGTTACTGGGTGTAAACATATTCCTCTTCCTATGTGCTTACCCTGGTTTCTAGAGTTTGAACAGAGGTAAAGCAAATCTCAGCCAGGAGCATAATCAAAGGAGGGAAATGTTTAAGAAACAGGACATTGTTTCTAGACCTCTGCCTGAGGTTACTGTGCAGTCAAATAACTGGACTTGAAGTAGTGAGACTTTGAATGCCATCTGACTGCACACTTGTAATTCAGAAATAACCTTCATTGAGTACAATATCGCAGAGAGCATCTTCTAGGCTAGTCAGTTTCAGCAATGAGATCCATATTTCCTGAATTAGGGAGTCATAGAAGCTGTGCCGTCAGCTAGAGTATCTGCATGAACTCTAAACCTGGAGAAAGCAAACCAACTGAGTCTGGCTCCCAGGAACAGATGTCATACATTATGGACTGATTGGATGCCCAGAATAGGAGGTTATTTAGGGCATTGATTTTGGTATCTAAAGAACAGTCCAGAGCAGCCTAGTACAGTCCCTGTTTCAATCTGTGGAGGTAGAAGGAGGTTCAGAGAAGCCACCCTGGTGAAACAGTTCCTAGAAGACAAACATCTTAGCAGGCAGCAGTTCTGCAAGACTCTAGGAGAGACTGGTGTGAAGGAAATAGTAAGAGTCCACAGAACCACTTGATTACAGAAAATTAATTTATTTGATTTATATTCTGCCTTTCAGGCACTTCAAAGAGAGAAGGAAAGAGAGAGAGAGGGAGAAAGAAAGAGGAAAAACTCCTAAGGCTAGATCCTTTAGCCTTACTGCATCCGGCTAGGCAGTATTCAAGCCGGAGGGCTCTTGCCTTCAGGCAATTGAATTTGGAAGAGTGCCATTTCAGATCATCAAAGGAGAGTGGTTGTCATAAGGTGGTGAGTTATCCTATGCGCTGTGGGTTTATTTGGGGATTCTACTCTACCAGGAAAGGCTAGCACTCATTATCACACAAAAATGGAGAGTTATTGGGACAGAGATTTTTCACCTTAAGCCTCCAAACATCCCAGGGGATCTGAGATTTGCTAAAGTAAACTACACAGTGAAAAGTCTCAAGAACATTACTATCTGGGCCCCAAAGATCCAGCTAGCTATTTGGTACCACACCAGAGGATACTGTTGTTGATTTTGTGTTCTTGTACCATGCATACAAAGGGAGCTTCTACTTTAGTCTCCCAGGTCATTGCCATTAATAAGAGTATGGGGGGTTTGTGTAGACTGTTGCAAATTGATACTGTTTATGATATTTCATTACATATTGCTATGCTCAATAATTGTGTATTGTCCTTATGAATATTTTGTTTATATTATGATGTGCTTTTATGTTCCTCCATTGGTTTTAAGGTTAAGTAAAAAGTTTTCTTGCATTTCTAGTATGGCATTCTTCATGTTTTGGAGCCTTGTGATTGTGGGGCTGGAAAATATGGGCATAGATATCCATTTATCCCTGGTTCTCTCTAACAGCCCACAACCCTCATCTAGTCCTTCCCTATGACTGGGTGGGTAGGGTTTTCTTCTGTTACAGCTTCCCCTCCTTGCTTGGTGGCAATTTGTTATATCTGAGGGAGTTGCTACATATGTAAGTTCACACAAAGATATTCCAAGAGATTTAAAAAAGAAAAGTATACACTTTAGAAAAAACTATAATTATACATAATAAACAAACCTCCTCTAGAGCAGAGTTCCACAATAAAAAAGGGGGATTACAAAAGAAAAAAATTAATAAATCATACAAACAAAAAAAGAACAGGAACAAGCACAGCAGGCCACAAGTCTATATATTAACTCCTTAATAAAAAACAACAATAAAAAAAGCAATCCTGAGGAAATTATTTTCTTCTAAAGATACAGAACTAAGTTCTGGAAGCCCAGAAGTCTCAGTTGGAGAATCTTTAAATTTAGCTAGAAAATCAGACAACTGTTTAGGATTCCAAAATATATATCCTTATATACAACATTTAGCTGGATATTCATAGGCAAAAGTAGCTTCCTTCTGCTGTGCTGCATTCTGCAATGACTTATCAGTTTTATGCTTAAATTGAGCAGACTCAAACACATTTATTTATTTTTTAGACATTTTGGGGTAGATTTTCAAAACAGCGCGAGCACGTCCATGTGCGTGTGCTACCCAGTGCACACACATGGACATGTGATTTTATAACATGTGCACGCAGGCACGTGCATGTTATAAAATCAGGGGTCAGCACGCGCAAGGGAGTGCACAATTGTGCACTTTGCGTGCGCCGAGCCCGCACCGAGCCACACTGCCTTCCCCTGTTCCCTAGTCCCCCACCCCACCTTCCCTTCCCTTCCCCTACTTCCTCCGCCCTTTCCCCCCTACCCTTTTCTGTTTTTTATTTTACTCCAAAACTTACTTTAGCCCTGGTGCTGAAAGTTACGCGTGCTGGCAGTCAGCCGGCGTGCGATCCCCACGCTGGCTGACTTACACACTTCCCGGGGCTTTACGTGCGTTGCCGGGCCTTTTGAAAATAGGCCCAGCGCGTGTAACCTTTTGAAAATCCGGCCCATTATATACCATCGTTCCATATATAGATCACAACAGTTTACAGAGTGACATTCAAAGTTATAGCTCCACAAACAATGAGTTGTTACAGAGATATTATTCATAGACAGGCATTAATATTTATCAAGTGAAATTTCTAGTACATAATAATAGATCTGGTACTTAAAGCAAAGAGTATTTAATATAAATTGAACTGATAGTTTTCACATCTTATTCAGTGAGTTGTTTTGAGAATCTTACATTCTCTTGTTTAACTTATTCTTCATGATTCGATTATTATCTTGTGTCCTTCTTGGCTTTGTACCTCTGTATATTCTAAAGTTTTTAAGTTAATTTATATGTGTTTCTGAATAGCCATGTTTTTAGCTCTCCTTTAAATTTCTTTCTATCTGATTAGAGTATGTAACGTCTCAGGCAGAGAATGCCAGAGTTTTGGACCTGCTGTGGAAAACACATGATCTCTTATTTGCGTCAGATGTGTGGGAATAGTCAATTTTCCTTTATTTTGAGATCGTAGTGTTCATTGTGGATTGTATGGTTGTAGTGTCACTCCTAACAAGCCGGTGTCATTGGAATGAATGATGTTTAAAATGATCATTAATGTTTTATAGTAGATTCTGGATTGTACTGGTAACTAGTAGTGACATCAGGGAGGGTGTAATGTGATCATGTTTCCTATATCCTATAAAGAGTCTTTCTGTGGCATTTTGTAGTAGTTGTAGTGGTTTTAAGTGACATGCTGGAAGACCTAGTAGTAAGGAGTTACAGTAGTCTAGGTTTGAGAAGATTAAAGTTTACAGTACAGAATGGAAGTCCTTAACATTTAATAATGATTTCAACTGATGAAGTTTATGCAACTTGGCATAACCTGTCTTGATTAATTTGCTGATGTGCATTTTCAGTGAAAGGTTTTCATCTAGCTGTATTCCTAAATGCCGTAATTGGTTTGAGGGTTAATTTGAAAATTACCCAGATTTAGGGCAGGTGGTTTAACTATCGTTGAGTTTCTACTTAGCCCGATAATTTCAGTCTTTTTTGGGTTTAATGTTAATTTAAGTTGCGAAAGTTCTTGTTGTATCACTTTCATATAGTTAGAGAGTATCGACGCTGTATTTTCAAATGATCTAGAGAATGTGATGTAAAACTGTATGTCAGTGTACAAGAAGAAAGCTATTCCTAGGTCCGTTAGTAATTTACACAATGGGAGCATGTAAATATTGAATAGTGTTGCTGAGGGGACTCCTGTATCACATTGGAAAGTATCAGATATATCGCTGCCCACTTTGAATTGGAATGTTCTGTTAGCTAGAAATGAGAAGAACCATCTGAGAACCCTGCCATTGATCCCAATATTTTTCATCTGATGTCATAATAGGTTATGGTCCACAGTGTCGAAGGCGGCCGTTAAGTCAGTTAGCACAAGAAAATAAGATTCATCTGTGTCAAGCCCTCGTAAAACTGGGTCCATTAACAAGAGGAGTAATATCTCAGTTGAGTGATGTTTCCTAAATCCAAATTGATTTGGGGTTAGAATATTTTGAACTACCAGATGATTTACAAGCTGGAATAACACTGCTTTCTCAAGTACTTTTGTGAGAAAAGACAAGTTGGATATTGGGCAATAGTTGTCCCAGTCATCAGTTCTGCCATTCTAATTTTTTAAGATTGGCTTTATCACAGCTTGTTTTAATCCATTTGGAACAGTTCCTTCTGAGAGAAACAGGTTAACAAATGTTGTGATTGTCTGAATGATAACCCCATATACTTGTTTCAAGGAACTGGCTGGAATGGGGTCACAAGGGTAAATGGCTGGTTTAATTTTAGTAATGATTTGACTAATTTCCAGTTTCAATACTGTGTCGTTCGTTGACCACTTAACTATGTCATTAGAATTTTCAGGTGCTTTTGTTGGAGAACAGATAAGGAATTGTGCTTTCAACTTATTGATTTTGTGTAAGAGTTCAGTGGCATATTCATTAGAGATGTGCGTTGTTTTAGGTTTTCGGGTCGGGCGCCTCATTTTCCTGCGGCTCCTTTTTTTTTTTTCTCAGCGATTGTCTACAAAAAATAAAAACCCACCCCAACCCTTCAAATTTACTTAATTATGACACCCCCCCCACCATCCCGATCCCCTCCGAGACTTACTAAAAGCCCTGGTGGTCCAGCGATGTCCTGGGAGCGATCTCTCCCTCTCGGGCCGTCGGCTGCCACTAATCAAAATGGCGCCGGTGGCCCTTTGCCCTTACCATGTGACAGGGGCTACCGGTGCCATTGGTCGGCCCCTGTCACATGGAAGGAGCAATGGATGGCCCGCGCCATTTTCTAAGTTGGTGCTGGCCGTCCATTGCTCCTACCATGTGACAGAGGCCGACCAATGGCACCGGTAGCCCCTGTCAATGGCAAAACGACCAAGTTCACCAATTCAACAGCAAAATACACCTATCGATTCTCTGTCTCCGCAAATATCCCCATCGTCATCTACCGGATTTCTATCGGATCCACAGGAACAACCACACGAACCATATTCCCCTCCTGAGGACCTGACATACCCAAAATCTTTAGAAAAATTGGGCACGATATTGCATCTCAAGGTCCAAAAGGAGACAGACCATAGATCAGAAATTTTTGGTCTCCTAAAGATTTTCGATGCTCCGGGAGACCCAACATCTCTTCCACCACATGAACTATTGCATACTGTCTTACAGAAATCTTGGGAAACACCTTACTCTCTGTCAGCGGTTTAAAAAAAAACCAGATATAAAGTTTTGTATGCGAAAAACATCGCCTTACTCTATGCCACAACTACCACATGCTTCAATTGTGGTAGAGTCTGCAATGCAAAGATTCAACAAAGCAAAGTCATATACCTCATATCCTCCGGGCAAAGACAACCAATATTTAGATAAGTTTGACAGGAAGATGTACCACAACTCAATGTTGAATGCCCGCATTATGCACCATCAATTCTATATGGTCAGTACCTATATGAGTGCATACAAGCCACAAAAGATATGCTTTCCTCGACGGCTGATCAGGTACCACTGCCTCTCCATGACATGGAGGAGTGTTCTCAACACCTTCTGCGATCTGTATAGAGGGATTTGAAACATCTTCTAGGGCATCTGCAACAGCTATCGCAGCACGTAGGATAGCATGGTTACGTTCTAGTACGATATGAGAAGATTTACACGAAAAACTAACGAACCTCCCGGTTAGAGGAGACAACCTGTTCGGAGAATGTTTTCAAGACACAGCAAATTAAAACAGGAGGCTCTAGCAGTTCAATCCTTAACATCACAACCTCACTACTCGACCACACGTCGTTATGTGGGATCTACTCGTAGACAATCCTATGCCCGTAGACCTTACAGGTCTTATCAATCCTTTCATACACAGACATATCCATCTTACCAGCGTCCTCCGCCGCAACAAAACAACCCGACTTTTCGTAGGGGTAAGCCACATAACCAGAGACAGCAGACACAACAGCCAGCTACTGCAGTAAAAGCAACACCATCTTTTTAATAACCCAGCCACCACCACTACCTCAAGCACCACCTGGCAGAATTCATTCTTGCCTGGCAGCCTGGGAGAGAATAACAACCGATCAATGGGTTTTAGAGATAGTACGACATGGCTACCAACTCCAATTTACCACAAAACCCATACTACCTCACCTTTCCACTCTAAAGAGTCAAAGCTTCCAACCACAATTGGGGAGGAAATTGCTTTGCTTTGCAAGCAGCAGGCCATTCGATGGATTTTCCCGGAGACCCAACAAATAGGGTTTTATTCCCTATACTTCTTCATATCCAAGAACTTGGGTGGCCTTCGCCCCATATTAGATCTATGGGAATTGAACAAATTCCTGACCAAAGAGAAATTCAAGATGCTATCGTTGAAATCGATCCTACCTCTGATTCAATCCAACGACTGGATGTGTTCCATTGATCTGAAGGATGCTTACACACATATTCCAATCCATCCATCCTCTTGGTGTTACCTATGCTTTCGCTACGGCCATCAACACTACCAGTACAAGGTTCTTCCCTTTGGACTATCGGCTGCACCCAGGGTTTTCACAAAATGCATGGTTGTGGTGGTGGCTCATCTCAGACAACAGGGTATGACCATCTTTCCATATCTGGACGATTGACTAATAATAGCCTTGACCCCCAGACATCTTACTTGATCACCTCCGACGAGTGATACAGTGCTTACAGGAATTGGGACTAGTGATCAATTTTCAGAAATCACATCTCCAACCAACACAATGACTACAGTTTATAGGAGCAGGCCTGGACACTGTTCGCAACGGGGCATATCTCCCAACAGAAAAAATAACACAACTACATCAACTTCTCTACTCATTGAACAACACTCAGAGGCCATTAGCGAGACAAAGTTTGGTAGTCCTCGGCCACATGGCGGCGGCTATTTTCACGGTGCCCAACACCAGGCTACACATGAAATGGCTGCAATGGGGACTAAAACGTCAATGGAAACAACACTCACAACCATTGATTCAGAAGTTATCGTTGACCTCCGAGATGAAACAGGACATAACATGGTGGCTCCTAGACTCCACCCTGTCCAAAGGAGCATTATTCAGTCCTCCTCCTCACAATGCAGTTTTAACCACAGATGCGTCTCGCAAGGGATGGGGAGCACATCTCGAGATTTACAAAACCCAAGGGTTATGGACAATCTCCGAGCAGACGTTACAGATAAATTTATTGGAGCTCAGAGCAATTCAAAATGCGTAACAACTGTTTCAAGATCACTTAAAGGGCCGCAGGGTCATGATCTACACAGACAATCAAGTGGCAATATTTTATATCAACAAGCAAGGAGAGTCCGGTTCATGGTCCCTTTGCAAGGAGACCCTGACAATCTTCCAACATGCTCACCAACATTGCATACATCTGCAAGCAACTTACCTACCAGGAGTAGCAAATACAAGAGCGGACAGGCTAAGCCGCATCTTTCATCCTCATGAATGGACACTCAATTCGGAGGTAGCCCAAGACATTTTCATGCAGTGGGGGATGCCTGCGATAGATCTCTTTGCAACAGAGATCAATGCTCAGGTTTCCAAATTCTGCTCGATAAGACCAAGTCAGTTCAGTATCGCCCAGGATGCCTTCCTCATTTCGTGGATGACAGGCCTCCTGTATGCCTTTCCTGCCATACCACTCATAACAAGGACACTTCAGAAGTGCATAGCAGACAAGGCTCAACTGATACTCATAGCTCCAGCCTGGCCAAGGCAATCGTGGTACAGTTTCCTTCTCCGACTGTCCATCGCGGACCCCATTCGGTTACCGAATCGCCCAGATCTTCTCTTCCAAGATCAAGGAACGCTTCTACACCCGCTACACTCATCTCTCCATTTGATGGCATGGAGATTGAGAGGCTCCTTTTAACAGAACAGGGAGTTTCCACTTCGGCACAATCCATTTTGTAAGCATCCAGGAAACTCTCAACAAGGAAAAACTATAGCTATAAATGGCAGCATATCACAGACCACTTAACAATATTCCTATTTCCAATCACCCCTTACTATCTCGTTTTATCAAGGGGTTAATTCACCTTCATCCTCCGATCTCCAAACCTCCAGTTCCATGGAACCTCAACATAGTTCTTGAACAGCTTATGCTTCCCCCGTTTGAGCCCATGGACGCAGCACATATTAAATACCTCACATGGAAGGTGGTGTTACTGGTTGCAGTAACATCAGCACGACGAGTCAGGAATTACAGGCCTTGATCCATTATTCTCCTTATTTCCAGTTTCATCACCAAAAGGTGGTTCTCCGAACTCACCCGTCCTTCTTACCAAACGTGGTGTCTCAATTCCATAGAATTACCCTTCTTTTTCCCTAAACCTCATGCAAATGACAGGGAAAAATTACTGCATACACTAGATTGCAAAAGAGCTTTAGCATACTACAAAGAAAGAACAAACTTGGACTCCCGAGTTTCTCAACTCTTTGTCTCTTTCGACCCGAAGGCGCCTGGACTACCAGTGTCTAAACGCACCATCTCCAGCTGGATAGCACAGTGCATCAAGTTTTGCTACGACAAACAGAAGCTACAGCTACATTCTGTTCCCAAAGCTCATCAAGTTAGAGCAGTGGCGGCCTCCTTGGCACACCTTAAACATGACAACCCATAGACATTTGCAAGGCAGCTACATGGTCTTCACTCCATACCTTCACATCGCACTACTGCCTTGATCAACAAGCAGCCACTGATGCGAAGATAGGACACGCAATCTTCCAATCTCTATCCTCTGGTACACAGTGATTGCCACACTATTCATGATCACGTACAAACATACATAGCAGAACCAACGTGATCGGGAGCTTGGGACTACCATGACAGCATGGCTAATTCAGCCCTACTATCGACGGGAAAAAGCAAGTTTGCTTACCATAAACGGTGTTTCCGTAGATAGCAGGATGAATTAGCCATGCTGACCCATCCTCCTCCCTGGCAGTCACCGTCTTTCGACTACAATACAGCTTAATCACAGACTGAGGAGAATCTGTTACTTTCCTGTGCGGGAACACACGCGCAGCCGCAGAGAGCTAAAATCTAAATCTCTGCTTGGTAAAGCTCCGCCTCTTGAACCTGATTGACAGATCCCATGACAGCATGGCTAATTCATCCTGCTATCTATGGAAATACCATTTACGGTAAGCAAACTTGCTTTTACCTTGCAGGTACAGGGATTCACCAACAAAAAAAATCAGGTAAGTTTCAGTTCAAATGATCAATACAAACTTGTAATGCAAATTTCTTAAACCATGAGTGATTCTCTCTCTAAATAATTTCACTTTGTTTCTTACAGGTTTGAATTCTTACCCAAAAAATCACTAGGTAAATATAAATTATCTTCAATACTCAGGAAGTGAGAATACTAAATTTCTGTCAGTCTTTCATTCTGACTCAATCTTGCACCACTTTGTGTGTCTCTCAGTATTTCTTTGTGCATTTTCTATCTGTGCTTCCCTCTGTTTCTGGCTAGAAATATAGGGGCGGATTTTAAGAGCCCTGCGCGCCTGTGAGCCTATTTTACATAGGCCTACTGGCGCGCGCAGAGCCCCGGGACTCGCGTAAGTCCCGGGGTTTTCGGAGGGGGGCGTATCGGGGGCGGGGCTGAGCGCTGCGCCGTTTTCGGGGCGTGTCGGCAGCGTTTTGGGGGCGGGCCCGGGGGCGTGGTTACGGCCTGGGGCGGTCCGGGGGCATGGCCGCGCCCTCCGTACCCACCCCCAGGTTGTGTCCCGGCGCGCTAGGGGCCCGCTGGTGCGCGGGGATTTATGTCTCCCTCCGGGCGTTAGAGGATTCCCTCCAAGGCCACTCCGATTTCAGAGCGGCCTTGGAGGGAACGGGGGTAGGCTGTGCGGCTTGGCGCACGCCGGCTATACGTAATCGATAGCCTTGCGCGCGCCGATCCAGGATTTTAGCGGATACGCGCGACTACGTGCGTATCTACTAAAATTCCGCGTACTTTTGCTTGCGCCTGATGTGCCAGCAAAAGTACACGAACGCGCCGTGTTTGAAAATCTACCCCATATTGTCTTTGTAACGTGTGTGCAAGAAATAGCTCATAGTTCTGCAGTCCTTGCTGGCTCTACTGGAGTACATAGGTGCACTGTCTTCTTGAAATCTGTGATCGTCTAGTCCTCTGGTCCACATCCGGCCACACCACCTACTATCCTGAGCTTTACCGAATCAAAAAGAGAGACTAACTACTCAAGTTACCTTCCAGCAGAAACTAGGTATGCGTATGCCTCATTTTCTGGAAACACAGAACTGTATTGTGAATTAGCTAATAAAACAATAAACTATACAAAATGTGTGTCCTTGTCTAATTTTTAGTCTGTTACTCCAACTTACTTTTCTCTCTCTGATTATGTATCCGTTTGTCTTACTGGCATACAGCTCTACTAGAGAAGGATTTTAGTTATCAGAGCAATCTTCCTTAGATTTTATCATCCTAGTTATTAACTAGGATATTTACTTGCAATTAAACACTCTGCAGGTCTCAAAGAAAAACTGCCTTTTTTACAAAAGCAGTTTCACTCTGCCAGGCTAATTGTGTTTCAGTCAGTGGTTACAGCTTCTGATTTTAACACTAGCCTCTGACTGAGCAAATCCTTGGATTTAGTGTCCAAATTCTCAATTAAACAGATTCCATTTGAGCTTTTCTTCAAACAAACTTTTAACTACAGCAGAATTACTATTTCTACGCACCCCTGCTGGTAAACTTTAGACTAAATTTTCTTTTACACAAATTTCTCCTTTTGCTTACTCTCTCTTCAGAATGTCTCTTTTTTTTTAAACTATTTATTTATTGAATTTTCACTTTAATATAAACAAAATCTTGCAGAATATGCAAAGCTCATTTTATGACTGGCAAACGTATAGAAAGGAAATAAAAATTCCAACGAAACCAATAATATAAGAAAACAAAAGTCCATAAGTAGGGAGGCAGATGTTACCCGATTAGCAAGTTAACATAAATTCGGTAGTTCTTTCACACAAATCAATATTAAATTTGATTTTTTAAACTGACCTATGTTTATCCTCCAGAAATCTTTTTAATTGTGTAGGTTCATAGAAAATAAACTTATTACCCTGATGTACAATAAAACATTTACAGAGAAAGTTAAGGAAATAGGAAACTCCCAACTCAAGGACTTGTGACTTTGATTGCAAAAAATATTTCCTCTTTCCTGAGGATATTTAGAAAGATCTGGAAATACATTTACTTTTCCTCCTAAAAAGGAGGATGATCTGTTACGAAAAAAAAGCTTCAATGCCAAATCCCATCTATTTCTAAGGCGAAAGTCACAATCAAAGTTTCCCTTACCACTATATGAGCCTGATATTTCTTAGCATTCAGACAGGTTAATCCACATCAGTGGGTTGTATACCTCTACCAGCAGATGGAGATGGAGCAAAGCTGACATCACGGTATATATATCCTTGCACTGACATTAGCCCACCAGTATTTTCCATTTTTAGCAGATGGTGGACATGCATCTCCCTGTTGGGGATTGCTTAAAAAAAAAAATGTTTAGGAGAAAAGAAGAAGGAAATTAATTTGCCCCACTCTCCTGTGGTGATACCTTATGGTCCCTCCCTGAGTCTAGTTTTCCTGAGGGTGATATCTGCGGATCCCTCCCTCAGTGGAGTGCCTCAGTCCGGTAGCTGGATTTCAGCGTGTACTTAGCTATAGAGGAACAAACAGTTGAGAAGCTAGCAGGTGCAGGAAGCCAAGCAAGGCAGTGAAGGGCTTTTTCCTGTCCCCCCGCAGCTGGAGACCAACTCTGTACTCGGCGGGGACAGGTTGAGCTCAGGTAAAGCGTAAATATATTTTTTTTAAAAGGGGGAATTAATTTTAGGGATTCCATTCCCCTTCTGGTCTCCAAGCTCAGCACTCCGATCCGATGTCCATTCCCGTCTCCAGGGGACCTTGGGGAGTCATGGCAGCATGGCAGGTTGAGCATCCTTTTTGGCTAAATCCCACTCTCTGGCTTTGCTTAGACGCCAAGTGGTAGGCTGCAGTGGCATTCGCGTGCTTTTCTACACACAAGTCTGCCGCGAAACAGTGTCTGATGGTTCACACTTGTGCACCTGGATGGATACTTAGGTGGGTGCCTACCTGGACCGTGTATTGGGCGCCTATATTATGGGCATCTGTAGTATGCGCTTATTGGGCAGAGCTTGTTTTTGGATGCCCTGTCCAGGCTCACTAGCGAAGGCGCGCAGCTGAGTGCACAATTATCAGATGCCTTTGGGAGCATGCTGCTAGCAGGTGTTTATCCATGGCGCCGTTAACAAGGAAGCTTAAGTGCCGTACCCTTTGTGCTGCTTGCTATATTTGGGCATTTGTGTCAGCGCTGCTTGGAGACTCATGGAGCGCTGTCTCCAACTGATTTTGCTGAGCCTGGCCTTCCCAGCAGGATGCGGGAATGGGACTGGAGGGGAAACTGCCAGAGGTTTTGCCTGGTTTTGGGGCTCCCTTAACTGGTTCGTCAGCAGGGGAAGACAACTCAGTGGGCGCAGGACAGATGCCCCTGGTTTTGATATGGATCCTTCTGCCTTTTCTTGGGTGGAATTTTTTCAAGGGCTCAATCCTTTCTTCAGGCGCTATCAGCAGCCCCGGCCAAACTTAAAAGTTCAGGATTGCAGGCTGTGGATCCCCGCATGCCAGGTGCCATGGATAAGTGTCGGAATACGTCTAGACCTACTGAGGGTCACACTGATAGGGAACCCAGATGGCATGGATGATGAAGGTGATCCTTACTCCCTGGAGGATGGGGAAATTCCTCCGGGGTTGGAACCATATAGAACAATGTTGTGTTTCTTTCATAGGGATGAGTTGCCGGCTCTGATCTCTCACTGAAGATGCTGGGGTTGCCAGGTGCTGATTCCATGTCTGACCCAAAGAAAAATGCATTTTAATTTCTTTGTGTAAAGCATCATATTTCTTCCCCATTATGAATGCTATTCAAGAATTGATTGATCTTGAATGGGGCGCTCCAGAAGCTAATTTTAAAGGGGGACAAACCTTGGAAGTGCTGTACCCCCTGGATCCGGCAGTGAGAGAGCAGTTGCGCTTTCTGAAAGTGAATGTGCTGGTGTGTGCCATCACCAAGCGGATAACAATCCCTGTAGAAGAGGGAGTAGCTTTGAAGAATTGAGGTTATCCTTAAGCAGGCCTTTGAGATGATAGCAATGAATTTGCAGATAGCCTCTTGCTGCTCCCTGGTGACTCGCACATGCTTGCTTCTCTCTCAGGAAGTCGATGAATCTGGTTTGAATTCAAGGGTGGTAATGGAATCAGCAGCTACTTTTTTGGCAGATGTAGGCTGCGACCTGGTTCGCACTTCAGCCAGAGGGTTGGCTTCTGTGATAGCAGACAGGTGTCAGCTATGCTGAGGAATTGGTCAGTTGATACACTTTCTTGTAAAGCTCGTTGCTGCATTGTGTTTTATTGTAAACCGAGGTGATGTTCCAAATGTGTCTCGGTATATAAAAACTCTTAAATAAATAAATAAATAGATAAATAAAAGACTAATCTTATGACATTGCCCTTTAAAGGATCACTCTTGTTTGGGAGTGAGTTGGAAAAATGACTTATAAGTACAGTGAGTCCCAGGTTCCTCGGTTACCAGAGGATAAAAAACAGACATCTTGTTCGTTCGGTGTGAGAGGTCATGCTAGGGCTTTCAAAAACTTTTGACCCTAGAGAGGAGTGACTTCTCAGAAGGCTCGACCTTTCGGTAAGTCTCAGTCCTTTTGTCCCAGGCAGCTCAGACAAGGTGCAGCCTTGAGTGGCAGTGTCCCTGACCCCCTCAATGAAGGTGTGCCGATCCATCCCTGGAACAGGATAGAAGGTTGCCTCTCTCTTTTTTATCAGAGGGTGTGGTCGAGATCACATCAGACCAGTGGGTTCTGGAGCTGATAAGAGACAGCTATGCTTTGGAGTTTCTCAGCATTCCTCCAGACATTTTCATGGTGTCTTCCTGCAGTTCTCTGCAGAAGAGGCAAACAGTGGAGTGTACATTATCAAGGTTCCTCAACCTGCAGGCCATGATCCCAGTGCCCATGTCACAGGAAAATACAGGCTGATAGTCCATTTATTTCATTGTACCCAAGAAGGAGGGTTCCTTTCACCCCATCCTGGATCTTGTTTCCGCATGGAACCCTTAGGCTCAGTGATAATGGCAGTACATTCAAGGGAGTTTCTTACGTCTCTGGATTTGTTAGAGGTATACCTGCATATTCCCATCTGACTGGGGCATCAACAGTTTCTGCATTTCACTGTTTTGGGGCAACATTACCAGTTTTGAGTGCTTTCCTTCAGTCTGGCCACCGCGCCCAGCACCTTCTCCAAGGTCATGAAGGTGGTGGCAGCAGTGTTGAGAAGGGATGGCATCCTTGGCTGATTCGGGCCAAGAATATGAAAGAATCTTCAGGTCTCGCACAAGAAGATCTCCTTGCTACAGGAACTAGGTTGGGTGGTGAACTTGACCAAGAGCAATCTACAGTTATCCCAAACACTGATATATCTCGGTGTTCGTTTTGATACGAAGCAAGGCAGGGTGTTCCTACCGGATAGCCGCATTCAGAAACTGATAACGCAGGTGCGACTATTGACAAACAATACGCCCAATGGTATGGTCTTACCTACAGGTGCTTGGGTTGAGGCCAGCCACCTTAGAGATAGTTCCATGGGCAAGGGTGCGTATGCATTCTCTTCAGCACACACTGCTTGCATGTTGGAGTCTTCAATGTCAGGATTACTCAATATGGCTTCACTTACTGGTGGATATCAGCAGCCAACTGCAGCGGTGGTTGCAAGTGGATCATCTAAGGAAGGGCATTTCCTTACAAATACTGGACTGGCTAGTACTCATGGTGGATCCAGGCCTTCACGGTAGGGAGGGCTCACTGTCAGGAGTTGACAGCACAGGGGCGCTGGAGTATAGAAGAATCTTTCTGGAGCATCAATCCGCTGGAAGCCCATGCCATTTGGTTGGCATGCTTGTAATTCGTCGACTGCTTGCAGGGTGGAGCGGTCTGAATGATGTCTTAAAATGTGAAGGAGAGGAACCAGGAACCATCAAGTGTCGCAGGAAATAGCCCAACTCATGAAATGGGTGGAAATATATCTTCAGGAGATCTCAGCCTCATACATTGTAGGAAAAGATAATGTAAGAGCCGACTTTCTCAGCAGACAGAGTCTGGATCCAGGAGAATGAGAATTGTCAAACGAAGCGTTCCAGCTCATAGTGGGCCGCTGAGGCCTCCCATGTCTAGACTTGCTAGCACATCACACAGTGTGAAGGTTCCTCACTTCTTCAGTCGTGGGAGAGATCTGAAGTCTTTGAGCATCGATGCCCTCATGCAGAAGTGGCTGGAAGGCAAACTTCTATATGACTTCCCGAAGCCCATGTTGGGCAGAATGATTTGCAGGATCAATAGACTCACGGGGATGGTGCTTCTGGTGCCTCAAGATTGCCTAGGAGGCCATGGTATGCAGAACTGCGGAGGTTCCTGGTGGACTCTCCATTCTAATTACTGGTCCACAGGGGCCTATTCTTCATGAAGATCCGACTCAATTTTGTCTTACGGTAAGGCTCTTGAGAGGGCTTGGTGGCTGAATCGAGGATACTCCACTGCTGTGATTTCTACCTTTCTTTGAGCGCGAATGTTCTCCACTTCCATAGCCCTTGTTTGGGTTTGGGGAGTGTTTGAGGTTCGGTGTGAGGAATGAGGGGTTCATCCTTGTTCTGTGAAAATCCCGATCATTTTGAACTTTTTGCAGGATGGGTTGATTAATTCCTTGAAGGTTTAGGTGGCGGCTCTTGCCTGTTTCCGAGATCAGGTGAATGGTGAACCCTTGTTGGCCCATCCAGATGTGACCTGGTTCTTAAAAGGGGTGATGCATCTTCATCCTTCCTTGCAGTTGCCGGTGCCACTTTGGGGTCTTAATCTGGTTCTGGATTTTCTGGCAGGTCCCACCTTTCGACCACTGCATAGCCTCTCCTTGAGGTTACTTACTTTGAAGACTGTGTTTCTTGTGGCAATTTGTTCTACACGTAGAGTTTCCGAACTTAAGGCCTTGTTTTGCAGGGAGCAGTTTTTGCGAGTGACTCAGGGAGCGGTACAGCTGTGAACTGTTCCGTCCTTTTTGCTGAAGGTAGCTCGGATTTTCATTTGAATCAATCAGGTTCCCTGCCGACACTGGACAGGGAGAGAGATGTGGATGAATATCACCTGTCAAGTGGCATAGTCAAGAGGAATTTGGAGGTTTCTAAACCTCTCAGGAAAATGGACTGGCTGTTTATACTCCACGGTGGGAATAACAGGATAAGCCGGCATCATGGGCTATGATAGCCTGCTGGATTAAGGAGGTTATCAAGGCCGTATATGTGTATGCTGAGCAGCTGATGCCTAGTCAGGTTAGGGCTCATTCCACTACCGGTAGGTCTCAGGCAGTGTCATGGGCGGAGATTAGATTGTTGCTCCTGTTGAGATTTGCTGAGCTGCGATGTGGTCCTTGCACACCTTTTCCAGGCATTACTGCTTGAATTTGCAGGCCCAGAAGGATGCAGTTGTCGCTCGTGTGGTGTTGATCTGACCGCGGGCAGCCTATTGCCCTGTTCGGGAGGAGCTTTGGTTAATCCACTGGTGTGGATTAACCTATCTGAATGCCAAGAAAGGAGAAATTACTACTTACCTGATAAATTCCTTTTCTTTAATGAGGACAGGTTAATCCACCTTCTCGCCCTTGGTTGCCGGATGGTAGTGCTATTGGCCTCCTGTGTGGCTACGTTTCGGGGATTACTGGTAAGTGTCAGATCCAGACCCTAGATTAGTGTGATATTACTCTCCTTGTTTGAGCTCAGTGCTTTCCTGTTAACTGAGTGCTTGAATGGTTGTCTGTTAATAGTTATGTTCATGTATTGTTTAGGTGTCCACAGATAGCTTTCGCAGAGAATACTGGTGGGCTGATGTTAGTGCAGGGATATATATATATATATATATATACCGTATTTTTCGCTCCATAAAACGCACCTGACCATAAGACGCACCTAGGATTCCGAGGGGGAAAATTAAAAAAAAAAAAAATTTGTGCTAAACCGGCTCTGCGCCTGGGCGTCTTATGGAGCAAATTAGGGGAGTGTATAGCTTTTTTTTTTCCTCCCCATTTTGTTTTCGGGTCTGGGGAGGGCCATTTCGGTCCACTCCCCAGATCAGAAAACTTTTCTTTCTCTGGGAACCCCTCCTCCCCAAAAAAACCCCCCATCCCAACCCTTTAAATTAACAATCCCCCACCCTCCTGACCCCCCCAAGACCTGCCGACTTAATTTACTACAACCCCCCACCCTCCTGACTCCCCCAAGACCTGCCGACTTAATTTACTACAACCCCCCCACCCTCCTGACCCCCCCAAGACCTGCCAACTTAATTTACTACAACCCCCCCACCCTCCTGACCCCCCCAAGACCTGCCGACTTAATTTACTACAACCCCCCACCCTCCTGACTCCCCCAAGACCTGCCGACTTAATTTACTACAACCCCCCACCCTCCTGACTCCCCCAAGACCTGCTGACTTAATTTACTACAACCCCCCACCCTCCTGACTCCCCCAAGACCTGCCGACTTAATTTACTACAACCCCCCCACCCTCCTGACCCCCCCAAGACCTGCCGACTTAATTTACTACAACCCCCCCAAGACCTGCCGACTTAATTTACTGCAACCCCCACCCTCCTGACCCCCCCAAGACCTGCCAAACGTCCCTGGTGGTCCAGCGGGGGTTCAGGAGCGGTCCGGGAATGATCTCCTGGGCGTGGGCCGTCGGCTGCCAGTAATCAAAATGGTGCCGACGGCCCTTTGCCCTCACTATGTCACTGGGACCGACCGCTGCTATTGGTCGGTCTCAGTGACATAGTGAGGGCAAAGGGCCGTCGGCACCATTTTGTTTACTGGCAGCCGACGGCCGAAGCCCAGGAGATCGTTCCCGGACCCCCGCTGGACCACCAGGGACGTTTGGCAGGTCTTGGGGGGGTCAGGAGGGTGGGGGGTTGCAGTAAATTAAGTCGGCAGGTCTTGGGGGGGGGGGTTTGCAGTAAATTAAGTCGGCAGGTCTTGGGGGAGTCAGCAGGGGGGGGGGTTGTTAGATTATTTTTTTTTTATATTCGCTCCATAAGACGCACATACATTTTCCCCCCACTTTTGGGGGAAAAAAGTGCGTCTTATGGAGCGAAAAATACGGTATATACCATGATGTAAGCTTTGCTCTGTCTCCATCTGCTAATAGAGGAGCTTACCTGGTGTGGATTAATCTGTCTTCATTAAAGAATAGGAAATTATCAGGCAAGTAGTAATTTCTCCATTTTCTAATAAAGCTGAGACATCTAACCTACTAGAAGGAGTTAGAATATCTATATCATCTTCTTGAAATACAGCCAAACATTTTTTAGAAAAAATATAATAGACTTTATGCATAGGAGGCATATTCTGGGGTTGTATATTCAAAGTCTCATAAAAATATTTAACCATCTCGTAAGGTGACACAAATCTACTTTTAGGAAAATTGAGAAAGCGTAAATTTCCAGATCTAATAGAATTTTCAAACTTTTCAGATCTTACATGAAGTGATGAGTTGTCCTTAACTAACACACTTTGAAAGGATATAACATCTGAGACCTGGTTAGAGAAGGGAACTCAATAGGGAGGCATGATTATCCAATAAGAATTAATGGTGCTCAATTTGAGCAGAAGCATCAAGAGAAAATTTACAAAGTTTAGCCACGCATCCCTCGAGAATATCCTCAACCTGCTGCAATGAAGAAGCCAAATCTGATAAGGAAATATTCTGAGAGGAAATATTAGTATTCCTCTGAAGAACAAAAAAGACTACTGGAGATAATAACACAGAGCTGGAAGAGGTTAGAACGAAAAAAAAAAAACCCTTTCATCAATCCCAGCAATCTTAGACCCTCTTTTTTAAAAAGGTTCTGTTTTTCAGGTAGAGTTGTACCACTGAGTTAAAATGCAACCCACATCTGCCAGAACTGAGAACTTTCCTTAGCCAAACAATTTTGTTTGCTCTCTGAGCAAAAAAAACTACTTTTCTTTCTCAGTAGCTGCAACTACACAAGAATACAAATGTTACTGCTGTCTGGCTACAATTTGTTCCTTTTCCACATGCAGAAGGAATAAGTACAAGTACTGCTCAGCTCAATTGCTTATTTACTTTTCTTTCCTATCCAAGTGCTCAATTAAAAAAAATATAGGAAGTAATGGGGCTCTGCATTTTTGTCTCCTAGAACCATTTTTCAGGGGTCCAAGGAAATAAATTATTATATTTTTCAAAACTTGATTACAGTACCAGCAGTAGCAGGAGCTCTCCAAACACTGTAAGAGAGGGCAAGAAGCAGACTGGATAATAAGAATGGCAGACTAACACAGCAAGGCACAGAACCAGGAAAGAGGCAGGGTGGAAGGAGAAATGTTTATATGTTTTTTATATTTATTCTTTTTAGGAAGAAAACATTCTAGTATATGTGAGAGAGATGCAGGGTGGGAAGACTATGTTGGGACCCTAGAGTAATACAAAAAAATAGCAAGGCACTGAACCAGAAGAGAGACAAGGGTATGAAGAGCAGGTAGCAAAGCAGAGGCAATAAGAGAGGCACCTGGCAACAACACAGGAAGGTGTTGTGGGCCAATACTATGTGCATTGGTTCTCTGTAGCTGTATATTGAGTCTTCCTGCTTTTTGCATGGACAGTCTTTGAAACTCAACAAAGAGGTTTATTTTAATAAATACCAACTTTTCCACCATTTGTGGCACCAGCCATTAGCAATGTGGACTGACGATGTCTCCTGCAATTGTAACTACCTGTTCATTAAGCACGCTAGTTGGCAGGAAAGGAAATGCAGGGCCTCATTGTTAAGGTCTGGACAGACTTTAGCCTTGTGTACCCAATATGCCAACACATGATCTCGTCCTCTATGGACTCTGCCAGATACCAAGTGATTGATATTTGTGTGGTTGTCTCCTTTGTTGGGAGAGGATAATCTCCTCTGCTGCCAACCACAGTAACTGTGGCCTGTTTCAGAGAGAATGTTTTGCCATGGCTTGATGGATAAAGGTAGGGGAGGGCGTAGTAGCTGACAGAGTGCTGCTCTGGGTGACACTACTGTTATGGTTCTCTGAAAATAGACGCTTAGAACCAACATCTGTAGAAAAAACCTTTTTTATTAAAATGCTCCAAAAATTCTACTAGATAAGGGAGCCCTGACCGACGTGCCGCAAATGCGCAGTAGAGAGCAACTCTACCACGCATGCGCGGGCAGCACGTCGGCCAGAGTGGAGCGGGCTCGAAAAAGAAAATGGCGCCTGCTCCTTAGGAGCAGGAGCGGTGGCAGCGGCGGTGGCAGCAGCAATGAGCAGGAGTGGCGGCGATGAGCAGTAGCTGCGGCGGTGACGATGACGACGACAACAACAAGCAGGAGCGGGAGGAGCAGCGGCGGCGGCGGCAACGAGAGGGAGGGAGGGAGGAGCAGTAGCTCGAGGGAGGGACACCCCCCTGTCTGCCGGGTGTGGATGAGCTGAAAGGGGAGGGGATTGAGAGAGGGGGAGTGAGTGAGGGGAGGAAGGAGAGAGTGAGCTGAGAGGAGGGAGGAGAGAGTGGAGGGAGGGGGGGGAGAGAGTGAGGTGGGGGGATGGAGGTGAGAGTGAGGTGGGGGGAGGAGAGGGAGGGAGGTGAGAGTGAGGTGGGGGAGGGAGGAGAGAGTGAGGGGAGGAGAGAGTGAGGTGGGGGGAGGGAGACTAGAGGGGGGAGGAAGTGGGAAGGAAATGGACCGAAAATCTTTTTTTAAATGTAGCCCGTTGTTACGGGCTTAACGGCTAGTCTATAAAATATTATAATAAGGCCTTATGAAGAGAGACTGGCAGAGTGCTATGCAAAGCACTGGCATAAAACTCCATCTCTTAAATGATTTTACTGATAACAAGGCATTATATAGAATATAGAGTTGTACATTTCCAACCCCTAAACTAGGTTACATAATTGTCAAAATTTCTATTTTTGGCTTTCTACTATAAACAAGTAATCTGGCCATATAGTAATTTGCTTTTGCTTTCAATGCTGATTAATCCTCGCTCATATGCTAATGAGTCTACAACTAACTACATTGCCAATATGACTTTGTGGATTCTAAACATAGTTCCCATAGCTCTGAAGCCCAATTCTTTTTGATAATACAGTATTTTCTATTTAGCCTGTAGCGTCACTTTGTCTAGCAAAAGCAAAGCACAGAATTAAAGCAGAAATTTTATACAATACTTATTAGCAATTTTAAAGTTTTTATGTTCAAAAGTTAAAAAAAACTTAGGAGAACAAGAATACTGACTTCTTGTGTGACATGTCAAAAAGTAGTTCACTGCCTTTTCACTGCTCTTTATTAAAAGTTATGCCTATGATGGGGCCTATGAGCACCATAACACCACTGTGGGGTGCCCACTCTTTCCTTTACTGCATCGCCTGTCTCTGGTGCTCTTATTCCTGCACCCTAGCTAACATGTTCTTCCACTAAATTAGTTGGACTGGAGAGCGATACGCCCTTTCACCCATGGGTCTCACAGCGTGGCTTGCATATAACTATGCTGGGTTAAAGGTTTCAACCTATCTTACACCTGCTGCTGTAAGAGGTTCACAAACAGCATCCCCTCTTGTGTCATTCCCTGTTCCTTCTGGAAATACTCTAGCCTATTCTGTAGGATGATGATTATGGGGATTACCTCATCCAGGCTGGCATACATAATGTCGCTGCTGGGCCTCCCTACTCTGGGAAAAATAGGACCCTTTAATTTCAGACTAATGCTTTTGTTACTGTGTTAAAATGCATTTTTGATGGCCCAGACTGCTTAATTTCAGCTTCTATCTCCCTTTTCTGCATGAAGCAAAAGACTTATATAGTGAGGCAGTGCACTGTGGAGTTGCACACTGTCATGACAGAGGCAGGCTTGAATAATGAGGCCCTTGTTACAGCACTCTGGAATGGATTAGCAGATCAGATCAAGGATGAGCTAAGCTGCTGGGAGCTGCCTGTAGAGCTGGATGCCTTGATCCTCTTGTGTCTATACCTGGATGCCCTGCACCCCGTGCAGTTCTACTAGCCAACTCTGTCTTGCCTTTCGAGGAACCTATGGAACTGGGCCATATTGGCACTCAGCTTTCCCAAGTGGAGAAAGATTGGGGGAATTGGCTGGGGCTTTGCTTCTATTGTTCTAACCTTACATACTTGGTTAGAAATTGCCCACATAGACCCAGGTCTGGTCAACATTGATCTCCGGCCTCACAGGAGCAGATTCCTTTGGACTTTGTTGAGGTGTCCTTCAACCATGTGGCCCAGCATCTCTCAGTCTGTCTCTTTGCAATGGCCATCGGGATCAGTGGAGACCTTTGCCTTTATCAACTCTGGGGCAATGGGTAATTCCTGCACGGAATTCCTATTTAACCCAATCCTGTAATGGGATCTATTATCACTATTGATGGTAGACCCTTGAACCAAGAAGGGATACGACTGGCCATAGTGGACCTGAATCTTCTAGTGGGTACATAGCACTCTGAAACTATTTCTTTCTAGGTCCTTGAATCACTTTCCTATACAGTTCTTCTGGGGTTTCTTTGGTTTCAGTTACATAATCTACTTATTGACTGGCGTTCAGGACAGATTGTCTCTTGATATTCTTCTTGCTGCTTTTATTTTTTTCCAGATCCAAGCTCTACAGTTTCTACTCTCATGGCTTCTGTAGTGAAAATACCATGGGCCTTCCAATGCAGTATCATGGTTTTGCAGATGTTTTTAGTAGAAGCAAATGGAAATGCTCCTGAGGCATCGGGAATATGATTGTGCCATTTAACTGCTTGCTTGCAACATGCTGCCATGTGGCTGACATACCCCTTGCCAGGCCCAGAAACTAAGGCCCTGATCTAGTCTTAGAAGTAGATGCCTCTAAAGTTGGCACAGGTGCAGTCTTGTTTAAAAGATCCAATCCATATTCTTGGCTCCACCCATGAGTTACCTTTCCCTGAAATTCTCTACTGTGGAACGCAATTATAATGTGAGAAGCCGAGACATCCTTGCCATTAAGTGGGCCTTGGAGGAGTGGAGACACCTGCTGGAAGGAGCCACTTATGGATTACAATCCTTACAGATCATAAAACTTCACTTTATTTATTTATTTAAAAGTGTTTCTATACCGCTTTTACAAACAGAGTTTAGTCAAAACGGTTTACATAAATATAAAAAACATTAAAAAAAATAACTAAAACAATTACATAAATCACATAATAAAAATAAAAAAAGTTAAATTATAAATAATCTAATTAAATCAAAACAAATCAAAATCGAGATCAAGTGCCATCTTATAGCCGCTGAATATATATGGAAGAAAGGGGAAAATTGAGGAGGAGGGATGATTTTTACACACATATATATAGAGAATAATGGGAGGGGAATGTGGGATGAAAATATTGATATGGTGTATTACTGTTTGGTTGATGGAGTTTTGAAGGCAGTCTGAAACAGGTATGTTTTTAAAGATTTCTTGAAATGTATAGGGTTAGATAGTAATCACAGTGAATCAGGTAACGCATTCCAGAGGGAGGGACCTGCTACTGAGAAAGCCCTTTTCCTTATAATATCTAGTCTTGCTAGTCGAGGTGAAGGGATATCCAAAAGGTTTTTAGTCAAGGATCTTAGATATCTGGTAGGTTTATAGATACGAAGTAAAGAACAAAAAGGCCGATACAGTAAAGCGCGGCCGCGATTACCCCGTTTGTTACCTGCAATTTGGCCGCGTAAGTCCAACCTGCGATTCACTATCCCTTTTAACCCATCCTTACCGCTTCTTTAAATCAATGGGTAACCATTTCCGTCCGCGGCATGTATATGATATGTAAACGCTCCGATTAGCTATTCCCTCCCATACAGTAATGTGCGCCCCGACTATCGCCTTTTTAACCTGCAGTTTAGCCGCTTCTTTAACCTGCTAAATTACCACCTACCCTTACCCCTGCGTTAGAGGGTAGGCGGTAAAGTTTGCCTGTGAAATTTCACGGGCAAACTTTCCCCCAGCCCCCGCTCACCTGCCCTGGCCGCGTCCATGGGTGCCGGTCTCCCATACGGGCCCGCGCTGACAGGGACATTGACTCACAAATGTCCCTTCACTTTCTCTTTCAGCATTCCTTCTCCCACTTCAGCAGTCCAGGGCGGATCGGGGGCTCTCCGCGAGGCGGCTTCCAGCAGCCCCCGCCGGTAAAGATGCATGAACGCACGCCTGTACTTCCAATTTGGGCGCTCAAGGCACCAAATGGGACGTACAGGTGGTGCGAGCTCATCATGCACGAGCGCTTTCCTTTTCTGGCCCATTGTTATGGAATACCTTGCCCACTGAACTGCGCCTTGAGCCATCTTCCAAAACCTTCAAGCAAAAACTCAAGACATGGTTATTTACACATGCCTATACCTGAAATATATATGTCGTTCTTCCCTTTATATGCCCTGCCTTATTTACCCAACACCCCCTTTCTCTACACTATATCTAAGTTCCCCTTTTTATGCCCTTACTGTAAATACCATTCCATACATTTGCTCTTAAATGCACCTGAAGCGCTTTCTTCCCTCTCTTATCACCCCTAATTTATAATTCCAACCCCTCCTAACCTGTCCCTACTCTCATACCTAATTTCCTAATATCCCTTTACTTTCCAGTCCTGTTTAACTCAGCTCAGTTAAACCTAAATGATAGTTCGGTTTTAAAAGATTCTACTTGTTTTATGTTTAAATATATATATTCTTACTTTTGTTATATGTATAATGTTTATCTAACCCTGTTAAATGTATAACGCTCCGGAGTAAGTTCCTGTTCATTGTACACCGACGTGATATCTTTGATGAGCGGCGGTATATAAAAAACTTTAAATAAAATAAATAAATAAATGCCAAAAAAATTGCACCAGCAGGCAACTGGAAGATTGCCAGAGCGGCGGAGCCCGGGCCGGGGGGGGGGGGGGGGGTCAGGAGGGGGCGGGGTGGCGGCTCCCCTACCTTTCCTGCATGCGGGGCAGCTCCGGCTTGCCTGCCTGCCTCCCTCCGTTCCACTGCTCACTGCCTCCCCAGCGCCATCTTGCAGCTTGTGACATCACCCCTGACCCTTGAGCACCCGAATTGAATGTACAGGCGTGACTATGGCGTGCGTTCATGCACCGCCTGTACATTCAATTTGGGCGCTCAAGGGTCAGGGGTGACGTCACAAGCTGCAAGATGGCGCTGGGGAGGTGTACGTTCAATTTGGGCGCTCAAGGGTCAGGGGTGACGTCACAAGCTGCAAGATGGCGCTGGGGAGGCAGTGAGTGGCAGAACGGAGAGAGGCAGGCAGGCGAGCCGGAGCTGCCCCGCATGCAGGAAAGGTAGAGGAGCTGCCGCCCCGCTGCTCTGGCAATCTTCCAGTTGCCTGCCGGTGCAATTTTTTGGCATGATGAGCTCACACCGCCTGTTATCTGAACATGAAAAAATGTTGACTTTGATGAAACAAGTATAGTGGGCTGACTGCTAGAATTATGCGAGTTTCTCTCATACAGATATAACAGTGATTCCCAACTTTGAACTGGTATTGGATATTGACAACATTGGATTGGCTGAGTCCAGTGCTATGTATTGATGCTATATATACAACATATTAACAGTGGAGATGTGACCCTCTGTCTGATGATCGCAACAAATATCACAGTGTTAAGCGAAGATGAATTTACTTTGATTGCGCTTGCATGAGAACATTCCTTTTGGAGATAAAACATTATTCCCTGAGGAAGCCCTGTTGTATGGGCGAAACGAGTTCCTCGTTGGATTATGTAAAATATGATTCATATTTGGAATAATTTTATATAAGATTCAAGTGTTGAAATGTAATTGTTAAAAGTATTCAAAGTTTAATGTAAAAAAAAGGGGGATATTTGTATACAACATTCATTTCCATACACTGTTATATTTATTTATTTATTTATTTATTTATTGTTTTTATATACCGATCTTCTTACATTATATGTAAATCAAATCGGTTTACAGAGAACAGTTGAATAAGCTTGCTTGTGGGCAATTACATATAACAAAGAACTTTTTTGAGTAACATATTGTATAACTTTTTTGAATAACATTTAAACATAAGAGCAAAATATACATGGCTAAAGCATAAACATAAGAGCAAAATATACATGGCACAACAAAGTCTTATATGTCTAAATCTTAATGTTTTAGATTGAGCTTTTCTAAATAGCTGTGATATGTACAAGCATTAAGTTTGTAAGTTCATTGGATTTGGTGGTTTTATGTGGTATGAGTAGTATGAATGGAGTGAATGGAGGGTAGAGTATGAATGAGATCGTTTTTAATGTAAGGAGGGTTTTAGGTTACATAACTGATAAAGCTAGAAACCTAGGAGTAATTATAGACACTGAACTGAGCCTTAAGCAACACATATCAATAAAAGCAACAGAAGGCTACGCCAAACTAATGGTCCTTAGAAGACTAAAACCCCTACTAAATCAGGAACACTTTCGTACAGTACTACAAGCATTAATATTTGCCAGCACGGACTACTGTAACACACTTTTCCTAGGATTACCATACACCACTATCAGACCTCTGCAAATACTACAGAACTCGACTGCCAGAATACTTGCTGGTAAAGGCAGAAGAGATCATATCACCCAAACACTTGCAGATCTACACTGGCTCCCAATAGAACAGAGAGTTCAATTTAAAACACTATGCACAGTTCATAAGCTAATTAATGACGAAAACACTGACTGGCTAAACACTACATTACGATTACATGTCCCTCAAAGAAATCTCAGATCAGCCAATAAAGCTCTGCTAACCATATCCTCAGTTAAAACAGCAAAGTTAACTAGAGATGTGAATCGTGTGCCAGATCATCTTAACGATCAGATTCGGCTGGGGGGGGGGGGAATCTGATCGTTAAGATATGTGAATTGGAATCGTTTCTGATTCCAATTCACATCGCTAATTTTTTTTTAGGGAGGCCCGCACCGCTAAAAAAAACCCCCACCCGGCCCTTTAAATCGACCCCCCACCCTCCCGACCCCCCCCAAAACCTTTTAACATTACCTGGTGGTCCAGGGGGGCCTCGGGGGATGATTTCCCGTTCCCAGGCATCAGCTGCGCTAAAACAAAAATGGCGCCGATGCCCCTTTGCCCTTACCATGTGACAGGGTATCTCTGCCATTGGCCGGCCCCTGTCACATGGTAGGAGCACTGGATGGCCGGCGCCATCTTTAAAGATGGCGCCGGCCATCATTACTCATCAGCCCCTATTATAGAGTATAGTATAATAGGGGCTGATGAGTAAAGATGTCCATTTTTTTTAGCGCAGCTGATGCCTGGGAACGGGAAATCGTCCCCCGAAGCCCCCCTGGACTACCAGGTAATGTTAAAAGGTTTTGGGGGGGTCGGGAGGGTGGGGGAGGCTAAGGGGGGTCGATTTAAAGGGTCGGGTGGGTTTTTTATTTATTGGGCCATTGGCGCCATTTTAATTAGTGGCAGCCAAAATGGCGCCGATGGCCCGAGAGCGGGAGATCGCGCCGGGACCACCCCCCCCCATTGGACCACCAGGTAATTTAATATTTTGGAGGGGTTCAGGAGGGTGGGGGAGGGTAAGGAATTGGTTTTAAAGGGTCGGGGTGGGTTTAGGGGTTGTTTTGGTGTGCCGGTTTTCCTGCCCTCCCCCAAATAATTCCTGTGCCCTATTTAACGATTTAGGACGATTTATGACGATAAATCGTGGGCATTTGTATTGTATCGTGCACTCTGATGATTTAGGACGATTTTAAAATTGTCTGACGATAATTTTAATCGTTCAAAAACGATTCACATCCCTAAAGTTAACTCAAGTTAGAGAGAGAGCACTATCTTTGGCAGGACCATTATTATGGAACACATTACCACTGGAATTAAAACTAATGAAGAACTTAAAACTCTTTTAAAAAGGCTTAAAAACATGGCTCTTCAAAAAAGCATTTCACAGTGAGGTAGCGGAATAACAACATATACACAAAGCAGGAAGTCACCAAGAAAAAGCAAAATTGCTTATTTTTTTATTATTTTCTCACAATTAAGTATTAAATTAGAAAGACAGTTAATCATAAATGGTAACCACACCCATTCCCCATTTAGAGTATATTATTGAACCATGTAACCGTATAATAATGGCACCCTATGGATAATTGAGAAACCACATATTTGTGCCTAACTGTAAACCGTTGTGATGGTGTACTACTAAACGATGGTATAGAAAAGTTTTAAATAAATAAATAAATAAATAGTGGGACTTGTATAAAAAGTATGTAAATGATATTGAATTAAAATCAAAGAATGTTAAGGCAGATTGCTTGTCAAGACAGTTTTCCTCTGAGGAGACTCCAGTACCTTGTGATAGTCCCTATTATACCAGCCTCCAGGATTGTCATAAACATAGTTAAGTGTGATTTGATGGAGAAAATTTATCTGGAATCTTTGTTCCAGGAACCTCCTGTAGAGAGTTGATATACTTCTATTCAACAAGTGCCGCCCAGATGTTTTCAGTTGGGGACATGATTCCAAACTTTCTGGATATCCATGGATTAAGAAAACTTATGAACTGATTTCCAGAGTTTTTTTAGTGGCCTTCTCTGCTTAAGATTGGACTAGATTGATCCCCTGGGCTGACTTTGCTCACAATAATCATGTTAGCAAATCAATGGGGTTTCTCTCTTCTTCACAGTTTATGGCCAACACCCTTTGTTTACTTCCTGCTGCTCTGGCACCTGAAATTCTTACAACCGATGAGTCAATACAACATTTACAGAAAACCTGGTTATAGATGTACAATAATTTGGAGAAAATCATGATCAAGCAGAAAAAATTCTCTAACTAGCTTCATAAACATGAACCCCAGTTTCAGCTTGGTGATAAAATCTGGCTGTCTACAAAGAATCTGCAACTAAAGCTCTTGTGCACTATGTTTGGTCACAAATACATAGGGCCTGTGATAACTTGGATGATAGCGGCTTGGGAAACAGCCAGGCGGAATAAGGAGGCAGACTCTGGCTGTTTGCTTTCTGTGCAATTTATTTATAGTAAAATGCAAAATCAAAGAGTAGAACTCACCTTAAGTTCAGGTAGCACACAGACATCAAACATAGCAGGTCTTTGCACAGAGTGGGTTCCTGCTTGCTCCCCAGGTCCTCTCTAATCCTTCTAGGCCTGAGTTCTTATATTCTGGTGAGAGGCTCCACCCAGGATTCCTTGTGGGTCTGAATGTTAAGGAAAACCGGGCGAGACTATGCCCGGTCCCTTAAGGTAGTCTGAGGGAGTTTCCTGTAAACTACCTCACATACCCTCCCCCTCTAGTGAGCCTTGTTGGGTTGCCAACCTGCCTGTACTAGGGATAACTCTTTAGACAGGATATCTGCATTCGTGTTTTCCCTTTCTGCCCTAAGTCGTATTTTATAGTTGAAGGGCTGTAGGGCCAGGAACCATCTCATCACCCTCGCATTGGACTCCTTATTTTCTATTTATCCATAGGAGCAGTTGCTGGTCTATTATAAGCATGAACTGCCATCCAGCAGATAATAGTGCAAGGCCTCTAAGGCCCACCTGACTGCCAAGGCCTCCTTCTTGACCGTTGAGTAACACCTCTCTCGTGGCATCAGCTTCTGGCTAATGTATGTCACAGAATGTTCTTGTAATAAAAAAAAACCCAGAAGAGTAAGACTAATGCAAAAATCACAATTGAAATCTCACTTCAAAGAAAATGCAGATGTGTAATAAAGATCTCATATATGCAAAAAATTGTGTGAATGACCATCATAATTTTACTACTGGTACAAGAACATGGGAAACTGCTTTATATACCCTTGTGAATACTGGGGGACTATTGAATGACCCTCCATGTGCTAACTGTTTTAATTATCAGTTATTTATAACGTGTATCCAATCAATGGATTTTTAAACATCACAAAGTGCACTTATCTGTGTATAATTTTAATATGTGATAGAAACTAATTTAACTTTTTCTTTCACTGGGAAATGTAACTACAGTAACTTTCCAAGGATGTCAGGAAATAACTTTCTCTTTTTGACCCAACATTGCAATGTTTCGGAAGGATAAATGCCTTCCTTCCTCAGAGGAAAGTTGAAGATATTCTATAAAACGCAGCATAGCCCGGTCTTTATAAAGAAAAAGCTGATTTGGAGAGGAACTGCGGTGGTCAAGATGATATAGATGAATGCCTTCAAAAATTCTTCCTTAATAAACAAATTGAAAGAAACGCTGCCGGCAGGACTGTATGGTTGGGTGAAGTCCAGGCTTATCAGGACCGGTTCGGAGCATAATGCATTTTTCAGAGCACTGAAGGCCTCTTCTGCTTCAGCTGACTACTGGACCTTCTCTGGTGCTTTCTTTCAACAGCCTTATGAGAAGTTCCACTTTTTCCATGGAATTGGGGATAAATCTTCTATAATACGCCATGAGGCCTTGGAACACTCTCGCTTTCACTTTTATTTGCGGGACTGGCACCCAGATGATAACCTTGATCATCCAGGTCTGCAGATGGACCTTGCCCTTCCCCAGAGTGTAGCCAAGATACTGGACTTCTTGCCCTTTTAGCAAGCACTTCTTAGGGTTGGCCATCAGCCTGCTTTTCTTAGACTCATTAGCACGTTCTGGAGTTGGCTTAGTTGAGTCTTCCAATATGAGCTTTACACCACGTTATCATCCAAGTAGACAGTTATGTACCTTGATGTGGGCAGAGTAGGCAGTCAAACAAGCACTGAAACATTGTAGGGCATCATGGAGTCAAAAAGGGAGAATGGTGAACTGGAAAAGTCCCCCTGGCATCAAGAACGCAGTCTTCTCCTTTGCCACCGACGTGAAAGGCACCTGCCAATACCCTTTTTAAGGTCCAGGGAAAGGTCCAGGATAGAGATAAACTGTGCTAATCCCAGATGCTTAATCAGCTCATTTACTCGAGACATTGAGTATGCTTCAAGTTTTGATACCTTGTTGACCTTTTTAAACTCAGTACAAAACCTTATGCTCCCAACTGGCTTCGATACTAACACTATGGGTGAGAACCAATCACTGTTAGACTCTTCTATAACTTCTTTACTTTAGTCTCAATGACGTGAATCCTGGCCTCGGGAATTCAATAGAGTGGTTGCCGCACAACAAATCCAGGAGGCGTAATGATGTCATGCGGCACCAGGTGGGTGCGACCTGTTAGGTTTGAGATCTCCTTGTTTCTCTTCACCAGTTGCTTTGTAAGTTGTCTTGTGTGGTGGACTGCTGCTCTCCATAAGGAATCTAGGTTTAGTCCACTTCAGGTCTGACCTCTGGACCAAACTGTTCTTGTACCACTTCACACACCTGTGGAATCCACTTCAGAAGGTTTATCTTGTAGATCTGAGGTATTTTTCATTAATCTGGCTGGGCTATTTTGTAATTCATGGGCCCTCTTTTCTCAAAAACTTCATAGGGTCTTTACCAGTGGGCTAACAGCTTGCTTTACAAAGAGGGGAGCAGGAAAAGATTGCTGTCCACCAGCTAGAATACTCTTTGGACCGTGGGGCGATTGTCAGTTTAGGATTGCATAGCCTGAGCTGTCTCTAGGCAGAGGTGGGCTGCCTTTCCATTTTTTAGGCAATCCTGCACTCAGTGAATGTAGTCCATGAAGTTCTGCCTGGGGTTCCCTTCCTCTTCCGAAGTTTCCCAAGCTATGTCCAAGATTTCTCTCGGCCTCCTCCCATATATTAATTCAAAAGGGGAAATCCCATCAAGCTCTGAGGCACTTCATGGATTAAGAACAGCATGTAGGGCAGCAAGGAGTCCCAGTTCTTGCCATCTTCATCCACAAATTTCCTCAACATTTGCTTGAGTGTCTGGTTGAAGTGCTCAACGAGGCCATCTGTCTGCGGGTAATAAACAGAGGTGCGCAGGGTTTTTACCTTAAGCAAGGTGCAGAGTTGTATCATTACCTTGGACAAGAACGGAGTCCCCTGATCTTCAGGATCTCCTTAGGCAGCCCAAGTCGTAAAAATATACTTTCATTAGTGGCTAGGGACATCCATGAAATTACAAAAGTGTGGGCCATGGCATTACCGTTCATTGATTCATCTTCCCTGCGGGGATAGTCTCATGCACAATGGCCCCTCTCACCACAACAAAAACATGGCAGTCTCACAGGTTTTTGTGGTTGAGGTGAAAAGTCCATCCTGTCTGGCTCCACCTGCTGTCAGAGTCTCCTGTCCTTAAGACTCCAGTGTCCTACCCAAGTTGGGAGGTCTCTCCTGAGCTCATTTTGATTCAGGGATAGATTGAGCTTGGTAAAAGGCTTCTGCCATCTCCAATGCTGTCTCTAGTATAAGGTTTGGATTTTGGCACACGTACTCCCGCACAGGTGTTCTAGGCCATCTTTGCCCTGTTCCAGCAAACCCATGTTGGCTACCTCCATCCCGCTCTTCTCTTCCAGGTTCAGCCACATCCTTATGTCAGTGGAAATGGTTCTGTGGGTTTTCCTCTGACTGAAGAACTCCTTGCTGAAACCACTATCTGTAGGCTTCTGGGGTAAGTCTCGCCCTCTTTAGGATGGCTGTTTTGATGTCAGCATATGTACCTCTTCCCTCTGGGTTGGCAGTTTGGAGGACAGCTTGACTGCTTCCTGTAAATAGGTTCCCCAGATAGGTAGTACATCTATCATTATAGCCATAGTAATGAAGACAGAAACGACCAGATTTCCCATCCTGTCTGCCCAGCAAGCTTCTTGTGGCAGTATTGCTGCTTTCTGCAGGATAACCCCCTACATGTTTCTCTCAAGGGGTGTAACTGCCACTCTGTGCAATTACTCCCAAGCATTATGATAAAATGAGCAATATTTACAATTGATCAAAACCAGCATTCAAACCCATAAATTACTGCTAGCAGCATTTTTACTGGGTGAAGAGCCTTCTTGATAATTCAGCTAATACTGCTTGACATTCTTTGCTTTGGGACTTGGCTGAAGAAGCCATCCTGTGCTTTTCCACTTATGTCTGCGTATCAGTACCCCAGACCATAAAAGTCATGGCCCATGTTGGTGGTTGTCTGTATCAAGTTCCCCTTACTTGCCTCCCTCTTCCCTGCCATCAAAGTAGAGAGCGATTATGCAGTTGCGTCAAAATCATCAAGACCAGTGGTTCTCAACCCTGTCCTGGGAACCCCCCCCAACCAGTCGGGTTTTCAGGATATCCACAATGAATATGCATGAGAGAAAATTTGCATGTTATGGAGGCAGTGTATGCAAATTTTCTGTCATGCATATTCATTGTGGATATCCTGAAAACCCGACTGGCTGGGGGGGTCCCCAGGACAGGGTTGAGAACCACTGATCAAGACCATTGTTTGAGGATAGTAATCCCTATGCCTTTTGTTAAGGGTAGTAACTGTCACTCCATGCAGGTTACCCCATTCACCTTCTTTTTCATTTCCGTCCGCTAGCCTTTAGGGATCCACAGTGTTTATCCCATGTTCCTTTCAATTCATTGACTGTGTTTTCTTCTTCACTACTTCCTCCAGAAGGGCATTCCCAACATCCACCACCCTCTCCATGAAGAAATATTTCCTGACCTTGGTTCTGAGTTGTCCCTCCTGGAGTTTCATTTTGTGACCCTAGTTTTACTGTTTCCTTTGCAACGCAAAAGGTTTGACATTTGTGCATCATTAAAACCTTTCAGGTATCTGAAGGTCAGTATCATATCTCCCCTGCACCTCCTTTCTTCCAGAGTATACATATTTAGATCATTCAGCCTCTCCCCGTAAGTCTTCCACTACAAATCCCACACCATTTTAGTCTCCCTTCTCTGTACCGCCTCCATCCTGTCTCTGTTCTTTTTGAAATATGGTCTCCAGAACTGAACATAGTACTCCAGGTGAGACCTGTACAAGGGCATTATCACTTCCTTTTTCCTGCTAGTTATTCCTCTCTCTATGCAGCCCAGAATTCTTCTGGCTTTAGCTATCTCCTTGTCGCATTGCTTCACTATCTTCAGATTGGCAGATACTATTATACCAAGAATTCTCTCTTGGTCTGTGCACATCAATGTTTCACTCCCCATTATATACAGCTCTTTCAAATTACCACACCCCAAATGCATGACTCTGCATTTCTTGGCATTAATCCCAGCTGCCAAAGTTTTAACCACTCTTCAAGCTTTTTAAAGTCACTTTTCATTCTTTGCTCCTTCAGACATGTCCATTCTGATGCAGGTCTTAATATCATCCGCAAATAGACAAACATTACCTTCTAACCCTTCCGCGGTATCACTCACAAAGATATTGAACAGAACCGGTCCCAAAATGATCCCTGAGGCACTCTGCTTAACATGGTTCTCTCTTCAGAGTAGGTTCCATTTACCATTACATGCTGTCTCTTGTCAGTCAACTAGTTTGTAATCCATGCCACCACCTTGATGCTCACTTCCAAGCTTCTCATTTTATTCACAAGCCTCCTATGCGGGACTGTATCAAAAGCTTTGCTGAAATCCAAGTAGATCATATTGAGTGCTCTTCCTTGATCCAATTTTCTAGCCACCTAATAAAAAAAATCAATAAGATTGGTCTGACAGGACCTTCCCTTATATCAAGACCATTGTTTGAGGATAGTAATCCCCATGCCTTCTGGTAAGGGTAGTAATTGTCACTCCATGCAGGTTACCCCATTCACCCTCTTTTTCATTTCTGGCCTCTAGCCTTTAGGGATCCACAGTGTTTATCCCATGCTCCTTTCAATTCATTGACTGTTTTCTTCTTCACTACTTCTTCGGAAGGGCATTCCCAACATCCACCTGATGATGATCAGGTTAAGATATGGATGAAACTTGAATTCTCACCACTCTTTTCAAACCCAGACTGAAAAAACAAGTGTAGCATATGTCCCACTACATTTGTGAACTCTGTAACCAGCTGAACCAAACCCAAGGTCATCATTGGTGAACCCATGCTGCCTCAGATCCAGCAAGCCACCTGATTGTAGATAGTTCAAACAAACTAGAACAGAAATTTCACATAAACATATTGGAGTTGAAGGCCATATTCAAAACCCTCCTAGTTTTTGAATCCTTTATAAAGGGAAAAGTGCTTCAAATCCAAATGGACAATATATTTATTTATTTATTTAGGATTCTTATATACCAATATTCTTGTAACAAGTTACAAATCACTTTGGTTTACATTATAACAAAAAAACCTGTGCAAGAGAATG